>NC_066617.1:185001333-185645666 GCF_025201925.1 Gopherus flavomarginatus
GAAAATATCATAATGCTACTTCATAAATCCATACCGTGCCCACATCTTGAATACTGTATGCAGTTGTGGTCACCCCATTTCTAAAAAGATGTATTCAAATTGGAAAAGGTACAGAAAGGGTCAAAAAAATAAAGATTATGGGTATGGAACAGTGTTCATATAAGAAGAGATTAAAAAGACTGGGACTGTTCCTCTTAAAAAAGAGACGACTCGGGGGGATATTTCCAAGGTCTATAAAATCATGACTGGTATGGAGAAAGTGACTAGGCAAATATTACCCTTTCACATAACATAAGAACCAGGTGTCACCCAATTAAATGAATAGGCAGCAGGTTTGAAAAAAAACAAAAGGAAGTACTTCTTCACACAATGCACAGTCAACCTGTGGCATTCGTTGTGCTGGGGATGTTTTGAAGGTTAAAAATATGACTGGGTTCAATAAAGAATTAGACAAGTTCAGGGAGGATAGGTCCCTGAGTGGCTATTAGCCAAGATGGTGAGGGACACAATTCCATGCCCTGGGTGTCCATAAGCCTCTGACTGCCAGAGGCTAGGACTGAATGATCGGACTGATCATTTAATGATTTCCTTGTTCTGTCCAATCCCTCTGAAACCTCTGACACTGACTGCTGCAGATATTCGACTAGATGGACCAACGGTTTGACCAGCATGACCATTCTTATGTTCTTATGCTCTCTGAAGTTTATACGCTATATTAAATATCACAGATAATGTGAAATAATTTTTGCATGTTTAATAAGCTTTTTATTCAGCTTGAACAACATTGTTTTCAATAAAGTGTTTTCTGACAGTGCAGAAAAATGAAGGTAATAAATATTTATGTGAAATATAGGAATGCAGGAATCAAAATAGAAATAAGTTACGTCAGCTTGTCCTTTCACAATACTAAGTACACTAGCTAAGGAAGGAGGTGTCTGGAAAATGTTTCTACTAAATTAGAGATGTCACTGCCATGTATTGGCATGGTAAGGTTAGAAAAACTGCAGGAAGTCGACTTTGCATGTTAAATTTGGAATGTCAGTACAGGCTGATTGAGAGCTTAATACTGTGTATGCTTGTAGTGTGAGTGAAATTTTTAGTAAATGTAATATTTGATAAAATGTACTGTATGTAAAAACAGAAAACTTTACAATAGATAATGGAAGGGAACACAGAAGTCCAGAGTGCCTACTATCTACTACGCTTAAAATAATTGTCATGCTGTCTATTCAAGCAAATAAAATAAGCTGAAATAGCTGTGTTTTTAGATTTTGTTTGTTTGTTTTATTTTTGTTTAAATTTATAAAAGTGCCATGAGTGTCAGGGAAAGCAGCCTCCTAGAACGAGTACTGGGGAGGAGAATGAGCAGTGGGAGTCTTCTAGTATGATGGGGGGTGAAGTTGAAGTTCTCTCCTTATATTTCTTGCGATCTCTCCAACAATACTGAAATGCTTACATAAATCCATATCTGAAGCAGGACTCTTAAAATTTCTACTTTGGTCCTCACAGCCACAGTGACTTAACTCCTGAAACAAAGGTTCTGGAGTCAGCAATTTACAGCTCAGCTAAGTGTCAAGTGCACCAAAACTGCCTTTGTGTTCACTCAGGTATTTACTTCAGAATATAAAAACCCTTTCACAATCTCATGTGATATCTCCTATCACAGCCGATCAGTGCACTGGGGTATGTTTTTCTGTTGGTGAGAAGCTAAGTCTGGCTTTGCTCCAAGCTCCCCTCGGGACTATCTTAATTTCTGTTTGAAGATCTAAACAAAGAACTACAGCACCCGTCAGACCGACGTTTTAGATTTCAGAGAACTCTGTATGGCAGTCCAGTGCCACAGTTGTTGAGAGAAACAGAGCTTCCTATGGGATGTATCTGAAGGTTGTGACCTAAAGATATTGCTAGTCTTTCACTAAGTCCATTTAGCAGCTTTCTCCAAGCGGTCTTTTATATGACTTCTCAGGTTGAATACCCCTCCATCAATAAGCAGCCAGTGTTTCTGTACATTGGTAGCTAAGTTACCAATATCACTTTTTGCCTTGTTTTTCATGGTTCTGGATATCCAATTATCATTTGCAGGCACTCTCCTTTCCCTCCCTGTGTTCCCTACTGCTTCAATCCCAATTCATGTGCATTGACACATGAAAACTTGAATGAGAATAGGGACAATTGTGTAAGATTTGTAAATTGGTCTCTTCATAATACAAACCCTCAGGAACATTCTTCCCTTTTGTATCCTGTTTCTCAGTTCTGTCTACAGCTTTGCAAGTAATCACTGGGGCTTTAGGCATCCATCTGGCTCTTCTAAAGGCTTGGTTTAGAAAGGAAAAATACTTGCATATACTTATTCTGGATGAATGTGAGGATGACAATCCAAGAACACTCTGTAATGGGATATGTACTGTCTCTGAAAGATCAATTTACAGTTAAGAGGGAGGGATTCTATAATACTTGTTTAGTGTGGGGAATGTCTGTTTCTCTGCTCTGAAGTAGAGGCAGTGAGCCATAATCTCACTTTAATTGGAGCTTGTTCATCACCACTCCCATACCAGGCTGAGATTTTAACACGCTCCTAAGACATATTAGTGCTGTTTAGCTACTGTGAGAGGGCAAATGAATCTTGCCTACTGTATTAGGGACTTTACAGGATACAGCCATTCTTCTTGTAAACGTTCTGCTCTTAGTCAGCATGTCAGTAGTTTAGCAATTCACGTTCTTTTCATCTGCTTCCGTCTTTTCCACACATCCTTCAATAACATGAAGATGCTGACAGAAATGACAGTTTGTTTTTCAAAAATTGCTTTTGAAAGATCATGTCCTGCAGGTCTTTGTGGTTGGTGATTTTATTCAGTGGCACAAGTATTTTTACTGTTGTGGTTTTTTTTGTTTGTTTTTTAATTTTATATATCCATGGGTATGCACTTTTGGATATAATTGAAATACATTATGCATACAATTGTAATATACTTCAAAACAGCCTAAAGGGGCAGTTGGAAAAAATAAATAAGCCTGGCTTTCTTTGTGTACAGCTGCTTATAAATGCCAGATTAGCTCTCACCTAGTTGCTATTCCTGAGAAAGATTTAAACTAGTGAAATAATCCGATATCCTCACTGTTGTTTTTTTTCCAGATTTCCCCTTTTAGATGTTTGATTCCTTTGTATTTGAGAAGTTACTGTGTTTTCAAGAGTCTGATATTGCTGAATTTCCTAACTTACAAAATGTAGTTTAGTTCTTTAGGATGCTCAAGTAGTAAACATCTGGTCCATGCTATTTTATTTTTTCTACTATGGTAGCACTTAGGAGTTCCAAATAGAGATTTGTGCCCTATTATGATAAACACTATACAAATAAGTAACACAGACAATTCCTGCCTTGGAGTTCACAGCCTTGGTTTAGACAATACACAATATGTCAGAGTTTGTCAAACAAGGGTCACCGCTTGTGTAGGGAAAGCTCCTGGCGGGCTGGGCTGGTGTGTTTACCTACCTCATCCACAAGTTCAGCTGATCACGGCTCTCACTGACCACGGATCGCTGTTCCAGGCCAGCAGCTTCCATTGGCCCGGAACAGTAATCCGCGGCCAGTGGGAGCTGCGATCTGCCGAACCTGTGGATGGGGCAGGTAAACACATGGCCCAGCCCGCCAGGGGCTTTCCCTACACAAGCGGTGACCCCTGTTTGACAAACTCTGCAATATGTCAATAATCAAATTAATGGGAGGTGGGTGGGAGGACAAGGTAACATTAGAAACAGGTATGATCATATCAGTTAGTTGCAGGTGATTGCCAGTCTCATCAATATTACTGCTGGTCAGCATTCATATTACCAAAAATTCTCATTTAATCATTGTGAGTAGTCTTTGTTCATAATCCTGCTTTCTCTTAGATAAATTTAATTATTAAATAAGAGACAAACGTATTATCTTTGGTTAAAAAAAATATGTTTGAAAGAGAGTAGATGGTATAGTTTGACTAAAACTTCACAAACACTTGTTTGCAAAACTTAAGATGAATTATTCTTATTTTACACTTAAGAAATCTTTAAGATAAGCAGTCCTGCACTTCAGCTCATGATAGCTGAATAGTCTTAATGTATGTTTAGTGGAAAAAGAAATAGTACAGTACATGGTATATTTTTCAGTGTAGCAATTTTATGTGTGGGAGGTGAAGATTTAGCAATTGGAGTTCTAATTAAGTATTGCTTTCTCAAGTTGTTTGTCAGTGCTAACTGGTATGGATTCATGCTGGGATTCATTCAAATAAAGGGATTTGAGTCTCAGTCAATGTAAAATAAATGAGGAAGCAGTTTTATTGTTCAACAGGGTGTCAGTGAGAGATGCCATGACTACCCATCGCTGTTCCTTTTTGGGGTCTCACCATTTGCACCATCAACGAGTGTCATACCTTAGGCCTTTACCTGTTCTGGGTGGAATTCCACAATTTGCCCATGCTTGGACCAGAACCTGCATTACAGCCCTCTGCTTGCCAGGTGTGTTATTTATTAGGCCCAATAGGCTTGGCACTGGGAGAGTTTTCCTGTAGGATCCTGTGACTATGAACATTAGCAGTGATACAGAAACAGTTTTTTCAAGACAAAGCTTGCTTTATTTTGCCAAAAGGTAGGCTGCACTTTGAAAGATGGATTTAAAATAACAGAGACCGACTAATATTTCCTCATGTAAGCTCAGCCTGCTTATCTGTAATTCAGGTGGCTCTACTTCTTCCCTATCTCTGAGTGGGAGGCAATGCTCATGGCCTGTTCCCTCTGTTACTGTGTCCTCCCAGCCTGTCCATTTTTGTTTTTGTTTTTTGTTTTCACTTGTACACTCAACTCATTTCCCCCAAAAAAACCCTCCTTTTCCTAGCATCTGAGGTTTTAGGTCTCTTTTGAGCTCAAGCTTAGCCTTGGGAAGAGGAAAACATCCAAATTTGGATGAAACCAATTAAATAGCTTCTCCCCACAACTGATGGCTCAGCTATTGTTACCTTGAACCCTGTGAACCTGAGTATCAGACAGAGTGCCTTATCTGTGTCATTGTTTCATTTCCGGCCAAAAAGCCAACCCCCAGTTCCAGTCTGACTTAACCTTTTTGCTTAATAAGTAATTAAATACAAAATCGAACAGGGAAACTGTCAGACACATAAGAATAATGCAGATATCTCCCAATTTGTTACAAGAGGCAAAAGAGATAATGGCATTGTAGTGCTAATATTTGTTAGTGTCCAAACACTCCATGTAGGAATGGAGCCCATTGTGTTTGTATCTGTACAAATCTAGAAAAGAGATGATGGCTCTTCTTTAGATTATGAACCCTTCAGATGCAAATGGATGAAGGATCAAGGGATAGGGAAACACATACAAATGAACAAGTATGGTGTAGAACAGGCACAGCTTTGCTACCTATGTAGTAGGTGTTTTTTCTTTAATTGCAGTGGGAAGGGAGGGAGTAAGGGACTAGGGAAAGGAAAGGAGAGGAACAGTGAAAGCTGTGTAGCAATGTTTTGTTTGATTGATTAAAATTTCCAATAAAAATAAAAGTTTGAAGAGCCCATTAAGAATCAACCAAAGGAAACTATAGTGCTGCTGTGATGTGCATACAGCTGTTAAATTCAGGAAGTTTAAATAGTGTACTATGTAAAGTGAATGCCAGAAGATGAAAAATACATAGACTCATGGGAAGCAAAAATGAGGTAATCTGAAGTGCAATCCAATAAGACCTTTAACCTCTGTGAATGCTTGCTTAACATTGTGAGAGTCAGTTGGCACTGCTTGGCTTCTCCCTCTGTCCAGAGGGAACAACACACAGAACAACAAAACAAATCCTTCCCCGACAGATTTGAAAGTATCTTCTTTCCTCATTGGTCCTTCAGGTCAGGTGCCAACTAGGTTATTTGAACTGCTTAACCCTTTACAGGAAGGGCAATCCAGTAGAGCTGCCCAGGAGGGATTTTATGCTACTGAATGGGCTGGCATGCATAAAGGTTTCTACCCTTTCCCCTACATTCACGACACCTCGCAAAACACATTTTGAGCTACTGGGTATATTAAGTACCTAACTTCACTTTGTTCTGACAGGAAGGATGAACTTCTGGTTAAAATGTGGGCCAAGGAGTCCTGCTGTCTGAACTCTGTTCCAGGCTGTGAGAAACTGTGTTCTGTTGAACAAATTACTTAAATTGTTTGTGCCGCAACTACTCTTCTCAAAAATGACATCGCTGTATACCTCCATACTGGTATTGTGACGCTTTATTAATTGCTTTCAGATTCTTAGCTGGAAAGTTCTATCGAAGTGCAAATTATTATGATGTCTGTTTATTGAGACTTCACTGGAACCAACATCTTTTTAAAAGTTGCCTGAAGCAAATGCTGGAGACTAGCAGGGAAGTAGTAGAACAAGATTGATCTTTTAAAATAATAAATGGGAGGAGAAGGTTGGAAATTCTTTCTCCCTCAACTCCCACCTAAAACCTGATTTCTAAGCACATTCAAATATCAAAAAAATTCTGTTTCAAAACTGGAAGCACCAGTGCACCAGAGAAAAATGCCTAGGTCAGTGCTTGTTAGTTTCTTTGCCTTGGGTACATAAGATAAATATTTTTGCCTCATACACTAATAGCAGTGATACTGATCTGTAACACTGTTTGTCTACTCTAACGCATGTAAGAAATATATGGTTAGATTTGGGAGAGCAACAAAAATGATACAGTAGAACCTCAAAGATACAAATACCTCAGAAATGGAGGTTGTTTGTAACCGAACAAAACAATATGGTTGTTCCTTCCAAAGTTTACAACTGAACATTGACTTAATACAGCTTTAAAACTTTACTATGCAGAAGAAAAATGCTGTTTTTAACCATCTTAATTTAAATGAAACAAGCACAAAAACAGTTTACCTTGTGAAATCTTTTATCTTTCCCTTTATTTTTTTTTTAGTAGTTTACATTTAACAAAGTACCATACTATACAGTATTTGCGGTTTATTTATCTATTTTTTAATCTCTGCTTTCTGATTGTGTACTTTCAGTTCCAAATGAGACATGTATTTGACCAGTTGGTTCATTATACTGGTATCATTACTCTGAGGGTCCACTGTAAAAGGTTTAGAAAACCTAGCCTATGAGGAAAGGTTAAAAAAACTGGGCTTGTTTAGTCTTGAGAAAAGAAGACTGAGAGGGGACCTGATAACTCTTCAAATATGTTAGAGGCTCTTGTAAAGAGGACTATGATCAATTGCTCAGGGCTGACGGGGGGCAGGAGGGGGAAGCCAGTACAAATTTCCAGGGCCTAGTGGTCCAGAAGGGGGCCCGGCTTCGTGGGCCCTGTTTAGCCGATCAGCCCTTGCTGGGGGGGCCTGAAAAAAATTTTTCATCATGGCCCAAACCCGCCCTCGGCAGCCCTGCAATTGCTCTCCATGTCAATTGATGGTAGGACCACAAGTAGTAGGCTTAATATGCAGCAATGCAGAGCTATTGGATCACCGTATTGGAGGGGGACGATGACATTCTAATGGTAATAATGGGTAAGCACTCAAACAGGTTACTAAGGAAGTTTGTGGAATCCTGATATTGAAGGTTATTAAGACCAGGTGAAACAAGAACCTTTCAGTGTTGGCAGCAGCATCATAGAGTATGGGTCACGTTATGTTTGGACAGGATAGGCTAACACTTTTGCTAAGCTGGCTGGCTTTGGCCTAACTTTGCTTTCCATGTGTGTTGCCTTGCTGCCTTATCTTTGTGTAAACTTGATCAATTATGCTTGCAGCTGTTGTGTAGAACAGAGTTGATATTTTGACCACAGAATGTATCTAAATTGGAAGATATTACATAGATAAGAGGAAGTTATCAGTACCATGGAGATATAGAATGTACTGCCAAAAATGATTAGGGGAAAACCAGGAAGTCCCTAGGCTGAGTACGGAGTGTATGGTCTGGTCAGCCTCCAGATCAATGTGTGATAAAGGGAAATAAACCAATTAGAAAAGAGAGTGAACTTTTGCTGTCTTTGCTATTTTCATGTTGTATAAATTGAAGTTTATGGTCCTGGCTAGACCAAATTACTCAGGAGGAAAAGTTCCTTCTTGATTATGCTTCTGCCAACTGCAGAGACCCAGCTTTTTCAGAAGGAGGGGAGAAGTGAACTAAATTCCCCCCCTTGATGGTGAGCAACTTAACTCAAACAAAACTAAAGCAACCAATACAACCAAAAATGGGAAAAAGCCCTTCAGACAGTCTTCTGCGAAAGGCAATGCAGAGCCAAAGAGAACTAATCTTCTGTTATCATTCACTGGAACTGTAATTGTGGGACATGGCTTAGCAGCTAACATGTTGTTTTTATTACATAAAAGATCATACACAAGTTCTAACATGGATTTGGACCTGTGGGTTTCTAATAGTTTGGAGTTTGTTCACCTCAGTGTTGTCATTTAATTCCCTAAATCAGTGTTGCTTTATAAGGTAGGAGAAACTGTTGGCTCTTCTTGGCTGGGTATGTCTCGATCTCTCCTTTTGGAGCACTTCCACTCTTTATTAATAGCTAAATAGTCTCAGAGCCAGAAAGACCCTGATTAACTCTATAGTCCTGTGGTTAGCACACTCATCTGGGATGTGGGAGACCTGGGTTTTGCTCCTTGCTCTGCCTGATTCAGGCCAGGGACTTGAACTTGGGTCTCCCACAAGACTGCCCTAACTACTAGGCTATAGAAAGTTGCGGGATAGGAGCTTCTCTCTTTTTGACCAGAAATCCATCTTGGACCATGGAAACATTCCTGAGAAAAGTTTTGTTGAAACCAAGCAGTGCTAAAGAACACACCTTTTTTCTTAGTTAATTTGAGAGGCACAGAATGGAGAGGGGAGCGTGAAGTGTTGGTGAAAGAGTGAAAATAAAACCTATCTGGCTTGTGCTTTTCTTTGTTCTTATTTTATGTGGATTTTATTTTAGAGAACAAGGCAGGTTGTTTGGTTTTTTTTCCACCAGTTGGTGCTTATTTGTGTGCAGCTCTTTATAAAGGCTGCCAACTTCTCAGAAAGTAATGTTAATAATAGTTCGTTAATAATGTTGATTGAGGAACCCAAACTCAACTCCCTCCTCCCTATCAGGGAAAATTTTCACTTTTAAGTAGGCTAGAGTAGCCAGAACAGTTAATTCACAGATGTGTGCACTCACAAATTTCATAAAACATACTTACTATATAAATAATCTTTCCTTTCCTTTTCTCTTTCTATATTATTCTTACCCTTCTACATTCATCTTGATTGGATCTGGGTGAAATTTTTCAACCAAAACTTTTTTCACCAACATGCAGATTTCGAGTTACAGCAAAACGTTTTGCTAATGTATGTCAGTTTTGCCAAATCATCCCTCTAGGTCATGGTGGAATCTAAATGTTTCAGTTTGACATTTTCTAAACAAAATGCTTCAATTAGAAATGTCTTAATTAGAAATTACTTTTACTAAAAGAAAAAAAACTTAAAATGTTTAGTGTTGGGTCAAACAAAATGTTTTGTTTGATCCCAAATGGTTTATTTCTTAGGATTGCCAGCAAATGGGGCGGCGGGGGGAAGGAGACATTATTCACCCAACCGTACTCTGTGTTTTGGTTTGCGTCAGACTGAGTCTTCTATAATTTTGCAACTTTTCAAGACAGTGTTTTTTTCTACAGAATGCTTTGTTTCTTCAAGACATTCTTTTTTTTTGTTTGTTTGTTTGATCTGGCCACTCTTTGCGCCTCTGCTTTATCATATGTTCTCTCTCTTCTTTTCCCCATGTGTCCTCCATCTGTACCCTTCATTTCTGCCTGATGGTCTATGGTGGTCTTGGCATTGGGACCAGAATGCAGTGTTACTCCTCCTCTTCCCTCCCCTCACCCCCCAGTGGGATGCTGAGAGTTTTGAAGCTTGTTCAGGTCTATTAGATGTAGCGTCTTAAATGTGTAAGGGTTGATAGCCCTGGATAATGATAATAAAGGGGCTGATCATGACGGTCAATTTGTGCTGGAAAATCCTAGTTTGTTCAATCTCTGGATGCTTGGCCCTAGTGGAGGCCTCACATGTACTGATACCTCCTTCCCAACTAAATATACACTTAGTATATTATGCTTGCAAGTATCTGTATAATATAGCAGTGGTTACATAAAGAATTAAGGCAAAGGTGGTCTAGAAGGGATTAAAATAAATAAAATAAAATAAATAGGAGATATACCTATCTCCTAGAACTGGAAGGGACCTTGAAAGGTCATTGAGTCCAGCCCCCTGCCTTCACTAGCAGGACCAAGTACTGATTTTTGCCCCAGATCCCTAAGCGGACCCCTCAAGGATTGAGCTCACAACCCTGGGTTTAGTAGACCAATGCTCAAACCACTGAGCTATCCCTCTGTTGTGGACAGTTTTACCCCTATATTGAGCAGATGTGCCAGTGAGGTATTAGAAAGCGTTTCAGAGACAATGAAAATTAAAATGTATTTTTACTACCTATTGGATAATTTGTCAAGCATTGCTTTATTCCTTAGTGGCCTATTGAGAAGACCGCAGGAGTTTTTTTTGTTGTTTTTTAAAAAGGCCATGTCTTCAGTTCTGTTGTTATAGTGGCACAGCTACAGTGCTGCAGCTATGCTTTTTTTATATGGAGATATACCTATCTGATAGAGCTGGAAGGCACCTTGAAGGGACATTGAGTCCAGTCCTCTGCCTTCACAGCAGGACCAAGTACTGTCTGTGACAGATTTTTGCCCCAAATCCCTTAATGACCCCCTCAAGGATTGAATTCATAACCCTGGGTTTAGCAGGCCAATGCTCAAACCACTGAGCTATCCCTCCCCATCCCGCATTATTCTAGCATAGAATGTTTCCTACAGGGACAGAAGGGCTTTTTTCCATTGCTGTGACATCAATCCCTAATTTTGGCAGCTATGCTGTTCGCTCAAAAAAAAATTCTGATGCTCACCCTAACTGAAAGGCAATTAGAACTTTTAAAACTCTTATGAACAAAAATGCTTTTTAATTCTACAAGGCAAAACATTCCAATGGCTTTTAAATAAAAATATTTTTCTTACAGTTCAAAGTTTTTGGATTGATAAAATACACAAGTATAATGGCTAAATTAATTTCAATTGAGTCAGTATTTAATTTGTGGAAACTTATTTTATATTTGGAACTTCTGTTACTTTGTTTGCAGAAATCAATAACAATGGACTCTTTGCCATGTTAGTGACTGTAACTTTTTATGGCAGTTAATTTCCACAAAACAGGCTTCATCAACTAGTCATCCATCCTCATGCTTCAGAGAAAAATCTTTTCACTTTAAATTACTTTAATAATAATAATAATAAATAATAATTTGAGTAACTTCAGCCACAGTTTACTGATCCTTGCAAAACAAACTCATTCTGCTGGATTAAGTTTTTATTTGTATTTATATTTGTAGGTAGTATAGATTTATTTAATATTTCTGTATTGATCCAAGAGAACTTTAGATAGATATTTAAGATCATGGCTCTGTCCCAAGGAGAAAAGAAGTAGGGCATATATAGTCAGGGTTTGGGGTTGCTAAACTGACATTCTATTATGTCAGTTTCCTTATTATTATATTTTCTAACAGTGTCTTAGAAGAAAGCGAAGTAGCACCCTAGTAAAAGAAAAAGGTTCTCTCGATCCCAAAGGACCAAGCCCCAGACCCACCCAGGTCAATATACACATCAGATCTTACCCACAAATCACACTGTTGCCAATCCTTTAGAATCTAAAATCTAAAGGTTTATTCATAAAAGGAAAAAGATAGAGATGAGAGCTAGAATTGGTTAAATGGAATCAATTACATGCAAAGTTCTTAGTTCAGGCTTGTAGCAGTGATGGAGTAAACTGCAGGTTCAGATCAAGTCTCTGGAGCATTCCCCGCTGGGATGGGTCATTCAGTGCTTTGTGCAGAGCTTCAGTTTGTAGCAAATTCCCTCCAGAGATAAGAAGCAGGATTGAAGACCAGATGGAGATGAGGCATCAGCCTTATATACGCACTTCCAGGTGTAAGAACACTTCTTTGTTCTTACTGTGGAAAATTACAGCAAAATGGAGTTTGCAGTCACATGGGCCAGTTTCTGCACACCCTGCTGAGTCACAAGGCGTATCTGCTTCCTCTCAATGGGTTAATTGTGTAGCTGATGGTCCTTAATGGGCCATCAAGCAGGCTAAGCAGAGCTAACACCCACTTGTCAGGGATCTTTCCCAGTAACACAGCACAAGTTTGAAATACAGACAGTATAGAGCCAATACTTATAACTTCAACTACAAAATGATACAGACATACAGACAGCATAATCATAACCAGTAACTCATAACTTGGTCTTAGACACCTTATATGACCCCCTTTACATAAGATCTGGTGCCACTACAGGACCTTGGTTGCAACCCATGCTCTATATGGTTCCAGTTTATATCAATAACGTCACAGGCTGATATTCCAAGCATGGAGAATTGTGCGGTAAAAGTATAGAGGTGTTTGCGCCAGAAGGAAATAGGGACATTTCAGGGAAAATGGAATTGGCAGAATCCAGGGCCAAAACGTCAGAAAAGTCAGTAGTGCTAGATAGGTGCCAAGTTAGACATGGGTAAGCCAATATTGTGCCAATAGAAATTTAGTTTTGGCTGTTCCAGAAAAAGCAATTTTTTTTATTTTGATAAACAAGAACGCCAAATCCAAAGTTTGTATCGTCCACAAGTAGTTTATATCACATGAATAGCAAAGAATTGCACGTACAGACCATGAAAATGTCTTGACTGAAAAATATTGACGTCAGACTTTCTTAACTATTTTTAGGGATTGTTTAGGTTTTTTGTTTGCGTGGTCATTTAGCATTTCAATATAGAGGTGATTTTAGAAGAAAAACTTCTGAGCTTTGCAGCTACTGTACTTTTCTCAGACAATTCTAGTACAAACTTTTTCTTAGGTTTAAGCAGGCTTCTTTATGAAAATCAAAGTTCACTTTTGCCTTTGAACTAAAGACCCTTTTTGTTTTGAAGGCAGCACAACTTTTGAAAGCTTCCTTCTACCAAAGGCAGCAATATACATTTTGACTTGAGTTCTAAAGAAACTATAAAAGGCTTCCTAATTTGTTGTTGTACTGGAAAAACATCATATAAGAACAATATGTAAATTGGGTTTAGGATTTTATACTTAATCTACAAAGCTGACAGTTACTGTTTGAAAAGAAATGGAATCCTGAGCTCCAACCAAATTAACAACAATAAGGTAAACTCTAAGAAAGATTTTACTGAAGCTAAAAATTGTACCTGCTAAAAACATGACATTGTTTGCCCATCAGTACCTTCTTTAAAACAAAAAATGTGCATACCAAATACTTTGTTTTCAGAAACAAGAATTGAAAACTGCATACTGCATTTAAATACCTGAAGTTTAGCTTTAATACTGTTTTCCTATTTTTATTCTTTTCATTTTAATTCCCATTTATCAACTTAATTTTATATTCTTTTTTCACTAACTTACTGTTTCGCAAGTGAAACTAAATTTAATCTATCATCTTCTTGTCAATACATAAGTAAAATAACTATAACATAAAAACCTTTCAAATCCATTTTGTTAAAAGTGTGTGTTTGTTTGGGGGGCATTTTTGGCTGGTGCAGAAAGATGGATGTTTTTCTTTTTTCCCCTTCTCTATTTTACCATGCCCTTTGTTGTTGGTGGTGAGATGCAACTGACAAATGAGAACTTGTATTCCAAGTACTAAGTTGAGGCTGCCTTGATTCAAGATGTTCAAGTTGAATGCTGCCATTTCTGGTCCTCCCAGCATATTGCCCGGTTTAGCAAAGAGAATGGATGGAAACCAGACAGAAGAGATGGTACCCAGTGGTCATTTCCAACATGATTTTTCTTTGTTTCTTGGCAACTTCTTCTTGGTCTCATATCTTGACTGTCCAGGATTATTCAATTACTTGTTTTCCAAATGGCTTGTTTTTACTGAAAAACATACCTCTTTATGTATGAGAATCTTCTTAGGACAGATGTTCATGCTCTTGGATTGCTCTGGCTTATTGTGTGCCCTTTTTTAGAAATTATTCTAACCAGAAATTAGCTTTCCTCTCAAAATACTTAGAGATATTGGGTTTTTTACGCAGTTGGTCATTTTTTTTCTGATGTGTTGTGTCTCAAAATGTAAAGTCTGACGGCTATTAGTCCCTTTTCCTGACACTCCAGTATTGACTAGACTCTCAGAGCTCTTAAGAGGAAAATTTAGCTTATTCTCACTTGACACTCTCCAAAGGGAATATACACAGAAAATCTTTTAACTCAAACAGATGTGGAGCTCCTCTTAAATAAATATGGGGGGAGCACAAATTATATAAATCCAGATCATGTGCCCTAGTATCTGAGCACCTTCTGCTTCTACATACTGGCATATGTCTGTAATTCAGTTTCATGCCTGCCCCAACCATCAGAAGATATCAGCACTCCTAAGTAATGTGTAGTTTTTTCTACTTATTTATGTAGCTATTATACAAAAAAACTGAAAATCAGTGGATGACATATAAAATTGGCACAGAGTTTGGCTGATGACACTGTAAGTAGCTCTTAGAGTCTCTTCATCAAAAGGTATGTTGTTGGGAGACAAATGGCCATAATCTTTTCACTAGTCTTTCTACCTGATTACTTGAAAGATGGAGAGTGGGCTAATGTCACTTAGCTGTAGTACATCTTGTGAATCTTCAGAAATCTTTAAAGCTGTTTCTTCTTAGTATTTTCTCATGGAAGATAGGAAGGAGAGAAAGATAAAAGGCTTGGCATAATGCAAAAAGCATATCTGCTAGTACTGTTGCTTTTTAGATGTAAAAATGTGATAATATTCAGTTAGTCCATATGTAAAATACTTAAGATACAATATTTCAACATCTTCATTCAATGGAAAAATTCACCTTTAATTTCTCCCATCTTCTAACTTTATTAAAAAGTGTTTTCCCCTTTTATCTTTTCCATTTGGCTTCCTGATTTTAAATTCCCTCTCACTAAAACACTGTATCCTTCTCCTGAAATACACAATGAGGAAGGCTTCACAGCAGAATTATTCTCTAACCTTATTCTCTTTAGCGAGTATTTTATAAAGTTTTTATTTGCAGCGAAGATGCCGACAGCACCAATTTTGTGCTCTGTGAAGCTGCCTTCTTGTTAGGAAGTATGTTTCATTGTAGTTTCCAAAGCTGTTGCCTGCCTGTTCGTGGGCTATCTCTAAACCTGTTAAATTGTCTTTTTCTCTTTTGTCATTTTTTTCTCTCACATCCACTTTTCTCAGTTGCGTAGACACTGATTAAATGTACACATGAATCAAGGCTATCTTTAAATTACATTTGTAAATCTGTTGTATCTGCTTATCAACATACTTATAATAGCCCCCATCATGGTATCATTCTCACTAATTACATACTCTATCTCTCTTATACAAGATGGTAACACACTGAAAGAGATGGTGACTTTCTGGCTGCATTTTTCCAATCTTGAAACATTGGAAATTTCTCAAGAAGCAGCTTTGTGAACTATAAAGCCACCTAGTCGGTCTCTGATCCTATAGTTTGGTAACTAAGAGTCTGGCTTCAGGCTTTTACTTTTTAAAAATATATTTGTCTCTGCTAGCACTCCTAATGGGTTCAGGGTAATTAACTAACTGTAGAATTGTGGTAGTGTTGAGTAGTTTTATCTGCTAGGAGGAAAGAGCATATTGAGCCAGATTCTCACTATAGGCCTCTTTACACTGCTCTGATTTTTCTTTTTAATTTAGAATCAGTTTTCTTGGGATATAAACCTAATGTAACAAAGGCAACTAAATTCAAACGAATACTTTGTGAAGTCATAGAATCTATTTGCATAGGATCCACACCCATCCATTACAAGCCTGCTGTTTCCATTGAGAGCTGAAGCACTGCTGCAAAGGTAAGAATCCCTACAGAGGCACTACTTCCTAACTGCAGGTGAAACACCAACTGAGTTGCATAATCTAGGTTTCAGCCTGTTCTCATTGGGCCATCTCACAGCAGTGTTCACCATCTGTACAAACAGAAACACCATATCTTTCAGCTGCTTCTAGGCATATGCAGCTTTGAAAGTTGCATACGCATGGTCTTCTGTTACACCACCTCCAGCCATCTATTCGCAAAGCAAACTGCTGCCAGGGGACATTGTTCCATAAGTACAGAACGTCTCATTAGTATTGGCAAAGGTGTTATGGTAAAAGGTACTAATGGTTTCCACACTGAAGGTTGTTTGAGTAAACATGCACACCGGATCAAAATCATCATAGAAGGTGTTAGAGATGCCATGCTGTAACCACACCCAGAAAAATTCTCTGATAATGATAGTCCCCCAAAGAAACAGCTGATTGCTGACCTCACAAATGAAATTCCAGGCTTCAACCTACCACAAAAACAGTGGTCAGCACTGAACCATTTCAGAACATACTGCATCTCTGGAAGAAGAGAAATAACAAAATGTGACTGTGGACACAAGTCATGAACTGTGGACTTTACTGTAAACCAGTGCTGACTTGAATCGTTTGCCAGTGGCATCTCAGATTTACACCAAACTGCTTCCAGAGCTGTCCATTGGCTCGTTTATGTGGGCTTGATCATTTGAATGTGGCTTATCACCTCTCTTGCTGGAAGACCATGACCCAGAAAATTAAGGGTATAATCTGAGCTTTAGACCTTTCTAAGTTTCTTTTGTGTTAAGGAACCGCTGCACAAATGGAGCATTAATAGCTATGCCACCTTCCCAAACCATGCAGTCTGTGAGCAAGTCTATACTATAGTGCTATATCAGCACAGCTGCACCAAGGCAGCCGCAGGTGCTTCAGGTAGTGCTGTAAGGGGGCAGGGGGGATTGGATAGAGGGCAGGGGGTGGGGATGTGGATGGTGGGGGGGGGGAAATGGAAGATTGAATGGGGGCAGGGGTCCTGGCGGGAAGTCAGAAAGAAAGTGGGGTTCGACGGGACGGCAGGGGGCAGTCAGGGCCCGGGGTTCCAAGGGAGCCATCAGGAAAGAGAGGAGGGGTTGGATGGGGCAGCAGGGGTCCGTGGGCAGTCAGGGGACAGGGAACGGGAGTGTGTGGATGGGGCAGGATTCTCCAAGGGCCATCAGGGAACAGGGGGGTTGGATGGGGCAGGAGTTCTGGGAGAGCAGATAGGAGGTGGGGGCCAGGCCCCAGCCCCCTCCCCTAACCAGCCCTCCATACAATTTACAAAACCCAATGTGGCCCTCACACCAAAAATTTTGCCCACCCCTGCTCTATGCCAACGGGAGAGCACTAAGCATAATTACTCCACCTTAGTGAGAAAAGTGAGGTATGTCAGCACGAAAGCATCTCCTGCCAACATAGCACCAGTGTGGACAGCACAAAACTTGTGGTGCTCAGCTGGGGGGAGGGAGAGGGAGGGCTTTTTCACACCCATGAGCGACATAGTCTGGATCAACTTAAGCAGTAGTGTAGATCTGTCCTGAGGGAAGCATTGAACTATTGGTTTCCATGGTATAAAGTACAGATGCCAAGGGTGGCAAAAGAATGCAGTGTGTTTAAGTAGTTGGATTTGTATATCCATTTTAGTCCTGGAGAGAAAAAGAGGCTCAAGGGAGCTGTTGCTTCATACAAGACAAGAGTGCATCACGTGAAGGTTGTTGTTTGTTTTTTGTTTTTCAAAAGGGTATTGCCTGTGTGCAGTTTACCACTTCTGTACAAAGGAACAGACAAATTAGAGTAATTTGTTGATTTCAAAAAGTATACAAAAAAATTACCCAATTCTGTGTCATCAATTTGTGACTGTGCAAAACAGGAAACTGACATGCCAGGCATCAGATTCCTCTGCCATTCAACAAAGGGGCAACAATTTCATAAACAGCTACGTTGCTAAATATATATAAAATATAATGTAATATCATGTTTATGGTAGGTGCAATAAATACTATAATCTTGCAACAGCTTTTAAATGTTCACAGAACAGGTGCCATTTACAAAAATTGCCTGTGGGTATTACTTAGTCATCACCATAGCAGACACCAAATGAGAGAGAGAGTGAGAATATAGTCTGGAAAAATAAGAGAGAAACAGGACAAGAAAAGTAGTAGAACCTTGGGATCTTTAAAAATTCTGAAAGAAGAATGGGGGAACCAGAACCAAGATGCAGATAAGGTAAATTCGGGTGTGTGTGTGTATAATGCACTTGTTTTTATTTATATTAAATTAATTTTTATATTCATAATTACTGCCCAGAAACAGCACATGTAAACTACCGTTGTATGCCAAGAGGGCATTAAACCCAGCTACTCTAGAAATTGCATAATAAATAAATTAAACAAATAATAAAATGGGAAATTCTGACACTTTTTGCAGTTTGGAATGAAAACAAATTTCAGTGAAAAGCCAAAATTTTCCTGTGGAGTGAAAGTTGGAAAATTTTGTATTTTGCTGCAAGTCAAAATGAGAGCAATAAAATTTGATAGCTTTATCAAAGCTAAACAAGAACATCAAAATGATTTTTTACTTTTTTCCTGTTAACAGTTTCTATCCTGTGCTCTCTGTATCATTCTAGATTCTAGAAGTAACTTCTTTTGTGGGCACAAATTAACCATTTATCCATGAGACCTTTTAAACTCTAATATCTTGAAGTATCAAACATTTTTACCACTTGCTCAGATTGCTCCTATTGAAATAAATTAATTGACAAGGGCATGTTGAATGTTACAATATAGATGCCCTATTTCCTTTGTAGCCCATATAGAATGGGTCATTTGTTGTTTTACACATATGCCTTTATTGCACTCATGTTTCAGAATCGCATTGTTTCTCCTTTGCTCTTGCATTGAGTGATACCTGTGGAAGGAAGTATAACTGAAAACTGGATATTTTCTATCTCAGCAATGGTTTTGAAGTTTGTGTTATATAAAATTAAAATATTCTCAGAATGATGGATTTGGGCTTTTTATACTTCCGACAGCATCTTTTTACAGATGGTTAATATCCCATTCATAGCGCAACATTCTCCCTGAAGCCAAAAGGATGTTTGGGCCAATCTCCTCCTTTCTTAGTGTCAGTACTCTGCATTTATTTTCATCTGCAATGTACTGTAAAAATGTGTGATCTAGCTTTAAATCCTCCATGCATTATTCTTTAGTGTCAAACTTGTAAACTCTTTTGCCGAAAGGAAGAAATACAATAAAAATTCAAATGTCTTCCTGCTAAGTGGTGGAATTGAAAGAGTTGTAGTAAGAGAATGTACCATGCTAAACAGTAGGAGTGTTGAATTCTGGCAGCGTATTCATTGGCTCACTGAAGAAAGTCTGTTTCTTCAAATGAACTATTTTACATGAAACCTGACGCACAAATGGTGGCAATGTTCTCATTTGAAAGCCTTTACCTGTTCTGAAATATTGTTAATGTGTAGTGCTGGGCCATTACATATAATATATTATTTTTAAAGCCGCTAAGTATTCAGCATACAGCATTTTGGAATCAAGTTACATTGTATTATGTTACACTTCTTTTGGTAAATTGCTATCTTACTTACAAAATGCAAATGAACACTTCAGAAGTATAGTGAATAACTTACTGGTTTATACTTTTTTAAAAGTACATTATACAAAGATTTGACTGTGTTTGAAAATACTTTGACATGATTATATAATAGTTGCTAGAGTGGTAGATGGCCCAGCTATCTAGTTTTTTGTACAGCGTATACAGCAAGAGGCTTGAAAGTGTATTTATTAACATTTTAGTAACACTTGCACACCTGTCATAAACAGATAGCTAAGGGTTAATGTCTCTTCCACCTGAAGCACCTGACCAGAGGACCAATCAGGAAACCGGATTTTTTCAACTCTGGGTGGAGGAAGTTTGTGTCTGAGTCTTTTGTCTGTCTGCCTGCTTTCTCTGAGCTTTGGAGAAGTAGTTTCTACTTTCTAGTCTTCTGTTTCTAAGTGTAAGGACAAAGAGATCAGATAGTAAGTTATATGGTTTCTTTTCTTTGGTATTTGCATGAATATAAGTGCTGGAGTGCTTTGATTTGTATTCTTTTTGAATAAGGCTGTTTATTCAATATTCTTTTAAGCAATTGACCCTGTATTGTATCATCTTAATACAGAGAGCCCATTTGTATGTATTTTTCTTTCTTTTTATATAAAGCTTTCTTTTAAGACCGGTTGGAGTTTTTCTTTACTTCAGGGAAATTGAGTCTGTACTCACCAGGGAATTGGTGGGAGGAAGAAATCAAGGGGAGATCTGTGTGTTGGATTGCTAGCCTGATTTTGCATTCCCTCTGGGGGAATAGAAAAGTACTATTTGTTTCCAGGATTGGAAACAGAGAGGGAGATTCACTCTGTGTAGTTTCACAGAGCTTGTGTCTGTGTATCTCTTCAGGAGCACCTGGAGGGGGGAAGGGAAAACGGATTATTTCCCTTTGTTGTGAGACTCAAGGGATTTGGGTCTTGGGGTCCCAGGGAAGGTTTTTCAGGGGGACCAGAGTGCCCCAAAACACTCTAATTTTTTGGGTGGTGGCAGCAAGTACCAGGTCCAAGCTGGTAACTAAGCTTGGAGGTTTTCATGCTAACCCCCATATTTTGGACGCTAAGGTCCAAATCTGGGACTAAGGTTATGATATGGTGTGCAGCGGGTGGGATCTAGACAGAATCCAGAAGCCAGTAGGAATATTATATTTTTCTTTTCTCTGCTAAGTGCTTTTTAGCAGAGAGAAACAGTTGGTTTTAAAAGGGAACCAGAGAGAATTTTTTTTTCTGCTCTCTCTGGCAGTTTGTGGCTTGCATGTTAAGCAAGAAGCCATTACCAGACTGTTAAGGGTCTTTTGTCATGCAATAGCCCTCCCATTAGGAGGCAAGTTCCAGCACTATATGAATGCAAATAAAGTGGTTTTTCAGGTTTACTTAACATTGAAGATTAGCTAAAGGCACTGTTGCTAGGCAGACTTCAGGAGGCAACAGAGCCTGCAGTGCAGAAGATAAACACCGGAGGGCATCCCAACCCAAGAAAACAAGAACCATGACTTCTAAGGCAAAAATTGAGGCCGAAGAACAATTCAGAGAAGCTGAACACAGGCGACAACTGGAAATAAAACAAAAAGAGATGGAGATGAAAGAAAGAGAAGAACAAATCAAACAGGCAGCACACAAAAGAAAACGAGAGGAAGAAGAGTTCGCCCACCGAAGGAAACAAGAAGAAGAAGAGTTGGCCCACCGCCGAGAAATGGAAAAGCACCAAAAAGAGAATGAAGAGAAGGAAAAACAGAGAAAACATGAACTGGAGTTGGCAAAAGCTGGGCTGCATGTGCCAGCCAACCCTAACAACCCGGCGCCCATTATTGCTCCACAGCACAGGAAATTTCCCACCTACAAGGCAGGTGATGACACCGAGGCCTTCTTGGAAAATTTTGAAAGAGCCTGTCTTGGGTACAGCATTCCCGAAGACCAGTACATGGTAGAATTGAGGTCACAGCTCAGTGGACCTTTAGCAGAGGTGGCAGCTGAAATGCCTAAGCAGCAAATGAATGACTATAAACTTTTTCAAACCAAGGCCAGATACAGAATGGGGATAACCCCAGATCATGCCCGTCGGCGCTTCAGAACCCAAAAGTGGAAACCAGAGGTGTCATTTCCCAAACACGCCTACTACATTGCAAAAAACTATGAGGCCTGGATAACAGGAAACAACATTCAAACCTTGGAAGAACTGCACCTCCTCATACAAATGGAGCAGTTCTTGGATGGTGTTCCTGAAGACGTCACACGGTACATACAAGATGGAAATCCCAAAGATATCGCTGAGGCGGGGGAGATTGGAGCCAAATGGATGGAACTGGCAGAAAGCAAGAAAGCTACTGTCAAGGGGAACGATTACCCCAGGGGGCACACAGACCATAAACCCTACAACCGAGGACAGCCAAAGACCCCACATACCACCCAAGTAAAGCCACACATACCCTACCCTTCAACCTCACCAGTCTCCAGTAACTCACCTCGGCCCACTGACCCATCAGATGGAAGATGCTTTAAGTGTAATGAACTGGGACATATCAAGGCCAACTGTCCAAAGAACACCATGCGAGTGCAATTCATTACACCACCATCACACCAAAGATCCCCAGGCCCGGATGCCTCTCAAATACCCTTGGAGCGAAGGGAAAATTTGAGAGTGGGCGGAAAGAAGGTTACTGCGTGGAGAGACACGGGGGCACAAGTGTCAGCTATCCACCAATCCTTCGTTGACCCCAAATTCATCAACCCAAAGGCCAAAGTTACAATTTACCCCTTCATGTCACAAGCTGTAGACTTGCCTACAGCTCAACTGCCTGTCCAGTACAAAGGCTGGTCAGGAATGTGGACTTTTGCAGTCTATGACAATTATCCTATCCCCATGCTACTGGGGGAAGACTTGGCCAACCAGGTGAGGCGGGCCAAGAGAGTGGGAATGGTTACACGTAGCCAAACCAGGCAAGCTTCCAGACCCATTCCTGTTCCTGAGCCGTCCACAGACGCCCCGTCTGTGTTACCAGAGACCCAGACAGAGGTAGTGGACCCGGATTCCATGCCTACCACTGAAACAGCCACAGCATTTCCAGTCCCAGGCCCGGAACTGGAACAGCAACCAGCACCAGCAAGTGCAACCACATCTTCAAACTCAACGCCAGAGGGCGCCAGCGAGCCAGAACTGGCAGAAGCAAAAGACAGCCATACCCAAAAGGCTCAGCCAGAGCCTGAAATACCCTCAGGTGCACCAGCGGAGAGCGGTTCACCAGCAACGGAAACAACCCCATCACCTACATCGCTTCCAGAGGGACCAAGCCCAAGTCCGCAGTCTGAGGAAGAACTGGTGACCCCAGCCTCAAGGGAACAGTTCCAGACTGAGCAGGAAGCGGATGACAGCCTTCAGAAAGCTTGGGCGGCGGCACGGAGCACCCCACCGCCTCTCAGCTCTTCTAATCATCCCGGTTTGTTATAGACCAAGGACTTTTATACAAGGAAATTCTTTCTGGTGGACACCGGGAAGAATGGCAGCCGCAAAAACAGTTGGTGGTTCCAACTAAGTACCGGGGGAAGCTCTTAAGCTTAGCCCATGATCATCCCAGTGGCCATGCTGGGGTGAACAGAACCAAGGACCGGTTGGGGAAGTCCTTCCACTGGGAGGGGAGGGGATGGGCAAGGACGTTGCCAAGTATGTCCGGTCTTGTGAGGTATGCCAAAGAGTGGGAAAGCCTCAAGACCAGGTCAAGGCCCCTCTCCAGCCACTCCCCATAATTGAGGTCCCATTTCAGCGAGTAGCTGTGGATATTCTGGGCCCTTTCCCAAAAAAGACGCCCAGAGGAAAGCAGTACGTACTGACTTTAGTGGACTTTGCTACCCGATGGCCAGAAGCAGTAGCTCTAGGCAACACCAGGGCTAACACTGTGTGCCTGGCCCTAACAGACATCTTTGCCAGGGTAGGTTGGCCCTCCGACATCCTTACAGATTCAGGGTCTAATTTCCTGGCAGGAACCATGGAAAAACTGTGGGAAACTCATGGGGTGAATCACTTGGTTGCCACCCCGTACCACCATCAAACCAATGGCCTGGTGGAAAGGTTCAATGGAACTTTGGGGGCCATGATACGAAAATTCATCAACGAATTCTCCAATAATTGGGACCTAGTGTTGCAGCAGTTGCTGTTTGCCTACAGGGCTGTACCACATCCCAGTTTAGGGTTTTCACCATTTGAACTTGTGTATGGTCACGAGGTTAAGGGGCCATTACAGTTGGTGAAGCAGCAATGGGAGGGGTTTACGCCTTCTCCAGGAACTAACATTCTGGACTTTGTAAGCAACCTACAAAGCACCCTCCGACACTCTTTAGCCCTTGCTAGAGAGAACCTAAAGGATGCTCAAGAAGAGCAAAAGGCCTGGTAT
Source organism: Gopherus flavomarginatus (assembly GCF_025201925.1). Classification (NCBI taxonomy): domain Eukaryota; kingdom Metazoa; phylum Chordata; order Testudines; family Testudinidae; genus Gopherus; species Gopherus flavomarginatus. The sequence continues at coordinate 185,025,267 of NC_066617.1, forward strand.
GACAGACATGCCAGAGAACGTTCCTTCAAGGTAGGAGACCAGGTTATGGTCTTGAAGGCGCAACAGGCCCATAAGATGGAAGCATCATGGGAAGGGCCATTCACGGTCCAAGAGCGCCTGGGAGCTGTAAACTACCTCATAGCATTTCCCAATTCCTCACTAAAGCCTAAAGTGTACCATGTTAATTCTCTCAAGCCTTTCTATTGCAGAGACTTACAGGTTTGTCAGTTTACAGTCCAGGGAGAGGATGCTGAGTGGCCTGACGGTGTCTACTACGACGGGAAAAAAGACGGTGGCGTGGAAGAGGTGAACCTCTCAACCACCCTGGAACGTCTGCAGCGGCAACAAATCAAGGAGCTGTGCACTAGCTTCGCCCCATTGTTCTCAGCCACCCCAGGACGGACTGAACGGGCATACCACTCCATTGATACAGGTAATGCTCACCCAATCAGAACCCCACCCTACCGAGTGTCTCCTCATGCCCAAGCTGCTATAGAACGGGAGATCCAGAACATGCTACAGATGGGTATAATCCACTCATCTACCAGTGCATGGGCATCTCCAGTGGTTCTGGTACCCAAACCAGATGGGGAAATACGCTTTTGCGTGGACTACCGTAAGCTAAATGCTGTAACTCGTCCGGACAACTATCCAATGCCACGTACCGATGAGCTATTGGAAAAGTTGGGACGTGCCCAGTTCATCTCTACAATAGACTTAACCAAGGGGTACTGGCAAGTACCGCTAGATGAACCTGCCAAGGAGAGGTCAGCATTCGTCACCCATGCGGGGGTGTATGAATTCAATGTCCTTCCTTTCGGCCTTCGAAATGCACCCGCCACCTTCCAGAGGCTGGTAGATGGTCTACTAGCTGGACTGGGAGAATTTGCAGTTGCCTACCTCGATGATGTGGCCATTTTTTCAGACTCCTGGCCCGAACACCTACTACACCTGGAAAAGGTCTTTGAGCGCATCAGGCAGGCCGGACTAACTGTTAAGGCCAAAAAGTGTCAAATAGGCCAAAACAGAGTGACTTACCTGGGGCACCAGGTGGGTCGAGGAACCATAAACCCCCTACAGGCCAAGGTGGATGCTATCCAAAAGTGGCCTGTCCCAAAGTCAAAGAAGCAGGTCCAATCCTTCTTAGGCTTGGCCGGATACTACAGGCGATTTGTACCACACTACAGCCAAATCGCTGCCCCACTGACCGACCTGACCAAAAAGACCCAGCCAAATGCAGTTAAGTGGACTGATGAGTGTCAAAAGGCCTTTACCCAGCTTAAGGCGATGCTCACGTCTGACCCTGTGCTCAGGGCCCTGGACTTTGACAAGCCATTCCTAGTAACCACAGATGCATCTGAGCGTGGTATAGGAGCAGTGCTCATGCAGGAAGCAACAGATCACAACTTCCATCCTGTCGTGTTTCTCAGTAAGAAACTGTCTGAGAGGGAAAGTCACTGGTCAGTCAGTGAAAAGGAATGCTATGCCATTGTGTACGCCCTGGAAAAGCTACGCCCATATGTTTGGGGACGGCGGTTCCAACTACAAACTGACCATGCTGCACTAAAGTGGCTTCATACTGCCAAGGGGAACAACAAGAAACTTCTTCGTTGGAGTTTAGCTCTCCAAGATTTTGATTTTGAAATTCAACACATCACAGGAGCTTCTAATAAAGTTGCTGATGCACTCTCCCGTGAGAGTTTCCCAGAATTCAGTAGTTAAAAAGTGTTCTTAAAATGTAGAAGTCTGTTAGTTATACACTTAGTAGTATATGTAAAGGTGCCTGTGTTGTAGTAATCTGTTTATTTTAAAGTTCTAGAAGGAAATCGCCGCCAGTGAGCTTCCCCACTGTCTGCAATTTGGGGGGCGTGTCATAAACAGATAGCTAAGGGTTAATGTCTCTTCCACCTGAAGCACCTGACCAGAGGACCAATCAGGAAACCGGATTTTTTCAACTCTGGGTGGAGGAAGTTTGTGTCTGAGTCTTTTGTCTGTCTGCCTGCTTTCTCTGAGCTTTGGAGAAGTAGTTTCTACTTTCTAGTCTTCTGTTTCTAAGTGTAAGGACAAAGAGATCAGATAGTAAGTTATATGGTTTCTTTTCTTTGGTATTTGCATGAATATAAGTGCTGGAGTGCTTTGATTTGTATTCTTTTTGAATAAGGCTGTTTATTCAATATTCTTTTAAGCAATTGACCCTGTATTGTATCATCTTAATACAGAGAGCCCATTTGTATGTATTTTTCTTTCTTTTTATATAAAGCTTTCTTTTAAGACCGGTTGGAGTTTTTCTTTACTTCAGGGAAATTGAGTCTGTACTCACCAGGGAATTGGTGGGAGGAAGAAATCAAGGGGAGATCTGTGTGTTGGATTGCTAGCCTGATTTTGCATTCCCTCTGGGGGAATAGAAAAGTACTATTTGTTTCCAGGATTGGAAACAGAGAGGGGGAGTCCCTCTGTGTAGTTTCACAGAGCTTGTGTCTGTGTATCTCTTCAGGAGCACCTGGAGGGGGGAAGGGAAAACGGATTATTTCCCTTTGTTGTGAGACTCAAGGGATTTGGGTCTTGGGGTCCCAGGGAAGGTTTTTCAGGGGGACCAGAGTGCCCCAAAACACTCTAAATTTTTGGGTGGTGGCAGCAAGTACCAGGTCCAAGCTGGTAACTAAGCTTGGAGGTTTTCATGCTAACCCCCATATTTTGGACGCTAAGGTCCAAATCTGGGACTAAGGTTATGATAACACCTCACTGGGGTAAAGTAATTGCCCATGCTATGATTCCATGTGTGACAGAGTGAGATATTCCTGGGTCAGTTTAACTCCGTTTTGTACTGTAACTTCCATGTTGGATTCGGACACCCATCTTGTCTTATGTGCTGAGCTAATTTCTAATCTTGCCCAAGGTACGTTTATTATATTGTATTCCAGTCAGCTACCCTTCCCAGGAAAGGTGCTTGACACTTACTAGAAGGATTGTCCCTGAGAAGCCAACGAAAGTATATCTATACAGAAAGTAAGATCCCAGTGCAGTGAATCTCAGAGGTCTACAAACTGGCTCGCTGGGCTCACGCTGCAATGCTCAGGCTATAAAGACTTGGGAGAAGGGCCGCCTGCGGGGGTGGGGGGGGCAGGTAGGGCAATTTGCCCTGGACTCCGCAGGGGCCCCATGAGCCCTGGCTCGGCAGCGGGCTGGGTCTTTGGCAGCAAGGAGCCCTTCAGTGCTGCCGAAGATGTGGGAGACTGAAGGGCCCCCCACCGCCGAAATGCTGCCGAAAACCCGGACCGCCGCTGGGTGAGTACAAGCGCCGCTGCTCCCCCGCTTTGCCCCAGACCCCCTGAATCCTCTGGGCAGCCCTGCTTGGGAGGGATGTGGGCTTCAGAGCCCAAGCTCCATCCTGAGCCTGAATATCTACACAGCTATCTCTAGTGCTGTAACACAAGCCTGAGACTGTAGATGGGGGCTCTAAGACTTGCTGCTATGGGATCCTGCTTGCTATGTAGACGTGCCCCAAGACAACAGTGTGTGTTGTGGGCCTGTCTCTCACTGCCATCCACATAGAACAGTAGAAGCCTGACTGGAGGAGGGGGCTGAAGTTTGTCAGCCTGGGCACAAGGCTATATGGGGAGACTATTTAAAAGGGCAAGTGTGCTCTGGGATATGGGGGCTGTCCATCACCCCATGCAAGAAGAGCAAGCTGGAGAGAGAGCAGTGAGGAGGGATTCTGCCTAGCCTGAAATACTGATAAGACCTCAGACTCACAGAAAAGGTGAGACTAGATTTTGGTGGGTGTGTGTTGGGGGGATTGGGGTGAGGATTTAGGATTTTGGTTAATTTGCAAAGATCACTTACTCTAGTGCTTTATAAGAATGAAGTGGCTATGAAATTCCATTGCTAAGCCTGTTTTCCTTTCCTGTCACATTGTCTCTGAAGGGGTTAAACTAGGAGCCAGAGTGCTCATAACTGGGTGGATTTATGCGGGGAGCATGTGTCAGCAACTCAGGAGGTTTAAGTTTCTGGTTCTAGGATCTGAGGCTGCTGAATTGCCCTAGGGATCCAAAACTAGGAACTGTGACCAGACCCAGATCCAGTAATTGGAGCAACTCGCAACAGATTGGTGTTGGTCCAGAGAGGCCTGGCCAGATTGTAAAACCAGGCATGGCTTGGTAACAGTTTACCTACTCAAACCAAAAAAACTATCTATACTGTCACTTAGAACATTAGAGTAGTGGTTTGCTTGTTGCTTTTGTCTTTAGGCTGATGGTGGTGATGGGTGAGAGTGATTTTTACTTGGGTTGTTGATTAATCTCAGTTAACTCACGCGATTAACTAAAAAATTAATCTTGATTTTAAAAAATTAATTGTGATTAATAGCTGGTTTAATTGCACTGTTTAATAAATTTCAATTTATTGAAATTTTGGATGTTTTTTTACATTTTCACATGTATCTTGTATTCTGTGTTGTAATTGATTGCAAATATTTGCACTGTAAAAATGTAAACAGAAGAAATAGTATTTTTCAATTCACCTTGTACACATACTGTAGTGTAATCTTTGTCCTAAAAGTGTAACTTACAAATACAGATTTTCTTTTGTTACGTAACTGCACTCAAAAACAAAACAATGTAAAACTTCAGAGGCTACAAGTCCACTCAGTCCTACCTCTTGTTCAGCCAATCACTGTGACAAACAAGTTTGTTTACATTTACAGAAGATAATGCTGCCCTCTTCTTATTTACAATGTCACCAGAAAGTGAGAACAGGCATTTTCATGGCACTTTTGTAGCCAGTATTGCAAGGTATTTACGTTCCAGATATGCTGAACAGTCATATGGCCCTTCATGCTTCAGCCACCATTCCAGAAGATATGCTCCTATGCTGATGACGCTTGTTAAAAAACCAATATGTTACTTAAATTTTGTGACTAAACCCCTTGGGGGAGAATTGTATGTTTTATGCTATGTTTAATCCACATTCTGCCATATATTTCATGTTACAGCAGTCTCGGATGACCCTGTACATGTTGTTCATTTTAAGAACACTTTCACTGCAGATTTGACAGAATGCAAAGAAGGTACCAATGTGAGATTTCTAAAGATAGCTACAGCACTCGACCCAAGATTAAATAATCTGAAGTGCCTTCCCAAATCAGAGGGGGACAAGATAGGGAGCATGCTTTCAGAAGTCTTAAAAGAGCAACACTCTGATGCAGAAACTACAGAACCCAAACCACCAAAAAAGAAAATCAATCTTCTGCTAGAAATCAACCTTTCAGATAATGAAAACGAACATGTGTCAGTCCACACTGCTTTGGATGGTTTTCAAGAATAACCCATCACCATGGATGCATGTCCTGGAATGAGGATTGAAGCATATGCATCTGGTATGTAAATCTCTTGCAACACCAGCTACAACAGTACCATGAGAACACTTGTTCTCACTTTCAGGTGACATTGTAAATAAGAAGCGGGCAGCATTATCTCCTACAAATATAAATAATCTTATTTGTCTGAGCAATTGGCTGAAGAAGTAGGACTGAGTGGACTTGCACGCTCTAAAATTTTGCATTGTTTTATTTTTGAATGCAGTATTTTTGTACATAATTCTATATTTGTAATTTCAGTTTTCATGATAAGAGATTGCATTACAGTACTTGTATTAGATGAATTGAAAAATACTATTGCTTTTCTTTTTACAGTGCAAACACTTGTAATCAAAAATAAATATAAAATGAGCACTGTGTACTTTGTATTCTGTATTGTAATTGAAATCAGTATATTTGAAAACTTGGAAAACATCCGAAATATTTAAATATATTGTATTCTATTATTGTTTAACAGTGCGATTAATCGTGATTATTTTTTTAATTGCTTGGCAGCTCTATTTTTTACCTACAAAGACATTGTTTTAATTAGGCTTTTTTTTAACCTTTAGTGCATTGTGGTGAAAATTAGTGTATGCTGCTGTCATGGTATAATCCTCCACTCTGAACCTTAGCGTCCAAAAGATGGGGTACCAGCATGAATTCCTCTAAGCTCAATTACCAGCTCAGTACTTGTAGCGCTGCCACCAACCAGGAATTCCAGTGCCTGATACACTCTGGTCCCCCCAAGACCCAGTCCCTCTGGAACTTAACACAAGGAAAGTAAACCCTTTCCCTCACCGTTGCCTCTCCCAGGCTTCCCCTCCCTGGGTTACCCTGGAAGATCACTGTGATTCAAACTCCTTGAATCTTAAAACAGAGAGGAAAATTCACCTTCCCCCCTCCTTCTCTCTCCCCCTCCCAGACTCTCCCTTAGAGAGAAAGTAATCTTAACACAGAGAGAAATCAACCTTTCTCTCCCCCTTCCCTCCTTTCTCCCCACCAATTCCCTGGTGAATCCAGACCCCGTCCCCTGGGATCTCACACCAGAATTAAAAAAAAAAATCAGGTTCTTAAACAAGAAAAGCTTTTAATTAAAGAAGGAAAAACAGTAAAAATTATCTTTGTAAATTTAAGATGGAATATGTTACAGGGTCTTTCAGCTATAGACACGGGGAATACCCTCCCAGCCTAAGTATACAAGTACAAATTAAAATCCTTTCAGCAAAATACAAATTTGAACTCCTTCCAGCCTAATACACATTTGCAAATAAAGAAAACAAACATAAGCGTAACTCGCCTTATCTACCTAGTACTTACTATTCTGAGTACATAAGAGACTGTATCAGAGAGACTGGAGAGAAACCTGGTTGCACATCTGGTCACTCTCAGAACCCAGAGAGAACAACCACCAAAAACTAACAGCACACACAAAAATCTTCCCTCCCTCAAGATTTGAAAGTATCCTGTCCCCTGATTGGTTCTCTGGTCAGGTGACAGCCTGGCTCACTGATCTTGTTAACCTTTTACAGGCAAAAGAGACATGAACTACTCCTGTTCTATTAACCCTTAACTATCTGTTTATGACAGCTGCTTTGGTTTGGAAAAAGCCAGAAGCTGTGTGTTAGTTGATTAGAAGGTTTTGAAGCAGTGACTTCATTGATACTAAGGCCTTGGCTACACTGGCGCTTTACAGCGCTGCAACTTTCTCACTCAGGAGTGTGAAAAAACGCACCCCTGAGCACAGCAAGCTACAGCTCTGTAAAGCGCCAGTGTAAACAGTCCCCCAGCACTGGGAATGTGGCTCCCAGCACTGCAAGCTAATCCCCACGGGGAGGTGGAGTACCTGCAGCTCTGGGAGAGCTCTCTCCCAGCACTGACACCATGACCACACTCGCACTTCAAAGCGCTGCCGCGGGAGCGCTCCCGCAGCAGCGCTTTGGAGTTTCAAGTGTACCCAAGCCCTAAGTATTTCAACCATGAGGCTTGGACCACTAAACTATTCCCCACCTGATATTTACCTGACACAGATTCTACTCTTGGATTATGAAAAATGTACGATCACTGTTGTTCCTCCTGATAAGCTTAAATGCGGTCCCTAGCACATCTTGGGCAATAGTGTGTTATAAATAATAATGTTTTAAGTACTATATTCTATGACACTAACAATGGCCACCATTAAAAAGAATAATGGACTTCGTTAAGGAAAAGCACGTTCTCTCCTACACTATAATTAAGTAAATTTCCTTATCCCTTATAAATATCCCTGCTATTCTAAATGTTTTTTAAATCTATAAAACATTTTTTTATTAATAAGGTCATGTAAAAAGTCAACAATTGGCTATATTATTGCCTTTTTTAATAATAAAAAGGTACATAAGATGGTACCTGTGAACTTCAAAATGAGTACTCTTCATGTCTGTAAGAAAGAAAAACACAATTATAAAATGCAGAGTATTAGAAGACCTCATAATCGTTTGATCTAATTGCATTCGAGTATATCTGGGACACAGGAAGTGGCAGGTTGCCTTACATATAATGCAGTATTAGCAATCAGACAGAAAGCCAGCATACTGACAGTTTGGTAGAAATTAGAATGGAAAGGAATGACTGCTGTGTGTGTGTGTGTTTTCCAAAAAATATTATATATTAACTTCAAAGAGCTTTAAAAATATATTTTAGTAAATTTAACTGTTGCATGTGGAGAATGTCATGTACATTTCGTTATAGTATTTGTTTTGTTTGGCTGAAATGCTTGGGTTATTTTTGGTTTAAATTGGTTTTACACAATTTTTGTACCAGTGAAACTGTTTCAATAAGGGATGTGGTTTTGGGGTTTTCTTTTCTCTTTGAGTTTTCATTTGTTTGTTTTTACTGATTTAACGGTAACAATATAACCCCTGGTATGAATGCAGTTATATCACTCCACCAGTATTGTTCATTCGTGTACCTTTATTGGGATAAACTTTTATACTCCTCTTTAGACCAATACAACTGCATACATACTAGGGTCCTGGTACTGCTTTAACTATATTGGAATAGTTATCACAAGACAACTTCTGTGTAGACAAGCCCTATGAGTGCAAGTTCTTTTTTCTCCTTTGTCCTTGTGGTGTTCTAATGTGATTGGTTTGATTTGAGGGCTGGGGAACAAGAGTTCCCACTTCTAGTGTTTGAGTGCTATTGTCTTCATTGTTACATTTTGTTTTGGTGTGAATGGAAAATGGGGGATCTCATCTGATACCTGTAGTAAATGGGTACTGAGGAAGTTGTTCTAATGGGCTTTAAGATTCCAGGAGAGGGAAGCCAGTTGCAAAGTGAACTCTTGAGCAGGCTAACAAGTCTTTTTTTGAGGAGTAACTGCAGAACTAATGCTTAGAGATAAAGGACTCAACAAGTTATGTATATGGCCCATTTGTGTTTCTGTAAGGGCCATGTGCTCGGAGGCACTGGCACCTATGATCAGGCTGGGCATTTAGTCTAAGGTAATGTTGCATGTGCAAGAGAACTCTCACCTTCACTGTAATAAGTTGTAATAATCTTTCTCTGCCTCTGACGATCTCGCACATATCCAAATGTTGTACCTCATTGCCTCCCAGTCTGTTTCAACATGAAGACGAGGATAATAAATGTGAACCTTATGATGCTACAACTCTTCCCCTGCCTACACTGCATCTCCCATTTGTGCACAATTTTTCCCACTGTTCTGGGACCACTTCTCACTCTGTTCTCACTTTCCTTTGTACCTCCTTTCCATATGCTTGGAACCGCATGTATTCCTCCTTCAACTGACTCCTCAAACTGACCTTGGTCTACACTGTCCATTGTTGTCTGCTCTTGTGCTGTGTTACTTGCCTCCTTCCTTGCTCCAGCTCAGTCTTATCCTTCCTTTCTTTAATGCTTTCCTTTGTCTTCACATTGGTCTGATTTTAGATTGTGAGCTCTCTTGGACAGGAATCGTGGTTGGTTGGTTGGTCATCTGTGAAGTACCATGAAAAGTCATGGTACTATATAAATATTTATTAATAATAGCAGTGAAGTAGGAGTTTCCTGTGTGAGGGTTTTGGTGACATTTTAAAATAAAACTGAGTATAATTTTCCCTATTGGTAATTTTGAATGTCTGTTACTTCATGAATATTTATATGTTCATGAGTCCTGATATCTGTCACTGGGAAGTTCAGAAATTTTCTGCATCAAATACATGACAAATATAATGGCTCTTTTTAGTCAATCTGGAGGAGTTTGCAAAAATATCTGACAGGGTTGTTTTACACATTTTTGCACTGAGTTTTTGAGAGCTTTGTTGCTTCTCAATTTTGACACCTATTTCAGTCCTCTCTGTAGTGTAATTAAGTATCAGGTAGCTCTATAGACCCCACGTGCAAGGTGGTGATATTTGCATTTGAACGGCTTTCTTGAATCAGTCCAAACTTTAATTTTCAACTTTGCAATTTTTGTGCAGTTCCAGTTAAATACACTCAAAGAGCTGCCTTCAGTAGCTGTAGCAGCAACCAAAACAAAAACAAAAAAAAGCTTTCCATTGTTTCAGAGCCAAAATATTTATATAACTTTTCTGAGTTTTTTTCCTCCATCTTCCTCCTCTTGTGTATTTTGTTTCTCTTATCCATAAATATCTGGCCCCATTGAAGCCAGTGGCAAAACTCCCCTTTAACTTCAATAGGGCCAGGATTATGCCCACAGTATATTAATCAATAGACTTTCCTGGTTTAACTCTCTCTTTTAAAATCCATTATCTGTGAAATTATGAAGTGCTAGATCAACATTTTGTATTGTGCTATACATACAAGGAAATATTTAGAATCTCTGTGGTCAAAACTTCAGTTCATAATATCTTTTTCTCAACATCTATCACTTCTCTCTCTCTAAGACATTTGCAATTTAATAACATAAACGATGTGGAATGTTTCCACCATATGTTCTTAATATTTCAGGACTCTCTAGAAAGTGAGTTTTAAATAATGTATGCTACATATCTAGGCACTAAAAGCAATGAAGATGTGTTAATTTGAAAGCCATTGCTGTTAGTAAGATGTGTTTCCACAAGCCATTATTTATTTGGAAATAATGATCAGGACATTGTTGTGGTGTAAAAATGTCAAAGCAGCCCAAATAATTCACACTGCTACTCTAATTCATAAATATTCCATATTTAAAATGTATGAGTAAAATAGCTTCTGAAGTGTCTGCAGAAAGGTTGAGGAAAGCTTTATTTGGGACTTATTAGTCTGGACTCACTACAATATTCTAATACAACTCTTTGCCCTTCATTATTAACAGTGAATATTAACTATGTCCCATTCTGACATCTAATGCTCTGCTGAATATTATTACCATGAAGCATTTGGTGATAGAAACCTCCAAATAAGTATGTTAAAGTTGAAACAATCTTTTTTTAATTAAATGTTGTTTGGCACGTATTACACGTTAAATGAGGCAGCCATATTTTTGTTGCATCTGGGTTTATTGAGGGGTAGTAGAAGACAGGCTGAATAATGCCTGGTGGAACAGCTGCCTTTGACTTCAATGGACTTTGGATCTGGCTTTAAGGGATTTTCTGCTATAGCTATGCAAAGTTTATTTTGCCATGTAAACAAGCCCTAAGTTAATGGTCCTCAACCTTTCCAGAGTACGGTACCTATTTCGGGAGTCTGATTTGTCTTACATACCCCCAAGTTTCACCTCACTTAAAAACTACTTGCTCACAAAAGCAGACATAAAAATACAAAAGTGTCACAGCACATTATTACTGAAAAATTGCTTACGTTCTCATTTTGTCTGTATGAAATTTTAGTTTGTACTGACTTTGCTACTGCTTTTTATGTAGACTATTGTAAAGCTAGGCAAATATCTACACAAGTTGATGTACCCCCTGGAGGACCTCTGAGTCCTGGGGTACACAGACCCCTAGTTGAGAACCACTGCCCTAAGTCACCTGGCGCCCCCATGTATAGACATTACATAGAGTATAGCTTTCTCATAGAAATTTTTTTTGTACCTGAGCGGATAAAGTGAATCGTGTACTTATAATTACCTGGAATGTGAGGACTGAACACTTTTACTGGCATGAGTTTTGGGGGGTTGTTTTGTTTTTTAATTCCTATGCAAAGCCAGCTGTGAACTGGCTCAGTGACAAGAGACCAATTAATCAGAAATAGAATATGAGAAACTGAAAAGGGATTGAGTGTAGGACAAGATTATTTTGAAGAAAAAAAAAAAAAGAGAAAACTTGTGATGGTATTAAGACAATTGTCAAGGTTCCTTCCCCACTCTGAACTTTAGGGCACAGATGTGGGGACCTGCATGGACACTTCTAAGCTTAATTACCTTAGATCTGGTATTGCTGCCACCACCCCCAAGCACTACTTTTCTTCCCTGGGTAGTCTAGAGAGACTTCACCAATTTCCTGGTGAACCTAGATCCAAAGCCCTTGGATCTTAAAACAAGAAGAAATTAACCATCCCCCCTCCTTTCTCCCACCAACTCCTGGTGGATCCAGATTCAACCCCCTTGGATCTAAAAACAAGAAAAAAATCAATCGGGTATTTAAAAAGAAGGCTTTTAATTAAAGAAAAGAAAGGTGAAAGAAAACCCTCTGGGAGAGATTAGCATACCAGCTACTCTCACAGACAACAGATTCAAAACACAGAGGATGTTCTCCTGGGCAAAAACTTTAATACGCACAAGAATACCCAAATTTGATAATTCCTTTAATAGTACCAAGACAAGTTACAAAGAAAATAAACATAAACCTATTTATCCCTTCTAAAACTTACTACTCTGATAAGAGCGCTGGTTCCTTGATCTTTTTCACTGCACCTGAAACTGAGACTTTAAACAAAGGAAAACTTCCTTCCTTCCTTTTGAAACATCTTATTCCCCCATTGGTTTCTCTGGTCAGGTGTCAGCTAAGCTAGGTGAACTTCTTAACCCTTTACAGGTAAAAGAGGCATTAATCCTTAACTTTCTGTTTATGACAACAATCCAATAACTTTTCCCACAATAGAGTCTGACAATGAAGGTAGAATAATTCTAAAGAGAGAAATGGGAGGGATAATAAATAATTCTTATCACAAATGAAAAAACACAAAGTTTATTTTTTTAACTGCAGAAATCATAGATTAGGGATGAGAGGAGAAGGGTGACTAATGAAATTCAGATATATTTAAAGACATGACAACATCTTGTGCTACATTGTTCAGGACATTCATCCAGTAAAAATATTAACTATAACTTTTGAAACTGTCTGTTTTGTACATGGGTGCACAAGAACACTCAAGCAAGCTACACATACTTTTCAGTAGTGTTCAATGTCCATAACCAGGATAGATAAATTAATGATGTCCACAACGAAAGCTGGAGAATAGAAAAATGCAAAATTTCGTGTTGTGAATTACCAATTCATAATGTGATTTGACTTAATCTGGTAAACAAGTTTAAATCAGTAACTAAAGCATGAGACTGACATTATTTATTAGAGCAAAAGGAATTCAGAAAAAAATGTAAAAATTAAAATAAAATATTTGGAAAATAATAGATGTATATAGGAGGGAAAAAACCCTTTATGGAAAGGATTCAAAACTGTAGGAGGCAGAATAATGAGTTATATCTCTAGACAGAAAAAGTTAAGGGAATGGAAACTCAAATCTGCAAAAACATGAGATTTGAGTGGGGAAGTGTGTTTTTTTTTCTGAAATATTTTTGCTCTAATCTATATCTACACACAATGTATGTTAAATATTTACATCATTCAACATGAGTCTAGTTGTCCGCCATGCTAAAGAGTAAAACAAAATAGCTTTTCAGATATGCAAATGGTTCTTTTGAATAAGAATAACAGCAATGGTGTCCATCATACCATTAAGCAGAATTTGCATCTCACAAAAGCAGAATAGAAGAATAATGGGGGGGCAGGGGCTTTCTTATTACATTATAGGTTTGTTTGTTTGTATTTCAAATTTTAGCAGTATTTGAAACTGCAGTTCCTTTTACCTTCTACATCAGAAAATATGGGAAAGCCAGGGTATCATTACAGGTTGAGAGAAATATCTTTAATAGGGTTTCTATCTGTCTCTTATTTTCTAAATGGTTTTGTCAGAAATAGATTACAATGAATATGATTTGCAGAAAGTATTTTAGGAGTACTTATCACTGTGAACTTGGGAAGTGCTGTGATCAGCAAAATGTTTTTAAAAAGAAAAAACTTAAGAATTGCAGACTGTAGTATATGTCAAAGAAATGAGAACCTCTGGTGGAGGAAGGGAAGTGTTTATAACATCTAAGCAGAATTAAACATTAGCTGTATTTATCTAAGCTGACAACCTGTGTACCAAGACATAGCCTGATGGACTTTGAAATAGCCAGTATATTAAACTGGAAAATCAGACTGATGGACCTTTTAACAGAAGAATAAATATTAGATTAATACATCATCTTGCAAGAGTACAGGCTTCTAAGAATTCTTCAGCAGGAGATAGAGACAGTAACCTATGAAGTCTCTTGAATTTAAATATAGTCTTTTGTATCAGATACAGCAAATGATCTGATAATGATTTCTTTGCATTAACCTATGCCTGCTTACCTTTACTGCTGTCTGCTTTGACAAGTAAACATTAACTGTAAGTGACATGTATTTCTAAAGGTCAGTAACAAGTGTCTACCAATTTTTTTAAAGTATTAAAAGCAGTAAAAGCCAATGTACCATAAGCAGTTTTGTGATAACAATATTATTGTTTGTGTACATGTAGTTGTATATTTTTCTAGAGCTGGGCAGGGAACAGTTTTTCCAGCTCATAAAAATTTTGAAGACTTCAGAATGTTTTCCTATTACGTATCACACAAAAGAGAGGTCTCTGGATAATTTTTTTTGTGAGCAGGAGATGAAATCCCACACCCACACACCTGACAGACCAACTCACAGACCTAGAATAGGCAGTAACTCAGTTATAGTATTTATCTGTGATGTGAGACACTCAGGTCCTAGTCCCTGCATCTAATATATGCCAGGTGAGTGCCCCACCTGTTGGGCTATTAGTTATTCTGAGATGGATCTCTTTTTCTTTGATTAGCAGTTCCAGTCTGGGCCTGCGAAAAGTTATGTTCAAAATGACCCTCTCTCCAACAAAGTTTTGGTTTTGATGAAACTGCATTTTCTGACAAAAACTCATTTTGTCAAAACATTTGAGTTTTAATTTCTTCAATCCTTTTCTTATCGGAGGCTTTTTCATGTTTTATTCATTTCAAGCACTGTATTTCAGTATTAGCTCACATTATTAATTGGAATTTCCCCCTTTTTAAGCAATTTATTTTAATAAATTAAAGTATAACTTTGGATTATCTCCTTCAAATATGGACCTACTTAACACATTTTTTGTCCATAAGCAATTCATATTACTTAGGGTATGCAACCGTGCAAGAGACTCTATCCACATATATAAATTGAGATGTAGATCTGACCCGTAAGACAAGTAAATATGTAGCTTCTAATTTAGGGTGAAAGAAATATTGATGGGGCAAAACATATGGATAGTGTGATGTTCCCCTCTGGTCTTATCTGGATCGATGATCTGCTAGGTCTAGGCCAGCATCCTTTGTTCCTGTGAGGCTGGGTTTGTCCCATACATGCCCTGATGAGCTGTGAACTGCCTTTCAGCTCTTGGAGAGTTTTTGCCTGGGCTTATTTTAAGCCATGAAGTATTAATCAAGGCATATCTGTTCTCTAGACATCTTCCAGAACAATCTGCAAAGAAAGTGATTAGGACAAGAGAAAGCACTCTTGTTGTATAAAGGGGTGCAATGAATGTATGGATACATGTTGAGCAGGAGATGTAATGGACTCAAAAATACTGAAGGACAGGGGAAGGGATTAGCCAAAGGTTTGAAGGGGAGAGACACTAACTAAAGTACATGTAGAATATGTAGTGTCAATAACAAGCCCAGAGAAAAGGGAAAGGTGGTATTTTTTGCCTAAATTTAAAAGATGAAGTACATCAAAACAACTACTTAATCTTGTGAATAGGAGTCGTTTCACTGACTTAAGTGAGCACTGAAGTAGACTCTTGGCCCACACTATTAAAAGGTACTTGGTTGTTGCTGCAATCAGCCTTGTAGCTCCTAAATGATTTAGGTGTCTAAACCTCATTTTCAAACGGGATTTAGGCACTTAGGAAACTTAGGCCTTTTGAAAATGAGATTTAGACACCTAAATCAGTTAGGTGTTGAAAGATTGAGTACAGCAACTGCTAAATACATTTAAAAATCTGGGCCTAGGTCTCTATAGCAGAACATGTATTTATTTGACAACTGCACTTTAAATTTAAGTTTCTTTTTTATCACTGTTTGATTTTACCCTGTTGGAGTGTTTATCAAATAGCTTTTCCATCAAGGTTGTTTTTCTGTTTAAGAAATACAAAGTAATTGTCTTGCCACCATCTGCTTTGTACACCAAACATACCATACAACAGTTTGGAGAGATCAGCTCTCCCAGTATTTGGACCTAGACCCCAACCCTTTTACACAGATATTTTAAGGGGAGGTGGCTTGGGAATTGACTTAAATGAGAGGGACTCCATGGGGGAGAAGGAGTCTGCCTGCATGGATCTTATTAGAAGACAGTGGCCTAGGCTGATATTACCATATTTTTAAGGTCATATTTAGATATTTTAGTTCTTTAAGTATACTAATAAACAGACTTGGTAAGAAAAATGAAAAAATTGATGTGTGAGACTTACAGAATATTTTGATTTTTATCTTACCAAAAGTATTAGAATGTCTAGAGAAAATGAGGATTAGGCTAGCAATTTTTTGAAATGTTCGTTTTTTGAACAGGATGTCATGATTTACAGGATCTGACTTCAGATGCTTCAGAATTCTTTAAAAAAAAACAAACAACTTTTTACCATTTATGTAATTTTAAGAGCTCTTAAGCACTTATTTTATGCTACTATACATTGCTGCCCCCTCTTTCTCTTTTTTTTTTTAACTTATGTTGTGTGATCCCACAAAACTGCCCTTTTGTCTTATCTGTTTAGTCTTGCTCTTTAGGAGACCACTGGTGTATAGAACGGCTATCAAAACTGTCTGAAAAGGAAAAAGATCAACACAATTCTAGCAGCCCCTTGGGCTTCAGCCAAGCACTAACCAACACCAGCTAAAGATTGCAAAATAATTTGTGTTGGAGGTTTAAATATATTTATAGTTTAATATACAAATGCATTGATGCGTAAATTGACAGCACAGTGAATATGGCAGTAATGCATAGGTCCCATTAGAATTGTGCAATTGATAATTTGTACACATCAGCTTACCTCTTGGTGTCAGGAAATAAATGCATAATATCTACAGCATGTAGGCAATGGTACACTTTAATTCCTAGGTAAAATTATTATGCATTATGGTGTAGAGAAGCAAAGCAAAAACATTCACTAATCAAAATGTTCAATTAACAGAGCTTTTTTTTCCCCATTAGTTTAATTGTCTTGCATTGCATCACTTATACCAGCTGGCTTGTTGTCAAGTTATAATTTGGACCTTCACATCAAATAGCAAAAAATTAATTACAGGAAAAGAAATCTCAATAGTACTTCTGTGCGTAGAGGTTTTCAAAATTACTCCAACATGAATATTGCTGTATGTGGAAGAAATAAAAACGGGAGGGGGTGACCTAGCATATACTTTACTGGAACCATTCATTTTAATATACTTTATATTTCCCTTCCCCAAAACACAGATTTTAAATATCTTTCCCCATACATAAAGATTCCTTAAAATATTGAAAAGCTTCTCAGAACTTTTGTATGTGGTATTAAGATTGCAGTAGGCTGCTGCAACTACCGGATCACACAAGTAGTCACTATATGCTGCCTATATTGATGGTTACCCCTGGCATTCACGTAGTGCTTAAAGATTACCCTCCCCAGAACCCAGTCAGGACAACTAACAATCAGGCTCATGGTCATTTAAAACAGTGTCAGTCGAGCTAGAAATAATTTTGAGGGCACCATGAGATCTGTGCCTCACTTACTAAGTACATTCATAGCATTATTCCAATCCTGGTGGTGCACTAACTCCCATAGTCTTTGTGACCCTAACCAGAGTCTATGAAGGAATGTGTGAAAAATACATTAAAGGAATTACTGAAATTTCACCAAACATCTACTCAAGCTCTAGTATACACTGCGTTTTGGTTGAGGAGGAGGAAACCAAACTATCTCCTGGATACTTAGTCTATATATGCAGCAACATCTGCTACCTTCCACAATATGTGACACCTGGAAGGCCTTGAGGACATGTCCAAGGTGGCAGATGTGAATGTGGATTATCAAACAGGCATGTGTAAATTTCCATGGTTCAGGCTATAGGAACATTAGTTTGGTCAAAGAAATGATGAAAAGAAAAAAAAGAGACAGCTACAGAAAATATATAGTTATCTGCATTAGAGATGTGCCAACACATGGCATATTAAATTTCATGTTGACAAACATAACCATTACATTTCACATTCAGCTCAAAACCATAAACAAAAATATGAATTAAATGGATCAGAATCACAGAAGGTCTTTGACAATGGAATAATAGTGAACTGCACACAAACTGTATTGACAATATGGTGAGAAAATTAAAAAAAAAGATATTGAGGTACTGTTATAGAAGAGAATTTGCATCTAATCAAATTTAATACTCTCTTTTAAGAGCCAAATTAGTATATTCTCCAGCTGCGATCTCCCTATTATTTAAAAGATGTTGGAGCACATGGAATAGTATAGTGAAAGATGGCCAAAACAAAAAAGCAAACAACAAACCCTCCCCCCACAACCCTTAAGTCAGATAGTATATGTGCTGTGAAGGCAGGTAAGGAAATCAAAATCTGTCAAATTAAGGAAAAAGTAAACACTGGAATATGAATATATAGATATAGCTAGTATAGATACTATTGAATGGGTTAGACAGTAAGACTTCAAGTTAGTATTTCCACTTTTCAAAACAGAAGAAAGTGCATACAAATCTCTAGATGCAATATTTCTGAAAGATACAAAAAACAGTAGCTGGTCTTTTCTGAAATAGACAAAACAGATCATGAACTGAAAGTGCTAACAGGGAAAAGGGAGTTTAATATAATGTAGAAATTCAATAGAAGGTTAGGTAACTTGTTGAAGACAGGAGAGTTTTCATAAAGTGGGTTTTATAACCTTTTGGTGGGCTATATATCATTTTTTATACCTGTTTTTTTTGTTTTTATGACATATATTTTGGATAACATGAGAAGCTGGATAGTCTTGCTTTGTAAAGTCAGTCTTAAGAGCAAGCAGTCCAGCTATGATATATAAGATAAGAGTGGACTTTAAGAAAACATTTGATCTTCCATGACAAGAGAGTTTCCAATTATTAAGACAAAAATCAAGAGTAGTTTTTAGACTATGGTATGGATAAAGGTAGCTCATATTTGAGACAGGAATACCCTTTTCTTTACTCAATCACAATTACTCTATCAGTTGTCTCTCCATCTCGAGTGAGAATTCACCTCTCACATAATATCATGCTTGATTGTCATCTTAGCACTCACTGAGCTGACAATTTACAAAAAAAGGCAGAAGGCTTTTTAAATCTAACTTTGAAACAAAAAGAGAATGAAACAGGTGAGTAACAGTGCTGTGGACAATATATGCTCAGGTTCTCAGTATCTCTTATTCATGTCTATGTATATTTCTTACCATTTCCTAATGAATATTTTTAAATACAGGTAATGAATTTGGGCATCCAGAATGGTTAGACTTTCCCAGAAAAGGAAACAATGAGAGTTACCATTATGCCAGGAGACAGTTTCATTTAGCTGATGATCACATTCTTCGCTATAGATTCCTAAACACATTTGACAGAGATATGAATAAATTGGAAGAAAGATTTGGCTGGCTTGCATCTCCCCCGGTAAGCTATATACTCAAAATGTTATGTTTTAGTCACCAGTAGTGTACATGTGCAGAATTACAAGAATAAAATTTTTGCATATAGATTTTATAAATAGCACTTTATTATACACTGTAATGCTCTGTTACATACTTCAGATTATCAAAACATGTCACTGAAGTCTCTTCTGCAGATAATGAAGATCTGGAACAGTGTCCTGTTTACTTTCACAGGGAGCTTTTTATTATTTTTGCTTCTTCATTTAGCAACTTTACTTCAGATTTGTTAAAGCAAATAATAAAACTCTCTGCCTGGAATCCAATTGAAAGATTGCTTTCGAAATGTCTTAATTGTTTTGACAATTTGTTTTCATGTCAATAAGTATTCTGTCATCAGGAAAACATTTTCCATGTAGTGTATCTTATGTTATAGTCTCCTGAACTTCAAGCTGTCAATGCTATATTTGCAGTTATACCTGCATATTGTATTATACTTCTTTTGTTATAAAACTTACAGACTAGTAGCCTTTCTGTAGCTTCTCAATGTCAAATAAGTTTTAGATTGTATTATAGCTTTGGGGCACATACTCACTAAGTATTACTAAGTATATTCTGTTCATAATACTTTCTCTTTAAAGGACTGTTTGAAATGGCCATGTAGTGTGTGTGTGTGTGTGTGGTTTTTTGTTTTTTTTTTTTTTTCAGTGTGTAGCTTTAACAAATGGATAGAGCAAAGGTATTATATATGGAATAGTTTTTTGTTGCGGGTCATACGTATCCTAGCATGGTTGATCATCAATGCCATTTTCAGCACTAAGGGGCAAATAATGATCCTTCCCTATATGCACATTATGCAACACAAAAAAGCATCCTGCTTATTTAAAATCTTCCGTTCAACTTCTAAATGACCCACAGTGGAAATGATGCTGATCCAGACTAGAAAGAGTTTGTGAATTTCCTTTAATTTAAAAAAAAAAAAAAAAAAAAAGAAACACCATTTTTGAGAAAAACCATGTGTGGACACTGATGCATAATTTATCTTTGCTTCAAAAGAATTCTCTTCAGGTTTCATTTTTTTTCAGTTGCCACAATAAAATGTATATTTGACTTTTATTCCATCTTTTTCTTTTACATTTTACCTAGCTGTTTAAAAATTAAAGATATAGTTTTCTGATCTGAAATCTTATATGAAGTTATATACTCTGAGAGTCCACAGTTTAAAGCTGTATTGATCCTAGAGTTTATCTTTTTGTCAGCTTTGTTTTTAGTTACATTGCAACTTTGCTTGAATTTAACTTCCTATTGTAGTGCATTTTAATTATAAATAGGGAGTATATTATTTTTGTAACAACTAAAATGTAACTATCTATTTTCTTTCCAGGCTTTTGTGACTGAAAATCATGAATCTAATAAGGTCATCATATTTGAGAGGGCAAATCTAATTTTTATATTCAATTTCCATCCATCTAAAAGCTATACTGAATACAGAGTGGGTGCTGAAACTCCAGGAAAATATCCTTTTGTTAACTTCTATGACCTAGCATAATAGTAAAAAGCTTACCTTTAATTTTATGTTAAATTTGAATACAGACTTCAATGAAAAGGTAAGAAATAATGTTTTGTTTACTTTTTTATATCTGCAAAATAAGCTTACATTGTTCGATATCGAATAGTGTACCGTGTAAAAAACAAACTGTAACGTGAATGTAGGTTCCTAACTATGCTTATTTATGATTATCGAACAGGAAGTGCAAGTAGAAGTAGCAGTTTGATATCGTGTGCAGTTCTTATTCTAATGCCCTGTTTTTAGTATGTGCTAAGCGTGGTGGTTGTTATTACAGAGTGGAAACTGAGCCTCTAGATGGTTGAGAGGAGCCTCCCCACGCTGCAGTCCTGGTTAGGCCTTGGCTAGTGAGTGAGAACACAACTTCTGGGTCTGACAATTTGCTTTGTGAACTTGGGCAAATTATTCCATGAACCTGTGCATCAGTTACCTATCTGTGTAAAAATTATGCTAGTCTGCACTACCTGATTTTTCATAAAGTCGTTTGAGGTCTGCATATGGAAAACAAATTCTTATTAAGTGCATTTTAAAGATGGCAAAACTGAAACAGAAAAGTTAGTATGACTAGACTGGCAGGCCCTTTGTTGCAATAGATTAGAGCTTGGCCTGCAAGCCAAATGGCCTGCAGATTTACAGTGTAATTTTATGGATATCTTCCACAGTTTTAAGCCATCATTAAATCCAAACTGAATATTAGCTTTATCACTCCTTGTTTCCAAGCCTTCTCTGATTCCAAAGGTTCAGTACTCAAACCTGCTTTTGGACTTGTATGAATTACCAGTCACTGTTTTAAAAATTACTGTGGTATTCAGTTTAGAGCCTCTATTCCCAAGTATTTTTAGCTGGTTTTATTTAAAAATTGCTTAATTTGAGCTGATTCCCATAGTTCCCATGTACTGCAATTCTGTATTCAATGTAACACTCTTTATTGTTGTTTAACGATCAAGATTTTAAAAAATGAACACATAGTAATTCCAAACTGTGTCCCTTCCTGTTGGTATCAGGCCCTACCTCAAAATGGGTGAGGTAGTGTCATCAAGTACTTGTGACACTATCCTGGCTTCCTTTAAATTTATAAACAGCATTTCTTTTTATGGCCAATCGTTTCATGATTCCTGAAGTTATGTAGAAATATTTTTTTTCATTGTCAGTGTCCTTTGTTTCACAGACTGAATTTATTTTGTTCAAGCCTCTCAAAAAAACATGTCTTGTATCTTTTTGTAGCATTAGTAGCTCCTTTCTCATCATAAATAGCACAGTGATTTGTACTCATAGATTTCAGGGTGTATTGCTTCCGTTTCTGCTGGGCCACTGCATATGACAACAGTTATACAGGAAATTCCACAGCTTCCATTCACTGGTTTTAATGTGCACTTCCACATGAGTTTCAATAAATTCATCCCTTGCTAGTTTGTCTTCGGCATCTTGGCAGGTTCAGTACCATATCTTGGGTGCAGGCACAGTCACAGGAAATTTGATGTTTTTGTTTTTTAATTCAAGCAAATATTCATGGAAAATTTTGTTTTGAGTTATTCATACAGTGGTAGCATTTTCTCCTGTCTTTTTTAAGTTGATTTTGGTTGCACACATGAGTGTGCATGTGTGTGTTGGTCTTTTTACATTTATTTTGACTCTGGAAATCATTAGGATTTCATAAAGTGAGAATAGCTCAAGCATGTGAAAAACATAATTTGTTATAAAAAGGACAAGAACAGAAATGATTTACTTTGCAATTTTATCTGATAAGCGGTTTCTTTTAATATGAGAATCCCATTGCACAAGGCACACTCTTGCCTGTTAAGTGTGTGTGTGTGTGTCTGTCTGTGTCTGTCTGTCTGTCTCTCTCTCTCTCTCTCTCTCTCTCTCTCTCTCTTTCTCTCTCTCTCTCTCGACAATTGAGGCTTAGTGTCAAACAGACCTCTGATCAAGAGAGGCTGTCGTTGAAACTCTGAATTAAAGCTTTATCACACGGTAGTCTAATACTAGTGTCATTACATTTAAGCCTATTTTTAATTTTTTTTCCTAATGGATTCATTTTTCTGAAAGATGCCATTTTATGTATTTTCCCCTAAAATATGGTGGTTTTGGTTCATAACATTTCTCCCAAACCATGATAAATTTGATCTGCCTCCTCTGCTAGGAATTCGGGGCACTCAGTGCTGTTGCAGCGCTTACTTCCACTGGGCAGAAGTTCTGCCTCTATTTGCTGAATTAGGTCAGGAATTGATATTCTCCTGCTGTATTGTGCTATGTTAAAAACTGGGGGTTTTAAATAAGTTTTTGAATAGTAGTGACCATTTTTTATCTCTATCAATTCTCTGCTTCCCTCCCTGCTGCTTCATCTTTATCCCTTGGGGTACACCAGTGCAAGACTTCCCTTCTAAGCTTCTTGTAACCAGCCTCCGCTTCTACTAGCTATGGCAGAGCT
Source organism: Gopherus flavomarginatus (assembly GCF_025201925.1). Taxonomy (NCBI): domain Eukaryota; kingdom Metazoa; phylum Chordata; order Testudines; family Testudinidae; genus Gopherus; species Gopherus flavomarginatus. The sequence continues at coordinate 185,048,532 of NC_066617.1, forward strand.
GTCTAAGAAACAAGCAAGTCCAGAAAGTACACCATTTTTTAGTACAACAGAGTGTGAACTATGGCCCTCCTGCTCTCAGCCTCATTAGCTTTGGGTTTCTGGGTCTCATCAAGACTGTGGCTCCCTCTTTTCTGTCCTCTGTGGTAACTGTGGTTCTAAAGCAGACAAAAGGAATGCACAGCACCACCTATGCTCAGGCAGAGATTCCCAGCAGGTGCACAACCACAAACAGCCAGCTCACAAAGCAGGCCTGTTTGTTTGTTTAACGGTTTCTAAGAGCCAAGGGAGTCTTTCACAGCCATTCCAAAGGTAGACATGGCAGTTGCTTACCTAGGCAAGGGCATGGTGATCTCTCCAGAGGGAGACTTCTTTCACAAGGACCATGCTGAAGAGTATCTTGTGAAGGGGCTCTGAAGCCTCAGTTGCAGGTCTTAGACCCTCACATGCCACCACCTATTTCACAAGCACCACTATGTTCTGGCATTTCTCCTAAAGAAAATATTCCTGGTCATAGCCTTTGTCATAGATATATTATTAAACGCACTGTGTTAAACTGCATGCTCTTTGACTTCTTGTGCAGTGATCATCTGTAAATAAGACCTTGGACAGCAGACAGTCATTCTGCCTGGGGAAAAGTTGAGTGAGATTTTGTCAGAAAACAGTGGCAGATGAAGAGTATCTCTTCTTCCTTCAGAAAAGCATAAGTAAGATGTTGGTTCTCCTTTCTCCACTTCTCAAACCAAAGATGTCAAAGAAGAGAGCTAGAATTAAGCCTAAAAAGCTCAACAGGCTCCATAGAGAGCTCAGCATGACTTGTATAGGATGTTTCACTAGCCAGGCATGCATCAATGTGGCAGAATCTCCCATGTGCAGGAAACCTGGGCTCAATGAACCTTGAACAGCTGGATGCTGGAATTAATAAGGCACAGGGATTTATTGAAACACTCTCAGAACTGAAAGCCCCTTATAGCTATTTATACTTTCCGTTGCAAGAGATCAAACAAGGCAACAGTGGGCGTACTAGTGGAGAGGGGTCATTGATGACAGCAGTGTTTTAAGTACTGTGTCAATTAGACATGCTCTAAGTAGTGCTACCATACACAGGGCTTAAAATACTATGGGTAGTCAGTGGTCAATCGGTACTGGGGCTACAAATGTTCCTTGTGCTGGTAGAACCGGTGTTAGTAAAGGTGAGGGGGTGGGGGGGGATTCCAGAATTTCCTTAGTGTGGATAAGGCTGTGAAATACCTTTATGGCATTTCAGTTCTAGAGGAGTTAAGCTTATTTTTGGAGCTTTAAGTCAAGAGTATAAACTATTTTATCAGCTAAGCAAGTCAGTGGGAAACCCTGACTTATGTTCTCTATAGCCAGAGGAGATATAAATTATGTGCTTTGATTTCTTTTAGGAGCATTAAATTTTTTTAAACCATTAATCAATAAAAATAGCTGACTTGGACAGTTTATGGGCAAAAAAAAATCACAAAGAGAAGCTTATTTTCTCCTTTTCTGTTTTGACTGAATCTTTTATAGTAGTCCAACATTTATATTATATTTATTATGTAAAAATGTTTTTAATGCCAATTTTAAATGAAATAGTTCTGCATATTAACAGCTTATATACTTTTACTCACTTATCCTAACCTTCTTTATCTCCTCTCAACTATCCAAAATCCTGATTTTTAGGCTTCCGTTCTTAAAATTACTTTTTAAGGGGGAATGGCTTTTTTTCATAATTTTTGCTCTGCAATTAAAGTCATGGATTTTTTGATTCAATTTTCTAGTAAAACACTTTACCCATAGATAGGTATGTAAGAAAATGTATTTGGGGGTCTGTAAATTGGAAATTTTTCATGTTTTGTTTTTATCTAGAATGCTTTTATGGCTATGTATTATTAATTTAAAATATCATTTAGGAGTTTTTCAATCTTCTGAACATTTCTTCCACTAACCATCCCTTATTCTTCATTTGGAACTTCAGTGTGAAATGCAAGTATTTAAAAGCTTGATGATTGATTTTGGAAGCCAGTGGGCTTTCATTTTGGCAGTCTCGATAGAAAGGTCTAGATCTGAATAAGTTTGAGTAAAATGTTCTCACCCACCGATTTCAGTTCTTCCAGAACAAGATTGAGGTATATTGATGGGAAGTGTTAAGAAGGTTATACTACCCATATGTATGTTAGTGTTTGGTTAGAGGACTAGATGAATGCAATGTTCCTTCTGGCTTCAGAAACTATGATTGTGCTACTGCTGTCAGTCCATCAGCTTTTACATGTACCAAATTCACATTTATTAAATGGGGGATTTTGGCTTATATTATTGTCACGAAGCATATTGTTCATTTGTGTATGAGAAATTAGAAATCTTGCCATAAGTTCTGCATACATCCAGAGGTCCACCTATTAAGAGCTCATTGAAGGGTGAGCTGCAATTTTAATAATGAGACTGGCACTAGACTATGAAATGTTGTGGTGCAATATGAATATCTATTAGCTCATCTATCCCTAAATAAATGTGTTTTTTTTCCGTGTTCATGTTTGTCATTGCAAGTTCCCATTTGCTGATGAAGATTAGGTAGAAAAAACACAATTTTAATGTTACCAGGAGAAATGGTTATTTAATTACAAGCCTACCTTTTCCCATATGACATGAAAGTATTAAAGCATTTACAAGCTGGAGTGAATGAATACTAAAGTGTAGCATGTTCATTGTGGGCATGGATTTAGGAGGAATAACAATAGTTGAATCAAAAATATAGATGTGACCTGAAATCTCAGGAATATTACTATTAAAATGCTGCAAGATGTATTTTTTTCAAATGCAAATTCAGGCTCTCTGACATTTGCAACCTGCACCTAGAGCCTCTAATGAGCAAATAAGGTCACTTGAATGAGTCACTGGAGTGTGATTGCTGAAGGCAAAGATGTTGCTTTGTAGCTGCTTGGTTTGCAGACTGCTTTGAAGTGCAGTTATGTAACTGTCCCAGCCTTTTAGAATTCATGCTTTATAAAACAAATAAAGACAAAGAACTTAATTTAGGATCACCCAAATGCCAAATTCCATCAAAGTAGTTTATATGTTAAGGTTAATATCAATGAATAAAAAATATCCCATACAAATATGGGAATGTATTATGTAAAACTTTATTTGGAGTGAAAAAGGCATAAGATTCTAATAATATGAATCTATTTGATATTGAAAAAGTGCATGCTATTTCCTGCTTTCTATTTAATACTGTAAGTGAAAGGAAGAAGCATTTCTATTTGAATTATATTTAATAAAATGTGCCATTTTAGAAGCAGTTTTTATGAGAGGTGGACTATTTGAACTAACACATTTTTCCTGTCTAATTTGCTTCAGGTTGGAGACAGATGGATTATCAACGTCTAAGTCAGTCTCCCTTAGCTATGAGACTGTCATTAGACTTTTTTTTAAATTAACATGGAATTGCTTTCCTAATTTTCTTTTGTTGAAATATTGTCACATTCTTCCTGCAGTTTAATGGTTATGACAGATTAGTACCCCAAGCTCGATTTGCAATAAAGAGCCTAAGGCTGTGTCTACACGATGCAGCTTTTCGTGGCATGGCTGTGCCACTACAGCCATGCCGCTAAAAAGCACGTAGGATAGTAGGATGACCAAACAGCAAGTGTGAAAAATCGGGACTGGGGATGAGGGGGTAATAGGAGCCTGTATAAGAAAAAGACCCAAAAATCGGGACTATCCCTATAAAATCGGGACATCTGGTCACCCCCGCTATTTGTTGGCAAGAGAGAGCTCTCCTGCTGACAAAAAACTTCCACCCCCAACAACCGGCATTAGCATTGTCAGCAGGAGAAGACTCCTGCCTACAGAACACTGTTCACACTGGTGCTTGTCTTCAACACAACTTTTGTCTTTCGAGGGGGTGTTTTTTTAACAGCTCTGAATGACAAAAGTTTTGTCTTTCACTTGCCAGACAAAGCCTTAAGACTTAACTTTTGTTTACTCTACACTAGAGGAATTTGACAAAGTGCAAAGGGAAAAAGTAGTGAGGAAAAGTGTTTCCTGTGTTTTAACTTATTGCATCGACTCTAGTAATTTCAAATTGTCTAATGAATAAATACTAAGTCAGATATAAGGTTGCTTTTCTTTTTTCAAAATATTTTTGCCTCTGTTCTAGGTACTTACTAGTTTCTCCTGAAATACCCACAGGCTATAGTAACAGCCTATACATTGTAAGGACACCACTGATCAGCAGAGGTCAAGAACAGGACATTCTTATCTTCTGTAAATATAAGAAATTTGAAAAGTATCCTGTTAAAATCCAGATGCAAACAACTCATATTCAGGAGTGTCAAGGCGTAAACAGATAAGGTGCCCTTTATAAATAAAACACAGGCAGACTAGAAGATTACCTTTAAATAGTGGTGCAGAAAATGTCTTTACTTTTTTTCTTGATTTCAATATAGTTTTGCAAAGAAAAAATAAATCACTTAAAATTGAAAATTACAATTTTTTCTTCAAACTTTATTTGTCTGCTAGTTAACAAGTAGAACACATTACAACAAATATTTTTTCAACTCAGGCTGCTTTTTTTCTGGATAGTCAACTTATCAAAAAAACACTATCTCGTTATCACAAACTTTGAAATAAACAAGTTGTGACTTCAAGTGTAGGACAGACTAAAGGACCGAAACTTCAGCTGAAGTGAATAAGTGCTTTAGATATGTTTTGAATATGTATTCCATATCTTATTTCATATACTTCCTGTAACTTTAATATGTGTATATTTTTGTTGATATTCTGCTTTTGGGCTCAATGGAAATGCCGGGACATGTAGGGAGATGTTCAGGTGTGTATTTAGCCATATTTCTTGTATGGATATCCATCCAATGTGCATCTAGTTTGCGCGTGCATCTCTGTGTAGAAAATATGAGAGCGACATAAGTCAGATTTGATATTTGGTAGAATTAAATATTTAAAACATACAGATACAGCTCTGAGTGTCCACAGATGCACTATTAAAAACAAAGAGAATACAAATTAACTCAATGTCAACAAGATCCTCTGAACCAAACAAAACCAAAGTCATTTCCTCCTCTGTTCATACAACCAGTTTCCTCTGAACAAGCCACAGTCTTGTCCTCGAAGTGGACAAATGAAAGTTCTGTCAAACTAAGGAGGAGAATTAAGTTCCAGAGCCAAGAACTCTCCAATGGGAATGCTTCTCCTCCACTTCTTGGACAAATTCAACTCAAGCCAATTAGCTTGGTGCGCAATATAATCTTGAATTCTTGGTTATAACACAAAGACAGAGGCAGACAAAAGCATATTTATATATCGTATTTTTGAACATAGTGCATTTTACATAGTTGGATAACAATTGCTAACTGTTGAAGCTTAGTTAGATAGAGGGGTCTCAAACCCAGTTTACTTTAGGGCCAATGCCAGTTCTCAAATCCTCCCAGCGGGCCAATAATGTCACTGAAGATGGTGTTCGCACCACCTCCCAGCCTGTTTCCCACCCTTTTCCCTCACTCCCTTAGCCTCATGCTGCCCAGGCTGACTCAGCCCAGTGACTAGTGACCCTACCTCCATGGCTGACTCTACCCAGCAACTAGTGATGCTACCTCTGTTCCTCTCGCCCAGCCAATGGGAGCTGTGGGGGGTGATGCCTGCAGCAGACAGCCAGCAGCATGCTACATGGGTCTCTCTTCCACGGCTTCGCTGGTAACAGCAGGGATAGGGAACTGCTTGCAGGGAGCTGAGTGCCCGAGGTGAATGACACGTTGCCGAGTGCAACACCTAGGAGGTTCCCAGGAGCAGCAGGATGGAGCAACATTCGGGGGAGGGGCACGTGAATCTCTCCTACCCACTCCCCTCATGCCACCCCCTCCTCAGGCGGCAGCTATTAGGGCTGGATGAAAGAACTTTTTTAAACATTTCCATGGGCCGCAGTGGGGAGGTTCTCGGGCCACAGATTGCCCGTAGGTCGGGACTCTGAGACCCCTGAGCTAGAGCATGAGACAAATGTTAGGGAACTTTATTTTTGCTTAATGTAATTCCTGATTTTGAATTGCAGTACTACTATTGAATTACCATTACAAACTGCATTTCTGAATAGGCTAAAACACGGAAGTGTAAGAAATCTTGGTCAGTTAATGATAGACTTAGTTAAATGTCTACACTTGTGATGCTTACCCTTTACTAATTTCTACTCTGTTGTATGTTGTTGACTCACACTGAGTGATATTTTTGATATGTGAATTTGGAGATATTGATATAATTGGCTAGTTAATACTGTTTCATGCTAGTCTACAATTTCTTGCCACTGTACCTCTGTCCTGACCTGGAGAAATCTAGCTATTCCACTTCTGACTCTTGCTCCAAGTGCAGGCTGCTGGTGGTGGTGGGTCAGCTTGCTCAGGTGAGACCAGATAACTGAATGTTCATTTTGACTTAAGACAGACAAATCCTATTCTTCAAAGGACAAGGCTGGGATTTCAAAAGCGCTGAAGGGAATTAGGCACTCAACTCACATAGATATTATGTATATTTTTAAAAAAACACCCCATGAGTGCATCCATATTTTTGACTGTACACTGATACATGTGCACTTCTTGTGCCACAACCCCTCTATTGTTCACATCTGAAGCCTGGGAGCATGTTCTTGAAGGACAGTCTAGTTCACAACAGCTGCCACGCATGAAGGGTATCTGTATATACACATCTCAGCTGTAATATGGCCCTGTACCCATTTTACAGTGCAGTGTGCACAGGAGAAAAGGGTATATACCAGGTCACTTATCGATAGCCTTCGAGGGCCATTCTCACAATACCCTTTGCTGCCTGACTCTTACCCAAAAGCGTAAATGTCACTGACACCTTCCCCACATGGCCAGTGGTAGTAACAGCCTGTGCTGAGCACTTCAAAATAGTTTTCTGCTGAAATTTATTGTCAGTACAGGTGATCGTGAATCATGGTTCGAGAGCAGCCTTCTGGTCTCTCTAGTATGCACAGGTGCTCATCAATACGTGGTTCAGAGTTGATTGCCCTCTATGACTTCATCTGGGTCTGCAGGAACAGTCACCTGCACCACGAGATTTCATGGAGGCTGAAGGAGGTAGCGGTTCACTGCATTCCATCCTAGCGCCAGGAGCGTATGGAGCAGCTCAGGCTCCTTTACCAGAGAGTGAAGGACTCTCAACAGTCTTCCCTGGAGGGGACTTAGCACATGCCCATGCTATGGTGAGCTGGATTGGGTGCTCTCCAGGGTGGCAAGTACGGAGCCTAAAGTGACTAGTCTCATCAGATATCAGGACACCGATAAGGGACAGGACAAGGAGACATCGGGACCTCGGAGGAATTCCCAGAGGAAATGCCAGGAGACATGAAGGAAGAGGAGCATCTAAATCTGCATCTCTACCTAGAAGACCCAGTTGAAAAAGACCCCTTGGAAGAGTCTGAAGACCCAGAGCTGCTGTAGGAACCAGAATCTGATACTGGTAAGTTTTTTACAATGGATCCCCATTATCCCCAACAATATCCCCTCTTGCTGTGCTGCTGCACTCACCACAGCCTGGCCTCCATGACACTACACCCTCTCTCTATCCCAACATGGTCCCGGAGCAACACAGGGCTGTAGTTCAATGATTTTAGTCAACTCCCATGAACCAATGTAAAGCATTGAGCAGACATGAGCAGTCATTGTGCCTCTGTCTTTGGATTTCTAAGCCAGCACTCACAGTGATGGTCCCTGGGCAGTGCAAAACAAGATGATGGGAAGTGGGTGAGAGAGGGAAGGAGCAGATTTTAAAGGGCTCAGGTGGGGAGAAAGACCAGTTTCGTGGCACTTATGGTTGTGCAAAGATCCAACACGACCTCTCTCCCAGCTTCCCGCGCTGAGCCACTCTGTGAAAGCTGAGAGAAATGGGAGTGGGTATAATATCTACTTCGGGGGTAGTGCAGACATAATACCATGTCCCTTAACAGTGGAGAGGTAACTGGCTTGCAGTGTTAACTTGAAAAGGTCAAGGAAAATTCAGCAAATATATGCTTCTGGAGTCACTCTGTTTCCCTGTATGTTTCAATGCTGTTCACTGGACACGGGCTGGACTTCCTGTCAATGCAGGGCAGATTATGGGATAGGCAGATATTTTCTGTGGTTTTCTGTTCCATTTCCATGGGAACACAAAATGCTAGTTTAGATACAGTCGGTTTCCTCTCAAATTGCTGAATTATGCTTATAGGATTGGGTGGCAATTCAAACTAGTTCTTCAGGTGTCGCAGCAGGGTTCACCAAACCCCTCCACTCAGGAATACACTGAAGGGTCACCATTAACAGAAACATCTCTCTGGCATATGTGGCCAGAGGTCCTCCACAGTGCTGGAAAATCACTTCTCTTTTGCATTCTGGTACATTCAAAACTGCTATGGTTGACTTTTAAAGACAAAAAAGGTGACTGGTAATGTTATCCCTGAAGGAACCGAACCACACCCCAACAGGTCTCTTGGTACACTGTGAGCATTAGAACATTTTTACAAAAGTATTGCAGGAAACCATTCCTTTTGTGTGGCAGAAGCAGCACCGCAGCGATAGCAGAGGAAGATGAAAAAGGACCCTGGAAGACCTGCTTCTTGGCATAGATAAAAGGAGTCGAGCAGTTCAGCTTCCTTTGGGCAAGGGAGGAACAGGCTCTTAAGAAGGTCAAGACATTCCTGCAAATGGAGAGAACGCACACAGGCAGTGAGAGCATGCACAGAGGGAATGGGTTCATGCAGTCCCCAGTCCAACTGGTGGCAGAATGCTATAAGAGCCCACCTGCCACTGTGGTTGCTGCTTCTCCCTAGGAATAAGAACCACCTTCTCTACTTCCTCTTTCAGCTGTCACCTCTACTTCCTCCTTCAGCGGCTGAAGTAGTGAATCCGTCCACCACTCCGATGGGGAGGAGCATGCCCAGCAAATCATCATCCACAGGCATCCAAACTCCCTCACAGGGGAACCCTCCAGTCCAGAGCATTCAGGAGAAGAATAATGAGCCCAATCCTGTCCTGTAGCCCAGCCTGTGTTTAGCCCTCAAGTCCACACAGGATATATCCCCAGTAGTCCCCCTGCACAGTATTCTGCATCCATTTCCCTCCACCTCCTCTTGTCAGGCTGAGGGACAAGGAAGAGGTGAGGAGGTGTCCATAGACATCAGTGTTTGCCCACTTCTCAAAAAATTTGACTTTTTTTAGTTAATTTGTTCCTTTTAAAAAACATTTTAACTCTAGACAATATTTGGTCCTGCCATGAGGGCAGGGAACTGGACTCGATGACCTCTTGAGGTCCCTTCCAGCCCTACAATCTATGAATCTAGGTTCGATAAATGTTTGTAAATAAAAGTTACTTTCACTCCATTTGTATGTGCATCTTCTTTTCTGAGAATGATGTTTGGGATGGGGTGGCAGAATTCACAGCACATTACTGTGAATTCTTAGAAGTCTGCTGCCACTAAAATGCAAACAATTTCATCCTTCCCACAAGCCCTCTTCTCCCCACACTCCTGCGCCATGCATTTGCTAATGTGTTTTATTTAAGGGGGTTCATGATAGTGAAATAACTGTCGCTGTCCAAAGCACCAGAATGAAAAACAGAAAACAGGTTAACTGAAACGTCTTTGTGGCTTAAACAATTTGTGATAATACAGACAAGGGAAACAAAACTAAATTAACATTGAAGGTTTCTGACACTGAATGTACTTTTATAACTTCTCCTTTCCCCTCCACCACCACCAAACACTCACCACTGAAAACCACGGGAGTAATCCTGCATAGCACTTGATAAGTGCTGTGAGCAAAACATTGTGAGGAAGGAATGTGTGAAGTGCCTATCAAAACCACCCAACTTTTAAAAATTACTTCAACAATGCTTAAAGGCTCCCCATAAAGTTACCCGAAACAGAGCAGTTACCTTATAATGAAAACATTGCTCAATGCTGCCCTTAAAGTGTGTTAAAACTCTGCTCAGCACAAAACCACAGCCAAAAGTGTTAACCTTGAGGACCCTTCTCCAATTGTATTCTTTCAGTTAACATTTTAATGGTAGCTGCAGGGGATTGAAACCCACCATGGTGTCTTGCAACAAAAGTACTGGCTAGAATATGTGCAGGATGGCTAGGAGATGGGATTTAATCTAGAGCCATTTTTATTAAAAAGAAGAAAATCTTTTAGTGACTTTGTTTTCTCTCTTTGTGTTGCATTACTTATTTTTTATTTTCATGTTTTTAATTGTTGTTGGAAGAATATTATAGCTTAACAGAAAATCATTTAATTTAGCGTTTTGCTTCCATATCCCTGATGTGTCAAATACTGTTGTTCAGCGTGAAATACTTGATTCAGAAATGTTCATTCTATTTAAAATTGTGATTTTTTTAAATGTAATTAGTTGTATCTGAAACAAGAAAGCCTTCACATTGTCTACTTGTAGAATATTGAGCTGAGTAAAAACCAGTACTGAATTCTTTTAACTTTTCCCAAATAGCCTTTGAGAGGTGCAATAAACTATTCCATTTTCAAATCTCATTAGTTGCCTGCACATATTTTGCCAATTAAGAGACCCATACTGTAGATTACTTTATAAGATCTCATGGGATAAAGCAAGTTTGATCCAGTTTAATTGCTGATTTAGGGGTGTAGTCCAGACATTAAAGGCTTCTAGATCTTCAAAACTAACAGCAGTAATTCCTGCATCTTGTATTTTAAAAAAATAGAAATAGTTCTTTCAGAATTCTTAAGCATTATATTTCACATTCATAATTAGACAAGGATTTCTGCTATATATAAAATTTTACTAATAGAAGTTTTGTATTATAGACAAATTTTCTAGCCATCTTGGCAAATGTTTCAGAAACCTATTCCTGGACTGATATTTTTAAGTCTTTTCTATTAAATGTGATTCCTATTCTTAGGTTTCATTTGCACATCTCCCTCTGGTAGAGACATGGCTTCTCATATCCACCTGTATCGTTTGTACCAAAGATGACTTCATCATTTTTTTAATGTCTTTTCTTGCACACAAACAAGATTTAAGATCAGGTCCTTCAAATAAATGGGGCTGAGCAGCATTTTCTTTTTGGAATCTGGCAAAATTCTCTAGATTTTTCAAGTCTGATTGAGGTAGATGAAACTTCAAATACTTTGTCCAAAGAGATAATGGATGTTCTCCAAATAACAAAGAATTTGAGGACAAATCTATAGTAGGAAATTGCAGAATCTTGTAACACCGGAATGTTGAATAACTTTTTACATTAGAATATACAGTACAGTGTGTTTGGACTGGAATGCAATTTAGTGACTTCAGTTAATGTGATAGTGTGCATGATTTAGTATTATCAAAGAGACTTATGTAGACCATCCCATAGTACATTCCCTAGTTAAGGAGGATTAAATATTTCTTGTTCCCTTATTTTTTTTTAAATCTTAAATTGTTGTTAGAAAAGAGCAGTAGAGTGCTACCAAATGAGCTAAGAAAGTCAAATGCAGAAGCTGAAATCCTCATTTCCAAAGACACCTGCGCAAGTGTCCCCTCTAGAGGATGAGGTGGGAAATGCAAATGGCAATTAATTTGCTAGAAGAAAGATGCCTACATGGAGAAATCCCAAAGAGTAGTCACCACTGAAAGACAGGGAAGTTTGAGTCCAGAGTTGAAATGGATGTGATGAAAGGCAAAGCAAGCCTGAAGAAGGTGATAAGGAAGGAAATCATTTCTGAAAAAACGTTACAGGGAGTGGGAGGGTAATAGGCCTATATAAGAAAAAGTCCCAAAAAATGGGACTGTCCCTTTAAAAACGGGACATCTAGTCACCCTAGATTATTCTAATGGCAATGTTGCATTAATTCCAAATTTGGTTGAAATAGAGGTGAAAGAACATGTGGCAATGATCCCAGTGTTTGCAGCCCAAGTGGTCAGGCTGTGTACTGGGGTTCTTCAGGGGTGGGCAATGAATTGTTTCCCTTTTCTTCCTCTTCATTCCTGAGACTGGATCTGGAGCTTCTCTATAGTCAGTAATGCAGATCTGAGTGCTCATACCTCTTCGCTCTTCTGCTGGAGCACATTTGTCTTTAGTCCCCTCCTGCATGACTGTATAGGCTCCACAAATCAGCCCTACCTCTGCAACTAGTGACTTCTAAACCAGTTGGACTGGTTAGTGGGGAAGACAGCTGAATTTGTTTCTAAAGGAATGTTATCTGGATACTTGTTATTGCCCAGCTGAGGAAAAGAGAGCCTCTTCAACTTGGTAAGGAACTTGCCATTAAAGTCTGCCTCGTGGGGCTCTTTTATGTATGATAGAGAAGAGCCAAGTTATTTTATTTTACTGTATTTAATTGGGGGTGAGGGTGTGTGCGTGTGTGCATATGAGTCAAATCTGACAGTGTGGAAAGGAATAGTTAGTTTATAAAGAGTTTATAATCTATGGGTTACATCATTTTACAAGGGGTCAATGCAAGTTCTGATCAACTCTGCCTAAAGAAGAGCTCTTAAATCAGACACACTGCTTTCTTCCCCAGACCTGAAGGAAAACTGTGTAGCTCAAAAATCTGTAGCTTCCATCAACAGAAGTTGGTCCAATAAAAGATATTGCTTCACCTACCTTGTCTGTCTCATAAATAGTAGAATTCTGTTTCTATGTTAGAAGTGACGTTGACGCATAAAATACAAATTATGCTATTTTACATGATTTGTATTTACTTAGTGGTGTTTCTTGTGTCATTAAGCATGCATAAGATTAAATTTAATTATTTGCGTTAAAATATGTATTTCAAAACATCATAAAAGCATAGTAATTCAGTAATTAACGTGGTAGATAACAACAGCCTTTCCATTCAAGCTCTCTGTATACAAGGGTTTACTGGTTTTGCTGCTTTTCTCAGTTGTATTTGTTTTAGGACATTTATAGTCAAGGCATCCAACTGAACAGAAATCAGGCTTTATTTCATAGTCTGGAGACAAGTTAGTATTCCCAACACTTTGTAGCTGAAACAAAAGAGGCTACAATGCAAAAGCAAATATTTCTGTTACACACTTAATTAAAAGGTATAGCAGTCATTGAAAGTTTTAATGAAGGCAGCATTCACAAATTTGGATGCTCATCCAGCTCTCCATGAGGTCTAAAGTGGAATGAGAATCATGAGTTTACCAAACTATACATGTTCCTAAAGAAATGTATAATTTGCTAGGATTTTAAAACACATTTGAACCATATTAACGAGAATGTGAATAATTGTATGGATGTTTGTTATGGGATGAGGAGAGAGAGTGGTATTTATTAGATATGTAAAAGCTTTGCTGGAGATATTTTCATACCCTCAATTAAGAACATGGGATAATTTGTTTTAATGGTAACATAGCCATGAAGATTACATTTGCTGTTAATAGTTTTAAAGGAATCATCAAAGATGTCAAATCTTTCAACAAGATCAATAAATTATTAAATATAATGTATACTGTAGATCACAAAAGCAAAGAGTGAAATGCTTGAGGGAGACATTCCCCCGCCATGTTCATAAAATATACAGTGGCATATCAGCAGTCTTTGCCGAGGCTAGGCTTGGAAAGGTACCAGGGAGAGCCACTAAAAGTTGTAGTTTATGGTTATTTATGTGGTTCATGACAACAAACAAGGGGTAATTTGGACATATTTATAAAATAAAGGGGCATATATATTTGTGCAAGTGTACAGTTGTAACCTAAGGCTTTGTGGATCGAAGCTGGCAATAAAGTACCATTTAGCTAACATTCCAAAAAAATAAGAGATTTTGTTAGGGCATGCTCTGATAACCAATCTTCTCTGTATTAGCCGGCTAAACCTTCTAGAAAACACACAATGGCTTAGCAATCTCTGGCTTACTCCAGTGATTGCCTTCCCCACAGAAAATACTGTTCATGGAGGTCATTGGTGTCTCTAATTAAAAGCTTAATTGCTTTTGACATTTTAAAGACTTTCTGCTAAAGATCATTCTTCTTTCCAAAGAAATCACTGTAATCACATGGACTGAATGATTGAAATATCTCAAAATAACATTTCATTTACTTCTAGATTTGTCTGCTTTTTCTATTGTCACTTTTTAAGCACTGTCTTTCTTGTTACTAGGCACTTAAATTGAGTGGATTGTAACTTTGAAGAAAATTTCTAAGCTTCATCAACTGATATAAAGAGAGTAGTGCAGAAAGATATAAATGATAGCAATTCTCCTAACATCAAAATCCTTGGACTTTGAGCAGGCACTTTACTGAAAGGCTGAGCAAACACAGACGCCTTAGAGCAGTTTAAGAGCTATTGAATGAAAGTGTGTGGCTTTACTCTGCTGTAATCCTATTAATGTAGGCCTCCATTGAAACAAGGTTCTTCTATGGTTCAAAATTAAGTGGGTGGATTACAAAACACTGTTTCAGACATGTTCCTATCTGCTGTGTGTACTCCAAGACCAAAAAATAGTACAGTTTAGCTAAGATTGAAAGTATGCCTCTGTAACTTAAGGGCCAAAAATATTACAGGGATGTTAGTTATCCTAAAATGAAACTTTACGAATTCTGGAAATTAAAAATTAAAGTTACCGCTAAAAGAAATCCAAACATGGTAAGTTATTGAAATATACAATTAACCACCCCCACCCTCACCCTCCAAGAACCTAAACTCTGTCCAGTAGTGTGTGCAACAACCATATGATTACAATTAAGGCATCTGACTAAATGTGACCCCAGATTATATTAAATTGTGAAATATATATTGTGACAAAGTTCCTCTTCTACCTTGATGAGTCCTGCGCTTATTGGCGGATTTGCTCACCTCTGTGATCTTCCCCACAGTCTGGGTCAACTCCTCCTGTGTCTGATCAGGAGTTGGGAGGTTTGGGGGGAACCTGGGCCTGCCCTCTACTCTGGGTTCCAGCCCAGGGCCCTTTGGATCACAGCTGTCTGTAGTGCCTCCTGTAACAGCTGCATGACAGCTACAACTCCCTGGGCTACTTTCCCCATGGCCTCCTCCAAACACCTTCTTTATCCTCACCACAGGACCTTCCTCCTGGTGTCTGATAATGCTTGATTGTCTGATAATTCCTCAGTCCTCTAGTAGCACACCCTCTCAGTCTCAGCTCCTTGCGCCTCTTGCTCCCAGCGCCTCACACACGCTTCCTCTCCTCTGGCTCCTCCCCGCCTGACTGAAGTGAGCTCCTTTTTTAACCCAGGTGCTCTGATTAGCCTGCCTTGATTGGCTGCAGGTGTTCTAATCAATGTAGCTATCTCCTCTGCCTTCTAGAAAGATCTTAATTGGCCCCAAGTGCCTTGTTTAACCTGGAGAAACTGCCATTTGGTTGCCACGGTACTAGGGATTTGTTTAGCCTGGGGCTAACATACCTGTTCCTCAGTACTTTACTGTAGCCATCTGGCCTTGCCCCCCCCCCCCCCCCACACACACAATGTAAGGTAATATTTAACTTTTACTTTATAATTGTAAAAGTGCCTGTTCTGATCTTGTGAACCCAGGCAGGAGGAGTGGTCTCCCCACTTATCAAGAAAAACTGAACAAACCATTGTGAAACATCACATTACAAAGACTTGGTTAATGGCCTTCTCACAGCTGTAAGGGTGCTATGTGCAAAGAGCAAATCCCTTCATCTTGAATGCTGGAAGAAGAAGAAAATAAAACAGGGAAATACATTTTTTTATCCCTCTTTTGATGTTTGGATTCTCAGAGGGCTGGAGCTGGGAAATAAAGCAGAGATCCCCAGGATCAACCTGGGTTAGCCCTAAAAGACATTCTTTCCTGACAGGTTACAACTGCCACCTTTTTGGAACCATGGACTATAACTCATTTGTGTATATATGTTGCCTGTTTTAACCTTTAAATAAGTCTTTCATTTCTTTTTTCTAGTTAATCAATCCTTAGTTAGTTTGCTATAGTATTGGCTACAAGCACTGTCTTTGGTATGATATCTGAGGTACAAATTGGTCAGGGGTAAGTCTCTTAGGACTGGAAGCAACCTGAATGTTTTCTGATCTTTAGTGTATGGCAACCAACTTTCACTGAGTCCTGCTTTCCCGAGTGGCAAGATAGACAGACTGGAGTGCCCAAGGGGACTGTGTGTAATTCCATGGCAAGACTGTTATAGTGTTTCAGTTCACTTTTCTTTTTAACCAGATTGATGAAATCTAATTATAGAACATACAACCAGTTTGGAGTTTCTGCCCTGCTTTTTGACAGCCTGCCCTGAGGCTGGCACTCATGGTTGTGAATTACTCCAACAAGTGTGACAATTACATCGTGGTCATAAAATATATCCTTGGATTTGTACAATTGTGGACAGACACACACTGTTTTAAAAAAATGTTTTCAGTTAACAATACATTTATTTGTCCCCCAAATAAAAACAAATAGGTTTCTGTACTGTGCCTCTGGTCAGAATTGTATTAGTTAACTTTGTATCAGTTTATTTAGACAAAAACTATATATTTTCATCACTATCAGATGAACTCACCTGATCCAAGACACACTGAACCCAGTTTAAAGTTGACAATATACCACTAAATCACAATAGCCTATGATATTTGGCTATTTATCACTGTCAAGGTACTTTAAGAAATACTGGTTTTAATCCAATTCACATTTTGTTCATTGTTTGTTCTATTGAATGATTGGTGTAGTTAATCATAGATATCTGCCTAAACTAAAGCATTTAAAAATATATAATGTCTGACAGGAAATTGCAAAAGACAGCAGATCACATTTTGTCTTTCCTAAGAATCTGTCATAAGATGGACATTTCAGTAAGTAGGAAAAAAGAAATTCTATAACTTAGTGTATAAGAAAACACTAAGATACAAGTGTGGAGTTTCTGTAGTTGACTAAGTATCTCTTCTCCATCCCCCTCAACTCTCTTCCTCTTCTTAAATGGTTTCATGTTTTTTGTTTTAAATGTTGGAATATATTGATGTGCATTGCCATGCAGCATTTTTCTGCATTTAACAGTGCTAGTTCCTTAATGAATTGTTTTAAGTATAAAATTGCACTGGATTCTGATGCACCAGAATATGGAGGACATCAGAGACTGGACCACAATACAGAATACTTCACTGAACAATATTCACATAATTTTCGATCTAATTCTCTTTTGGTAAGTGTAAGTTTTCTTTCTGTTTTAATTATGTAACTTATTTCTCAAGCAATTTTGATATATTTGGAGTCAACAACAAACAACTGTAGATATATTGAAATTTTGGCCATGGCTACACTGGCACTTTACAGCACTGCAACTTTCGCGCTCAGGGGTGTGAAAAAACACCCCCCTGAGCGCTGCAAGATACAGCGCTGTAAAGCCTCAGTGTAATCAGTGCTGCAGCGCTGCAAGCTACACCCGTAAGGGATGTGGTTTACGTGCAGCGCTGAGAGAGCTCTCTCCCAGCGCTGGCACTCCGACTTTGAAATTTCAAGTGTAAGCCATACCCTTTGTTTGTCTGTTGGTGTTTTTTTGAGGGAGGATATTGAAGTCTTCCAAAATCAGTGTTTGCATGAAAGTAATAGATTAAATTAAAAGCCACTGGTGATGGGTATGATTTGTTTTGATTTTCAATTTGACATTCCACTTAAATTTGCTTGCACCTCCCTAGGACAAAATTATTGCTATATTCAAATATTATTTGCAGAGAAAGATGCATGAAACTATTTTAATGTGCATTTGAGTTATCACTGTGATAATCACCGTATTCATTTGCTTCATTTTCATGTATGAGTAACCTTGCATGCTTACCTTGTGATTAGAGCTGGGTAGAAACTCTCATTTTTGCATTGCCGCTTCCCAACCACTACTACCCTCCACAAATTTGGATCTGGGCAAATCATGTGTTTGCAAGAGGCTTCTACTTCCTTAGCTGGCAGAAAAAAACTATGTAAGGTAGAATGGACATCATACATTCCCACAAAATGACCTGAGGGGGCTCCAGCTCTAGGCTGAAATAAGGGTTCCACACACTGCCACAGATAGGGTCGGGTATATGTAATAATTTCTTTGGGCCAAAACTTGTATAATTCTTCTGTCAGAAGCTGCCTTTCACCAAAGCAGAATATTTATTGTGCTTTATTTTTATATATATCAATTTTACCATTTTTCCATTCTGAGATTTTTTGTTCCATCTACTAATGATGCCTGACTGTAGATACAATATATTGTATAACCATTGTCTCCTCTTGAATGGCATATGTGAAGTGACTTGGTTGTCTTAGCCAAGTTTCTACTGGATAAGTATCTACATTACAAAAAACTACAAACACAGGTGGCAATCTTGTTCAGTCTTAGTAGAAACTAAGATTTGAAAAGGCATGGATATTATTACACTCACCCTTGGAAGGGAGCCATGTGGTTCAAGATAGCCACATTGGTTTGTCAGCATGAGGAAGTTTGTACTATATCTCTGTACTAGACTTATATCATAATCATAGAATATCAGGGTTTGGAGGGATCTCAGGAGGTCATCTAGTCCAACCCGCTTCTCAAAGAAGGACCAATTCCTAGGCAGATTTTTGCCCTAGATCCCTAAATGGCCCCCTCAAGGATTGAACTCACAACCCTGGGTTTAGGAGGCCAATGCCCAAACCACTGAGCTATCACTCCCTCACAAATAATATCATAGTGTAGTAGATTACACTGTATCATGTGAATGCCTGTACTGTTTCTGCTGTGCCGTACCTCTTCTGAGGTTAAATGGAGGACTTTGGTTCCCAGGGCTGCCCCCATCACCTGTTTTTTGAGCACTAACGTAATTTTGTAAATTGACAGTGAAGAGTGTTTCATTGTTTTTGTGAGAATTATGTGTTTCTCAGCCATTTTCATTGTGGAAAAGTTCTTTTCACTTCATCATGTCTTTCCTCAGAGGATCGTGAAGACTTTTATCAACATTTATTTAATGTGCCCTTATGGCGCAGGTAAGTATTTCTATTGATTTTACTGACAGGGAAACTGAGACACCAGGAAGTTGTAATTTCTCAATGTTCCTTAACAACACAGGGCTCCAGGAATTCTAGCTTCCAGACCTCTACTCCCAACTCACTGCCGTAACCATTTGTGAACATTAACTCTCTGCTACTAACTTGTTTATAACACTTACTTACAATTGTTAACCTCAACTTGGAATGTAAATACCATTTTGAAATTCTTATATGAAGAATATGACAAATGCAAAGCAGACGTGTCCAGACATGAAATGGAAAGATGGGACTTAATAAGAGCATGTGGAAGAAAAGCATGTAAGACATCAAAAGCAGTTAATATTTTCTTTGAGAACAAATTGTGGCATGGCAATGGCACATCAATATCAGAATCCCAAGAGTGTCAGTCACCTCACTTTTTTATATCCCCCAGCAATTCAATTCACAGAGCAATTTTGGCAACCTTGTAAAAAGCCACCAGTTGGAGGTAAAGTGCCAGTAAAAGGAAGCCAATTTTAGGAAAGGGACAGAAAAAAACAAGGCAAAATATTAGTACTTAAAATAGTTGAACCAGTTTGGTTGCTGGAGCTTTCAATCCTTATTTTAAAATAAAGCCTATATAAATACCAATTTAGATCCCAATCTTTGTATAAACAGTCATCTTGGGGGGGGGGGGGCATTGTTACAAATTAGTTAATATTTTCAAAGCTGACTTATTTCACCGTAGAACTCTCATTGAAATTAATGAAAGTTGTACGGCTACCTTCTCCACTTGGTGTTGACATTTTCAACTGTTACTTTTTCCTGTTGGGTAAATCATCTTGTCTTCTCAAGAAGATGCATGAGGGCTATGGGTTCCTCATTTCAAAAGTTTGAATTCTTCTCCACTACAATAATAAATAGTAAACAATATTATGGTGGCACACAATCTGCACCATAGTTAAGATTGCATCTGAAAGGCTTTGTTTAAATAAAGCCACCTGTGAAAGCACTATATAAGAGAATAAAAATATATACAGTATAATAAGACTATTCCTGTAAATTTAAGCTCAAATAAACATGGAGGGTTAATTTTGAATGAAAGATGATATATAGAGCATAATTATTCTAAAAATATTATTGAATGAAGGAAATCTTCAAAGCGATGTTAGAAAATGAGCAGGAAGAAAGTGACACACGTGGAAGGGAGAGAGAGGATGAAGATTAAGTTCTGAAGTGTAGGACTCATACGAGTAAACTTTGACTACAAGTGGGATGATGGTATGTGAATCCAGATACCTGTTTGTAAAGGTCACAGGGAGCAGGTTTGAAAACCATTAAGAGCTTCAAAACAGAAAAAATAACTCAATGCTTTTCCATCATTGATCTGTCTAAATACTCTCATTTGCAAATTTTACCATCTCATTGCTCACTCCTATTTCCCAATCATTAAAAAAATACATTAAATACCACTGATCCTACAGTGGAGTGTGGATGGCATCTCACTGGTAACCTTTTGCCATGATGAAAAGTGACCTTTTATTACTACTGTTACTACTAGCTAGTTCCTATATGGGACAATACTTTATTCCTCGTACCATGACAACTTTCCTTAATAACCTTCGGTGAGAGACTTTGTCGAAGCCTTTTGAATGTCTAGGTAAATTATGTTGGTTCACCCTTTCCTTTTAAAATTTGATGAGTGGGGCGCTAATTACAGTGCTTGCTCATAAGTGACAACATCTTACATCTGGTTTCTACTTTCTCAGGTATAGAGCTGGAGAAAAAAAATTGTTGAATAGTTTTTGTCTAAAAATACATTTTTCTGTCAATCAAAGCTATTTATTACTTCAAGTCAAATTTGACAAATAGTTTCAGTCTAATAAAAAGAAAAAGAGATTTAAAAAAATTGAAATATTGTGTGGGAGGGTTACGTTTTCAAAGGGAAATATTTTTACATTTTAATTTGAAACTTTTCATTCTGAAGTTTAGTGATATTTGTTTTAAAAAATTCAAAGAGTAAAGAAAACACCCAAAAATGAAAATAAAAAAATAATAAGAAATTTATTTCAGGTTGAACAAAACATTTGTCTGTTTCTAAAAAAATCAGTTGTAGTTCAACCCAAAGCAAACAAACAAAAATCAGATTTTTCAGTTAAGCCACCAAACTGAAAAACCAAGTGTTCACTCAGCTCTATAGCTAGTGTTACTTACCTACAGAGCAGAGATAGAAATTGGTGGCAGCACATGTGAGAGAGACTTGGAGTTTCAAATGAAGAAAAGTATAACATATATTCAATAATATTCCAAATCATCCCTACCAAATATCGGAGTGTTTACTCTATTTAAATTCATTGCATTCATGGCACTTTGTTTTTTTTACTGGAGGTTTATGGATGAAAGTAATAAAGGAACAGTGAATCTTGTAGCTGTTTAAGGGTTTCTTGTACAGTAACAGCACTGACAATTGTTCCTGTGAGTCATTTTCCTGAAAATATAAAGCCCTTGTCTTTATAGTAATTCTGCTATTCCCAGCTTCAGAGCATCAGCAATGTCCGCACACGCACACAAATTTTTTGTTGTCTATGATAAACATAGAAATATATGTAGATCTTGCAATATATATTTTACTGATATTTTTGCCCACGCTGTACTATAATCCTCTTTATTGTAATTGTCCTGCAGCTAAGTTGCCTTTATTAATAAGCCACTGGCAAAGCAGAATGGATTTTATAAAAAGTATTATTATCTATCAGTAAAATTTAAACTTATCTTTCCTTTTGCTTTAGTCGTGTCGAATTAGCTTGAAAAAAGTCACCTTTTTTAAGATAGGGAATTATTCAATTTTCCTTATGCACTTATTTATATAGTCTATTTCCGATATATAATATTAAAATAATATAACAATTCACAATCAGTTCTATTTAATTTAGGGACACTTTCAAAGTAACCCCAAATAATATATATAATTATAATTTGGGGTTACTTTGAAAGTGTCCTAAATTAAATAGAACCAACTGTGAATCATTGTATTAAGAAAAATCGTTATTGTCACTTTTCACTTCGGCTCTAACATGTAATATTCAGTGCTAGAATTCAATTTTCTGCATTCCTTGTGACAGTTGATAGACTTAAAGCATTCTCGTAGAGTGAAATGATCTAAAGCACTTTGTGACCCTTATCTTTGAAAATAGTCATTTGCATAACTTTCATGACAAAGATTTGTGCATTGATTTTTAAGGGCCTGATGTAGTCTTTAGCTGACTGGATTTTTTTATACCATAACGATTATGTAGAATAAGCTTTGTAGTTAGAAAATTAACTGTTTCTAAAAGAGAAGGGGATAAAATAAAGGTTAGGTCTTTAATATCAGCCAGCTCTTTTGATATTTTTACCTCCTATTGTGTACCTGATGATTAAAGCTGCTTAGTTTCTATTCATACATGTTCTTAGATTATTTGATTTCTAAAGGAAAGAAAACATACAGTGGAATGGCTTCTAAAACACCTGGTAGTTTTCCAGTAGACTGCATTAGTGTATGATATTGTCTTTAGTTCCACCTCATTCCTTGTTTCCCCTTTCTTCTGTAAACAAAATTATAGAAAAATAGCACAAGAGAAAACAGAAGAGAAATCTTGTGATAGTCTATACAACAGCTGCAGTTACTTTACATAACTTTTTAAGAAGGATGAATTCAAACTGGAACAGGTACAGAGAAGGGCTACTAGGATGATCCAAGGAATGGAAAACCTGTCTTATGAAAGGAGACTCAAAGAGCTTGGCTTGTTTAGCCTAACCAAAAGAAGGCTGAGGGGAGAGATGATTACCCTTTTTAAATAAATCAGAGGGATAAATATCAGGGAGGGAGAGGAATTATTTAAGCTTAGAACCAATGTGGACATAAGAACAAATGGATATAAACTGGACACTAGGAAGTTTAGACTTGAACTTAGATGAAGGTTTCTAACCATTAGAGGAGTGAAGTTCTGGAACAATCTTCCAAGGGGAGTAGTGGGGGCAAAAGACACATCTGCTTTCAAGACTAAGCTTGCTAAGTTTATGGAGGGGATGGTATGATGGGATAAATTAATTGCCAAAATTAGGCTATCTTTGATTATTAGCAGGTAAATATGCCCAATGATCTGTGATGGGATGTTAGATGGGGTGGGATCTGAGTTACTACAGAGAATTCTTTCCTGGGTGCTGGCTGGTGAGTCTTGCCCACATGCTCAGGGTTTAACTGATTGCCATATTTGGGGTCGAGAAGGAATTTTCCTCCGGGGCAGATTGGCAGAGGCCCTGGAGGTTTTTCGCCATCCTCTGCAGCATGGGGCATGAGTCACTTGCTGGAGGATTCTCTGCACCTTGAGGTCTTTAAACCACAATTTGAGGATTTCAATAACTCAGACATAGGTTTGGGGTTTGTTACAGGAGTGGGTGGGTGAGATTGTTGGGCTGCATTGTGCAGGAGATCAGACTAGATGACCATAATGATCCCTTCTGACCTTGAGACTGAGACCATTCTGAAAAATGATTTTCTGCATATTCATGCCTTATACCTGTAATTTTGTTTTTTTTTTAAAGGCATTGAAAACTTCACTTTACTTTAAATGTAGCTTCTTAGCCTTACAGAGTACCTATTATTGAAGCCAAACATGTAACAAAACGTAATTTTAAATATATTTGACTTAACACATAACACAAAGCAAAACTATCCAATATCTTAATTATTGGCTTATTATATTCTCACTGTAACATCAATGCCCGTTTAAAAAAATATAGAGAGAGACATGAGATGATTTCCAAGTAAAATCTTTATTTTAATTAAGGAAAAGTTTGCTCATACACTGCTGTCATTCTTCTGCATCCACCAGCTGCAGTACACAGTAGCTGCCTATAGTGCCTGACACAATAATATCTACCTGTGAATTCTAGTCATTACTACGTCCAGCGCAAAAATCAGCATGAAATAACTTCTGAGATTGGATTTTGAGCCGTCAGAATGAGTTGTAGTCAGTGGCAGCTCCAGGCACCAGCTCTTCAAGTGCATGTCTGGGGCGGCAAGCTGCCGGGGGGCACCCTGCCAGTCACTGTGAGGGCAGCAGTCAGGCTGTCTTCAGCAACGTTTCTGCAGGAGATCCGCCAGTCCTGTGGATTCGGTGGCGAGAACGCCAAAGGCACGGGACTGGCAAACCTCCCGCAGGCAAGCTGCCAAAGGCGGCCTGCCTGCTGTGCTTGGGGTGGCAAAAAAGGTAGCCTCTGGTTGTAGGCTGGTTTCATTGCAACTCCAGCCAATTTTGTTTGGTGTTGGAGGTATTGGCAGATGTTAGCATTCCTGTTAACAAATAGTTACCTAATGGTGAAGCTAGCCCGAGTGATCAGAAAGTGCTGAGTGGGTGCTTACAAGTTTTAGAAGAATTTCTGGTTTTCTATATTTGGGGAGTACTATGTGTCAGGGTTTGTTCCCAGATTCCATTCAATGTAGTTGCTCATTTTGCACAAAGCATTGTAACTATTGCCATTTACTCAAGTTTGTCCCTAAGCAACTGAATATCTGAAAGGATTTTCATGCAGATTGCTTTGGTTGGTGCCAACTGTCATCTGTGTTATCGTACCCTTTAAGTAGAAGGACAGTAATGTAAATCCAATGTGAGGGGGCATTTAAGAAGTTTTCCTATATATTGGCTATGCTAAGCTTTTGTTTCTTGATATCGTCCAGATTATGAAAGTAACAAACCTAGGGAATAGCATATGACCAACAAAAACAGAATATCTGCGTGTGTGTTCCTCTACCCAATATGTCGTGGTGTTGAGATCATTTTGCATCAATGAAACATGCTTATAGAACCTCGTGAAACCAGATGCAAATCTGCTTAACAAGTATACTAAATGTTTAATGTCTGTATTACACTAGTGGCCAGTCTGTATTGGGGTTGCATTGTCCTAGATACTATAAAAATATGTACAAATAAATAGTCCTAAAGAGCTTATAGTCCAAAAAGAGAAGTAACATACAAATGTTTCTGAAGCTAAAAATCAAATATATAAAAATTACAATTTTTTGTTAATATAAAAAGCCTAGCATCCCCATATATCTTGTATGCTCATCTGTGATTTAAGGCTTGCCTACATGGAGACACTCGGGCAAATTAATCCAAATGTACTTTTCAAATAGATTAATGAAACCTCATTTAAACACTTGTGTGAGTGCTCTTATTCAGAATTAAAGGGACCTTAATTTGGTTTAGTTCAATTCAGTGAAAGTACCTTAATTCACTGAATTAAGCTAAACCGAATTAAGGCCACTTCAGTTCTAAATAAGAGCATCCACAGAGGGGTTTAGCATGGTTTAAGTAATTCACTTTAAACATTAATTTGGATTAATTTTCCTGAATGTCCCAATGTAGGCAAGTCCAAACATAACTTTCTGCTTTCTCTCAAATTGCTGAGAGTCTTCGTATCCTCAATGATCCTCAATCCTCCACCTTTCAAAGACCGTATTTCACAGGCCAGTCTGCATGTCTTTGTCCCAGTCAATTTCATTATTGTCCTTTCAATTAGATATTTTCCTTAATACAACTCTGCCCTCCTACATTCATTTTCTGTTCTGAAATGTGACTTAGGGACAGAGATCTAAACCCTCTGCAGCATAGGCTTTCTGGCAGAGGTGAATTTTGAAGGAGAAGAAGATAGTCAGCTTATGGACTAGTTCAGAGAAGGTAATGTGAGAAGCTGACAAAACGTGCAGAACGGCCAATGTGATGAGACAAGAGCTGACGGAATGGGAAGCAGAGTTATGAAGGACCTTGAAGGTGAAGACCAGGAAGATGGAAATTGATCTAGTGAATCAGAAGAGGATACAGTGGGAGGATTCAGAATTGGGTGAAGTGATTAGAACAGGCAAAGAAGATGATCTTAGCAGCCAGTTTTCTGAGATCTGAAGAAGGGAGAGATGATACAGGTGTTTGGGAGGCTAGAGATTACCGTAATCCACAGAGGAAGTAATGAGGGCATGGATGTGTCCTAAAACTTTTTGGATAGAAAGAAAAGGATGGATCTTACAAATATCATGGAGAAAGAAGCAGCAACATTTGGACACAGCTTGATTTTGTAAAATGCAAACGAGAGGGAGACATCAAAGATTTGGGCTTGAGTGACAGGGAGGATAGTGTAGGTGTTCAATGACAGAATGGGTGGTGTGCAGAGTGAATTGGGACAGAAAACCAGGAGTTCAGGTTTATCTCTTGTTAACTTCAATGGATGATGAAATATAAAGGAGGAGATTCAAAGACAGGCTCAGATTTGCTATTAGCAGGAAGGGACAGGTCAGGATTGGAGATAAAGATTGTAGTTGAAACCATGTACGTGGGTGAAATAACACAGAGATAGTGTGTAAATGGAGGAGAGTGGGCCAATAAGAGCCTTCTGGGACCCCTGCAGAGAATAAAAGAGGGGGAGGAGGACCCACAAAAATTACACCCATCTGATAGCTTAAGAAAGGAGACAGGACTTTGAGGGACATGATGAAGGTCTGTGCTCATGATAATCTTGAACTCACCTGAAATCTGCATAAATTTTGGCCAAATGCACAAGCATCAGCTTAAAGCCACAAACTTTGAGCAGAGACAGGTTGATACAGTTCTTAAGGCCAAGAAGCAATCCCACCACTTGTGCAAATCTCATCTTTGTTGTCTTTTGGGAGGAAAAGGTTTTGTGTTTATCCTGTCTCGTTGTAGCTCCTGGATGCATTCTGGTGGCCACCTCTGGAGAATCTTCCTGGGACCCAGTAGCAACTTGAACATTACAAAGTTATAAGGATGGGGCAGTCACAAAGGAGGTTGAGTGCCTTCTAGTCCCTAAGGTCTTCAAAGTACTTTCTCCTACTGCAACAAGGGGTAGAGGAGGGAAGATGTTCTCTTTCCTACAGCAGTGGATTTCTAAACAAACAAAGTGAGGAGAGAGCACAAGATAGGCCTTAGTGCACAGTTGCTAGGAAACTTGTTTGCTTGGAAGTTTGGGTATTACAAGTCCACTCAAATGTATCCTGCAAAGCTTAGTTCTTGGAAACACAAACTGGATACTGCAGGGTTTGCTCAGCCCTAATGAGGACACATTTAACACTGTTTAAAATATTTTTGGCATCAGCAAATGTAAATTATTCAAAGTAACACCTGATAATGCTCTTATGCTAAAGTACGTCTGATACTTTGGCCAGAATATCCTTCTTTGTGTCTTGTACCACTTAAGACACAGCATCTGATAGATGCTTCTAAAGTGATCTTGATGGTTTAGTCTATATGCTCTATTAAAAATTTGAATAACATTCCTGTTCTTCATAAGAAATTACAAGTACATGTATTTTGAATAAAGGAATATAAATCCTACAGAGTGTAAGAGATGCTTGCATTTGTCAAACTATCATTGTTACATATAACCTTCTGCTGTCTCTTGCACACAGTCTAGGTTGGCAATTCACAGCTAAAATATTTTGATACTTATAGTGCCCTTAAGAAGATGAAAATTGAAAATGAAAAACCGTAAACACCACATTTTAGGAAATAGTGTGTGTGCGCATGCAAAGTATGTTTTTGAACTCCTAAAAGTGGGCATGGGACCATACAAAGAGAAATAAAGACCTGGTCCTCTGCAAAAGAGCTTCCAGTTTAAATTCCATAGGACACCAAGTGTTAGTAATAAAAGAAAAGGAAGGGGACATAGAACAAGAGTTAAACATAGAATTGTATTTTGCATAAGTCATTCATCCATCTTGATTGCTTCATTGTTTTTAGTACACTAATGCATTTTGTGTATTATTTAGATTTTTAAGAGGGTTTTAAATTAGGAGTGGACAACATTTCTTGGAAGGCATTAAAAAAAATCAAATTTACATCATTAGTGGCATCAATCAGTGGTGCCCTGTATTTTGATATTACAACCCTGGCTGCCCCATTCCCCCACCCCTTGTGGGACAGTGAAAGCAGCTGTATTGGACCCACTCTTTGGATCCCCTGTGCTTTCAAGCCAAGTGATTCTGATCAGCATCCAGATATTGTTGCAGGGACGTTGCCGGGGTGCAGATTCCTGATATGGGAGCCTGCAGTTCAACTGTCCTTGGCCTTGAGACTGGTGCTGAACGCCTGCAAGCCTTCCAGTAGCTTATGCATGCTATCCTCAGAGCTCTGTCTTTGTGGGCACTCTGGATTATAGTTGAACTGTTTGTTCAAAGCAACAGTTAAGGAAGCCAGACTTTGCAAGGGAACTTCTTAAACACACAGATGCACTTTACTCTTAGCATAGGAGAAATTTAGATCAAGTGAAAATAAAAAGCCTGTACACAATACCCTCACACAAACCTTAGAGTCCTCACACCTCCTGAGAGTTCTTGGTTGGTTTGGCCAATGTCCTGGGAGGAAGGTAAACCCTTCATGCCCACTCCTCCAGTGTGTCTTGTGCTTTGTTGGTGGTATGGCTTTGTGACACAGAGAGCATGTCTCCTTCAAAATCACTGGAACACCTTTTCTGTTTTTATTTCCTACTCTAGGATTTTCCATGCTTCAGCTCTGAGAAGTGGGACTGCTGGCAGAGGGTTGTTAAATCAATGGCTTTATCTGCTAACCCTCATTGTCCCACTAGGTCTAGTCAAGGTTGACAGCCCTGTTTCATAATCTGTATTCTACTGTTACAGTTCAGTCACTGTGGAAATGTGTCTTCAGCCTGAGGAGATTGAGAGGTTGCATCCACAGTGCAAAGTGTTTCCCTCTGTGTCACAGTGTGATTGGCTCCTTCAAGAGACAGCAGGTTCCAATGCACCTGTGATTCATTAGCTGCCTTCCATAAGAAGGCACCTGGGCCATATAAATGAGGGGGAGACTGAGACAGATGGATCAGCCAGAAAAGGGGCAGGTGCAAGCTGCCTGAGGAGGAAAGGAGAGACTTGGGGAGAAATAGGAGCAGCAGCAGCAAGCTGGAAAGAGAGCCATTGGGAAGAGCAATTAGATAATAAGGAGGACTGGCCAGACTTGGGAACACCTACCAAACTAACAGAGAGCTTGTACAGAGGCCCCTAGGAAGAACCAGCCCAAAACAAGAGGGTTTATGCTGAAGGGTGGATCACAGTAGCAGGCTTAGGACTCTCAGACAGGGAGGTTGGGTTGATGGAACACTACAGGGAGTTCTGTCACAGGAGACTTGACTTAGAGCTACCAGGGAAAAGCTATGGAAAATAAGCAAAGCTAATCTGAGAACAAATTGGGTGAATGGCCTAGATAGTGGAACCCTGGAACAAGGGGAGAAAGTGAGTCTGGGACCAGACTGGAGATGGACTCTCAGGAGGTTGAGTTGGAAATGTTGTTCTGGAAGTGGTCATTGCAAACAGCTGTGAACCTGTTGTACATTGCAATTTGGGGAGAAGGGTTTTATCATGGGGTTTCTATGGCCTGTTGAACAAGTACAGGAATAAATTATGCTTAAAGGCAAGTTTTTGAATTAGACATTGAGAAAGACTGTGCTCCTTTTATGATTGAGGGGAAACTGAGGCAGGCATATTTGTCATGCTGTGGCCTACTGCAAAAGGTCATAGATCATAGGAGTGGAAGGGACCTTGAGAGGTCATCTTGTCCAGTCTTCTGCACTCATAGCAGAACCAAGTATTATCTAGACCAGGGATGGGCAAACTACGTCCCTTGGGCCACATCCATCAGATGTTTTAATCCAGCTCTCGAGTTCCTGCTTGGGAAGAGGGGAGTTCCCCGCTCTGCGCATGCCATGGCTCCATGTGGCTCCTGGAAGGAGCGGCATGATCCTCTCCAGCTCCTACATGTAGGGGCAGCCAGGAGGCTTCCCACACTGCCACCACCTCAAGCACCACCCCGCAGCTCCCATTGGCTAGGAACCACAGCCAATGGGAGCTGCAGGGGCAGTGCCTGGGGCAGCGCAGAAAGCTGCTCGGCCTCACCTCTGTATAGGAAACATAGGGGGACATGCTGCTGCTTCCGGGAGCTGCTTGAGGTAAGCGCTACCCAGACCCTGCATCCTTGACCACCTCCCGCCTCCCAACACCCTGCTCCAGCCCTGAGCCTGCTCCCACCCTCTGAATCCCTCGATCTCAGCCCAGAGCACTCTCCTGCACCCCAAACCACTCATCCCCAGCACCACCCCAGAGGCCGCACCCCCCCCCCGTCTGTACCCCAACCTCCTGCCACAGCTTGGAGCCCCCTCCCACACCCTGAACTCCTCATTTCTAGTCCCAGTGCAGAGCCCTCACCCCCTCCCTCATCCCAGGCCCACCCCCAATTTGACGAGCATTCATGGCCTGCCATACAATTTCCATACCCAGATGTGGCCCTTGGGCCAAAAAGTTTGCCTACTCCTCATCTAGACCATCCCTGACAGGTGTTTGTCTAACCTGCTCCTAAAAATCTCCAATGATGGAGATACTACAACCTCCCTGAGCAATTTATTCCAGTGTTGAACCACCCTGACAGGAAGTTTTTCCTAATGTCCAACCTAAACCTCCTTTGCTGCAATTTAAGCTTCTTGTCCTATTCTCAGTGGTTAAGAAAGACAAGTTTTCTCCCTCCTCTTTGTAACAATCTTTTATGTACTTGAAAACCATTATCGTGGCCCCTTTCAATCTTCTCTTTTCCAGACTAAACAAACCCAATTTTTTTCAATCTTCCTTCATAAGTCATGTTTTCTAGACCTTCAATAATTTTTGTTGCTCTTCTCTGGGCTGACTTCAATTTGTCAGTCTTTCCTGAAAAGTGGTGCCCAGAACTAGACACAATACTCCAGTTTAGGCCGAATTAACAAGGAGTAGAGTGGAAGAATTACTGCTTGTGTCTTGCTTACAACACTCCTGCTAATACATCCCAGAATGATGTTTGCTTTTTTTGCAACAGTGCTACCCTATTGACTCATATTTAGCTTGTGGCCCACTATGACCCCCAGATCCCTTTCTGTCATACTTATTCCTAGCAGTCATTTCCCATTTTGTATTTGTGCAATTGAGTGTTCCTTCCAAAGTGCAGTACTTTGCATTTGTCCTTACTGAATTTCATCCTATTTACTTCAGACCATTTCTCCAGTTTGTCAAGATCATTTTGAATTATAATCCTATCCTCCAAAGCACTTGCAACCCCTCCGAGCTTGGTATCATCCACAAATTTAATAAGTGTACTCTCTCTCAAGATAATCTCTGAAGATATTGAAGAGAAACAGATCCAGAACTGATCCCTGCGGGCTTCCACTCACTATGCTCTTCCAGCATGACTGTGAATCACCGATAACTACACACTGGAAATGGTTTTCCAACCAGTTATACTCTCACCTTATAGTAGCTCCTTCTAGTTTGCATTTCCCTACTACTTTGTTTATGAGAAGATCATGTGAGACTAAAAAGCTTTACTAAAGTCAAGATATACCATGTCTACCACTTCCCCCGATCCACAAGGCTTATTACACTGTCAAAGAAAGGTATCAGGTTGGTTTGACACAATTTGTTCTTGACAAATCCATGTTGACTTATTTAGCACGTTATTATCTTCTAGATGTTTGGAAATTGATTGCCTAATTATTTTCTCCATTATTTTCCTGAGTACAGAAGTTAAGCTGACTGGTCTGTAATTTCATGGGTTGTCCTTATTTCCCATTTTATACATTGGCACTATGTTTACCTTTTTCCAGTCTTTTGAAATCTCTCCCGTCTTCCGTGACTTTTCAAAGATAATTGCTAATGGCTCAGATATTTCCTCAGTCAGCTCCTTGAATATTCTAGCATGCATTTCATCAGGGCCTGGTGACTTGAAGACATCTAACTTGTTTACATAATTTTTAACTTACTCTTTCCTTATTTTAGCCTCTGATCGTACCTCATTTTCACTGGCATTCATTATGTTAGGCGACCAATCATCACCAGCCTTCTTGGTGAAAACCAAAACAAATAAGTGATTAAGCACCTCTGCCATTTCCACATTTTCAGGCATCCGTTATGGGGGTTACCTTGTCACACTCTGCCAACAAGCATAACCTCTGTCTTGCTTTAGTTTAGCTTCAACCAGCTGTTCATCCATATGCTAATTTCGTCCAAGCACTGGGTCATCTTGGTGAGAGTGATGTTATCATAAACAATAAAGAATATACAGCTGTATATCGGCTGCATAGTGTGTTTGTGATGTCCCACCAGTTTTGCCAGTGGCTGCACATGGATGTTGAATAGCACCAGAGAGAATTTATCCAGGTCTGGGAATGCCTCAGTTTAGTGCATTCCCACTTGCAAACTCCTTCAGGAAAGTCTGTAGTATCTCATGATTAGTAATGTCAAATGCTACAGAGAGGTCCATGAGGATGAGACTGGATGTCTGTTCTCCATCCATCAACAATAGGAAATCATCCAACAGAGCCACTGATGCTATTTCTAGCCCATGATTCTTCCCTGACTC
This sequence comes from Gopherus flavomarginatus, assembly GCF_025201925.1. Classification (NCBI taxonomy): domain Eukaryota; kingdom Metazoa; phylum Chordata; order Testudines; family Testudinidae; genus Gopherus; species Gopherus flavomarginatus. The sequence goes on from NC_066617.1 coordinate 185,080,890, forward strand.
CAGATTGTGCAGGGTCTAAGATATTGTCATTAGTTAAATGAACTTGTTCATGGCCTTTGGCTAGCTTCTCTTTTGAGTTTGTCCAGGAATGGAAGGTTTGATACTAGGTGGTAACTAATTAGGCCCTGTGCAGCAAGAGTGGGTTTAATCAACATTAGATTATTCTATTCTAATTAGTTTCTTATACAACCCTCATCACCATTGTATCTAATCAAACTATTCCAAATTTTAAAGAACGAAAGGAAGATTCCGTCCCTAAAAATATTTTCTTTAAATGCATAGTTTTTATACTGGTTACCTAGGAGAGTTTGAAGATAGTTAACAAACATGCATTTTCTGAAGATATAGGGCCTGATTCACATCTCTGTTACAGCCTCCTGTAAAATCATTTTACACCACCAAAGTTTTGCCAAATCACTATTATCATGCCCTAAAGGGACACCTGAGGATTTCCCTGGCACTGGGGAACCCTCCAGTGGCATAAAGAATAGCATTACTGTATCCATATCCCTGCTCAGGCATAGAATATGTGGTAAAGGCTAGAAAGGGGATAGTTGAAACGTAATATATTAATCCACAATAGGCAAAATGATCACTAGGGAATCATTCTAGCAAGGATAAGTTAGAACATCTAAGTGGTTGCACATACTTACACCGGAGGCAGTTAGTGGTGTGAAAGGGTGACTTCGGCAAACCCATCTTTTTCCTTTTCCCTCCTCACCCCTGCACTGAGCACAATCTGCACTGAACTCTATGCTAAATGCCCACTGGCATTACATAACTCAGGCTCATTGGTTGCAAACCCACATTAGAAACTACTTCTTATATATTTTTTTTTGCTAACCAGCTCTTCTCTTGTTGGCTTTTATTGTATAACTCATCTGGAAGGTGTTTGATCCTACAAGAGTTTTGTAGCCATCAAATAGTTGTAATTGTATTGTCGGGTTTCTATATATCTGTATTAGTTGAACATTATGACTTCCACCTGGCTGGACACATTGAGTTTTTGTCAGGCTGATAAATATTTCACTCAGAAATTGATTGCTATAAGAGCAATGTCACTGAATTTTAAACCCATGGCTTCAGGACGTCAGTCATCCTTTATGTTTCATTATAGTGTGTGTAATATGGTAGCCATTAAAAAGTCAGCGTGTGCCAGCAGTTGCCATACAGTAGTGTCTGGAATAGCATAATTTCACTTATAATTCTTATGAGAGCTCTCAAATACCTATGTATACCAGTTTGGAGGGGAAAAAGTCTTCTGAATAACTTCTACTGTAGCACTGTAAGGAATCTTAATCTATATTCATGTTTGTCATAGTTACTTTCAACTGTTTTACTGCTCTTTAACATTTTATTAAACACCTAATGGGTGCTACATAACCTGTGTGAAATCCATTGGTGTGATGTAGTTTTCAATGAATAGGTGCCCACATATTTGTCACTGCTTTGATTCAGGAAAGAGGCTGAATTGTGAAAAATCATGGAGACTGTAACTAAAAATAGTTCCTGTAAGTCAGGAGTCAGGCATATGGGCAGGTGGAATTGAGGTACAGTAGGGCTCATTTAGCTGCAGCTCTTCTGGGAATAAATGGAAGACTTGGTCCCAAACTCTCTAAATATGGCACATTTCCCAACTACGAAAACTGATTTTGAAAACGTTTAAAATTCTGGTTTGTAAGAAAATACAGTGGTGTCACATTGGGCTAGCTCCTCAACTGGAGTTAAGTGACATAATTCCATTGACATCAGCAGAGCTTTGCCAGTTACTTCAGCTGAACACATGGCCCATAATACTTTTAATGGCATGTTCTTAACTTGGACATCAACCAGAGCAATCATTATTCCCTTTGTCAAACTTCATTTTTGTCGTTGTAACCGCAGTAACTTTTTTCACATCTGTGGAATCATTTTTATTGAAAAAAAATTGGAAACTCTCTCTCTGATTTAAATCTACATAATGAATTTCTCTGTAAATCTGTAACTTCCAAACCTTATTCTGTGAGCTAGTTGACTTAAACCAACTTTATTTGGTATTTCCTCTTCTTGTGAACAGATTTGTAGGAGTTATTTATCAATGAAACCTTAGGGGATATCACTGTGTTTACTAGTGACAGTTTGAGATGCATCGGACATGCTACAATCTGGTTCGATGAAGATCAGTTGTTCTTTTTTTCCTCTCTTTTTTTCCTAAAGCTGTTTTCTTTTACGCCTTTCATTCCAGTTGCAAACTATGAAAGCTTTTCAATACTGTCAGTCAACCTCTAACTTGGAGATAACATGGCTGAAAATAGCAGAATTTTAAGAATGTCAAGGGAAAGAAAGATGGCTTAAACAAGGGCGTTGTCAAACTGAAACCAATAACCCTCAATTGTGTTACTTTTTATACTTTCATTTTTAATGAGTTGTTCCGCATATATGAACAGCTCTGTTTGTCAATGGTTACAGTGCCACACAGCAAAATATTTAGTAAACAGTACAAGTCAAGATGTTTTTTCCATTGTGAATCTAATCTGTGCTTAGAAGGAATAAATATAAATGTCACACATTCTCTTTCATCTTTGAGAAATCTTTTTAAATAATTCAAGTTGTTTATCATAATCCAAAGGTTAAATAAAAACATAATTTGACTAGAAAATCAGAATTTAGCAGTGATCAATTGGAATCAATTTCTATGTTCAACATTTTGTTCTATCAGATACTTACGTTCCATAGATGTCAGAATGGTAAAAATGCATTGCTGTGTTATATTTCTTGTATTTACCTGTGTGAAATGACATCATAGACCTTGGAGCAGCTTTAATTCACAACACAATACTGTTCAAATGCTGTGGTAAGAGTTTGTAATTTATAACTCTGCAGTCTATCGATCTAGATGTCCTCAAGTTTCTTAAATCGCCAATTGTAAATCAAATGGAGCCCTCTAGTGGTAATTGCATAAAAATATCACCCTATGGCTGATCATAAGTAAGAGGAAAAATCCTGCAGTGAGGGTATGATTAAGATTGCCTTGCATGATTCTGACATGGGAGAGTGGGCAATCAATAATTACACTTTACATCTGATTCATATTAATTACACATTTCAAAAATGTTTTGTAAGTTTTTTAATGACCTAAAATGTTTCACTCTCAAATGCCTGTTTATGTAGTGATTTATACAGCCCCAATGAAAAATCATGTCCATTGTGATTCATGTTCTGTTGTTGTTCTTTTATTAGGCGTACATTCCAAGCAGAGTGGCGATTGTGCTCCAGAATATGGATATCCCGAACTGAAGAACTACATAACCATCACTGCAGAACCAAAACGTGGAGAAGAAATATTGTACCAGCACTAAACATCACAGAATTAACACTGTGGCTGCTTTTTGAAACTAGGTCATTGAAATGTAGGATTAATATTTACATATAATTATAGTGCTCTCAAGTTGCTAAAATCTAATTCAAGGAGACAATATATGAAAGAAAAATGCATCTTTGCATTTGTGATGTTACAGCATTACATTTTAAAACATTTCAGAGCAGCTGGCATTGTCAATTAAACTGTCATTCCCAGTGTCTTGTCAGGAACAATGTTGTACCGAAAGTGTTCTTGCTCTGATTTCAGCAATTTCTTTGAAACCTCTTTTATCATTTTGGTATTGAATTCAAATATTCATTACAGATCATTGTCTCCTGTTAGGATAAAGAGAAAAACAGCGTATTGAAGTCAAACATAAATAATCTGACAAAAGGCAGCCTTCTGGGTGTGAGGGATTGCCTTCTGCAGCAAATTCCAAGATACTTCTAGGATGTGCAGTTTTTCCAATCAAGAATACTGTCCTCTGCCATTTTTATTTAATGAATATTTCACAGTAAAATCTTCAAAGCTAGTGGATAAAGTGGGACACATGTCACTTGGGTTCTAGTCATGAGTCCCTGCCACTTATCTGTTCTGTGATCTTGGGCAAGTCATTTCACTCTGTGTTCCTCAGGTTCTGTATCTGAAAAATGGGGCTCATGATACTTGCCTACCTTTAGAAAGCATTCTGGGATGATAAGTGATCTGTGAGAGCTAAGTACTGTTACATTTACTGAAATGGTACAATAAGTGAGAACATTTTAAAAAGAACATTTATTATTTTACATACTCTCTCATAAATCTAAGGACCCTGTAGCCACTGGTTTCACTGCTTCCTAAAGCTTTCATTTAACTTGGAGAACTTGTAATGTTGATCTTGCATTTTTATAATTTAAAAAATATTTTGCTTACCAAGGAAGAAACAGTATTAGAAATATAGATATGTTATTCAAACCAAGCTTTTTGATATGTTCAAGCTAGTAAATGGTTTAGAGAGCTGGCTGAAATTGTTGTCTAAATGAATTCTTTACAAGAAATCCAGCATAGTAAAGAATAAGATTCTGTATATTCAAATTGTATCCACAGTGTATTCATTTTAACTCTGAAAAGGTCATACAGATTTAAAGACACATGATTTATTTTGCTACACTAATTTAAAAACATGTTGACCTACATATTTGTATATGCTCCAAAATGAGGTTTTATTTTGCTTTACAATCTATTTTGATTTACAGTTCCAAGTTTTCTAATTCAGAAATTTTCAACAGAGAAAATGTCCACAACGGGTTTTGTTAATTCATAGTTCTATGCATCAGTCATCTTCTATGTAAGCTTTGTCTTCTAAATGGCCGAACATTTATGCCCAAATTGACAAAAACCTTGCATGTGTTTTATTACACTTACTAGAACTTTAACCTGGAAATATATTTCAAAAAACAAACGAATGAGTGGGACAGCATAATGTAACATGATGGGAAACCAGTCTTTTGATGATTTCAAATTAAAAGGTTCATGAACATCCCAACTCTTACTGTATTCTGTGCAACAGATATGTGAAAGACAAATACCATGCGCAACAGTGCTATGTAATGTCACAGCTCCTTTCCCTCCTTAATTCATTGTGCATTAGTGAGCTATAAATGCATTCCCGTACACTTATGCTTAAAAAAGTACAGTGAAGTGTTTTAATAACTGGAACCAATTATTGTTTCCAAAGTTGTAAACTTTGTAGTGAAATAAAAGCAATGTAATTATCTGCTATATTTACTTTAAATTGATCTTCTAATATATCCTGTACATTTTACTGGCACATGTTCCAGCGTTCCAAAATGTAATGCAAGGCAATTGCCCTTGTCAAACTATTGTGCAAGAGAAGCAATAAATGTGTGATGTGAAGTAGAAACTGTAAAATTACATGCAAATAAACTGAGACAGGTAAAACATAAATGCATATGTGGTTTTCTTCACTCATAAAAAATGTGTAATAGTCTAATACTGGAGGCTAACACTAGATATTATTGGTAGGGTTTGAAATCAGGAATTTCCCTCAAGCACTCAGAAGGAATCTATTGGTTTATTGCTCAAGGATGATATGTTGTTCATTTCACATACTGAATACTTACAAAAGATATTTAAAAACAATAAAAAGACTATTAAGGTTTAAAAGTCAGGCACTTAAGTAGGAAATGCCAGAATTAAGGTTGCCTGTACAACCTTAATTTGACCAGCATGTATGTATACATTACAATACAGTCTTGAATGACATCACATACTATTTTTCCCCCATAGGTTGCCTGTCTCATTGGTTGCACAGGATGAATCAGAGTTGTATCATGAAGCAGGCTGCTGTCTATAGGACCCCTGCCTCACTGGTTTTAAGACATTGGAAGATGTATAGTGAATGAGGAAGGGATGCAGGAAGCGAAAGGATGGTCTCTTGTAGTTAGAGAGAAAGTGGGTGAGGTAATGTGTTCTATTGAACCAACAGAATGTCAGCCTAGAGAACTAGATTGTGTCCCTGCCTGGGCCACAGAGTTCCTATGTGATGCTGGGCAAGTCATTAAAACCAAGTGGCCACTGCATTCCTCATTTTCTTGGTATCCAGCTTGTGACAGTTGAGCTATGATTTTGCAAAAGTGATGAGCACTTGCAGCTGAGGATGAAGTTAGCTGTGCTCTGAATATATAAAGAGCTATCTAATGCGAAGTATTCGTAAAAGTCAGGCCCTAGGCTTCTCAGAATGGGCATGCAATATTAGTTTATACATTTGACAGTTTTGTCTTTAATCTCAGTGCTTCAGTTTCCCAGTGAAAAATCAGGATAATTTCACCTCACACAGGTGCAATGAAGATATATCCATTAATGTTTATAAAGCATTAAGATATTGTAGTGGGGCCACCATAATAAAGTCCATAAGGATATTAATAATTCTGTATTCAATAGGTTTGGGGGCCATACATTAAATGTTGAGAATAAAAAAAAATTGAACACACATCTGTTCAGTGAGTACTATCCATCCTGTAGACTGAATGGGGCAGCAGTCAGGAGGAAAAAATAGTATGTGATCCTATAGTTGGACTGTATTATAAAGCATATTCACAGAGGGGTCAAACTAAGGTTGCACAGGCAGGCAACCTTAATTCTGGCACTTACAAATTTCAAGTGCTTGATTTTGCATCCTTAGTGTTCATTTAATTTAGTTTTTTAATGTATTTTTTAAAGTTTTAAAAACTTAAATGATAAAAAAATGTCGTGAAACCATATTGATCCCGCCACCACCATCCCCAATTTGTCATCAGCAGGTCTTGAAAGTTTAGATCCATGGCATAGTCCACTACCATTTAAAATAACAGACAAACTAGTAGCTGTTGAAGTCTGTTATCTTCTGTGTGGACCAACAACTGAAGGAGGTGGTGACACACTTGCCAGTGAGTTCCAGAGGAACTCACTAGACAGCAAACGAATGTTGACTTGTGATTATAGGGTTGAATTCCAGATTTTGTGGGGGAGTGTTTTCTAGTGGTTAAACTCTTCTAGCTTTAGCCCTACCCTTATCCTCTTCAGCTCATATCTTTCCCCCTTTCTCTGTTCCTGTCCCCACCTTGTTCTTATTTTCATCCCTCCTTTGTCTTCTGTCCCACCTTTGCTTCTATTCCTTCTCCCTCTGTCCTGCATCTCTTCCCCCTTTATCTCATCTGTTCCTCAGTCCTGCATTCAAGATAGGCTGTTCCATCTTCCTCTGTGCTGCCTGGGTACCTGCAGGGAGACCACTGAGAGCACAGTAGAGATGGGCTTCCTGCTCTCAATTCCTGTACCTGTCATGACAGTGGCCCCCTGCAGTCCTGGGATGGAGTGTGCTCAGTTGCTTTGTGAGAGCAGAGAACTTGCAGTCTGTTCAGCACATAGACGCTCTGAAGAGATGGAACATGATCAATGCAGATAGTATTTAGCCCCTATACTAATAAGTCTGTCTTGAGCATGTGCAAACAGAATTTTCAAAGGCTTATAACTTGGTCACATTTGGGTGATTTTTTTTTCAGGGGTGGCAAAAGACACATCCTTGACACTAAGGCAACCTCCCATATCAAATTCAAGATCTTGCTCCAAAGCCAGGAGTGCTAGAGCTTGACAACAAAACAAATGCAGTAATTTGTTAACATGGGCAAACAGAATCTTTCCTTAATTTCATTCTCAAAAATGGCTGAACAATTCTGGCTGAAATTCTCCAAAAATCTTATCCTTTGACTGTTCAGGCTGAAGTTTTCCATGCCAGGTGCCTGCCTCAGGTTATCAATGTGATAAGCAGCTAGAAACAGCGCTTATAATGGAAAATATTGAGCAACCTTAACTGTAGACCTCATTACCTGTGCCACTATATATATATTTTTTTTTTTTACTTAAAGCGTGCTAGGAAAAATGACTTTGTAAAAATATCTTACTGAGGTTCCATGTTTGAATCTCTATTAGCATCAAACAAACTGGGACAATGTGGTTGCTTGCGTGAAGATAAAAATGAAACTGAACCATAGGCTGTCAAATGAAACTGAAACCTTTTCTCTGTCACCTACAACTGCAATATGTGGTCTGTAAGTAGAAGTCTGTCTCCTCTCATACTGGCAGATAAATTAAGGGCCAAAATAAATAATCTGTAGTGTTCAAGTACTATGTTGGGAAAGTATCAACCAAGCTGAGACCCATCTACAAAGCTATTCTGGAGACTGAGCAAGTTCCAGTAGTTAATAGACCTCTCTTAAACAACTGCCTTCTCAAACTAAGGGTATGTCTACACTACGGGATTACTCCAAATTTACATATTTCAAATTTTGGCAACCAATTATATAAAGTCAAGTGCATGCGGCCACACTGAGCACATTAATTCGGCAGTGCCTGTCCATGTACCAAGGCTAGCATCGACTTCTGGAGCGTTGCACTGTGGGTAGCTATCCCAGAGCTATCCCATAGTTCCCACAGTCTCCCTCACCCATTGGAATTCTGGGTTGAGATCCCAATGCCTGATGGGGCCAAAAATTTGTTCCGGGTGGTTAGGGTAAATGTCGTCAGTCAATCCTCCCTCCGTGAAAGCAACGGCAGACAATCATTTCACTCCCTTTTCCCTGGATTGCCCGGACAGATGCCATAGCACGGCAACCATGGAGCCCCCGTTCAACCTTTTTTCACTGTCACCATATGTCTACTGGATGCTGCTGACAGACGCGGTACCGCAGTGCTACACAGCAGCATCCCCTTGCCTTTGCAAGTTAGCAAAGACGGTTACCAGTCATACTGTACCAGCTACTGCTGTCATGGGTGCTCCTGGCCAGCCTTGGTGAGGTCGGTTGGGGGCACCTGGACAAAAATGGGAATGACTTCCCAGGTCATTCTCTTCTTTAAGTTTTATCTAATGGAGAGTCAGTCCTGCTTAGAATATCAGGCAAGCCTACTAAAGAACTAGAGAGGCAAATGAGCGCTCCAGGTCAGAGCCCCAGAAATCCCACAGAAATGAGCTGCATGCCATTCTAGGGGGTGCTCCTACAACAATCCCACCCATTGCTTCCCTCCTCCTCCACCCCTCCTGGGCTACTGTGGCAGTTATCCTCCCATATGTGTGATGAAGTAATAAAGAATGCATGAATTTGAAACAACACTGACTTTATTGCCTCTGCAAGCAGAGATCAAAGTGGGGAGGGAGGGCAGTTGACTTACAGCGAAGTAGAGTGAACCACTATTCTGCACTTGCTCAGCTGAAAATGGGAATCTGTGATAAGCACTAGGATAGAAGCACAGGCAGGACTGAATTGCCATTTGTGTGTGGGCCTTTGGTTGACACTGGTAAAATACACACTGTCCCAGGATATGTATGTTGGAGGACAGTTCTAAATGGGAGCATAATTTTTTTTTTATTTGCAGCAAAATGTAGAGGTTTATGTATCTGATTGTGAGCTATGGGAGCAAGAGGTAGGCGTGACCAAGCGGTGCTGCCAACTGGGAGAGCAGCCTGAGGCAGAAGCCTCCAGCTGGCATGATATTCTAGGCAGGACTGAATCTCCATTACACAAAATTTAAAGAAGAGAATGACCTGGAGTCATTCCCATTTTTGTCCAGGTGCCCCTGACCGACCTCACCAAGGCCAGCCAGGAGCACCCACAGGACGACGATGATGGATATCAGTCATACTGCACCATCTGCCGTACGCAAGGCAAGGGGATGCTGCTGTGTAGCGCTGCAGCACCACCTCTGCCAGCAGCATCCAGTAGACATACGATGACAGTGAAAAAAGGCAAGCAACAATTTTTTTTACTTTTGTTTTCACAGGGGCTGGGGAGGAGTGCGGGGAACTGACGACATATACCCTGAACCACCCATGACAATGTTTTTGACCCTTCAGGCACTGGGAGCTCAACCCAGAATTCAAATGGTTTTCAGAGAGTGCGGGAACTGTGAGTTAGCTACAGTCGTCAGTCGCCCCTCCCTCCGTGAGCGTCCATTTCATTCTTTGGCTTTCTGGTACGCTTGTCTCAGCTCCTTAAGTTTCACGCAGTACTGTGTTGAGTCCCTGTTGTGGATTCTGTCCATCATGGCCTTGGAGATTTTTTCAAATGTTTTGGCATTTTGTCTATTGGAACGGAATTCTGATAGAACAGATTCATCTCCCCATACAGAGATCAGATTCAGTATCTCCCATACGGTCCATGCTGGAGCTCTTTTTTGATGCTGGGACTGTATGGTCACCTGTGCTGATCAGCGCTCCATGCTGGGCAGACAGAAAATAAAATTCAAAAGTTCGCGGGGCTTTTCCTGTCTACCTGGCCAGGGCATCCGAGTTCAGATTGCTGTCCAGAGCGGTTACAATGATGCACTGTGGGATACCGCCCGGAGGCCAATAGCGTTGAATTGCGGCCACACTAATCTTAATTCGAAATGGCAATACTGTTTTCAGTGCTATTCCCCTCATTGGGGAGGAGTACGGAAATCGATTTTAAGAGCCCTTTATGTTGACGAAAATGGCTTCATTGTATGGAAGGGTGCAGGGTTAGTTCGATTTAACGCTGCTAAATTCGACATAAACTCATAGTGTAGATCAGGCCTAAGGTGGCCATGTCTGTTTGCCAAGATAATATTGGGAGATGCCCCAAAATCAAAGGAAATACTGATCACCAGCGTCATTTGGCTCTGGCAGTAGTCATCTGACATCACCAGGAATAAGATAATGAGCTTAGAGCTAAACAACTGTCTGAAGATGGTGCTCACTAACATTTTATTATGGGCATCCTCAACAAATCAGTTTTTAAATGCATTTGCCAAACAACTTTTCATGAGGTGATGGCAGAACACTGTAAGCTGGCTGACAACTAAGGCTATACCCTTGCTCAGTTTGGTGTTTCGAAATATTAAATCATATTCATGCAGTGCAGGCAGTAGAAGGTGATTATGTAGGGATTGGCAACCTTTGGCACTTGGCCCACCAGGGAAATCCACTGACAGGCTGGGACGGTTTGTTTACCTACAGTGTTCGCAGGTTTGGCCGATCGCAGCTCCCACTGGCTGCGGTTTGCTGTTCCAGGCCAATGGGGGCTGTGGGAAGTGGCGGCCAGCACATGCCTTGACCCACGCTGCTTCCCGCTGCCCCCATTGGCCTGGAAAGGCGAACTGTGGCCAGCAGGAGCTGCAATCGGCAGAATCTGCAGATGCTGCAGTTAAACAAACCGGCCTGGCCCGCCAGCGGATTTCCCTGATGGGCTGTGTGCCAAAGGTTGCCGATCCCTAATGTAGAAGTGTTAAGAAAAATAAACTGCAAATGCTATACTGCTGCAAGAGTGTCCTTTTTTTTCTCCCATGTAGAAATCTTTTTGTGTGTCTTATTCCTAAAGGTCCACTTGGATCTCTAGTAGAAAGAAAAACTCTTCCGTGGCTGAGTATTCACTGACCCCCTCAAAGGAGTGTGTTTTACCATGGAATAATGAATGTGTTACTCATCCCACTGGAAAAACATAGTGGAGTTTTACTACCAGGTAAAGTAAGCAATGTTCACCAAAGGGAGGTGGCATAGTACTGACTTCATCTAGATACATGGCAATAGACACTGTAAGAGCCTTGTTTTCATTCAGGAATAGAGTAAAATAACTATAGTATGTTCATTATGTTGGATTTTTTTTTTAAAAAAAGCACCTTTTGTATCAGTGAAGACAAAAACCAGTGAGCTGTCTTTTTTGTGTTTTAGCTCTGAGCCAAGTCAATTGTGTTACTCCTGGCCTTGCCAGCATGTGATTATAGCTGTAGACAAACGTGAAACTTCTCTATTTGTAAACATAAGTAACTTCCACACTTAATTTGTCTTTGTAGAAGTTGACTCAGCATTAAAAAAAATAAAATAAATTGGAATTTCCTTCGTGACTGCTCTGTATTACAGTAAAGATGCGGAAAATTAAATTAACTGCAACGAAAGCGTGTCCCATGTAGCTTTTGAAATTTTGTCCATTACTTTTTTGCAGAGTTTCTTTCATGCACTGCCCTTTGTTTCTGTGTGTTTTTTGTTACAATGGTATTAGGCCAACATAAAATTTGTTGAGCCTTTCTAGTTTATATAACACATAGGTGTGACTGCTGTCTGTCAGCTTCAGGCAAGAGGAATTTCAGTCTTCAGATGCTGCTTATAAATTGACAACACCCGTTTCCAATAATAATTTGAGAAAAAGCCCACTTGCCTTTGCAATTCTAGTAATCACTTTGTACTCTGTTACTGTGGCATGTTTTTGTCAGAAGACAGAAAGCCCTTTTTGACTGATGAAAAAAGCCTATGCCTGTAGATTAGCTTTGGAAAGCTAATTAGGAAAATACACCATGTCCAAGTGTAAAATGTATTTTTCCATGCAGGGTTTTTTGTGTGAAGTGGAGGAATGTTTGCTTATTCACTGTACTGAAGGGGTTGAAGGACTCTGTGTGGTGAGTCATTTTAGTTCCAAAACAGGCTTGTAAAAATATCACACACTAAGAGGCAAGTAAACAAATTTGCATTTTAAATGCAAAGTGCAGGAATTCACTTGGCTCTTGTGTATTTTATAGGTAAGGAACAAATTGGTTGTTCGACAGCACATGACTGGCATGTCCAGGCTTGAGAGGGAGTGCACTTTGGTGACTAGAAAAGGGGATGGAGCATCAGAATTGATCCAGTGTATTCTTGGCTCTGCCATTGACACACTCTGAGTGAAATTCATCCCTGTGCAGAGCCAGAGCAAGGCCTTAGCATCTCTTAAACCATAGTCTAAGGACTTACATGGATCATTGATGAGTGCTAGCCCTCTGAGCAGGGGTGAATTTCACCTTGTATGACTGGGGCAATTGTTGTTAAACTTTCCCAAATCTATTAATATCTTATTACATGGCTGTTGGGTTTTAGTTTTTGTAAAGCCCATTCTTTGTAATTATCAAATCTCCCAGACCCCTTTCTCCTAAGTTTTAAAAGCAGAGTATGGAATTTTATATGTATGAGCTCCTGATAATTTCTATTAGATTGGTACAGCTTAAAGCCTGTGCAATTCTTTGGTCTCTGAATGCACCATCACCTTCCGAGGTGACAAGCCTCCTGCCTGTTTTTCTAGGGGTAGATGTGGCACTACGCCCCATATTCGTCATAGAGCTATGCTTATGATATGAATATGGCATACCAAAGATATGTTTTATGCAAGATGGTTCATGAGAGGTATCATTGGAAAGGTTATGATTTACTGAATATGATTATCCTATTTGTATGCATGTATCTTTTCTGTATTTGAAGTTAGGAATAAGGACATGTATCAGTTACAAAAATACTTGCACCTGGGGAACGCCCAACAGACAAAATGCAATCAGTCTGGCTGGTTAGTTATCAGGCCATTAGGGAGAACAATAGGACTTTGAATATGATAATCTCCCACCTTCCTCAGAAGCTTCCTGAGATGCTGCTTTGACACTGTAGGATCATGTGATCATGTCACCTGGTACTGGACCCCATCTTGGCCTGCTAGTATTTTTCCACAAAGTGGATGGAGACCAAACTGGGGAACAAAGGATTCATGCCGTATGTAAACCCTATGTAAGGGAGGGAAGTGAGTTAATCAGGGCTCTTTTCTTCACTGAATCCCCACCCAGGATAACTTCTGAGAAGATCTAAGAAACAAGGACTGAGGGGAAGGAGAAGAGCTGAGCCTGGGCCGGAAAAGGTGTCTGGCCTATGAAAGAAATGCTTAAAACAACATTTAGGATGAGAAATTACTACCTGTAACCAGTTTCTTTAGTGTATTGAACTTAGTTTGCATGTTTGTTTGTTTTGCTCAGTAATCTGCTTTGATCTGTTTGCTAACCCTTGTAATTGCTTAAAATCTATCCTTTTAGAAAACAAAAGTTTATTAACTACAAACTCACTTTGTGGAATTCATAACTGGGAGGTGTGGGGGCAAGAAGCTGTACATATCTTCATCCACATTGAGGAAGGGAGTGAATTTCATGAGCTTACATTGTATACATCTCTGTGCAGTGGAAGATAATACAATTTTGTGTTTACGCTCCAGAAGGGATGTGCACTTAAGTGCTGGGCAATTCCCAAGATGAGTCTTCCCACACAGAACTGATTTCAGTGTCTGTCTTTCTACAGCTGGGTGCGTCCCTACCTCGGTGTGCACTGGAGGAGGCTTGAGGGCCTGGCTCAGCAGGGGAGGGTGAAGGAGCCACAGGCAGACTCAGTGGTACCCCAGTACATCAGGAGAATCTCTGACTTTTAGTCTGGGATCCTGGATTACAGCCCCATGACTACTCAACAGGCCTGACTGTGATCGGGCCTTGCAGATCTTTCCCTTGGGCCTGTGACAGCAGTTAATGCGTTGTGACCAGCCAGCCTTCTCCAAAACAAGGTAGTGCTTATCCTTCACACTAGGAACACAGCTCCATAAAAGAGAGAACTTGAGCTCATAGTACAGTCCCTATGAATCTCCTTTTGCTCTATTTGTAGAGAACCTAAGACAAGGGGGTCAAGGTCCATGACTCAGGATCCAAGGCTCTCCTATGATAATACAAATAATAAATGATGTCTAATCTATCACCTCCCTGACAGCAGTCAAGTAGCCCAACTTAGTCAAAACTTTCTGCAGGGGCCTCTCTGTGGCGGGTTTGCCTCTCTCTGCTCCATGTGAGTAGTTTTTGACCACAGATCCCCCTCCCTCTGTAGGGGGCCACATTCCAGCATAGACAGCACAGTGGTCTAATTCTGGCTGCAACCTGTAAGTGGGCTCTTTACAATTGATGGTTCAGTCTGGTCTCCTGCTGTGTTTGTGAGGAAGTGGTACCCATTCTCTGGCCTTCCTGGTTGTTTTTGTAACAGCCTGATATTAAATTGAACTAAGTTCTGCATCTAACTCCCAGTTATGCAATACAGCTATCCAATACCTATCCCTTACAACAATCATATACAATAGATAGCATTCATAGATTAATTGATCTCTGTTGGATTTAGATACCAGGAACAAAATCCCTGTCCACCATCACCAGACAGACTGTATTCGTCATCCTCCAAAAGTATCAAGTTATCCTTAGTACAAAACATGGAGGGAGAGTGTGACAGGTTGGATCACAGAACCCCCCTTGGGTGCTGCCACCTGATGTGCCAAGACTACCTCTGCTCCTGTTTTCCCTGCCAGCTCAGGACTCCAGCACCCTGTCTTGCTGAGCCTGACACTCCCATCTGCTCCAACAAAGACCCAGGGTCAGAATTACGTGCTCCAAAACTGCAGGTTTACCTGAAAGCAGCTAAGAGAAGTGTGCTTGTGTTCAACACTCAGATGCCCAGCTCCCAATGGGGTCTAAACCCAAATAAATCCGTTTTACTCTGTATAAAGCTTATTCAGGGTAAACTCATAAATTGTTCACCCTCTATAACACTGATAGAGTGATATGCACAGCTGTTTGCTCCCTCAGGTATTAATACATACTGAGTCAAT
Source organism: Gopherus flavomarginatus (assembly GCF_025201925.1). NCBI lineage: Eukaryota > Metazoa > Chordata > Testudines > Testudinidae > Gopherus > Gopherus flavomarginatus. The sequence continues at coordinate 185,096,196 of NC_066617.1, forward strand.
TAATAAGTAAAAAGTGATTTTATTAAATACAGACAGTAGGATTTAAGTCATTCCAAGTAGCAACAGACAGAACAAAGTAAGTCACCAAGCAAAATCAAATAAAATGAGCAAATCTATGTCCAATCAAACTGAATACAGATAATCTCACCAGTTCCAGATAGCTCCCTTTTACAGACTAATCTCCTTTTAGCCTCGGTCCAGCAATCACTCACACCCCTTGCAGTCTCTGTCCTTCGTTCCAGTTTCTTTCAATATCCTGGGAGGGTGTGTATGTAGAGAGGCTCTCTCTTTAGCCAGCTGAAGACGAAATGGAGGGGTCTCCCAAGGGTTTAAATAGACTTTCTCTTTTGGGTAGACACCCCTCCCTTCCCATGTGTAGAATCCAGTGACAAAATGTAGATTCGGAATCACATGGGCAAGTCACATGCCCATGTATGACACAGGACTTACAGGTAGCAGCCATTATCCACATGCTACTTTGAAAGTCCTCAGGTAGATTTCTTAGGTGTATTGGAGTCTTCCAAGCTCTTTTGTCTGTTAAATGCTTCCTGACTGAGCTCTTAACTTGCACATTCCTTTCCCAAGAAGTGACCAAATGTTCTATTTAGAAATCAGGCAAGTACATTCAATGTTCATAACTTTGAACACACAAATGGTACCTGCATACAACTAGGATGAACATAACTAGTAGATTGTAACATTTACATAGATGTTTTATCCGGCATATGTAACAAAACCCTATTCCAGTTATATCATACATACATTTATAAGCACCTCCCATGAAGCCTTATGGGGTACACTGTCACAGAGAGTACTCTTGATTTACAAACATGCCACAATTGCAAAAGCTACCCTTAGAAAGTCTTGCCTTGTAGATATGTAATTATCAGACTAATTTGTCATAATGGTGCCTTCTTATCTTAACATCACTCTGGGGAGAGGGGGGTAAGAGGGAGAGATACTGCACATTAAGAGAAATGTCATGCAAGGAAATGTATTTTGAAGGTGTCTGAACATGAAAGATAATTTATTGTGGGTGTTTCTCAGGTAAGCTGCACTTCAAACCTCCAGTGAATGATTACATAAATCTGACCCTTATGCATTAGCTACCCACACTGTATAAAAAAACACAACACACACAAACACACACACATATATATCACCACCTCCTCCCTCTATTGTTATTTAACTCTGAATCAGAACATAGGAAATTGCCACAGTGGAACAAACCAGTAGTTCATCCTTTAGTAGAAGATGCAATATACTCTGCAGCACATAGTTGCACCATAATCTGTATGTAGGGATTGGCCAGTCTGGGGATGGATTGATTGTGATGGAGGAGCCTGAACCTGGTGAAGGTTACTCAAAATACTCCATTCGTTTTCATATATTCTTGTTGTTTATCTGGATTGATGCTAAACTCTGACCTTTTGATGTTGCTACCACTGCCCCTCCCCCTCCCTAATTTTCAGTTAATATGTCCCTCAAATCAGAGAAGCTTAGTTATGCAGTTACATATGATTTTTTTTAAATACCCACCTTCTGCAATACTAGAGCTGTGTGGCTGTTTGTGCACCATACCATACAGAATGTGCATCAATACCACTACATAATATTTCCATGAATGATACTGCCTTCTTGACCTATTTGCATCTGAAATGCTGCACGGCTATTTTCCCAAACGGTTATTTTGAAGACCTTTAACTGTTGTAAATTCTGACAAAGGACTAAGTGCCTGGGCTCTCTTCCTCGCTCATCCGGAAGTTGGGTCAGACTGAACGTCAGAGAGACAGGGTGCTCAGCTTCTGCAGCCCTCTTGGAAGTCTCTTGTCAATTTCACTTTGTGAATGTTCAGCTATCAACAGCTTTCCTGCTGGGCCACCACGAAGCTGTCATTGCAATTTTCCTGGTGGAAAAATCTGAATTATTCAGCAAAGCCAAAATTTTCCTGTGAAAATTTTGATTTTTCCCGAAAGGGCTTTTTCCATCAGAAAATCATTCCCATGGAAAATTCCCAGCCAGCTCTATACTCCAGACCATGGAGGTACTCAAATGAAGTTGCTCCCAAATTACTTGGTTTACCACCATCAATTTGTATTCCTTGCCTTACAGCCTGCACTTGTTTTTAATGTGACATTGAAACAGAAGCTAAATACACAGAAATGAGGCTTAAAATGTTTACACAGAATTGATGATGTGAATCTACAATTATTTTTAGTTATTGTAATGTAGCCATTCTATTATAATAGCAGCCTTTAGTCATTGTTCTTCTGCCTGCTAAGGCAAATAATGTGCTTGTCTCATATAACAGAAACTGCAGAGAGAAGCAAAATCTTTAATATCTAATTTGCTAACCCTTATTTTGCACTTTTTCATCTGAAATGCAGATTTATAAATTGAAGCAGAGGATGTAACATTTCAGTGCACAAAATCATTACCAATAGGAGTTCTGGATGTTTGCTGCTTCCCTCTCACCCCTACTCCTTTTTTGGAGGTAATAGGTAAGAAGCAAATCATACCAAAGTTCTGTAACTTTTTTTAAAAGTTTAGAAGTTTTCTTTTTAAGTAGTAAAGCAACTAATTCCCTGTGTTTTGTTAGCATGCTGTCAGCCTAAATACTTATAGTATGAATTATTCTTTTTCTTTAAAGTGCTTTGGTCAGCTTTGCTCTATGGCTTTCAATGAAGATAAATCCGACCCTTGAATGTCATTGAATTTTCAGCTTTGCATTTGGCATTTTGTTTACATATAATTGGTATTCTTAGCTCCCCAACAGATTTGAGCTCTACAGGAGTTTACTTCATTATTCAAGACTCATGATGTTTGTGTCACAGTTCCTGGGTTAAATGCACATCTGACCCCCTCCTGGTCTGTCCAAGTGCACCACTGGGGTCTCTGACGGCCTCTAGATGTTTCTTGTCTCTGAATCACACAATTCTCCCACTCTCATTTTAAAAGCTCTCTCCTGGACAGTTCAGATATATTTGGTCCATTGCCCTTGTCAATGTACAACAGTCTGCTACCTTAAATAGAGGTACTCAAACAATTCACAATATGGGATTAATTTCAATTAAAGAATAAAATCAGTTTATTTAACTATAAGGAGATAGAATTTAAGTGAGTACAAGTATAAGGCATTTAAGTCAGAAATGGTTACAAGAGAAATAAAAATAAAACACTTCCTAAACTTAACAAACTTGGTTCAAGGTGAAACTCTTACCACAGGTTCCAAGCAACATAGCCGACCACGTTTCAGGTCAGAATCTGCTCTCAAAGTCCAATGGCTGGTTCTTTTGTCGTCTGAGAGGAAAAGGGTAGAGAATGACAGGGAGAGAGAACTCATGGGGGTTTTTGCCCCTCACTTTTATAGTTCAGTCACCCTTTAAAAATGTGTTTTTCTGAGAGTGCCCCCACCACCCCCATAAAGTCCTTTCCAGCTGAGAGCAAAGAGATACGGAGTCTGGTAGGGAAGAGGTTTCATGCTGTTGCTTTCCAAGATGCAGATTTGTTTGTTCCTGCCCCCCTTCCTTGCCAAAGAATGGCCATTGATAAGTGATGGCCCATCAGCTTTGACACCTGGCTAAAGGGGTCACTTTGGCCTTTGTCTTTGAGAAATATGTTTACCCATTCCCTAGATTTGTCTGGGAAGCATCTTTTAGTCATGATTTTAGCTTGTGTATATATTTACATATAATGTTACTACATATATTTCGTCATGTACTATTGATCAGTGAGTTGTTAGCTTTCAAATGATACAGCATAAGGCATATGTTGTACAAAGATTATTACAGTAATGTGTGGTGTGTGAATACAAGGGTGCATTTGGTCACAGCAATGGCCAGAAGAGAATTTGAATATGAAAAATAAATTCAGAGCTGATTTTTAGGGTGGGGAAGCTAGTAAAAATATTTTATTTTTTTTCTCTTCATTCAGGCTTCTCTTGGTTTGGTTTTGGTTTTGTTTTTTTACATTTAATCAGATGCATTAATCTTTCCCAATGACCACCTGTTCCCAGACAGCTACTGATATTAAGTGCAGATATTGTTACACTCCCACCCTGTTATAATATTTTTGCTAGAAAGCACTGTTTTAAAATTTGCAGCAGTAATACATTCTTGGGGCCCATTATGCTAAGTACTGTACAAACACAGAGTCGGGGTCCAAAGAACTTTCAATCTACATAGACAAGACAGGCTAAGTGTGGGAGAAAGGAAGTAGTATTGTCTACAGGTGATCTGTGGTACAGAGAGATTAAGTGACCTGTCCATGGGGAGTCCATGGCACAGCTGGATTTTGGACCTCGGTATCCTGGGTTCCAGCCAATCCCTTTAACTCTTTCTTTACTAGAGTCATAGAATTTGAACAAGCCTGGGTTCTTGGCCAAAATGACTACATCACACAAAAACATAACAGCAGACAGATGGCAGCAGAATATTCACTTGCTATGCACGAGTTTCTTGTTCTCAACAATGACACAATGAGAAACTGTCAATCACTCTTCCCCCTCTTCTTCCGATTTCAGGTCAGAATTGCTACTGTGATTCCTGTGCATTTCTTTCTTTGGAGAAGGAATCCTTATGAGTGAGACAGGGAGTAGGATACATGCTAGAGGCAACCTTGGATGTTAAGGACATAGAAGAGAAATAGTTCCATATTCCTCTTAAAGAGAAGGCAGGGACATTGGTTCTTCCATGTTTCCATGCCTCAGGAAACAAGCCTTCTGCAAATGGTGGGAATTGTCTCAATGGGAATTTCTTTAGTCTTCTCTTTCCCTTCTACTACCTCTGTATGGAGCAGTAGATTCTTTTTTTCCCTTGCCCATTCCTGCAGGGAAAGATTGGTCCAAACTTGAAGCTGTGCTAGACCTTGGTTATCACGGAATGTCTCTCTAGACCTCTCTTTTGCCCCTTTTTAAGTCTCATAAAACAGCTTTCTAGGCAAGAAGCACATGAAAATCAAACAGCCCGAGTGGTGATTAGGAGTCCTTCAACCTGGAACCTTTCTAGATGGGAATGCTGGTAGAGGACCCCCACAGCTTTGGAATTTGTTCTTCTCCTTTGGTCTGAAATAGCCTCTGTCTGATGATCTGCAAGGCATGCTGCCAAGCTCCTCTTTTCTTCCAGAGTTCTGAAAATTGTATGTGTATGTTGGTGGAGGTTCAGAGGGGAAGTGAATTTGAGATGTGAGGTTCCATGGCTTTCTGGTGGTGAATTTTCTTAAATTGTATTGCTACCCTTTTAATTTATGTCAAAGTCACGTCAAGTATATGCATAGACACCCCTTGTAACATTTCTATAAATCTACATAATTTTTGAATTAGCTAAGATTTAACCTTTTCTGTCCTTCACATACTTTGGTCTGCTTAGGTGCTGTTGTGTTTTCTGATCACATTCTGCTATTGCCTGCATGCTCTAACATCTGCGGTATCCTGGCAGGGTAGTACCATACATTTGAGTTAAAGGCAGAATGGCTTTAAGGGTGCATTTTTTCCCATCTGTTAAATGTTTATATATTTTAATGGATTTTGATATTTAATACAGAATGGGAGCCTTCCTTCATGTGAAACACAGGTGCATCAGAATGTATCAAATGTTATCTAACGGGCCATGGCTTGGTATTTGCTACTTTATGGTGATGCAGCATCCCAAAGGCAGTCTCAAAGGTTCTCAGTTGTTACCCAGCCAGTTGTATATAGCTAGTCTTGGATCCAAATGTCACAAGCAGGGAAAAAACATATGCCAGGAATTGATGTGTGTGTCCTTCAGCTGCTCAGCATATGTGATGTGTGGGGGCGTTGCCCAGCTGTCATTCTGTTGCTGGAGGAAGAAAAAGAGAAGACTCTCCTTACAACTTCAGAGGAGAAGTGTTATGAAGTTGCAGGCAAAGAAAATCCTACTTTGCAGTGGTGGCTTCCTTTCCTTTCCTTTCCTTTCAAATCTTAGTAAAATTATATTGCTGGCATATATAGCTGGAGAATTTAACTGAAGGCAAATGGATTTTGTATGTTAACATATTTATAAGTGATGTGGGCCATGGCACAACTCGAGTATATGGGCTATGCACTGGGGGAAAAGCACATGCATAGTATGGAAGGAAGAATCTTATGTCCATGGAGCATCAGCAGACCCACTGCAGCTGCCAACCCTATCTATCCTTCCTCATATATTGGAATAAGCTGATGGATCTTGTTCCACTGGTCCTGCCCTGGTCCACCCTTTCCCATAGGAAGGCAGTCTGGAAGGACTCCTTACAAAGCAGTGTTACATAGCATGGAGGGAAGGAAAGGCTTTTGCTCCCCTCTCTTGGTATGAAATAATCAGAATCCAATGCGTTGACACCACATCCATTCTTCTGCATTCTTAGTCTATAATATACTATATGGCTTTTATTGGTGTTAGACGATTTGGCCTTCTACCAGTAGTGTCTGTTCCCCTGAAGGAGCATTGGAAGATATACTGTATTATATGATACAGGATATGAGCTTTGGCTTCTTACCTGTTATATTTCTCCATAGAGTTGATCTAGATTTATGCTTTTATTTATAAACATATAGAATGTGACCATTGTAATTGCCTGAGTGCTTGCACACTAAAATTAAATAAATCCTGCTACCCATACTTTGATCAATAGCAACATAACCTGACTTGTTCCATAATTAAATTGTATGAATAACACAACCATACTTCTCTAATAAAACTCTGGATCAACAGATGGACCTCATGCCATGCCCAAGATCAAGAGGTCCAAATTCTATTGCAGCAGCTGGGGGAAGTAAATTTCAAAGTCAAGAGTTCTTCAGGGAGACTGCCTTGTCTCCAGTCCCCAGATATTCTGTTCTAGCTGTGTTCCTAATTATAAGTATATAGGGAAAACCTGCTCAAAACAGGGCCGTGTGTGGAGTGACAATTTTGTGTGTGTATACATATACGTATTATTAAGGCCTTGTTTTAACTGCAAAACTTCTCTCAGTCTTAAATATGGAACCACAATTGATGCATCTATAGTTTATACATATAGTCGTGTGTGTGTGTAATATATCACTATTTCAAATCTAGAGACTAGTTGTAGTGGCATGAACATACTGCGATAATCACTGCTTTCTGTAGATAGAATTGCTCTAAGTCAGTGGTTCCCAAACTTTAACAGCCTGTGAACCCCTTTCACTAGGACGTCAAGTCTTGTGAACCCCCTCTTAAAAATGAACATTTCCAGGGATTTTCTCCTGTACCTGAGTATAAATTACAAAAGCAGTGACCTAGGAAATATAAAATTTGGTTTTATGACATGCTTATTACACACTTTTTATTATTATTTATCATTACAGTATTGTTATCACATTATGAAAACGGCAACACTCTTCCAAGATCTCATTTTTCCAAGATCTCACTCAAAACAGTTCCTCCTACACAAGCATTCAGGTCTTGAGCAGTCCAGACAAACAGCACACGTTACAAAAAAGCTTAAACTTGTTCTTCATAATAATAATTTAAAAAACAACACTAGCTGCCTATTTCATTTTAAAAACAGCAAAAAATATTCACCTCCCTTTCCATTTCTTATAAGAAGTCTTGAAGTTTAAATCTCCTCAGTGTGATAGATATTCTTGCTTTGATCTGCTTAGCTCTTGGAAGTCCAGGGGCTCCGGGCTGCTGGCCCCATGCTACCCAGGATCCCTAGGGACAGCTCTGTCTGCCATTAGGGAATTTTTTCCCAAGAACCTCCTGTAACATTTCGTGAATCCCTGGGGGTTCACGAACCCCAGTTTGGGAATTACTGCTCTAAGTGGATGAAAAGAAGCATACAAGGTCTTGCTTTGTGAAAGTTGAATCAATTTTCCTGCCTTTGCCTACTGTTAAAATCCTCTATTTGGCAGTTATTTTAAATGAAACCATTCAATTTACTGCCTCAAGTTTGGGAAGACATATTTTGGTCATTCTAAAATTAGGGGTAAGTTAATGTGTACTAATACTTTTTTTCTGATTGTTAGCAATTTGCCACCTTTCCCTTGTATTCATGGTTACTGTAAGGTTAAGTATGCCCATTCCCTCTATCATTTCTGGAAGTTAAAAAATAACTACTTCCTGTTACTGTGAACTAGCTAACACATTATGCTGCAGTGACCAGCAAACCACCCTGCTTCACTACTTGTGTGACTGTATGAAATTAAGTACACAAATATATATTTATCATTAGGTTTTTAATGTTTAACAAAATCCAGGAAGATCTGAATTAAGGAGAACATGGCAATTTAATCATTGTATTGAGCATTTCTTCAGTCTCCAACATAATTTCCATTGAAAAGCCCCATGTAGAGGTGAATGCTGCAGTGTTTACAGTTGCCCTGTGAGTTTGGTGTTTAGAGATGCACATCAGTTGAATAGCAGAACTCATGTAATTCATGCCTGCTGCAAGGAGTTTCACATACAAATCTCTATTTAAATGTCTGCACAAAAGCAGTAGTCCTGGTCTTGCCCTGAGTATGCGTTGTTGCCGACATGTGAGGAAGGGTTGACTTTTTGATTGTATATGTTGCATATGCACTAATCCCTGTTTCTTGGATACTTCCTACTGTCTGGGGCATCAATAAAATGCAAAATATTGATAAATGCATTTTTACCTCCACTAAAACTAAAAAATGTCACTGAAGAGATCCTCTTGAAGACGGCTAAGGAAATGTTAAAGTTGTTGTTCTCATTTATATACTCCAGAAAAGAGTTTCACTTTGCCTTCAGCAAGAATCCAGTTTGTCTAAAGCCAGCGATGGCCAAAGTGCTGTTCTATGGCCAAATACAGCCCACAGCCTCCTTGTCAACAATCAGCAGCTGCCTTCACCGTTTGACTGCACAGTGAGGACGAAGCTCATCAATATCCCAATCCTGCTTTCGCTTGGGCTAGTCTACCCTGAAAAGTTACATTGGCATAGCTACGGCTGTCAGGGGTGTGAAAAATCCACATCCCCAAAAGATGTATTTAAGCTGACCTAGTCCCTGGTGTAGGCAGCACTAGGTAAAGGACGAATTCTTCTGTTGACCTAGCTGCCACCTCTGAGAGGTAGATTAACTACAGCGATGGGAGATCTCCTTCCACCAGTCTAGTAAGTGTCTACATGGCACTGCTACAGAGGTGCAGCTGGGCTGTTGTAGCATTTCTAAGTGTAGAAATAGCCTTAGACTTGTAAACTCTTTGTTACAGGGACTGTTGTGTGTGTGTCTGTGTGTTTATACAGTGCCTAGCACAATGGGTCCCTGGTCCATCACTGAGGCACTTAGATGCTACCGAATACAAACAATAAATAAGAACATTTTTAACTTACACATGAGTAGCCTTGAGGGCCCAAATACAGGTTTCTTTTTCTGGTGAGCTCTTCTAATGAGCAATTTTGGCAGATAGTGCATGGATTAAGGAAGGTAAAAGTGTATGCAAGTATTATGGAACTGTTCATTTATTTTTTATACTGAAATTTAGGTAAATAAGTACAGGTATTCTTGATTCTGTCAAGTTACTAATGCAGCCATTGTTATTGCATAGTTTTGAATGAGCCATTTGTTTGTTTGTTGAATACCACTTGTTTTTCTTAAGCTTTCCTTGAGCTTTCTTGACTGTTTTAGTTTTTAGAGAAAGTTCTGGAAGTGAAAAACCCAGTAAAATCAATGGACATTTTTTCATTGACTTCACTGGGGCCATGGAACTGTGAAAATGTAGAGATGACCCTGCAACTTATTTATCATGCATTAGAACTAGAATTCCCTGAAGTGGAAGAAAGCAGGTGCAAGAATTATTGACTCAAGTTTTATTTGATATTTCAACCACTTTTACATTGATGCTGATAAAACTCCTAACTGCCCATAAATGATTAAATTGCATGTGTGTTCTTACAGGATTGTTACTTATCAGTCAATTATTTGCCATCTCATAACAGTGTTAGGCAGGTGACAAGTCTTGATTTCTGCTCCTGATAGCCTGAGAATTTTTTTGCTATCCTGTCGCTGCCATCCTAATCCTTGGAGAAGGGACCATCCTAAATGATGCCCATTGTGGTTGGCCTTTAGGTGCGGTCACAATATAAATATTAAACAGTGATCATTAGGGTTAATGTATTTCCTGTGGATTTAATTGTATTTTGAACTACATTTTAAATATGATACGTTAGGATAGTTTATGTGCACATTAACACACACACACACAAAATCTCCTATGAATCATTTTCTAAAGGTATGTCTACACTGAAAAAAAATAAAGGAAGAAATAATACATGGGGCAGAGCATCTTGGAGCCCACATCAACTGCAACTGACTTAGGCTCACGCTGTGGGGCTGAAAACGGCAAAGTAGATCTTCCCACTTGGGCTGGAGCCTGAGCTCTGGAACATGGCATGCGGGTTCTGTTTCAGAGACTGGGCTCCAGCCTGAGCAGAAATGTCCACACTGCCATTTTGAGCCTGCAAGCCTTAATCAGTTGACTCCGACTCTGAGATTCCCTGCCACAGGCTTTTTTTTTTTTTTTTTGGAGGGTGGGGGGAGTGTTGCAGTGTACATGTACCTTAGAGTCCTCTTTAATATAATGCTATGATCAAGGAGATCTGTTTCTTCTTTTCCAGTCCACTAATTGCTTCTGGAAGAAAAAGAGATGTATGGGATTGATATCGAAAAAAAATTACAAGGTAGCAAGTGGATGAATATAGCAGAGTCCAGGGTATAAATTATTTACAAGAGTCATATTGCAGGTTAATGTATACAGGGCTCAGTCCTACAAGATGCCCGGCAGTCTAGTCCCAGTCTAGCAAGCCATATAAGCACATGCTTAATGTTAAGCAAGTGAGTTCTCCCACTGAAGTAAAATGGCTTAAAATAAGTATTCACGTTGTTTTCTGAGTCATGGCCAGAGTGCTCAGCACCATGCAGAACAGAGGCTGGGATTTTCTAAAGGGCTTACACAGCCAGTTCCCTTGAATTTCTGTGGCATTTAAATACCTAACACTCTTAGGCCCTTTTGAAAATTCCAACCTGAGACCACAGGGCTAGAAGCAAAGCCCATTAAAGCCTATGGAAAAACTCCCATTGACATCAAGGAGTGCTGGATCAGGCACATAATCTTTATTTCTTGATGTCGTCCTCTCCTCTCCAGTTTATCAGTTATACATGCTTTTCCTTGATTTTCATTAAGTGGCAACTCCTTTATGTTCTCACACTTCATATATTTTTTAAAATTAAATTTTTAAAGGCTGTGATGCTTACTATTAGAATCAAACACATTTCAAATCCAAGTGAGTCTATTTATATAGTATTCTACTTGAACTACAATAGTGCAAACATGGAAAATAAAATGAATGGGTTCCTCTTGAAGAAGAAAAATGTATTCACTCTTGATAAAAGATCTTCTGATCATTCATTCTTGGCTTCACTATTTGATGTATCTCATCTTCCCACATTAATTTGTTTTTAATCCCCTCACCCCCTGCATTCTAAGGTTTTCTAGCTTCAGTAACGTCTTTGAGATGGCTGGGTTGATGGACTACAACATTTAATACTTCTGAACTAAGAGAAAAAGAGCTTAAATACTTGAGGTAACATGCAATACATCCTCCGCATGATGCAATGGAAATCCAACTTTCCAGTGGCTTGATCCTGTCCCAGAAGCTGGAAATTGATTTATTAGTTCATCTATTCTGTATTGTTCCCCAGAGTATATTTTTCCAGTGCTTTGCCCAGTCTACTTTTAAATGGGTCAAGTGGTGGGACTTCAACCATTTCCCTTGAGGCACTATTCCACAGAAAAATATATCTTGCTGCTAGGCTTTTTAATATTCAACCTACATTTTCCTCTTCTGTTTTGAAATGTTTTTTGTTTTTCGTTAACTGTAACCATTAGAGTCATGTGTAATACCAATACATATCCCTAGTTGCTGGTACAAGAAGATTAGACTATGTGTAATTTTATCCGTTTTATTTAAACACCAACAATACATTCTCAATGCACATATCGTTGTCTCATTTGTAACATGTTAGCAACAGTATGAGAAGAGCCATATGTATTGTCAAGCTCTTCTTACCATAATTAGCAATCTCTTTAGTGTACATCTACTATATTAAGTGATGTGTACCAGAATATTGTTTCAATAATTTTATCTACTTAGTATACTACCTCTACTTACTACAGAGAGATTAGAGCAGTTAAAGGAGAAAAGAGGTAAATAGAGTAACTGGAATGTTCCAGCCATCCCCCTATAGTGCTCTGTCTTGTGAATGCCTTTAGGGTCCAGATTTTGTAATGAGTGCAATAAATTTGTGTGCCACAATTTTCAGATACCCCACCTGAAACAATTAAAGGGAACTCATTTTCACAGTATTGGCGTTCAGATCTTTTGAAATTTTTGGCCATAATAAATAAAAAGCTGGACATTAAAAAAAATACAGATTGAAATGTCTAAAATACCCATTGCTTAATATATTATTGGTTTAATATTAGTGGTGGTTCAATTAAAAAATTAAACAAATACTTTAAAAATAGAACTTAACTTAAAATGTTAAAGGTCTCCATTTTCCATGCATTGAAGTGGATATTTAATCCCACAATATATTACGTAGGCATTTATTCAGTTTAAGAAACTTTATAAAAAGTTTTGTTTTTTTCTAAAGTAATCTAGAACATTTTATATTATGGGGCCGTTGTCTTTTCAGTTTTTTTCCTTTTTCCCTCCTTGAACAATCTTCAATTCTTTCTTTCTTTCTTTCAGCCCAAGTGCCTATGGTGATCGCATCTGTGACAGTGTCACACAGGAAGAAAAGTGATTTCAAGCTTCACAAAACTATGTTAAATTACACCTGGAAACCAATAGACAGCCAGTGCATATCATGAAGTGCTGGTATCGTGCTCATGGCAAGAAACTCCAATTAGTGAGTGGGGCCTCTGGCACTGGCGTCACTCTCTGTTGATTTAAAATGTAGCTGTGAGTAGTGTGCATTGCAGTTGACTAATCTTGGAGTGACACATTCCTGCTCTTAAATGGGTGGCCTCAATTCTTGCATCATCTTCTTGTTGCTTCCCCCATCCTACCAGCATCATTTATGGCTTATCAGTATTCAGCTGCAGCCAGGTACTCCTCATCCATGCCCCAGTACATCTCACTGTCTGGTACTGAGATGCCTGGAACGGTCTTTGAGGTTCAGTAAATAGGACAGCCAGATTTTATTCTAGCTCAGTTTCTTGAATTTTAGCTTTCTTGAGGTTTTGTTAAAAGTGAAATTTGAAAGCTATGTCAAGAAAAGGCATGACATGGGAAAACTCATTCTCCCAGCTCAGCCACGCACCTTTACTGTCACTGCTGCTAATTCTATTGTCCCTTCCGCTGGATTCTCTTGACGGTCTACTGTGTGATGGCTTTATAATAACAAACATTCAGAGAGAACTGGGATATAGACCTTTAAACTATTTGACTCATTCTGTATTTGATCCAAATTTTCCAGACCTTTAAAACAAGAACATGATGCTATTGGATTAATTAGTATCCCTTACATCTGATTTACTGACATGCGTTCTATTGATGCACAGGGAATTTATGGAAGAGCAGGTAAACTTCTTGGGGATGGATTTTTGCCTTCTCACCTTACTATAAATCCCCACCCACTGCTGATGAAAAAAGATCTATTGGATATGAACTTTTGTGTTAACTTTCTGGGGACATGTTACTCACTTTGTTGGCCTAAAGTAATGGTGGTTTGCTAGCAGCTAAAAACAGGTGGTGATTTGGAGGGAAGGTATCAAAGATTTATAAATTAAAGTGTTTTAATGCAACTTTATTTTGTTCTTTGCTTTGCTAATGTTATCACTTTTCAGAGGCTTCTATCAGGTTATTTGGAGAAGGCCAATCCCGTGTCTTCATTGCTCCATTGTATAATTAACAAAACACTTCCATATGGCATGGTTGTGCTTCAGTAGCATTCATCACATCTCGGCTTTTCATGAAAGATCACATTTCTTTTCCAAAGCTTCAGCTTTGGTTGGCTTAGATTTGTGAAAAAAAACTGTATCCGACTGAAATTTTTTAAACAGCGTGATACAGTACCACAGGCTGTGTCTTGTATTTAACGTCTGCCCTTGGGGTGGGCTGATCACAACCATCAGTTAAAACAGAATCTGCTGAAAGAGCATGTTACCCTCTCAATAAGATTTCACAGTTTAGAAAGATAGATTATAGAAAGGCTCCCCTCATGCTGGAAATCTGATTCATTCTCTTTTTCTCTATCAGCATTTGTAAACAGAATGTACTTTACAGCTACTCCGCTAGAGAATGTTATGCTTCCATAGGTGCATCATTTTTTAAAGAAAGATAGAGGTAGCAATGTGTCCCATGAGTTTATAAAGAACACTGTGATGAACTATTAAAAGGCAGCTTTGATTTTACCGACTGAAGACCAGTAGTTCCAGAAGCAAGGACTCTGTGCAACTTTGTAAACCTCATGCTTGGTTTTCTCACTCTTTAGGAAGGCATCAATTTTCAGAAAAGAAAATACTTGTCTTTTAGAGACTGGAGTAATTTATTAAAGCATTAGGAGTCCATCACCAACTTTTTAAAAAAAATGGGGACATAGCTCTCATTTTGCTGCTTCTTGCAATTTTAAGTCTGCAGAGTTATTTATTTTAAAAGTTCTATATTGAGACATTTTTCCGCTAATACATTTCATGGGATTTTTTTTAGATTGATTTTTTTTTCAATGACTAGGGATATTGGCAAGAAAGAAGCAGAGATAGGATTTGTTTCCTATGAGATCATCTGCTCCTGCTGTTTATGCTTCACCTGGATACTTAATCCTTTTAGCAATGGAGAAGATTATGAAGCTACAAACAAGGGATTATGGCTCCAGGTGAGGGATAAGCAGCTGATCAAATGAATGAAGGAGAAAGAGAGATTGTTGCAATGCAAATACCCCTTCTAATTGGGGTGGGGAAAGAGAATCAAAAACAAAAATTAAGAGGATTCTTTCTCAGTAGGAAAATACTTCAATGGGAAATGCTTCAAAGTATTCATTGAGGCATTAGTGGGTCTTTTAAAGCTTATGCTTCAGGACTATAGTACTACTGTTCTCAGCCAGTGCCACACAGCTGTGCAGACTTTGATTCTTTCCACCATGCTTTCTAAGTATTGACATTTTCAGTGTAAATAGCCAAGGACAAGAAAAAGACCTGACTCTCAAGGGAGCATAGGGGATGGTTTCTATCATGTTGATTGTGGTACCAGGTGCTGCCTATTCATTTCGCTATTGGTTTTACACGTATTTGCAAGTGATAGTTACCACTATAAACATTAACTGTGGGAATAATGCAGTAAAAATCTTTCTTACTGCAGTGTTTCAGTTCTAGAATGTGAAAATATTGCAACTTGCAACAATGGCCAATCTTCCAATAAGATAAATGCTCCCATTGTAATGTATCTTGTTCATTAGGGTAGTTCTGTAGAAAATCTTTGCGATTTATCATGTAGTCAACGAGGTTATTTGGCAAAATTTTCTCAGAGCCACTCTTTTCTTCCTAGTTTGCCTTGTCTGTCTTGTCTATTTACAGTGTAAACACTCCCGGGCAGGGACAGTTTCTTACTGATCTTAGTTGGGGTTTCTAGATCCTATCACAATACACATAATAAATACTTGCATATTTTCCTACCATGTAGTCATCTACATCCCTTTTGGTATGTTACATTTCTCTGTCCAAATATGATGTTGCTCTGCTTGGGTTTTTTTTGCTTGAAGTTACTAAAGTCAATCTGTTCGCAAATAGTAGCAAATTAGCAAAGGCAGTTTTAATTTTTCATATAAGTCAGGGGCTGGTGATTGGACTGGCAAGTAATAAATTAATAATCCTTAGCTCTTGAATGGTGCTTTTCTTCTGCAGATTTCAAAACATTTTCCATTGTACAGTATTATCTTACAACTGAGGAAACTGAAGCACAGACAGCTGGCATGACTTGCCCAAGATCTCATAGTATGTATATTTAATAGCATTCCTGGAAAGATTTGTCTCTTGGCACTTGAGTCAGCAGCTTATAATCAAAGTACTGCCAGCTGATGAGTTCCAATATTTATAGTCAGGTTTATTAACACAGGTATGGACAGACTTTATCTAATTAATTGACTGTTGTACAATGCAAGTTATTCTCAGGTTTGAAGTCACCCAGTATTTATAGCAAATAACCTCTGTTAAGGACTTTCTACATTGTGACAAATAATTTTTCTGTCTCATCATTTTAAATGATTGCCACATCAATATATTCCTTCAGCTTCTTGCTTGTGAGTCTGGCAATAATTAAAATAAGAATGGTGAAAAGTAAATTAAGTTCCACATTAAGTTCCACATTAGTCTAGATGAAATACGTCTTGTGCGATTAACAGAAAAATCAAGAATTTCTGTAAAAATAAGACCCTATTTTTTCCATTTAAAAATATGAAAGACTTAAATATGAAACTTTACCTCAAATTTACACCCAGACTCGATAAACTTACAAGACTGTCTGTAATGATGATAATAATTAATACTTAGTTCTTACATAGCACTTTTCATCAGTAGCGCTCAAAGTGCTTTACCAAGGAGGTCAGTATCATCTCCATTTTACAGATGGGGAAATTGAAGCACAGAACAGGAAAGTGAGGTCACCAAAGAGGCTAGTAGCAGCATTGGAATTAGAACTCCTGAGTCTTGGACCAGTGTTCTAGCCACTACACAATGCTACCTCCTCATCTCTCACACTTCGATATTAATCTGCTGCATCTGCAACTATATTAACTGTAGTTAGACCTGACAGCACCACTTTAACTGGCATGATGGAATAGTGAGTTATGATCTGTGCTAATGCACAAAGGATCAAGATTTGGGAACAACTCCAGGGCATGTAGAGATTAAGGGCCAGTTCCTCTGCTGGGGTAGCTCCACTGTAGTCAATGCTGCTAATATTACACCAGCTGTGAATCTATTCCCAAGACTGTCTGCTGGCTTGCAGTATTTTGCTTGGCATTTAGGCTCACAACCTGGAATTCTTATCAGATCCCTACCTGCTTCTGATGTCTAGATAGCAACAATTGTAAAGAGCACTGTCTTTATCTTCACTTAAACCTAGGGATTAACCATCTTCCCCACACCCTAAGATGCAAATCTCTCTTGAATCAGCTATGCCTTTACCCAATCAGGACTGGATTTTTGCAATGCATTCTGCATGAGGTTACCTTTGGAAAATAACTTGCAAACTACAGCTAGTGCAAAATTCTATGGCAGCATTTCTCACAGTGAGCTAGTTACACCAGCGTTCTGTGATCCATACTGGATTCCAATTCATTTTGCAGTTTGTGATTTTCACAGAATCATAGAAAGGTTTTGCCTTTCAAGCCTTACATGCTATGGGTCATGGCAACGGTAGAAAATTGGGCTTTTTTCCCCATGGGATTCTGTGGTAGTTGCAATCAGCTGTGGCACTGAAGCAGACAGACCCCTGCTTTAGGGCTGGTCTACACTACTACGGGTCACTTGCAGGTTTAAACTAGAGAAAATGGTGAATTGTCTTTAACTTGAAGTTGTTACACCATGATTTGAGAACTTCAGTAATTCAGCCAGAGATTAGGGATCTATTACAGGAGTGGGTAGGTGAGGTTATGTGGTCTTCAATGTGCAGGAGGTCAAACTTAGTTGTCATGATGGTTCCTTCTGGCCTTAAAGTCTGAGTCTATGAGTGGAAAGGTGCAGCTGGGATAAACTTTGCAGTTACTCTGAGAGTAGAGAGATCAGGAGGATTCAAGGGGCAGAGTTGGCCATAGGAAACCTTCATGAGTGGCAAAGTCAGACAGGAGGCTGAGAGCAGCTGCTGGGGTGGAGCAAGTAATGGGGGTGAGCCCTGGAATGTGTTCAACGGATGCCAGCTCTACATTTAAAAGTTAGGTCAACATAGCTCCATTGGTCAGGGGTGTGAAAAAAACCATACATTGGTGGAAAATCTCTTTCAACACTGTAGGCTGCATCTGCACTACAAGATTATGCCAGCATAGATATGATGACCTAGCTATGCCAGTATAGTCTCCATAGTGTAGTTATACCCTGAGTAACAGAGAAGGAAGAAAGTCAAGCCTGAGGAGGGCAGAAGAGGGTTTATATCTGTACTTTCAGTTTGGGATTTTGTTGGGGTGTTCCATACTCTGAGAAAAGGGTGAACCTGGAGAGGTTGTGAGGAGAAGGCCTGAAAAGAAGCTATGGTAAGAGGGAAGGCCAGGGAGGAAACAGCAAGGAGTTTGACAGAGCAGACCTTGAGTGCTAGTTATAGGGTCCCTTGAAACAAACCCAGTGTAATGGGAGGGCCAGGGTTCCCCTACCAGCTGCTGCAGAAGGTGCTATGAGTCCCCGGAGAAGGGGAGAAGGATCACTGAGAGCCCCTGAAAGGTGTGAGGACTCCACGGTTCAGTCAGGGCCACAGATCTTTTGTAAAGACATTGGATTGTTTTCTGTTGGATTTCCTGTTACTCAAGAATGGGTGGGACTAAAGTATGGGTCAGAGGATTGAGTCACAAAAAGAGAGACCACCGTAGGACTGGAGCAAGAATAGGCAGGGGCCGCCCTAGAGACGAAAGAGCCTATTACACCAGGCCCAGGCACGAGACTGAGTTAACCCTTCTACACTTGTTTTTTACTATTACTATTTTTTTTAATGTGACCATTGTACACCAAATTGCTAAAGCTCTCATCACCCTGGAATAGCAGCAGTTGAAAGCAGCGTGCATCTGAATTAGTACATTTGAGTTTGCCTTATTGTCAGTACAGTGACTGAGGAAACTAATGGCTTAGTTTGTTGGATCCATTTCAGCGCTCACTTCTGGCACCATGGGGCTGGATCATTCATTAATTTCTAGTTAGTGATATCTATGTGTATTCTGGGTTGTGAATACCTTGCATTTGCTTGGAGGTGAAAGATGAGATAAAGCAGACAGGAACATTCATATTGTTCTCAAAAACCAAAGCAAGCCGATAGCTGAATTCTGCAGCGAGCCACTTGCCGTTAATTAGCACAGTCCCCACAGCTGGTGCCACGATCTGAAAGCGACAGGAATCACTGTAGATTGGTACAGGGTAAGAAGGATAATTTGTCCACCCAGAACAGACAAAATCTATTTTATTTATATTTACTGTGCATCTAATTTTCACTCCTTTCTCAGGTGAAAAATACCTTATTGTTGTAAAGGTCATCAAGTTAATTGTCTTTTTCCCTGGTACATATATAGTGAGAGGGAAGCCTTTATCCACTTATGCATGTGCCACATGGAGAGTTAGACATTCATTACTATTCTGAAGTGTCTAAAATCATCTCATTTTAAGAAGTGGAGAGGCACTTCTGTGTATAATTTCCTTCTCATATACAAACAAAGAAAACCCTATTATCAGGGTTTTTTTCTTTAAAGAACTACTGCTGCCACATGACAACAAATAATTGGGAAATCAAGCTATTTAGGAAAAATTATTCCAATCTTTGTGCTGTATTTCCTTACTCGCTATTTCAAAAGAGATGCACGAACCCATAACCTCTTTCTTAGGAGTTTGTTTGCTACAGATGTGTTCAGTTATCCAATCCATTCCCCTATATTTGCAGGAAGTAACTGATATTACACAGGTATTACACTGAGCCTTGACAAAAAGGCATCAAAGAAGTGATGGCCTGTCTGGATATTTAGGAGAAAGTAAGAAAAATGATCATGTAAAGTTTATTTCTAAATTTACAGCAGTTTAGAACTTTAAAATTGGGGTAGAGGGAAGGTGGGGAGGCAGCTGTGACACACTGAGGTTTGTAAATGTCAGGCACTTCAGTGTTCAGAATGCCTGAGTTAAAGCAGAGAATACATAAAGCACATGACTGCACATCAGGACATAGGGGTTCCATACATGGCTCTGCAAGTGGTTTATTGTGTGACCTGGGGCAAACCCAGTTAAATTCCCTATGCCTTAGTTTCAAAGGTGTATAGCTAGGAGGCACTAATTAATGGTTATAAAGCACGTCAAGGTTATATGATGGAAAGTGTGCTACAGAAGCGTGTAATGTATTTTTATTATAAAGGTATGTTAGCCTTAAGGATGCTTCAAATGTAAGCCATTTTTTAAATTGTCTAAGTAGGTTTAAGGTGATGCATTTCTCAAGCTAGCAAGGTGAAAACTTTTCATTTCTTTTTTTATAGCTGTTCAAACTTAGTGTAGTTTAGAATGTTGAGCCATCTCTACCCCATTGTGGCCCTCAGACTGAGATCATTTCAATGCCAAAGTTGCCTGAAACAGACGACTAGCCAGCCCTAAATGATAACACTGTTGAATGGAAATCCAAATTTGGCTGCTTTTGTAGATCACATCTTGATTTAAAAAACAAACCATGTCTGAACACTGTGGTCACTGTGATTAACCCCCCTCCCTCAGCTCTGAGTCTCAGAACCCAGGTCAGTTGACTCCGACTTGCAGGGCTCAGGCTGAGAGGTTACAAATTGCTATGTAGATGTTAGGTTTCAGGCTGGAGCCTGGGCTCTGAGATGGGGGATGGTCTCAAAGTCTGGGCCCCAGCCTGAGCCTCTATGTCTGTCCTGCAATTATTGGCCTCGCATCCCAAGCCCTATGAGCCCAGGTCTTTTATTGCAACCATGTGGTCAATTCTCTCGTGCATCAGAGTTCCATTCACTGCAGCATCAAGGATCTGTTTCCATGATATCTGGAGCCATCATCTGCCCTGCTACAACTGAACGTTAAGTAAGACACTTCTAAATTGCAGGTCAAGTTAAGGGTCCTGAATGGACCTTTACCAATGCAGGAAAATATCATTATTGACATTTTCCATTGACCATGTTTTTGGTAAAGTTAATCTAACATTTGTTGTCTGTATGTATCATCCAACCTTGTACACTTGTGAAGCCAGAAAGAAATTAGCTGAGCAATGGCAGTGTTGTAAATCCTTAGGATTTTCTTGCAAAGTGTCCGAGTGTCTGGCCCTAGCACCTAGTCATGGTGTCTTGTGAGAATCTCAGCTTCCATTTTTTAAAAAGTATATTTCTAGCCCTCCTGGTTGTGGAGAATACATGAATTCTAAAGGCACAGGGACAGAAGAACCTGAACAATTATTGTGTTAAATCTCATGATTTCAAGCTGATCTCATGATTTTTTGTTAAATGGAGTTCGCAATACTGCCAATGACTTACACTTACAACTACAAAGTTCCTCCACACATGTACCTAATGAAACTTCATGAATGCCAAAAACACTATCACACACTACATGATTTAAAACCATAACCAAACTTCTGTACGTTTGCAAAAGTAGGAGGAAGAAAGGGCCAGGTGCAGTAGTGTGAGTTGTAGCAAGGATGTTCTACTTCCACCTTGTGCCTTTTATGTGTGGCACCAAGCCATGTACTTCCTAATCCTGGCACTTGAGAGAAGTGTACTAGTATTACCTACTTCAATTCTTCTTAACAGGACAGGATGTGCTATTAACTACCAGGGATGGTGCCCTTTGTCCGGCCCTATCCTAGCCATTCAGTGAGAATGTTGGTATCCTGTTTCACTGATCTTTAGCTTGCTTTTGTTTTATGAAACATTTTAGCAAGGCCAGTGGGTAATAATTAGTAATTATGGAGATGTCACATTGGCTCCATAATTAAGGTTGCATTGAGATTTGCGCTTAAATTTTATGTCTAAAGCTCCCCTGCTGTCCCCCATCAATGCACCACATTTGACGTACAGCAACAATAAAACATAGCATAAAACACAGTATAAAACCAAATAAAATGATGAAAGGCAACTTGAACTGATGTGATGGTATAGAGAAATGTAGTTTTCTTACAACAGTTGCTGCTATCAGTATTCTTATAGGTTCATAAGCACTCTTTCTTTTTCACTTTTTCAATTAATAATCTAATCTGGCACTCAGGGGCCCACTTATGTCCAATTATGATATAACCTCCTACAAAATGACACAAAGGAAATGTAATAATTTCTGTTTTGTTTTTCCTAAAATAACAGCACAGTGTTTCTGAAATGCCCAGGCACAGCTTTAAATGCAGCTATGTAAGAGTCTATGAGTCGAATATCTTGTATGTTTTCATTCCCTTTTTGATAATATCCATTGTTTTGATAGCCTGGATAGACACATCAGAGGCATTTTCCAGGGACCTGGAGCAACATAAATGGTAACTTGCCATTGTGCCGATGAAGTCCAGAACACCTGTGAAAAGCCATGGCATTCAGAATAACCCTATGACTTTCTAGGGCTGTTTGTTTTATGTAGTATTTGTTCTTTCCCCTTTTTCTTTGGCATTCTGAATAAAATGCACTCTATTCTTGACCTCTTAGAATATAAGCAGGAAGAACAGAGTCTTAGTGTTAAGGATTTTTTTTTACAGTAGTTCTGTGTGTTTATGAAGGTTAATCCTTCTGGGTTAGATTCTCAAAAGAACTCGGCTCTCAATTAAATTCCTAACCGAAGTTGCTGGATTTTCAGAAGTCCCCAGCACCAACCTTTGTTCTTGATGGACCCCGTAGGGCAGGAGTGGGCAAACTATGGCCTGCAGGCCACATCTGGCCTGTCAGATGTTTTAATCCAGCCCTTAAGGTCCTGCTGGGGAACAGCATCGGGGGCTTTCCCCGCTCCGCACGTGCCTTGGCACCACGCAGCTCCTGGAAGGAGCGACATGTCCCCCTTCGAGCTCCTACAAGTAGGGGCAGCCAGGGGGCTCCACACACTGCCCTCACTCCAAGCGCTGCCCCTGCAGCTCCAATTGGCCAGGAGCCAGTCTCAGGGCCACAATGGGATAGAGGCCGTGGCCACGAGAAAAGCCCCTGGTGGCCACATGCGGCTACAATGGCCACATTTGAGAGATGCTGGATTACCTAATTATTCTTCCTTCCCTTAAAATCTATGACTCTGCATATCCCACTGACTTCAATTGGAATTGTAAGTGCTCAGCCCACCTTCAATATAGAGTCTGTGTTGGCAAACAATAGTGCCGTTCCATCACAAGAGCTAGCTTAGAGCCATTCAGGAACACCTTCGTTGTGCTTGCGTATATCTGGTAAGAGACAGCTGAAGGAGGATGCTCTTGTGCTGTCCAAGCTTCTTGGGTGTGCTTCAGCTTTCCTTCCTTGAGCATGTTTCTTTAATTTGATCAATGTTAATAATCGGCTGTAGAATGGGGTGAGGGAAGGCATGTGCAAAACATGAATTTTACTGGTTTAGCAGGACCCATCACCACTTAATGCAATTGTTTTGTGTAATTGCTAAGATGGAATTTGAGAGGTAAGTCACAATTTTATTTATCAGACATTCTTCTTGTAAAAGCACTCTAAGATATATGGATAGGAAAGACACATGCACATAAGCAATCTAAGCATACTGCAGTCCTTCTTTACAAAAACCTCATTTATGGCAGGAGAAAGAGAGGTTTCTCTAGTTTTTTTTTCCAGGCCTTGGCTCTGTTCTGGAAAAGATCTTATTGCTTTAGAATGCTGTTGTTGTTGCTGTGGTTTTTATTCTCCCTAGAATCTGCAATGCTGTTAGGAATAGGAGAGAGATTTTATTTCAGGAAGATTTGTAATAAATAGAACATTATTTATTTTATTTTATTTATACTTTGCACTACAAAAGCATCAATATCTTTTAATAACTCATTAAACTGACAATCATTATAGCAGATGAATTAAATAACATTGACAAAAACACTGCCAACTATGCACTGAGGCCAAAATGTCTGTAATTATAAAAGTTTACTAAAGTATGCCATCTAGAGGTTTTTGACAGAGGAGAAATAATGCTTCAAGGTCTTCAGAAAAACACCCTTGTAAGCATTTTGTTCTACCTATGAACCTAGTTCTCAGCTTCACTTTATAAGTGAAAGAGAGTATGTTTGTTTGCTGGGGGCAAAGGAGGAGCTAGAAAGGTTATTTTCTTTATTTCTAAATCTAGTAATTCCACGTTAAATGATTGTTTTTATATGAGATTTTTAATCTTAAATAGAAGGCATGTCTTTCAGTTTCTATTCACTTAATCTTTTTGACATGGAACACAAAAAGGCATTTCAAGTACAGCTTATAATAAATTTTTGCATTATCTTTATAGTATAAAAAAATGAGTCCAAAGCCATAGGTAAATGTTATTCTGTGAATATAGGTGGCTAAAATTGTCCTAAGTATCAAGACTGATAATGATTTGTATTCCTAGAGACTGTTTGTATTTCTGCAGGTGAAGAGACAAAGTTTTGCATATTAAACAAAATAAACCTCTGTTTGAAAATGAACATTTCCGAAGAACAGGCCAGTAGTAGAAAAAATGTTTCATAGGGTTTACTGTGCAATAGGCCTCTTGACAGCAATCATCCTAAAAGAAGAACAATGAGAGTTCTGATATCTATTTTTTTTCTTTTCCCCCAAAAGGGCTGTAATCCTTAGGTCACTCCTTCATTGATTAAACATCAAAGGCTCTTGTCAAGATTGAAATGGATGTTTCATTCATGTGGCAGGGCTATCATTATGTCAGCTGTAAAACCTGGGATACTAGGCTTTAGCATGTAGCTTGCACAATCAGAATGTGGCAAAACTGTCATGAAAACTTTAAAATATTGTCTTTTTTTTCTTTATGCTACCTTTCCTAGTGAGGGTCGCAGTGGCAGCATGGGGAGTAGGGAGGACAAAACCTCCTTTTTCCTGCACAACAGGTTTCAGCTCCTCCTGGGGATTCCCCAGCATTCCCAACCAACCTGTCCTGGGTCGGCCTCGGAGCCTGTGCCCAGTAGGACGTGCCTGATATAATTCCAATGGAAGCTTCCAGGGGACATCCTTATCAGGTGCCCAAACCACCTCAAGGGGCTCCTCTTGATCTGGAGGAGAAGAGGCTCTATTCTGAGGCCCTCCCATATAACCAAGCTCCTCACCCTTTCTTGAAGAGTAAGACCAGCAACCCTATGGAGAAACCTCATTTCCACCACTTGTACCTGCAATCTTGTCCTTTTGGTCATTACCCAAAATCTATGACCATAGGTGAGGAGGGGGACATAGAATGACTTGTAAACCGAGAGCTTCATCCAAGAACTCAGCTCCCGCTTTACCACCATGGATCAGTAAAGAGCCTACATCACTGCATCAGTCTACCGGTTGATCTCATGCTCCCGTTTGCCATCACTCATGAACAAGATCTCTAGATACTCGAACTCGTCCACTAAGGGCAACTGCTCCTCCCTTACCTCAACTGTCCACTTCTGATTTGGAGGTGCTGATTCTCATCCCAGGTGCTTTGCACTCAGCGGTGAAATGTTCATTTGTGCATCAGAGATTACAGTCTGATGAAGCAAGAAGGACAACATAATCAGCAAACAGAAGAGATGCCACATCTGAGTCCCCATACTAGATATACTCTCCAGCTCGACTGCACCTTGATATCCTGTCCATGAAAATCACAAACAGGAATGGGGACAAGACGCACCCTTGGCGGAGTCCAATGCCCACCTTGAATTAAACTCAACTTAATGCCAAGAATATGAATGCAACTCTCAGTGCGAGAATGGAGGGACCGGATAGCACACACAAGCGGTACCAGCACCTCATACCCGTGCAGCACCTCCCACAAGACATCTCAGGGAACATGGTCATATGCCTTCTCCAGGTCTAAAACGCAAAGGTAGACTGGGTTAGCAAACTCCCATGACCCCTCAAGTATCTGTGAGAGAGCAAAGTACTGGTCTGTTGTTCCATGGCTGGGCCAGAATCTGCATTGTTCCTCCTGAATCTGAGGTTCAACTAATGGACATAACTTTCTCTCCAGGACCCTATAGTTGGAACACATCCTCTGGTCTCCTTTCTTAAAGTTTGAGACCACCACCCTGGTTTGTCAGTCCAGAGGTACTGCACCCTCTTTCCACGCAACATTAAAGAGGCGTGTTAACCATGACATCCCAACATTGTCCAGTGCTTTCAACATCTCTGGGCGAATCTCATCCATCCCTGCTGCCTTACCGCTATGAAGGCACTTTACTGCTGTATCGACCTCAGCATCAGAAATAGATCTGATCTCATCTGAGGTTTCTAACACTGCCTCCTGGAGAGGGGGCATGTCCATTGGGTTGAGGAGTTCTTCAAAGTGCTCTTTCCACCTCTCTCTCATCTTCTCAGTTGAGGTTAGCGTTTCACCACCCTTGCTGAATACAGCCTTGGCAATGTCCCGCTGATCCCTCCTATGGTGACAAAAGGCTTGCCAGAACACCTTTGAGGACATCTGGTAGTCATTCTTCATGGTCTCTCCAAACTCTTCCCAAACCTGGGATTTCACTTCAATGACCGCAACAGCTGCAGCCCTCTTAGCCAGCCAGTAACTCTCAGCCATATTGTGAGCATTGCTCAGAAGGCCTCCTTCTTTGCCTTGACACCTTCCCTCACCACTGGAGTCCACCAGCAACTCATAGGGTTGCCATCATGACAGGCACAAACCACCTTCAGACCACAGCTTTTCATGGCTGCCTCAACAATTGAGGCCCTGAATATGGTCCACTTGGACTCAATGTCCAAGACCTCACCTGGAAGGCAGGAGAAATTCTTCCAGAGGTGGGAATTGAAGTCTTTCCACACACGGTCCTCCACCAGATGTTCCCAGGTGACTTGCACTGATCATTTGGGCCTCCCATGTCTATCTGGGCCGCATCCCATGCGTTAGATCCAACTCACCACCAAGTGGTGATTGGTTGCCAGCTCTCTCCCTCTCTTCACCCGAGTGTCCAGAACATATGGCCTTAGGTCTGACAAGATGACTATAAAGTCAATTATTGATCTTCAACCCAATGTGTTCTGGTAGCAAGTACATTTATGAGCAACCTTGTGTTCAAACATGGTATTTGTTATGGACAATCCATTACTAGCATAGAAGTCCAATAACAACTCACCTCTTGGGTCCAGATCAGGCAGGCTGTTCCTCCCAATCACTCCCCCCCAGGTATTTCCATCGTTCCCCAAATGAGAGTTGAAGTTTCTCAATAGAACTACAGAGTCAGTAGGTTGCACTCTAATGAGCACCGATCCTACCATCTTCAAAAAGGCCAAGTACTCTGAACTGTTGTTAGGAGCATAGGCACAAACAACAGTCAGGGTTTTCCTTTCTGATACCCAAAATCTCATCAAAACAACTCTCTCATCAATTGGGACAAACTCCAGCTGCGCGGCACCCAGCCTGGGACTTGTGAGTATCCCCACACCCTCTCGGGACCTCTCAGATAGGGCCACTCCTAAGTAGGAAAGAGACCACCCTTGATTGAGAAGTTTGTTTCCAGAGCCAGTGCTATGTGTGGAGTGAGGCTGACTATATCTAGTCAGTATCTTTCCATCTCTTCCATCAACTCTGGCTCCTTCCCTGCCACTGAAGTGACATTCCATGTCCCTAGAGCCACTTTTTACTCAGGATGGCCAGTTTTTGTGGTCTGTCCCTCCTGCTGCCACTCTGGCATCGCACCCGACCTTCACCCCTTGCCTCATGGCTAGTGAGCCCACAAGATGGGTCCACATTGCCATTTCAGGCTAGGCCCGGCTGGGTTACATGGGTGGCCCAACCACTAGATGCTTGCCTGACACCACCCCCAGAAGTAGGTCCTGGTATCCCTTGTCCAGGTGAGGTTCACATGGTCGTTTCAGGGCTTTCATGAAAGTCTTCAGGTGGATAGCTTTTAGTCTGGAACCTCCCTCCAGACCTATTTTCCTAGGGTGACCCTATCAGGAACAATAGGCTCAAGACAACATAACTCTGGGGTATGTTGGAACATGCAAGCCCCTCTACCATAACAGGCTAATGATCCTCAGAGGGGCTTTAAAAATCTGAAACTTAGTAACATTGGTGATTCAATGCATTTTATAGAAAAGCTGGTCTTGAACCTTCATGTAAGAGTGAGAAAAGTTACATCACAAATAGTTGTTATTATTGCTCTCCATAGCTGCTGTTATGATTCTTGTTGTTATTGTTAATTTGTATTGTTATAATACCTAGGAGCCCAAGTTGTGCACCAGCCCCACTGTGCCAGGTGCTGTACAAACACAGAACAAAAATGTCATGTACTTCTGCCCCAGATAAGGACTGGGTACAGAGATTGCTTATCCACACAAGATGTGGTTATGATAAGATCCTTTAATGTACCGTCAAGTGTGGCTGAGGTTAGTTTAAATCAGATATTTTACACAGTGCTAGCTAGGGTCTAAACAACATAATACAGTTTAGCATTCCATTACAAAAAGGGTGGTCCCTTCCCCAAAGAGCTTATGATCTAAACAGACAAGACAGTGACACAGAGTGAGAGAACAGGCATAACGCACAAACAGAGGAAATGGCAGCAACAGCTTGTTAGTTCCACTGTTTGTGTTGTGGTGCGGCAGGGAGCTTAACAGGAAAGGAAGAGAGTTAGGGAGCAGGGGAGGAGAAAAGAGAATAAGAGGAAAGATGCTTAAGGTGAAGAAATTGAGGGATGGGAACAGTGAAGATTGGAGCAAACATCCAATCAGCACAGGGCAGAGAAAGTCCAATCAAAATTGTAGAAAATTTCTCCAAAAGACTAATGGTACCTGTCTTGTCTGCTTCTGCTCTTACTGCAGGGGATCTCAAACTTGGGGTCACAGAGTTATTACATGGGGGATCGTGAGCTATCAGTTTTCACTCCCACACCCTGCTTCACCTCCAGCATTTATAATAGGGTTAAATATAAAAAATGTGTTTTTAATTTATGGGGGTGGGAGGGTCAAGCTCATAGGTTTGCTGTGTGAAAGGGATCACAATGCAAAACTTGGAGTCTCTAGGTGGTTATTCTTTGTAACTTTCTCTAAGGTCCTCACGGTGTCAGGCAAGGAGGATACTGCCTGGAGTCTGGTGTTTCTAGAGTGGAGATGTGGGTCTCCTATGCACAGTTCTGGGTCCAGGGCTTTGCCTGGGGTAGGAGATGCCCCAGCTCAATCCCATTCCCCCTCCCCTCCCCTCAGCACAAGAGTCCCTGCTTTGACTGCTTCTGTCCCTACTGGCTGCAATCTGAGCTACAGTACACTGTCGCTTTAGACAAGCTTATGTCATGTGTTAATTTGCTAGGGGGTATGTTGCAGTGTATGTAAGGACTATATGTATTTTTAAACAAACAAATAATGGGTGGGGTACAAAAAAAGGCGCAGATGTCTTGGACTCTTTGAGGGCTTACTATAGATGTAAATATTAGCAAACTGCATGTTTCCTAATTACAGCATTTAGATTTACTCTCACATAATAGTGGGAAGAGGGAAATCTTGATACAGTGCCCACAGTTTGAATCATTTTCATAGGGCATTGCCCGGCCCAAATACACAAAGATGATGCATAGATTTAAGTAGCAATAGTCTAAAAACTCCAGCTCCAAAATTCTGATCCAAACTTTGACTCAGACTTAACTCTAGATGTGATTAATTCTGTTTACAATCTTTTCTTAAAGATGTGGTGAAGGAAAAACATTAGTTAAGTGTATTTTCTCTACCTCTTTTATAGTTTCTAGTGTTGTGATTTAATTTTCTGTGTAGTAATCAAATAAGTCTGTTGATGAGCCAAATAACTGTAAAAAGGTTCAAAGAAGAAATAGAGAAGTTCATGAAGGATAGGTCCATCCATGGCTATTAGCCAGGATGAGCAGGGATGCAAAACCATGCTCGGAAGTGTCCCTGGCCTCTGTTTGCCAGATTCTGGGAATGGAAGATGAGGTATTGATCACTTGATGATTATCTTTTCTGTTCATGCCATCTGAAGCATCTGGCATTGGCCACTGTTGAAAGACAGAATACTGTGCTAGATGGACCATTGGTCTGACCCAGTATGGCTGTTCTTATGGAAATATGCTCTCCTGTTGATAACCTTAGGGTCAGTGTGTAGAACCAAAAGAGGTTTGTTCTTTTAAAAAAAAAATCTGAAAGAAAGCAAATAAATCTGCCTATGCAACAACTGAAACCAAGTTAAACATGGAGTGCATACACCATTAAAAAAAAATTTTTTTTTTGCATTATGATGGTGACAAATATGGGGTGACTCAGTAACGAACATTGATCTGTATTCCAAAATGTGGTTCATGTACTGGATTTCTGATATGAGGTGTTAGACTGTCAGAGGGGAACAGACACTTTCAGCACACTCCCCCACATTCACAAACCTTGTGATTTCATGCTGTTAGGGCTGAATGGGTCTAACTGACAAAGAGCTACTATCATGGAGGCATTTTCCTAGAAGGCCTGGTTGGTCATCTGGAGAAAAAGAAAGCCTGGGGCAAAAGGAAGACTTCATACCTGAGCCTTGTAACAAGGGTTGTTGAGAAATATAATAAGTAGAATCCAGAGGTACACAGGGAGGATAGGGTTGGGTGAGTTGGAGAAAAGCTAGCTTCCCTGAAAAAAGAAAATTAGATGGTTGGAGATTCTCTGGAAAACAACTGGACCAGGCAGGGAGCCAAAAGAGCTACTTGTCTTCTTAAAAGACTGTAAATTGGGTTTGTTTTTCCCCTGTTTTTTCCCTGTAATTGAAGAAGGAAGCTGTCTGACTTAGTCTGTAGTGAAGCATAATATTAGCGAAGAGTATGGGTGTAGACTGCATGTTTTAAAATCATTTTCCCGAAAGTTTTGCTGTGTTTTATTAAGAAAGGTACATACTTGTTTCAGAAAGGTTGTTGGTCAATGTACAAGGCCACAAGTTCCTGAGAGGATCAGTCAGGTGTCTGCTTGGGCCTGTATGGTAATAAAAGCAGATGGCAGTGGACAGGGTCCTGCGATCTGGATGGGAGGACTGTGAAATACCATTCCAATAGAGGAATGGGCAAGAGCCCAAACACCTGAGGCAGTGCCTTTGGAGAGACCAGAGAGGAGACAGAGATGCAATCAGTCCTGTAACCGTGACAGGGATATTAACAGGTAATGAAAGCTAGATTACTATTCCTGGGGTTTTTAAATTATCCACTCATCTATGCATACAGACCTCTATGTTGCCACAGTGAAATTCCACATGCTATAGTGAATTAATAATTAAAAACAGGAAACTAAGAGCCCAAACACTCAAAAAGTCAGCATCAAGAGGATTGTCATTAAAACAGTCAATTAAACAACCATAATTTTTCAAACAGTTCAGTTAAAGGTTAAATTTATTTTAAAGGTGTCCTCTAATAGATCGAACACTGTATAAATTGTTAGCATATACATCATGTGTCTCTGGGCTGCATATCAATTACATAATCAGCTTGCCCTTGACTTACACCGTCCTTTCTACAGACCAATCCTGTCTCCTTGGGATAGGGTGATGTTTTATGTGATTAGTACTTTTCTTGTTATGGACACAGCTATGGGAAGGATGAAGATGAACGGTCCCTGCAAATTTATTTCACAAACATTTACTTTTTCCTTTTGCCAAACATTTGTGCTAACATCAATTGTACTTTCTAGTATAATACTAGAAATACTTGTTTACATCTTGGTATGAAAGAGATCAGATTTTTTTAAAAATTAATATACCTAATTTACCTTTTCATTTTTCATGTCTGTCAGGGTGAAAAGTTTTCTTGGGAAATTGTTTTTATCTCTTTCCTTCTGTCAATGGATTTTTTTTTCTTTTTGGTAGAATGAGGCATCTGCCATGTAGATGACCTTACCCTGCCCTACTAATGACTACTACCTCACTTAGGCTCTGAGTAAAAAACTGTAAGTGGAGTCTGTATTCCATTTTAAGATGTCACTCAGGCATTTAGGAGCCTAAGCCTTGTTGAAAGTTAAGATACACAAAGGGTACTAGAGGTTGATATGAACATCAACAATATACAGAGTTAGCATAATTAATGATGACAAACTGGTTGGAAGGGATATTAAACCTAGTGCTCCAGAGTATAAGCCAATCTCTAACTTTGAGGGACCAGGATGAGACCTTGGCGCGTGTGTGTGTGTGTGTGCAGAGTATCCCACAGCTGCCTACTATCAGGGGCGGCTCTAGGCATTTTGCCGCCCCAAGCACAGCAGTCAGGCTGCCTTCGGCGGCTTGCCTGTGGGAGGTCCATGGTCTCGCGAATTCGGCGGCAGCAGAACCCTCCACAGGCATGCTGCCGAAGGCAACCTGCCTGCCGCCCTCACAGCGACCGGCAGAGGGCCCCCCGCGGCTTGCCGCCCCAAGCATGCGCTTTGCGTGCTGGTGCCTGGAGCCGCCCCTGCCTACTATGAGGTTCTTTCACCTTCCTGTGGAGCATCCAGTGCTGACCACTGTCAGAGATACGTTAACGTGAGTCGTCTTTTCCATATTTCAGACATGGCCTTGGGAGGCCACTCTGGATGCAAGTCAGAGGCATTCACCAAGTCCTGATCGCTTGGGAAGAGAGGGTTAATGGTGTGCAACATTCTGTTTATTACCTTCACAAAGTGGAATCCTGCCCGTGATGTGGAGAGCCATCCAATTTACAGAAACTTGAGCTGGATCTTAATCATGGCCTGGGAGTTGAAAGGTGAGAAAGAAAGTATTTTTCAGAACTTCCAGTAGAAACCTGTAAGTTTTATTTCTCAAGTCCTTTTCCTATCAATTGCAGATTGGAGCTGTGTATAAGAGTTAGTGCTCCATGTTGAGCTGCTTCAGGAGTAAGACATCTCTCCTTCCTTTGCTGTACTATACTCATTAACTATTTATGTTGCAGTAGTCTCAGATGCCTCAACCAGGATCAGGCCCCATGATGTAAACTACTGTACTGTGAAATATCAAAAGACAGTCCTTGCCTCCAATACCTTACACTCTGGTAATACAGGCAATATGCAAAGTGTAAGGAAAGACTTGGACAATCAAATATATACAATGTAAGATACATACACAGTTTGTTTATTTTAATATTTAATATTGGTTAAATAATTTAAAGTGTCACCTATGCACCATATCCCCCTGACCCAAGCATTATTAATTGTCTGAATCTTTGGGGGCAGATAGTGGCACAGATCAACTTTAAGAAGATATCAAAAGGAGGAAAGTGTAATGTTAATCAGAAATCAGAAATATTTTAATCCTGGACTTTAACTCTCTCTGTTACCTTCATTCCTCTTTTGCCTTATTTTTCTGCATCCTGTTGTTTCTTCTTGCTCTACTGGTCTGCTAGCCCCTTATTTGTATATAGTGTATTTTCTTTCTGTACTCAGCATGAAGTATGTTTCTTCCCCTTGAGCACTTTAATTTCTCTTTCTATTGTTCCCCCACACACACACACACTTGCCTGAGATTTTCAATCATCGGTTCATAGCTGTGGTCTCCGAACTTACCTATTCTCATACTGCTGTGCCTGCCATAGCACGAAAAATGTATTACCTGACTAATTTTAGAAATGATTTTACAGCATGTCAAGATAAATAAAAAGGCCTGCAGCTATAAACAAACTCAGAAATATTCCAAGATCAGGTAGACATAATTAGAACACAGAATGTTAATTAGATTGTTTCATTTTGTAACAATGTGAGTTTAATGACTATGGGACTTTTTATAGAGATTAAATATTTCTATTGCATTTTAGTCTCTTTTAATTACCCCCACACACTGGTTGTTTACTTTTCTGGTTCACAATTCATTTTTCTGACTGTGCAGATTGTAAGTTGGCCTCTCACTCCTCAGATCTTTGGCTTGCCCCACACGCATATTCACCAGCACTGGCTTCCTCACAGCACCCCATGGACAACTGTCCTTTTTCTTCGATGGAGTGCTCAGATCATTACCTGCTTCCTCACTCCACCTTCTCTGTGATAAAATTCTCTCTCTATTCTCTTCTGTCTGGAGTACCTATTAATGATTGTCCTCTGTAAAAGTTACCATGTCAAATTCAGGGTCACACAAAGCATTGCTTATTAGAAAAAATAGAGAATAATAAAATATGAGGTCATGAATGTAAACACTGACTTGCCTTAGATTAATATTGTGGAAATTACTGCTAGGCAGGCAAAATATTTAAATGGTAATGGCAGAAACCTTCCTTTGCTTGGCTCACGTTTCCAAAGCTTCACCTCCTGCAATCTGGGAGTCCTTAGGCAAACTATCACTCAGTTGTAATAATTAGCATCATGAATGGTCCTTTTCATCTGGAGATCTCAAAGTAGTTTACAAAGGTGGGATAGCTTTCATAACCCCATTGTACAGTTGATAAAACAACCAGGAAGTAGAAATCAAGTTTCTCGAATCCAGGTCTGGTGCCCTATCCACTTTGCCTGCTGCCTGATATCCAGGAAGGTCTCAGGTAAGTGTGTTGTTAAAGTCCCAGAAACAGAATCTGAGTATCCCAGTGTGGTTCTTGTGGACTTACAAGAAAACCGTTTTCTTAGGGCCCCAATCCTGCAATTAAAGTCAACGGGTGTTTGCATGGGTAGTCTTCCTTCATGCTACCAAATTCTAATCATAGCTCAGAATCCTATATAAACAATCTACATAATATCTTAAAATACAATAGCAAAACACACATATAATCCTACAGAAATGCTGTCATTTTGATTGCTATTAAGACAATTAAAGGTGGGTGAAATATTTTTTTTTCTGAAATTCCAACCCAGTTTTGTCCTGTGAGTGTTTGATGCTAATTTGTACATAATTGGGTTCACATTCTGCATAGGAGAGACTGTTTTAAAAGGAAAGAGAGACAAAAAAGGTGAAGAGGCAGCAGAGAGAAGAAAAAAAAATCCAATAGAAAAAATAGTGTTAAATGGAGCAGAAAGTGGGGGTTGGGGGTGGGGGAAAGGAAGGCATAGGTGTCAATTGAAAGATGAGGGAGAATATTCTAATAAAGAAATACCATCTATATAGACTCTCACTTGTGCTATGCTAGCTTTTAGTGGTGCTTCTCTCTCTATAAGCCATTAAAACAGACACAAAACAGAAGTGCAGATTTTGATGAATTTACATAGAGATAAAATTGGAAGACATGGTCCTTTTCTAAGGACGCCTGTGATGATTTGGGGATCTGTCTGTGCAATTTTATGAATTCTGATTGATACCATGAAATTGCTGCATCATGGAAATCCCCAGTGTCATTGGGTATCAACCGTGACAAGAACTGCAACAGGTACACATTGGACTGTGTGTGTTGGGGGGGTATTTAACTTTAACATCTGCACTTTGACTGGACAATAGATAGTCTCTCTGGAGCAGTGAGGACACTGAGGCAGGAAAATGTGTGTAGAGTTAATTATTTGTGTATGTTTATTTTTTGTGTGATTAAGTAAAGAACAATAATGTGTTAGATGTCTATGCAAAGTGTGTGATACATCTACCACATGTCCCCTGAGAAAGTTAAATTGTAACCCAAAAGATCATACGTTTGGTGGTATTCTGTGACATGGTGTATTTAAGCTTGATTCTGAATTTAAGGGCTCAGTACAGAGCGTAAGGGCTAGGCAGCCAGGCTGTGTGGCCACAACTGTCAGGAGAGAATGCTAGACTTAAGATCTCCACCCAGAGTGTGTCTCTAGGGATTCAAAACTAGAACAGAGTTTAGGTTCTGATCAGATTCTGAAGACTTAAAACACCCAGTTGGATTCTGCCATAGCAATCTAGTGAGCTCCTAGCAGAAGGAGCCTACCCAGATCTGTGAGAACATCTCTATTGCTTTTACTCTTAGAAGCTAATCCCTCATTCCTGGCTCCTCATCTGCAGATTTTCTCTGCTGAAGGCTTTTTGTAGCAATCCTATATTCCTTTTCACCACGTTACTTCTGCTTTGGCCCCCAGCAGTTCCAGAAGGTTCATGGTATAGCTCACAGGACCACCTTGTACAAGTTGAATTGGCTTTCAAAACAGTGGGTTTAAATTACTGGAGAAAATGTTTCACAAACTCAAACTGGTCTTGTGAGCAGCATAGCAAGCAGGTGCTTGGGGTGGCCAATTCAAAGGGGCGGCACTCTGTCCAGTATCGGGGCGACACATTCAGGTCTTCGGTGGAAATTCGACGGCGGGTCCCTCATTCCCTCTCTTCATCTTTGAGCTGCTGAAGAGGAAGAGAGGGAGGACCCACTGCTGACGTGCTGCAGAAGAAGCAGTGCTGTTAGCTGCCGCTGAAGTGCTGCAGGTCATCTTTTTTTTTTTCCCCGCTTGGGGCGGCAGAAAATCTGGAGCAGGCCCTGCTTGTGAGCCAAAATAATAATGTCAAAGACTCACATAATGTGCAATTTAATAAGGTTCACCCATCCCTAGTGTAGCTGGAGTTTGAAAACAAAATAAAAACAACAGTCAGGCACCGCATTTCAAATCTGATCCAGGGGAAACTGCAGAAACATTAAAAGAAAATAAAAAATGAGAGAGCGGGGGCATTGGTATATGACCCCAGTAAATATTAAAACAGATATTTGGTAACATTGACTTAATGTAAGTGTTAATTAACCAGTTTTTCCAGCAAATATTCTGTATTATCTTTGGCTGTCTGCATAATGCTTAGTAGTTCTTCAGCCGTGTGAGTAGCTTATGAAGGTAGACTGAGCAATACAAAAGAGAGGCAGTCAGCTTCTGCCTTCCTTGGGGACCATGCTTGCTTAGCCTGTGACATTTGGGGAAGGCAGTCAGATACAAACCTCTACAAAAGCTGGGAAGCACCTTGATTCCTGCTGTCCCAAGCCAAATGCTTGTGTAAGCCACATGCTTTATACTGCAGCATTTGACTATGTTTCTCCTGAAGAAGGGGAGAGAAGCAATGAGGAGGAGAAAACATGGATTTTAGCTGGAATACTCTGTGTCTTGCAAGTCAGCTAGACAGGTTGAGAAACAGCCAGAAATAAGCATGGCAGTTAACAGGCATGCTCAGTAGCTGTTTCTGAAGCTGTATAGAAAGCTTTCAGTGAGAGCAGTCCATCTGGCAGGTCATACCCTAGGCTATGTCTGCTCTAACATGCACACTTGAGTACTGCACCATGTACATGCTTGTACATGCTCCCCAAACCCATGCTGAATGTTCACATTATTCTGTGCTAGACACAGATATAATGCTGTGTAAGTACATATACCCACATTCACAATGCCGTTGTTATGCTACATTAGAGCTACCATTTCAGGGTGGTAGCCCAGAGATCTGTGCATCACAGGGAGAAACTCTAGGAACCGCTTTGCTGTGTGTTGTTGGCACTGTCCCCCACCATCACACATTTGCTGATGGCAGTTCCTGATCATCACCTCTCACTGTTGTTCCTTGCTAAATGGATGGAAGATGTGGAGCGGTGGGATGATAATCTGGCTCTGCTCCTGCTTCTTATTGCTGTGGCTTCAGCATTGCAGTTCAAATTTAGACAGACGTGGCAATGCATGGCATATTGCCTAGGGAGGAAACACCAGTGCACAGTGCTTCAAATGCCTGGTTCTTAAAATCAGGAATTTAGCACCACAGCAAGAAGGGATATTGGTGGGAAGGGTGAGGGTCTATTGTAACTTATAGTCTCAGGTTCTTATTCCTTCTATGGCTTGAGGCCCTCCTTCAGTTTGTTGGGGAGTTTCCTCCTCCAGCTCCTCCAGGTAGACGTGCACAATCACATGCTCCTCCTTTTCTGCTTCTGGGCCTTCCTCCAGGGTCCCTGCTGCCTCCTCGCCCTGGCCCTCATAAGCATCATATCAGACAATGAGGCTGGCTAGATTGAGGAGGGAATTGTGAGCCGCTTCATGCTTTGTACTGGGAACCTTTGACAGCACCCACTACAGTTCGTCATTAAGGAGACATGTATGACTAGCCTTCCCAAAAAGATGGTTCTAGTCTTTGGCCTTTCTGTAAGGATCTTCAGTTGTCTGCTCGCTGCCCTCCTGCTCCAGCCTCTGTGAAGTTTTCCAATACACATGAACATTCCTGCCATCCCAGGAGAAGTCATGGACGATGGTGAACTCTGACCACACAGTGATAAGCAGATGGGCGTAGTCGGTGGGTCAAGCAGCAGCTCTAAGAGCAGGATCCATTTTCACCTGTATTGATCTAAAGAGTGCACTGTTCAGATGTGGTGAGCTCAGCTCGCTACTACCAGTGAAAACGGTGGGACAGGAGCCTTTATAGATTAGTTAAGGGTCCAGAAGAAAAGGGTTCAATGCATTGTGAGACTGGAGGTGGGAAACTATTGAAACTCAAGAGCTGGTGCACATCCTTACCCCGTCCACACTGCACACGGGTATGGGATCATGGCACACAGGTGGTGTGTACTGAACCACACTCCTCCAGCATTCTAGTTACTCACCTTCAGACACATGCTTCTGGGGTTTAAGTGTGAACTACTGGGGGCTTATGGCACAACCACGTGCATGGACATGTGCACAGATGCTAGTGTAGATGTAACACTTGTTACCCTCTAAACAGAGTGCAAGAGGAGGAAAGGTTATAAATGCAGGAATTAAGAACAGCCCTTGGAGTCAATGGCTAATGCAGAACCAAGAGAGGTTTAGTGAGTGACTCTCCTTTGCGATGAGGGCTGGGTCCCAGTCTCTGTAGTACTTTGGCTATAGGCTACTAGCATCTGTTTCACCAGCAACTGAGAGGCCCGGTCAGCTATTAATCCTGAGCATGTATGCGATGAGGCAGTGACAGTGTCAGGAACAGAAACCTCAACTACTTTACCTCCATCCTGTGCTTTAGGCAGAAAGCCATCCTTTCTATTGGTGATGAGATTTTATTAGGGCACCAAGGGGAGAATGTTAGTATGGTATATGTTCCTGTACAAACAAAATGGGATTTTCATGTTGCAGTCAAAGTCTGGGATTCAGTCAGACCAATAGTCAGAGTCTAAGGAATCTGGGCATTTTGGACATGACGACAATCTCTGGAATTCACAGTGTACAAGGGGTTATTCTGACCTTCACTTGTCTGTAACAGACTGCTTATTATTATTTAAATAATTCTATTACAGCAGTGCTCTGGAGAACCCCCTCTGTGCATACGTATAATAAAAAGACGGCTTCTATCCCAGACAGCATATTGAAATCTACATTACTTTCACTCCTATAACTTTAAAATCATAAGAATGTTTAGATGTGCTTTGACCCCACCCCCTCCAAGTTGCACTAATTTAAATGCCTAAATTTCAGTCAGGGATATATATATATATATTTTCCAGAAAATGATCTTGCTTACTGAATACAGAGAGAGGATGTTCAATTATTATGAGTGATAAAGAAGCATAAAATGATTAATGATTTCACCATCACTAAATTCCAATCTATGTGTAGTACTAAGAAAGGAGGTAAGGACAGATGGTTGTGCTGAAATTATTTTTTAGTAGTGTGGTAAATAGGCACAAGAGTAAATCCCAATCTGCCAAATTACATCAGCTCACTTTATAATGAGCACTTACTTTATCTTTGAATCTTAAAATGTCACCTTTGTATAAAGCATTTCTATTTTCCTTTCTTTCTCTAAACCTTCTATAACCCCATTATGATTTAAAAAGCATTTGATTTCTAACAACCACTATACAGAGAAGGTAAAACCAATTTCTTCAGTCTCAGGAACTTTAAGTGTGAATAATTTCCAGAGTGGTTCAACTGAAATTCATATGAAGACTATAGCACTCAATTGCTCCCTAACAAGAAACAACTGTATATTTAACATTTAAGGTAAAGTATTGAAACTGTTTAATTTATTCTCATAAATCATGCCCATAAATATAGTTGTTACTTGAAATAATTAAAATATACTAAAGAAAGCAAATGATGTGATTTTCACTGCAGCAACCAACAGCTGGCTGGCTTTAAATCTTAGTGACAACAACATTTCTGTATACTAGGAGCTTCCACTCTTCCATTTCAGCTAAAGGCAGGATTACTTGAGCTGTATTATATCCTCCATCTTGTTGCAGCTCTGTTGCACCAATTATGCAGCCTGGAGGCTTGCAGAGGCTTATATTGAGTTTCAGATAGCTGTAAGAAGGGAGTCTATATTCTTGTCATAAAAATAGTCATTAATTACTGAGACTTGTAAACCACTTAGTATGTCTTAATGTGGTACATCAGGCACTTTATTTCATTCTATAACTAATCACCAAAAATGGCAGGAGAAAAATATTTCATGAAGAATATGATCTTTCTAAGTTTGAATTAAATGTTGGGGTTACAGGGATGTATGAAAATGGCTTAGCCATTCCAATATGAATTTGCTTGTTTGTTTCTGCAAAATGGATTTTAAAAATGCACAAAACACCATCCTGTGAGGTGTTCCCTAGTATAATGAAGTGCTCTCTTTACTCTGAACAATGGTATGATTTCACAAAAAACACACAGAGCACTTCCTGGGCGGTTACATAACTGAGGAAAAATGTTTATGAGGAGCCCAAAGGATGATCATTAACTAACAAACACAATTTCAAGCCGCCTGAAAGGACAACGACAAAAGGCCAAGACTTGCTAATTTATATACCAAATGGACTTGGGGTGCCAGCCAATCAGATTGATGGATGCCTGTTATTCACTGATTAATCTTTCACAGGCCAGAAAACAGCCTATCCATAAACACATTCAAACCTGTACTCTTATGGGGAAAAAAAAAACTACATTCT
Organism: Gopherus flavomarginatus; assembly: GCF_025201925.1. Lineage (NCBI taxonomy): Eukaryota > Metazoa > Chordata > Testudines > Testudinidae > Gopherus > Gopherus flavomarginatus. The sequence continues at coordinate 185,136,706 of NC_066617.1, forward strand.
CTAAGTCAGTCAGAATGCACCAGATCAGTATTGAATGGGTGAACAGCTCTTTTAACTTCTATGTTTTTTAAGAACAGGGACTTTAGTTATTAAAGGGAAATAGCAACACTTTCTTTTACATTTTGCCTTGAATCTTCCTCTAGATGATTTAATCACATGAACAAGAGTCTGTCTATCTTAGGTTCTTATATTGCTCCATTACCATGGTATCTTCTTGATTCACTATCTTTAATGAAATTATCCTCAAAACACCCCTGTGAGTCAGGGAGATATTATTTCCCCTAATCTGAAGATTGTGGGGCTGAGGCACAAGAAGACTAAGTGATTTGTTCAGGATCACACAGAAATAGAGCCTGGGCAAGGAATGGAGCCTGGATGTCTCAAATTCCAGGCCCTCTCCATTAACTCTCTACCCTCTATTAATTCCAACCCCCACAGCCACACAAGGGGCTCCACTGGCTTTCCTGCCAATTTTGAACCAAAAGAAGCATGAAAGTAAAAAATGTAGGTGTCAACAATTAAAATATTGTTGTTATTATTTATTTTATTATTTAATTTATTATTACTGTTCTTTGTTGAAGTAGTGGCTCGGACTCTTTATCCGGGATCAGAGTCCCATTATATAAGTAACAAAGATGACAGTTCCTGCCCCAGAGAGTTTACAGTCTGTCAGACAAGAAGTGACAGCTTCTAACAAACTAGGATGGGTTGGGAAGATGGATTAATAAAGGAAAGAGGGCTAACAACATTGATAAATTACATTGTTAACAAACTAATAAAAATATCTGATAACAATACAAAGTATCACTTCAAGTTTTAAAAACATTTCTGTTACAAAACAACACAATCGTATGCAGCAAGAGTTGAGATTTGGAAGTTCTTTCTTTGGGCATGGGGAGGAGGCGGCAGTTCACCGTTCACTTAGATCTATCATATCCACAGATTTCCAGCTGCAGCTGATTTAGTATAAATAAAAACAGGACATTCTTAATCTAAAATAGGTGTCCACACAGAGAATTGTACTGAAATAACAAAATGTATGAATTAAAATTGAATTTGTTATTTTGGTGCATGTTTGTATGAAGACCAAGATAAATTTAGATTAAAGTTTGTGATCCTGTTTCAGTCTGAGTTAACTGATTGTCAGTTAACTCAAGTTAACTACCAGAGACTCAAGTTGGTAAATCCAGAAGCAGCCAAAACAGAGACTGTTGTACTGTGGGAGGGAGAGGTAAAATGGGGCCCAGCCAGGGCCACCTCTCTGCAGCCTTGTGGATCCAGAACTGCACGGGGGGACCCCTTCCCACTCTGGGGGCACAGAGACTCAGGTAGTGTCTCTTCCACCACCATGCCTTGGGGAGAAATGAGAGAGATCCAACAAGAAACTCCAAGTGTCAGGAGCAGAAACAGCCAAAATAGAAACCTTAGGACATCCAGAGACCTTTCTCACTTTTGATTGGACTTTCTCTGTCTTGTGCAGGTTGGCTGTTTGCTGCAATCCCCCCAATTCCTCACAACCTCAACTTCAATTCATACCTGTCCCTCTTCTCCCTTGACTGTGCCCCTCACCCCTTCCTTTCCCTTCCCTTTCATTTGCATTTAGCTGATCCCCTCCTAACTAAACCTACCTCCCCCACTCAAAAAAAATGTGGAATTAACATGCCGTTAGCTACCATCACAAAGTTCACTCTGTCTGTGTGTTCTACCTCTTTCCCCAACCTCTGTCCCACCTTGTCTATGTAGACTGTAAGCTTTCCTGGGAAGGAGCATCTATTGCTCTGTGTTTATGCAATGCCTAGCACAATGCCTAGCACATTCTTGGTTGGCCCCTGGGCACCACCATAATAAAAATGATTATTAATAAAAAAGCCTGTAAATGCTAGACCAGATGCTCCAGGACACAAATGTGTGTGATTTACCCTAGGCTGTGGCTTTGGGTTTATCCAGATAAGGAAAAGATGTTGAGTTGTTAACTAATTTCAAACTTTTTCCTAATCTATACAATCATATACACCATTTGTGGAGTATCTAGACTACTATTTACAGGTGTGTGAGTTAACTGTCATTCCATTAACTCAAATTAAAACAGTACTATATACTCTAATCTAAATATACCCTTAAAGGCTCAATTGTGTTTAATAATGTATCTCAAAAACTGAATCAAATTACAAAAATAATTCCTCAGCTCTTGTCACTGTGATAGTTGTGGGTTTTTCCTAAGGCCTGATGAATCACAGTTCTTTGCTTACTCCTAAATCTTTTAAAAATCTCATTTGAGTTGGTAGTGCTGGACAACTGACCATTAGGATAATTCCTTCTAGTACCTGGAGTCAAACAAGTGGAAGTGTTGCTATTTATGAACCATTGTTCTTTGGATGACAATGATGACTGATTATTAATTATTTATATTGCCATCATGTCTGGCAGCCATAGTCATGAAGCAGGACCCCATTGTGCTAGGTGCCCCTCCTGCCCACCCAAAAAACAAGAGTCTCCCCCTACCCCAAAGAGTTTTAAACCTGAGAGCACATTTACAGAGCCAATAAAGGTATGATTGTAGCTCAGGTAGGCATGCCCTACATTAACTTTAATCTAGCTTGTACTAGTTCAGTTAGCTCACAATGTAGTTCATGCTAGGATGCCTTCTCTACCATTGTTACTCACACTTGTTTAATTAAAGCTAGCATTTTTATGCCCACCTATGCTACAATCATACATTCATTTCCTGTGTGGTTGCACTGAGACATATACGCTTGCTCTATCCTAGATTAATTTTGGAAGCTTAAAAACTAAGCTGAAAAATTTCTGAATGGGATTACCATAACTACAGTGAACCTGAAGGCAGGCTAGATATTTCAAGCCATTACTTTATTATTTACTATTACCTATTTGTTATACAGCAGTGTATTTAGTATGGAAAATGATGCAAAAAAAATGGGGGGTAAAGATACTGCTTAAAAACAAGTTGTTCAGCTGAGTAAAACCTACTGTATCTTCTGTGTATATTTTCAGTTTTTCTATTTTAATATTGCTTTTATTGACCTTCATATCTGTTGCAAACAATCTATATTAATAGCATTACATATCAAATTTATTTGCTGTTTTGTATTGGATTTAAAATTACTGGTCTGATCTAGCTTTAATATGAACATTTTTTCTCTCTGTCCCTCGTGGTATTACAGATGATTTCACCAGTGTGTGCACGCATACACACACACTTTCCAGTGCTGGAGAAAAGAAAATTAACTTATTTAAAAAAAAAACATTCCAACCTTTTTTCATACTTTCTTAATATCCCTGTATTTAAGTTTTAAAAGTAAATGGAACAATTTACTGGAACACAGATTTTATAGGTTTTCTACATTAATTTCCTCCCTAATTCTTGCCAATTTTCTGCAATAATATAATAGCAGAAGTGAGAATGGTGTTGGTTTGTGTTATCCACACAATGTAGAGTTCTCACCCCTCTACTCTCTCTCGGGTTCTCGGGAAGTAAGGGACTGAACTTTACCTCTCTCTAGGCTCTGGGGTCTACCTCTCTGCAGCCTCAGAGCTAACACCCATTCTCAGTGGCTCAGGGCTAACACCCATTCCTGGTGGACTTGGGACAGGTCTGCAGGGCCTTTTACTAGTGAAAGAGCCTTACATACTAATATTCTTAACCCCTATTTATTAACAGTTACCAAAACAGAATACACATGCTAAGCATACAATGCTCACCACTCCTAGTAAGACAGATGAACTTTTCTTCAGGGCCAGTCAAGATTAGATCGTTTAGGGCTCCAGCTTCTGCATGATATGGTCTGCAGAGTGTTGAGGTCCGGCAACTCTGATCTTACGCTGTGTCCTGAAGTTAGGTTCCAAAGAACTTTCTTTTGGACCCCAGTTTATACAGTAAAAATTTGGGTCCTACTTAGCTATACCTTAAGATCTGTCGCTTTATCTGGTGATGGTGGGTACTACTAGGGTAGGAGTGCCTTCTTAACAACCTGGTATTACATTATTTTGGTGGAATTTTGATGGAATGTGAGTATGTGACATTCTGCAACTTAGCTCATGGCTAAAAAGAAGGCCTCAGCCCTTACATTCAGACCTCATGGAATGAGATGAGATCAACAGCACTAGATCAGTTCACAAATGATGTATAGTCCCATGAGGATCACAGTGAGATGACATAATTTAGAACTGCTGGTACGATTCTCTAATTTATATTGCAGGCTGGGGCTAGCACTGATGCATCATGAGAATCAGGGAGATGTAACTCACTCCCAGACAGCCTGTTCCTCCCACACTATGTGTAGCTCAATGTGGTAGAGATTCTAGACCATGCTCTCCCTTCTCCCTCCCCATTGTGACATAAGAAGGAAAGCAGAGTCATAAAAAGTTAACTCAGCAAGAAAATATGTGGGGAGAGGAATAAGTCACAACCAATAAAAAAGTCCTACAAACAGGAAAAATATCTCCTTTTTAAAGCTGAAAAAAATTATTTTTCATCACCTTAGTTGATGAGCAGGGTCAAAAAAAGTGGAAATAGTGCTGCTGTGCCCATAGAAAGAACAATATCATCTGGCGGTAAAAAGCAAACCATCAGCCAACTAGGTGAGAGCCTATACTGGTAATGTAACCCCCACCCACAGGTAAATTTTGAATTCCGTTGGTAGTTACTAGGCCATTGAAAGGTGCCGTGCAGCAGAGATCAGCAACGCAGGAGGCTGACAAATGATTCCAGGTCAGGCTACCAAGATCCAGGCTAATTTTCTATAGGATGCCAGGCGGGAACACCAGAACCTTAATAGAAGTGGGGGAGCAACAAGGCCCTGCCCCACTCAGTGGATCGGCCCCACTCCTCCTCTTCTCAGAGAACCTCTGGCCAGACACTGGAGCCTGGCTGTGGTAAGAGCCACCCAGAGAGCCCAGGCCACTCTGGGGAGTCCTGGACCCTCCACTTGCCCTGGGCAGGGGGCTAGGGTGCCCAGGGCAAGTGGAAGGTCTAGAACTCTGGGGATCCCCATAGGGCCCCTCCAACTATGCCTGTGTTAAAAAGTGTGTGCCTGGCCATAGTCCTCCTGCTTCCCCCCAGTTCTGGTGTCCCTGACTCCAGACCAGGAAGCCTCAGAACAATACTACCCTTTTAAAGGTGGTGACCTTGTAAGAAATCCCATGTCTATTTATTTTGTTTGTAAGTTATAAGCCAACCAATGATCACAGTGCTGCATCACCCACAAAATAATTGATTCTCATCTCACTATCTGCTTAGGCAGTGCTGTGAGGGAGCAGGGTGGCTTGGGTCCATTGCTAGTGTTAGGAGGTGGAGTGTTTAAGGTACTGATATTTTATTATTCTATTTACTCCTATTTTTTCCCTTATCCTTTGTTCCCTGTACTTAATAAAGTTCCTGCTGTAATCCCTTTGGGGATTGTGATAATTATTTTATTCCTAGCCTATTGAACTACACTGCTAGTATATTATTTGACAGTAAACATTTTCTCAAGAGACAGCACCACTTATATTTCGGGCACTAGAAGCTGCTCCAAGCAGCAGGCAACAGAGAGAAAGCTTAAGCCTAGAGGTTACAGTAAGATTTACTTTTGAGTGCCATATGTCAACAGGACATCTATTGCAATATGCCTATGTGAGGTACTCTGGTCTAGTGGGTTAAGCACGGACTATGCATCCAGAAGGCCTGTATCCAATTTTTGGGTCTGACACTTAACTTATTGGGCACTTAGGTACCTAAAGAGAAATAAGAACCTGAATAGAAGCATGATAGTGTAGTAGAATAGAGAACAAGGTGGACTAGAGTTTCAATAGATAAATGTCTCAGTAAGTCAAAGTAACTTTTCTAGTGTGAGTTTAACATCTAACTTACTGTCCATTCTTTTAGATTTAATAGGACAAACTCTTGACTGCATGAAAGTTGCAGTTCACTGGGCATTATTCCAAAAAGCATCCATCTCTGCCACTGAAATGACTTTTAGAATCAAATTGTGCTTTGCAGCTCTGGCTTTCATGGGAGCTGCTACCCTATCAAAGTTTAACACTAAGTAAATGTGGCTCTTCTCTTTCCTATTTTATCATCACTAATAATGAAGGCATGGCAATAAGGGCAGGGCCTACTGGCAAATGTTCCCATTATGCTATGATGAAAGCTACCTGAATCTGACAATACAGGATATTAAAAATGGCAATATTACATCTCTCTTGGCAGAAACTTTCCAGTTTTTGCACTTGTTTAGCAATGAACTCTGAGAGTTCTAGAGAACTAAAGGAGATTTTGGCGTTAAATTAAAAATATGTCCTATTGACAAAACAAAATAGAACTCAAACATACTGACAAGGTCAACTAAGCAGCTTAATGCAAAATTAAGGTAACCTTAAGCAGTCACTGTGACAGGTGAGAGTCCTGGGAAATGTAAAGAGTTAAAAAGATTATTGAGATGTGCCAGACAGACATAGACTTTTGGGACAATAAGTGTTAAGTCAGGGAGCCCCTGTTAATACAACTTCCACAACTCCAGTTTTATGCAAAAGCTCAGTCTTTTGAAACTGTGCCCTGAGCAGAGGGCCATTGACTGGTGACTGGGGATCAAAGGCCTGAGTTGTATAAATGAACTGTCCAGCCAAGGTTCTTGTTGCTAATCTAAAAATTGAGTTGTAACCAAGGGTACAAACTCTGTTGTGGGATTTGAAAGACTGGAGTTGGGAGAGTCCTCTGGTAAGCTTTTAGCATGCATATAGGAACTTTTATTATTTTGTATATGTTTTCTCTTGTAATACTTTTTACCTTAAGAATAAATGTAGTTTACTGTGTGAAGGCTGGCTGGTAAATGGTGTACACCATTATAGCCTCTGGAGAGAGGTTAACTACAAATGCTGGACTCCAGTCAGATCTGCTGGGGAAACCACAGAAAGGTGTAGAGGGACTGGGAGCCTGAACGCCTGGTCTGGAGGGAGAGAAATATATGGCTTCATGTGAAAGATGATGGCTGGGAACCAGAAACATTAAGGAGTGCCCTCGAGGAAAACTGGAGAGAAGGAGGAGTCAAAGGTGCAATTAACCCTGAAACTGTGGTAGCTATTTCCTATAATCCAGATGCAGTCACTAGATCACTGGAAGGAATTACTAGGTACAGTGATGAACAAATTAAATAGTGTGCACTCTGTTGACATGAGCTAGAGTAGACAATCTTCACAGCCACTGAACAGAACTCCATAGGTGTGCACCTAAAGTTTTCTGTCAGTGGGTGGGTTGTAAAGTGACAGTTACAGCTGCCAGCTGGGCAAATAATAGGAAAAAATTATTGAGAAATACTTTGAGGAATTAAAAACTGAGCTACAGCTCATCATGTTTGCCTTTTCTAAAATTTCCTCTTTGCAAACATTCTTGTGTGTGAAGTTTTGTTTACATGAGAGTTTATGGGAAATGGATGTGGGAGCCTGCAACTGGAATTTATTTCATGGGGAAACCAAATTCATTTTAGGTGGAAGTAATAGATTCCTGCTTTTCTAACCCAATTTGTGAAAAAGACTCCTCTCTCTCTCGTCTCCCTCCCACCCCAGCCAATCAGAATGGTCTGCCACAAGCAGAAGTGATTGACTGTGAAGAGGTAGTTGTGTTGGTTGTATCCATGTTTGGAATGTCCTCTGTCTGCATGAGGCATAAGGGTGTTTGTCTTGGCAGACCCCTCTTTCTCTCTGCTGCTACTTCTCTTGTTCACTATGTGTACCGATGACCAGGAAAGGTATATCAAACATAAAATTGCCTTAACACAGCAGGCTAGATTTCCTGAAAGGTTCCCTGGCCAGAGCCCTGAAGCAGACGATATTATAGGGACAAGGCTGCACCTCTTTTACGTGGAATTTGCCTGTATACTCCTGAGTTTATTACTTGCTTGGTTGTTAAAATCAGTGTGGTGCATGTGATGAGTGTTAGGAAGCTGAAAACCAGTAAATCCAATAAATGGTCTTGGTAAGTATAAGAAGAACTGCTGCCTGGGGCTTTCCCACCACAATATCACAGAGGAAGTCTATTCCCCAAATCCCAGCCCACAGCCCTGGCACAAACACACTTAAACAAGAAGGACAAGGGAATGGAGCCTCACCTTTTCTGATGAAGGCTGTGCAAAAACTCTAGTCAGAGCCTTGGTTTGGAATCAGTTATTTAAACCAAATGAGGATCTGGTCACACCCTTTTCCATTCAGGATATGTGCGCACATATAGTTACATTATGGGACTGTGATAAGAGAGTTAATTATAAATCTTAATTTTTAAAAGACGCCAGCCTATACTATTACAATAGCCAATTTTTTCTAGCAGTGGTGTTTGAAGTGGTCCAGAATAGCAAAGATTTATAATACCCTAAAATAATCCTTCCTTTGAATTTCTTAGGTGCCTTCAACTCCACAAACTGCTCATACCCTCTTCCTGAGATAATCAAATGCCCAGTGACTTGAATATCATTTCTCTTCATTATAGTTAATCGCCCACTAGAAAAACAGAAAAAAGTGACCTACCATAAGATAGTAACAAATAAAGTCACTGAACAAAATTTGCAAACAACCCATATGCTAAACTTTGTTAACATAAGGTCTCCAAATAATTATAGATAACAATCAAATTCAGAAAAATCAAAGTATGTATGTGAATAATTCATTAAATAAATTGTTTGCTGCAGGTAGTTCACTGAGATCAAGTGGCTTCTTTCAATGAGAGCCAAGGCCCTGACTGCCTGTGGTCATTAGACAATTCCATGCCCAAAATAACTGGGTAGGAATATTGGACCTTGTCTCTGACTAAATTCTTTCTTTGACTAATAATTACTCAAATAATTACCAGAATATTCCTGTTGCTTAAAATTCCTCTTGTAGATTCAGATGGATGTAGCTTTCCTCTTATACTGTGTGGTTTTGCTGCATGCTGTAAAGCAACAGTGACATTTTCCTCAGAGGAATTTGCATTACAGTGGTGGCTGAGGTGATTTTGTCATATGTGAAGCATGTCAGCTTCCTCAGCATGAAAAACATTAATTAAATTTCATTTTCATTCTTATTTATTTGTACTTTAGTCAGAGCAAGTTTTAAGATTAAGAACAATATTTAAGGCACATCTGGAAAAATTCAGAGAGAGTTTAGTAAAATCAATTGCTAGCCTAATACTCCAGCAAGCATAGTCTGAATCTAGAAAGGAAATGAAGAAAATCAACTCTCTTTCTGCCTCCTCCACCATTTCTAGCAGATGCTGCTTCCAAACTGTAGCTCTGAGCTGAAAAATAGAGAACAGCACTTTTTACAAATATCCATGGGCTGTTTTTACAAGGTATGCATGTGCTATAATTCTACAGAAAAGACTAAGGATGTAATTCTGCAAGCCTTCCAGCCAAGAAACTCCTCTTGATTACAATGGGAATTCATGCTTGAGGACTTGCAAAATTCATGTACAAACTTGCTAGCACGATACACTTCCATGCTGGTTTATGAAGTTCAAAACTGGGCCATCATAACAATAGCTGTCAGTGACCATCTATTTAGAGCCCGCCTTCTGTGGCTCTGTCATTAGGGATGACATAACATATCAGAGCACTATAGTGAAGCATGACAGCGGAGAACGATTGACATTCTTAGGGGTTCACATGGAAACTTTTCACCCAGAAGATACTGCTGCTACAACAGATGAGAATATAGTTGCTGACACTGATATTGAGGATGAATGGTGTATCTTGTCAGTTCAAGACATATTAGTATAAAGGAATCCTCTGAGTGTGACTATCATGGCACCATAGCCTCACTTAAGGGCTCTAATATTTCTGAATAGAAGCTGACTAAGGAAAAGTCCTGACAAAAAGGCAATAATTACAATCATCTCCTTTAAGCATAGGAGTTTCTTATTAAGTTTGTTGATTCACATTCCCTACTCTCCCACCACTACTACCAACACTTTCCTCAAGCCACCTCCCAGCCTGCAAGAAAATGTAGGCTCATCTTCTGAGGTAGTAAATAATTACAATTAGACTTCTCCAAGAGTAGGGGGGACATACAATTAGGTACTCTAATGTATGGTAGAGGTTTACTATTTTTATCAGCAGTATTTAGCAAACAGAAACTAAAATATCAGCTCTATAATATGAAGGTAAGATTTTCATTGGCATCTAAGCAAGTGTGAAAAATTGGGACGAGGGTGGGGGGCAATAGGTGCCTATACAAGACAAAGTCCCAAATATCAGGACTGTCCCTATAAAATCAGTACACCTGGTCACCTAAGCCTAAGAGAGTTAGGTGTCTAACTCCCCAGTGAAAACCAATGGGATTTGGGATCCTAATGCCTTTGAAATTCCAGGCCTAATTGTTTTTGGTGGAATTAGAAGGTGGATATATGTGCAGCAGGTGTTCCCAGCCCATCTTGCCTCATTATAATTCTTACAATACTTAATTCCTTATTTTGAACCCATTTCTGAAATTGATGGGGTCAGGTTTCTCTGGCTTATCATAATCTGATATATTTTTAAATAATGATTTTTTCCTTGTCATCTTATTCTTTCTGCCTCACTTCCGCATCTTACATTGACTTTAATTAAGCTTTTTTTGGGCTTGTGACCATGGTGAGCTTTTAAAAATAAAATGAACTGACCTGGAAGGTGATTTTTTCCAATCTTTCATAGCCCTGCTGGAAATTCACTCTGAGTGTAGTGTTTGAAAACACAGGCCTTCCATTTGTGATCATTCTGGATAGTGTGCACTGAGTAACAATGAGAGAGAGAGAGAGAGAGAAAGAAAAACACCACAAGCTCTCCTCTTTTCATCTCCACATTTTAGTTAGCATTTCATTCCCCATACACCATACTTTGACATTTTCATCCCCCCTACAACATGCCTGGCTACCATTGTTTTAAAAAGAAAGGGGGGAAAAATCTTTTCTCTCCAGTAGAAAGCAAAAAAAGATTGAAGATTTGAGAATATCTCCCAGAGTGACTCTCAGGATAGATTGACAGGAGTAGTGGATATTTTCTAAATCATTTTATAATTGCATTCTCCCTTTTTATGTCTGATTAGTAGTATTTTGTCCTGGTTTTCAGTACTAGGGAATCTACATATAAATTATTGTGTACAGTCAAATTGGGTATTGTCAAAAATGTTCCCAAAGATATTATAGAGTTAAAAAAGGGACAGGGAATGACCAAAGTGGGCAAGTAATTTATTAACCTGCCCTAACAACATTTTAGGGTTTACAAAATCCACTCCTATTCCACTCTGTTTTGTCCAAAATCATTTATTCTGTTAATACCCATTTATCACACTAAACATTATTTTCAACTATGTTATGTCTTTTAGACAAAAACAATGCTTTGGTTGCTAGGTGAAGAGTCACCATCCCACTGCGAGCTCTGTGAAGCTTTTTGGCTACTTTGCATTGCAGAGGTTGCAGTCTCCATTTCCTTCTTCCCTCATCATCTTTGTTTGCTGGTGTGTAGGGATGTGCAAGATCATTCCTCTATTCCTTCCCGGCCCATTTTCAGCTTGAGAAAATTACATCATGTTAGAACATAAACTTGATGAATCCTGATGACTAACACAATGTTAAACAGGACTTAAGAAATCAATGTCAAAGACCTCCATGGTAACAATCTCTAAAATGCTTCCTGTTCCAGGCACAAGGCCAGTTAGGCAGAAATTCAGGGTCTCCATGAGTGGACAAGATGATGGTGTTTGTCTGGTCAGATTTAGGTTCAGTATGAACTGGGGAACTTTCTGGGAAAGGAGAAGTCTATACAGGAGGGATGGGCTCCACCTAAACCAAAATGGAGCCAGATTGGTGGCATGCAAATTAAAAAGGTTGTAAAGGAGTTTTTACATTAAAGGTTAAGGGAAAGCCAGCAAATGTGAAGGAGCACATAGTTTGGACAGAGACATCCCTTAGGGGAGGATTTATTAAAGGGGATTGTCTACATCCTAGTAGAGAGGAGAGTATCAAAGTTGGTAAAGTGCAGGCAACAACTGAAGAGAAACAGTCAAATGACAGAGTAGGTAACATTGGTGGGGGAGTGGCACGATATGTGAAAGAAAGTATTGAGTCAAATAAAGTAAAAATCCTAAAGGAATGAAACAAAACTACAGCATATCTATGGATATAATTTGTTGTTTGAATAATAAGAGTCTATCAGTAGGAATATATTACCAGCCACCTGACCAGGATGGTGATGGTGACTGTGTAATGCTCAAGGAGACTAGAGAGACTACAAAAACAGAAAACCCAATAATAATGGAGGATTTCAACTATCCCCATATTGACTGGGAACTTGTCATCTCAAAATGGGATGGAGAGAGAAAATTTCTAATTACTATTGATGACTGCCTCTTGGAGCAGCTAGTCCTGGCGAGAAGCAATTCTTGATTTAGTCTTAAGTGGCGCATAAGATCTTGTCCAAGAGGTGAATATAGCTTAACTGCTCAGTAATACTGACCATAATGTAATTAAATTTAACATCCTTGTAATGGGGGAAATATCAAAGAAACCCACAACAGTAGCATTTAACTTTAGAAAGGGGGAGTACACAAAAATGAGGAAGCTAGTTAAACGGAAATTAAAAGGAACAGTCACAGAAGTGAAATGCCTACATGATGCATGGAACTTTTTAAAAGCATCATAACAGAGGCTCAAATTGTATGTGTATATGCCCCAAGTAAAATAAAACAGTAAGAGGACCAAAAAATGCCACCATAGCTACACAACAGAGTAAAAGAGGCCATTGGAAACAAAAACACATCTTTTAAACTAGGAAGTCAAATCCTACTGAGGAAAATATAAAGAAACATAAACCCCGACAAGCCAAGTGTAAAAGTATAGTTAGGCAGGCAAAAAAAGAATTTAAAGAGCAACTAAAGTAAAAGACACAAAAATGAACAGCAATTTTTTTTTAAGTATATCAAAAGCCATAAACCTTGTCAAACAATCAGCGGGGCCACTGGATGATCGAGGTTCTACCAGCGCACTCAAGGAAAACAAGGCCATTGCAGAGAAGCTAAATGAATTTTTTGCACCAATCTTCACGGCAGCAGATATGAGAGAGATTCCCATATCTGAGCCACTGTTTTTAGGTGACAAATCTGAGGAACTGTCCCAGATTGAGGGGTCAGTAGAGAAGGTTTCAATATGAAATTGCAGAACTACTACTGTGGGTATGTAACCTATCACTTAAATCAACCTCTGTGCCAGATGAATTGACTCTGATTTTTTTTAGTAAAAAAGGCCCCAGAGGCAATTTTGGCAGTTGAAGGCCACTAAGCCTAATTTCAATACCAAGCAAATTAGTTGAAACTATAGTAAAGAACAGAATGATTAGACACATAGCTGAACACCATATGTTGGTGAAGAGTCAACACAGCTTTTGTAAAGGGAAATCATGCATCAGCAATCTCTCAGAATTCTTTGAGGGGGTCAACAAAAATGGACAAGGATGATTCAATGGATATAGTGTATTTGGACAAAGTACCTCATCAAAGGCTCTTAAGCAAAGTAAGCAGTCATGGATAAGAGGGAAGGTCCATTCATGGATCAGTAAGTAGTTAAAAGTTATGAAACAGAGGGTATAAATAAATATTCATTTTTCACTATGGAGAGAGGTAAATAGCCAGGGTCCTTCAATGATCTATACTGGGAGGAATGCTTTTCCGCATATTCATATATGGCCTGAAAAAAGAGGTAAAGAATGAGTTGGCAAAGTTTGCAGATGGTACAAAATTACTCAAGATAGTTAAAGTCCAAAGCATACTGTGAAGAGGTACAAAGGGATCTTACAAAACTGGGTGACAGGCAACAAAATTAGAGTGACAAGATGGGTGAGGTAATATCTTTTAGGAAAACAATAGATAATAAGACAGTAAATGTCATGCCACTATATAAAATCTCTGGTACACCTTGCATACTGTTCTGCTTGCCCGCAGCTCAATAAAGAAACATTAGAATTGGAAAAAGTACAACAAAGGGCAATAAAAATGGAACAGCTTCAATATGATGGGGACTGTGCAGCTTAGAAAAGAGATGACTAAAGAGGGATATATTAGAGGTCTACAGAATCATAATTGTGTGGAGACTGATTAAGGAAGTGTTATTTTCCCCTTCACATAATACAAGAACCAGGGGTTATGCAATGAAATCAATAGGCAGTATGTTTAAAACAAACATAAGAAAAGTGCTTCTCCACACAATGCACTGTCAAACTGTGGAACTTATTGCCAGGGGATGTTTTGAAGGCCAAAAATATACCTGGGTTTAAAAAATAATTAGACAATTAGAATCTGTCATGCTGCCTGGAGTGGCTCATGACTGTGAGTGCCAATCTCAGGGCAGATTGTCAAGAAGCAAGGCAACCCCCCCAAACTAGTTGTATGTTTTATAATTGCATTTCACTAACACAGAAACAAGTGTTAACTCCTAAAGAACTATAACAGTTACTGTGGAGTCTCAGGCAGTCCCTCTGGGCATTCCAATCTATCCTGCCACTCAGGTAAGCTTGAATATTCAGGTTACTCCCAGTCCCAAAGGACCCCACATTAAATTGTATGTCAGATGTCAAACCAAAGGAAATACCTGTAGCCAATCCTGTAATAAACTAAAGATTAATTAAGAAATGAGAGTTATTTACAACGTTAAAGCAGATAACACACACATACTCACAAATGACTAATAGGCTTGGGTTTCAAAAGATAAGAAAAATGTCTATCATAAGTAGATTCTATATGTCTTTTGGGTCTAACCCTGGCAAAACAGCTGCTGCTTTAGAGTCTGAGCAGGAAAAAGAGCCAAGTTGCTCTTTGTCAGAGATGTTTATCCCCTTCACCCCAGAGTCCAAGCTGATGGGATGAGTTTATGGGTGTCCCTGCCTGCAGGTATATGGGATCTTGGGGAGCAATTACCACACAGGTGGGGTGCAAAATAAACTTTATTAAGAAAATGCAAAAACAGGGAAAATTTAATAGTGAGGGGTATGGGGTTTGTTAAGGTAGGCAATTGGGGAGGGAGTTCTTTTAGTATAGTATAGGGGGTTTCAATAGTGGGGTACAATACAGTGGGGTACAATACAGTTGGTAACCAACTAACACTGAAGTATAAATGTAACAGGTAGCTAACAATTTCTAGGTAAAGGGTGTGTCACAGCAGCATATAACCAACTAACAGTTATGGGTAAAATGTGTTAAATAACCAACAACTCTAGTTGTACACCACAGTGGTGTAAATATAAAATGTGAGGTGTGTGAGAGAGAAAAAGGGTAACCAATGGGGTTTTATGCTAGACTTCAGTAATACAATTGAGGTTTGGCAGCAGTAGGAGCGGGGTGAACACGTGGGGGAAGGGATTAAAAGAGAGAGAGAGAGAGAGAAAGGCAGTGGTAGAGGAATGAGGTTAGGGGGTGGGGGAAGAGGAACACGTGGTGGAGCAGAAACCAAAGATAGAGGCGCTACAGAGGGAGATTTAAACTCAGGGAGACACAGAGAGCAGACAGGCTGCAAGTTTAAACAGCAGAGAGACTGCAATGAGTGACTGGGGAGCTTGGGGGGGGTATTGGGGCAGTGGGAAGACAAATTCAAATAGTAAAAACTTTATCTATCCCCTAACTTAATCAAACTTATATAAAATGACAAGCAGCTACAGAATACAACCAGGCAATGATTTTCTAAACTTATCTTAACCAACAATTAGGCAACACAACAAATATCACAGAAACTTACAAGCTCTACAATCTTAACAAACTATGACTTATTAAATTAAAAAAAAACAAGACCTATGGTGCACCTTATGCTATGGGGAGGTTACAGAGGGCAGAGTGGTATGTATCCAGGACCCAGCTCCCAAGGAAGCCAAGGGATGGTGGCTACAGCGGTGGATACAGCTGAAAGCAGAGAGCCCCAAGGCAAAGCCCACAGGAGCAGAGCTTAGCAGTGGCAAAGAGCCCTGTAGTTTAAGAGAGGTTTTAAGACACAGACCAAGGTTTAGCTTGAGTCTGTGTGCTGGGGAAACAGAGCCAGCAGCTAAAAATAATAAAATAAAAGTATAGAAAGTTTTACAGAGGGATTCTTACCAGTCCCCAAGGCAGCAGCAAAGGCAGAAGCAGCAGCAACATCAGAAGAGGCAAGGAGGGTTCAGTACAGTCTCAATAATCAGGAGATCTCTCAGGTAGCAATTCGTTCTTCATGGGGGGGGTTTTCAAAAACGGGAGTACGCTCAAAAATAAAACGAGAGCGGAGAAAGGACCCCCCAGAACCCCTGGCTGATCAGACCAGGCAGCAATGCAGGAACCTTTCTGAGGTGTGTTTCAAAAATGTCTGGTTTTAAAGGCAAACTTGGGCAGTTTCCCACCAGTAATCCTGATAGGCTCCCTCTGTCACAGGGGAGGGGGCACAGGGGAAAAACTGAAGGTAAGCCCAGAGACATGCCTGGACATAGTCCTGTGCAATAGGTGACTCAAGAGCACATGAGACTATGACTCATGCCCAGGATCTTAAAACCACAATAGGCCTTGCAGCTCTGGACATTGCCTACCCTACACCAAGCCCAGGTTCAACGAGGTGATAACAGGACTAACCCTTTGAAAAGGGCAGTGGTCCCACTTAGCATGCAGCACAAGTGGCCATCCCTTTGAGAAGGGCAATGGCTCTTGTTAAACAACTTAAGGGGCCCTCCCTTTGAGAAGGGCAGTGGCCCTGGTAAACAACTTAACAGCCAGGGAAGGGCGGCCACAGGAGAACAGAAAACAAAATGGAGTCTGGGGAAACAAAATGGAATAGGGGAATAGCTGTAACGGACATGCCCCCCTGGCCGACCTGAACGGGCTGTGAGGGGGATGTCCCATGCAAAGACCAAAAAAAGGAAAAAAGGAAAAAAAGAAAAAAAAAAGGTTTTACAAGTCATCGTCTTCGTAGTATGGAGGTGGTGGTTTGCTGCTGTCCAAGGGGATGGAGGAATACCTCACCTGCAAAGGCAGGGCTGACACAACCTTATGAATTAGCTGCTTGACCACTGCTATCCCCAACAGAAAGGCCACAAGAACAATAGCCACAGTAATAAGCCACTGCTTGATGGACTGAGCCCAGGTCCCCAACCCCCAGCTGGACCACTGAGCTTGCCACCAATCCCACTGCTTACGCTCTTCACGAATCTGGACGGCGAGGGAGGATAGTTGGTCAGCCACGGCTGAGACATTGTTCCACCCAGGCTGAAGGCGCAGGCAACATTGTCCTTTAAAGCGAGGATCGAGGTCCTCCAAGGCGACACAAAAGTCCTTCTGTAGGATGGTCTGGATCAGAAGACGGTTCTGCTCGGCGTAGTTGGCTAGGATAGTGAGGGCGTCGCTGGTTCGACGAAGTCCTTCTGCTGTGATGTTGGTGAGGGCCTCCAGACCAAGCGACAGTCCACGGATTTGCTGTAAAGTTAAACTGTATGAGAGGGGGTTAAACTGTATGTACCCTCCTATGACCATCTCGGTGGCTGACTTGAGTCGCTCCCATGCGGTGGCTGTTCGTCGTTTGCGTGGTGAGGAGAAGAAGGGGCGACGGTGGTGAAAGAGCCCTCCTCCCTTTATGACGAGTTGCCCGATGGCACATACCCCCTTTGGGAATGCGGGTAGAGCAGTCCGGGCAATGTTGTTCCCACAGAGCCACACTTGTCCTGGTGAACTCAGTGCGGTATCTTGAGCTTCCTTTCTTGGGGTTTGAGTTAGGCCGAGGTCCTATGAACCATTGGGTGCAATTGGGATACTGCCCCAACGGAGTGGGATTGGAGAAGCCAAAGAACACGATGCAGGGGGCTGCTGGGAGTGGTCCTGTCACCGCAACAGGGGCGAATGAGTTGGGTCTTCGGTCGTCGCTGGTGGTGTTGCACGTGAACAGAGGCCGATGAACCCAGTTTGTGTTGTTGCAGGCTGAAGCTGGATGCTGTGGAGTCAGGTTCGTGAGGGGGAGGAACTCCCAGAGGAAGGGGGACCTTCCCTCTGAGGCCTTTGGTCTTGTACAGGCAACGCAATCGTGTGATGGGGGGACATCTGACAAGTTCCCGATGAGGACCTCCTGTAGGGCGTAGGCTCTCAACCAGGCAACCAGAGGGTTTTCTCGAGGCGGGGTGGCAATCATGGCGACTGATTCCTACGGAGACATAAAAGAAAGGTGGCCCCTCTTAGGGCCTGTTATGACCGAACACTAAGCCAGTTGTGGTGGACCAGGTCAGGCTTGCCCCGTCCATCTATTTGAATATGATAGGTGTTAGGGAACCGGCCAGGTGTGATGATGGTGGCTGCTAGTGGAGTGCAGGTTCCCTGGGCATTGGGAATAGAGACCCACACTGGCTGAGAAATACTATAGGCAGGTTTCCAAGGTTCCCGTGGTTTAGGAGCAATTTCTGGCCATCAGCTGTATGCTGTATTAAGGGAAATGAGGGCTTGAGGCAGGACCCGGTCCCACCCCTTGTAATCAGGGGTGCCAAGTATGGCCCGAATCTGGGTCTTCAGCATTCCGATCCGTCTCTCCACGACTCCGTTGCTTTGGGGGTGATATGGCAGGTGGGTGTGAAGACGCACCCCCCACTGGGACACCGTCTGGTCTATAGCTTTACTGGTGAACGGTGGCCCTCCATCGGTCTGGATCTCTTTGGGTGCCCCCCAGGCAGCAATTACCTGGAGAAGGGCTACAGAAACAGCTGGTGCAGTAGATCGCCTGAGGGGAGAACACATTAACTGACGAGACCCTAGGTCAACTATTACAAGCCCCTTTGGATACTGTTTGGCCCCCGGGAGGGGGCCAATGAGGTCCATCTGCCAGGTTTTACCTGGGCTAAAGTGCTCAGGGCTATAAGCACCATGAGCATAGACAGGCTTGTTAGTGACTCGTGCCTGTTGGCAGCTCAGACACCCTTGAACAGCTTGGGTGCACTGCTGCCTAGACACGCTCGATGTTCGTCTCCCTCGGTCAGTCAACAGCTGATGTAGGGCACGGGCAGGCAGGTGCCCCCACTCTTTATGAAGCCAGGTGATGAAGGGATCACTGCAAGAGATAATGTTAACCTGGGATATGGTACACTTATATTCTCGGAGTTGTAGATCCAGGCTGGAATGAAGAGGGTTACTGTCAGACCTGTGTGAAGGACAATGAGTAACAAACCATGGCAGCTTGGACTGTGCTGCCAGTTGAGTAATCTGTGCCCATATTTCTTCATGAGCGGTGGGCCGTCCTTCTCCCATCAGGATGGACACGCAGTAGCTTGAGTCCACTCCCAGGACCACGCGTGTTTTCGGGTGGGCTGCCACAATGTGAGAGGCTGCCAGTAGGACACATTCTGCTTCGGCCTTCTGAGCTGAGCTGGAAAAATCTAAGGGTTTAACTTTGAGGGTGTTACAGGTAGCACACAGCATTCCTGCTCGGGGAGAAGGCGATGTGCCCCCATCAGATACAATCCAAGGGGCATAGGCACTCAGTTGGGCAATAGCCCCCGGCTCAGTGGGAGCTGCAGTGGAGGAGGACTTGAGGGCCCAATGTCCAAATACCTCCTGGGCCTGGTAAACGAGTCGCTCCCAGGTAGCAGGGGCTCCCTGGAACTGGGGGGCCGGGGTGAAGGTGAGGTATGGGAGAAGCTCCACATGAGGCCCCTTTAGGGTGCCTGTGGCAGATTTACCCCATGGGAGAGCACACTGGACAGCAAGCATGGCAATGCCCACAGGCCCATAACGATATTCGGGTCCTGACAACTTCCGGGCCTGATTGTGGACAGGGAGGTCCTCTTGGGACACAGTTACGGCCACATGGTCTGAGGACACAGTGAGGGTAATCTCAATAGGGTTGGTGGGATTCCATCGAGCCAAGGTGGGCCCAGAGCCCAACTAGGCAGCCAGGGAAGACACCGCCTGCTCGGCCTCTGGTGTCCAAGGGGTTTTAATGTTCCTGGCATATTGCTGCAAAACAGATAGTTGTGGCAACAAAGCAGCAGGGAGAAACTGTCTGTGATAGTTAATTACACCTAACACATGCTGCACTTCACGTCTGGGGGGAGCTACCCCCAAGGGGAAAGAATTCGTGAGTGGGTGGTAAGTTAAGTGGCGTAGCTGTCCCTTTTCTACAGTAAAACCTAAAAACTGAAAGGTAGAAGTAGCAGTGAGGACACTTTTAGGCAAACTGAGGTTCCACCCATCGGTGGATAAAGCGGCCTGAACCTGTTCAGTGACCTTTTGTACTTCAGTTGGTATGGTGCCAGTTATAAGAATGTCGTCCACGTAATAGACAACATGAATGTTGGGGAGGGATGGTACCTTCTCTAATGTGCGGGTTAGGGCCTCACTGGCACAGGCAGGTGAGTTTTTGTACCCTTGGGGACACGCTTGCCATTGGTACTGGGCTCCCTGGTAAGCGAAGTTTAACAATCCCTTGGGGTCATAGAGGGGGATCTGATAAAACATATCTTTTAGGTCTATTGTACAGGCCCATTGGTTAGTGTCGTCCAGTAGGATGCGTTCTATAGTGGGGATATCCCATTTGGCGGCGAATGCTACTGATCGTATGTGTTTGTTAGCGGCGTGATAATCTATAACCATCCTGTACTCATTGGTTTTGTGTGGTTTTGGGATTCCCCATGCACTGGACAAGTATTTGCTCGCTGACACACGCCGAATCTTGTTATCATTAAGCAATGTTTCAATGAGCTGGGCAATGTGTGGTTGACCTTCTGGGGCTGTGGGTATGGGTCTGTATTTCCAGGGTGTGGGGTTGAGAAGTTCAGGTTCATGGGGGGCACTGGCACCCGATAGGGTGACTGGTAGTGCATCAAGCACGGCTTCGGCCAGTTTAAAACGCCGTAGCTCCCGAACCCCAAGGAGTGGCATGGGTCCCACTAGGGCCCGAAATGTTACTGGTGTGTGGCCTATGGATGCGTGTACCTTTACTTCTGCACGGGGTTCTGTGCTGTTGAGGCCTTGCACATAAATGGTGTGTCCTGTGGGGGTGTGAGGGACGTGAGGAGGAACAATGGACACCTGTGCCCCCGTGTCCAGCAAAAAGGGGATGACGAGACCCTTGTCAAAAACTAGCGGATAATAGGGGCGGGGGTCCCCTTGCCGGGTGCTGGCCGCCGCCAAGCACCCGGCCATTACCCGTTTTTTGGCTGGGAAGGTTCTGAGCGCTCTTCCCATCCCAGAGCTATGGCCAAGGCTCTTTGCTGCTCACTATTGAGCTTACGTACAACCTCCTTAGTGAGGCCCTTGTACAATAAGAACCCAAAAATTTTGCGTTCTGTAAATGAATGCTGTGAGTACTGGGGCCTGGGTTGTGAACTGGCATGTGGGGGGTGTGGACTGGCTTGTGGTGGGGGTGGACTGATGTGTGGTGGGGGTGGACTGATGGGTAGAGCTTGGGCTGAGGGCCATCTTATTTTCTCGAGGGCTTCATAGAGTCGCCCAATGGGGCGCCTAGCATACCCCCTTAGCCACAGAACTGCCCCAGTGTCAGGGGTGGTACTGCTATCCATGGCTAAGTCAATGGCAGCTTCGTCTATGGGTATCTCGGTGGGGTCAATAACGTGTCTGAAGGCATTGACCTGGTTAATCTGAGCCTGAGTAAGCCCCAGAGGGTGTTGGGTAGGGGACCACAGCATGATGGACCCCCCTGCGATGGCACATCTGAGGGAAGAGATGTCCTTGACGCTTCCTCTGGGGACTTGGATCCCTTGAAGGGAGTGCTGTAAATGGAGGAAGGCCAGTGCTGGGGCGGTCAGGGGCCATGCAGTGTTAGATATTACCAGGCTCCCTGAGAGACCCCTGGACCAGCTACTGGTCCTGGCTAATACTATGCCCTCTTCTCTATCCACTAACTCTTGTCCGTTTTCCAGAGCCAGGCGGCCTAGCCACAGTAGTGGTGGCTCATTGGCCCCCCTAGCGGTGTCCGAGATGAACTCCTTCATCTCTGCTTTGGAGCGAGGTCGGAGTTCTGTCACCTCTGTGGTATTGCCCTGGTTATCAATCTTTATACGACTGATGGATACCGGCAGGGCTTCACCAGAGGTGACAGTGGGTGCAGGTTCATGGGCTTGGGCCTCTAGAGGGGCTGAAGGTAGGGCTGGGTATAGTGGGGTTTTCTTGAGGGGAGATGAGGCCTCTGGGTGGGTATATGGGGGTGGTTTTTCAGGGGATTTATTGGGACTGGGCAGGCTAGAGGTCAGCGGTGGTCCCTCCTGGCTAGCCTGGCTAGTGGCCTCCTTGGCTAAGGTCATTAGGGCCCCATGGAAAACAGTTAGTTTATCAAGGGCCTGAGCCAGGATCTCATAGGTAACTGTGGCTACCTTTTGGGGCTTATATATGTCATGCCACAGTTTCTTGGGCTTTCGAATTTCATCCAGCTTCTGCACCAGTTCTGTTAATATCTGGTGGGTGGGGGACCCCTGCAAAATTCGAGGTTCAGGGGCGAGCTTAGATGGAGCCCCCCCACAGGCTTTCACAACCCTTCCCACCTCTCTCCAGAGGCGGGTGGGATCTGAATCTGCGGCTGGCTCTCCTGCCTTAGTGCAGACTGGCCGGAGGCTGGAATCAGCAGGGCTGGCCCTGAATGTGGGGTGGCAGGTTAAGAGGCACCCCACATCAGTGAGCCCCAGGTGGGTGGTATACACCCTGGAGCTCTGGCCTTTGCCAATAGTACAGACCCATTCTAGGGCCTTAGGCTGCTGTTTACTTTGCAGCAAGTGGTATTGTAGGTGGTTGGTCTGATCTTCCTCTGTCCCAGAGGTCTTGGCCTCTTTCCAGGGACAGGGAGGGCAGTAATTGTTACCCCAAGATCCTGTTCGTGACGCCATGTCCCTGCCTGCAGGTATATGGGATCTTGGGGAGCAATTACCACACAGGTGGGGTGCAAAATAAACTTTATTAAGAAAATGCAAAAACAGGGAAAATTTAATAGTGAGGGGTATGGGGTTTGTTAAGGTAGGCAATTGGGGAGGGAGTTCTTTTAGTATAGTATAGGGGGTTTCAATAGTGGGGTACAATACAGTGGGGTACAATACAGTTGGTAACCAACTAACACTGAAGTATAAATGTAACAGGTAGCTAACAATTTCTAGGTAAAGGGTGTGTCACAGCAGCATATAACCAACTAACAGTTATGGGTAAAATGTGTTAAATAACCAACAACTCTAGTTGTACACCACAGTGGTGTAAATATAAAATGTGAGGTGTGTGAGAGAGAAAAAGGGTAACCAATGGGGTTTTATGCTAGACTTCAGTAATACAATTGAGGTTTGGCAGCAGTAGGAGCGGGGTGAACACGTGGGGGAAGGGATTAAAAGAGAGAGAGAGAGAGAGAAAGGCAGTGGTAGAGGAATGAGGTTAGGGGGTGGGGGAAGAGGAACACGTGGTGGAGCAGAAACCAAAGATAGAGGCGCTACAGAGGGAGATTTAAACTCAGGGAGACACAGAGAGCAGACAGGCTGCAAGTTTAAACAGCAGAGAGACTGCAATGAGTGACTGGGGAGCTCGGGGGGGGGTATTGGGGCAGTGGGAAGACAAATTCAAATAGTAAAAACTTTATCTATCCCCTAACTTAATCAAACTTATATAAAATGACAAGCAGCTACAGAATACAACCAGGCAATGATTTTCTAAACTTATCTTAACCAACAATTAGGCAACACAACAAATATCACAGAAACTTACAAGCTCTACAATCTTAACAAACTATGACTTATTAAATTAAAAAAAAACAAGACCTATGGTGCACCTTATGCTATGGGGAGGTTACAGAGGGCAGAGTGGTATGTATCCAGGACCCAGCTCCCAAGGAAGCCAAGGGATGGTGGCTACAGCGGTGGATACAGCTGAAAGCAGAGAGCCCCAAGGCAAAGCCCACAGGAGCAGAGCTTAGCAGTGGCAAAGAGCCCTGTAGTTTAAGAGAGGTTTTAAGACACAGACCAAGGTTTAGCTTGAGTCTGTGTGCTGGGGAAACAGAGCCAGCAGCTAAAATAATAAAATAAAAGTATAGAAAGTTTTACAGAGGGATTCTTACCAGTCCCCAAGGCAGCAGCAAAGGCAGAAGCAGCAGCAACATCAGAAGAGGCAAGGAGGGTTCGGTACAGTCTCAATAATCAGGAGATCTCTCAGGTAGCAATTCGTTCTTCATGGGGGGGGGTTTCAAAAACGGGAGTACGCTCAAAAATAAAACGAGAGCGGAGAAAGGACCCCCCAGAACCCCTGGCTGATCAGACCAGGCAGCAATGCAGGAACCTTTCTGAGGTGTGTTTCAAAAATGTCTGGTTTTAAAGGCAAACTTGGGCAGTTTCCCACCAGTAATCCTGATAGGCTCCCTCTGTCACAGGGGAGGGGGCACAGGGGAAAAACTGAAGGTAAGCCCAGAGACATGCCTGGACATAGTCCTGTGCAATAGGTGACTCAAGAGCACATGAGACTATGACTCATGCCCAGGATCTTAAAACCACAATAGGCCTTGCAGCTCTGGACATTGCCTACCCTACACCAAGCCCAGGTTCAACAAGGTGATAACAGGACTAACCCTTTGAAAAGGGCAGTGGTCCCACTTAGCATGCAGCACAAGTGGCCATCCCTTTGAGAAGGGCAATGGCTCTTGTTAAACAACTTAAGGGGCCCTCCCTTTGAGAAGGGCAGTGGCCCTGGTAAACAACTTAACAGCCAGGGAAGGGCGGCCACAGGAGAACAGAAAACAAAATGGAGTCTGGGGAAACAAAATGGAATAGGGGAATAGCTGTAACGGACAATGGGCAGGTCTCCCTGGTGGATGTGAGGAATACAATCAACCAGGTCTCTATCGTTGGATGCATCACAATGGGTCATATGCTTTCATTGGGCCATTTGTGCAGGATAAACACTTTACTTTAATTCACACTTCTTTCCTGTTTGATGAGTTACACAGTTACGGATGTTTTTAATGCAAACATTTGCTATCATTCTCTGACATGGGGTGCAGCTAAGTTAGACTAATATATGCATCCTACAAGCCATTCATAAGGTCTAAACACTAAACATATTCTTATCAACTTAACATCTATTTTAACAATGCTACCACTGAGATGGATCAGACTCGTTTCCAGATATGTATTTTTCAGTGTTTAGTGAGGACTGGGGCCTTGGCATGAGCTGGCACCTGGTCTGACAGCGTCACAAGGCCCATCATGGCTATTGGCCAAGATGGTCAGGGATACAACCCCATGCTCTGGGTATCCCTAAACTTCTGACTGCCAGAAGCTGGGAATGGACAATTGGGGATGGATAACTTGATAAATTGCCCTGGTCTTTTCAGTTCTTCTGAAGCATTTGACAGTGGCCACTGTTGGAAGATGGCATACTGGACTAGATGGATAACTGGTCTGACCCAATATGGCTGTTCTGATGATTTAGCACTCAGAGTGGGATCCCAGAATTTACTTATATTGTAAGCTCTTTGGGGCAAGGTCCATCTTTTTGGGGCAGGCAGTTGGTATGCTGACTAGCACAATGGGGTTCTGGCCCAACAGTAATACAACTAATACCAATACTAATACCTCAACCTACTAATATCTGTTAAAACTAAGACTTCTTTCTCTTCTCTTGGATTGTACCTCATGTTAGTTATCACATTGCAGCTAACATAAGGTAAGACCATATATTTTTTTCTAGTGATGGCAAGGTCTCAGTATCAAGAGGGGCTGTCACACTGCAGAGTGTCGGTTGTGGAAACCAGGACCCTAGAGGTAACCATGGCCAGTAGACACTGTTAAACATAACAATCCCCAGCATAGTGTTTGTAACATGGTGTTAATTACCTTGGTTCCTCAAAGTTGTATTTCAGATTGATGTAATTGTCCAGTGTAGACAAACCATTCTGGAAGTCTCTGAAAATCAGGTCAATGTTGTTTAGATGTCTAAAGCTCCAGCCCAGCAAAGCACTTAAGAATGTGCTTAACTTTAAGCCGGTGTCTAGTCCCAGTGAAATCAATGGGATGACTCAGTACTTGATGTTAAGCACTTTGCAAGATAGATTTAGGAACATAGATTTACTCACTCCTTTTTTTTAACCTGCAACATTAATACTATAATAATATTAACACTGAATACTGAACCATCTTTCAATCACAGTTATAAGATTTTCTATAAGGTGTTCTTTCTTTTTTTTCCTTTTAATCCTCCAGTATCCTCCTTGATGTTGTAATCATTTGGCTGGGAAACTGGAAAAAGTGCTGGCAGAAATAGGTTAACACATACTTTCCAAGCTTTAGCTTTGAAAGAAAGTTTCCTGGCATTTTACAATACAACTGTAGGATTGGCTTCACAGCCTCCAGCAGTGAATCCCACTCTCTGAGGCGCTGACAATAAGTCCGAGTATTTCCTGAAGTTTTGAGATTTCAGTATCACACTGTACTGAAAGGGACTGGGTGCTACCACAGTATGAGGTTGTCATCTAAATAAATATTTCACTGAACTGCCTTTGGCTGCATTTAGAATTAAAATATAAACATTTGACATTCACCTTGTGTGATGTAATGGGAATGAAATGTGTCCCTTTTGCCTACAATTTTATCTCAGCGGCTGCTCCTCCTGATATGTGAGATACTTCTTACTGTACAAACATTTATTTCTTAAGAAACAAAGGTCTGGCCTTCAATAAGCTTGAATTAATTCATAGATACTTTTTTGCAGATCAGTGGAGGAGGTATCTCTTATTTTTGTAACAAGATGGAGAGATGCAAACATTTTCTAGGCTTATCAAAGATGACTGGCAATCCCATAAATCTCTGAGCACAGATCAATGTTTGATTTCCTAAATCCTGCGGATAAGCGTGGCGCTCTTGTCATTAGGATTTGAGATATGTACAACATCAGCAGGAAGCCTTCAGGCAGCCAGATTTTGGTATGTGTTTAGCTCAACATCTGTTAAATGACTTAGAGATAAACTATCATGTTATTATAATCCTCTTTAGAATCCAATATATCTACAACATTTAGCATTCAGTTTAATGGAGTTCAACTCTTCCGGTCTTGTTTACGCTACCTAGCATTCATAAAAAGCATAAATATTAATCTGATCTTCCAGCTTTTCTCTCAATGGGTATATCTAGATCACGCTGTAGGCCTCCAGTGCCTTGCACCTCGTGTAATCATTTGTACTTGCGCAAAGTGCTTGTAAAATACTACCAAAATAGAATTGGTAGCATCTTACAGGCATTCTGCACAAAAGTAAAGTTACTATACCTGGTGCAAGGCAGTGGCAAATCAGGCCCATAATAACTGTGAGGGTTCAGCCCAGCACTCAAACAGGCTGTGTAACTTGAAAAATGGCTTGTACTAGTACTCATAAGCAGAGTCAGTTTTAGAGTTGTTTCCTGCCCATTGCGCTTCTTTAGTGGTCAGATTTCTGAGCTGTTCCCTTTTGCATGGGATGAAGATAGCAGAGGGAACATGCTCATGGGGAGGAGGGGTGTGGCTAGAAGAAAATGACACTGGATCCCTGTTGAATTCTTGCGCTTCTGAAAACGTGGAAGGCCAGCAATGCTCAAGGGATTGTGGGTGGTGATCCTTTGAAATGAATTTGAATCTTGCCAGAGGAAGGTGTGTGAGATCATCCTTAAGGTAAGCAGCTGCTTTTTCTGATTAGGCAACACTGTAAAATAATGTTGGCTAGAATACTCGTAGGTCCCAGTATCTTCTATCAACCTTTTTATTTCTCATTACATAGCTTGCGCTTTGGGTCTAATTCTGTTCTCTGTTGCATTGTAAAAATCCCATTGACTTAAGCGGGAATTGCATCTGTGTAACCGAGACCAGATCTGGCCCTTTCACTAAATTTTTGGAGAAGATAAATGTTAAATAATTTTTTAAAGCATGGGGTGAATTAAATAGAGATTCACTAGGTGATATATGCAATATTTCCTCTTGTATAAATAAGGATAGTGATGTGCTGCTACATTTCTTTCCTCTGGCTTTCTAACTGAAATAATCTGTATTCTCAGGAACAAAGAATAATAACATATTTAAGACAAGGCTCTCACTGAATTCATTTTTCCCTTATATCTTATCTTATGATAAAGGAGTTTGACTTTCCAATATAATAATTTTATCAGTAGGCAAATTTCCTTTCAGTTTCAGCTATCAACTGAACCATTTGTTTTGTCATACTTTTTATTCCTTGGATCAACAATTTATCCTCCCATCTCTTTTAATTTTAGTGTGTTCTTAAACATCTGTCTGACTGGGACATAATTTAGATTTAACCTACACATAGTACAGCTGAAATATTCTTAACCAAAAGTGGTCACTAAAGCTTAACATTTGGGATCAGAGCAGAGTACAAAACTATATGATATAATAAAGTTTTGTGTGTGTGTGTGTGTGTACATAATATGTATAAACTCCTTCCCATGTAATAAATCCGTATGATATAGCCAGTGTAATTATGCCAGTGTAAAATTGATACAAGTGAGAGGAGACTCAGCCTGAAGATTTTTAAGGAAGCTTTCTTCTTTGAAGCTCATCTTATCTACAGCACCCATTGCTGCAGGAGACAAGATGTGCTTAAGGCATGTTCTTGCACAATACCCTTTGGCAGTAGTTTTTAACCTGTGGTCTGTGGACCCTTGGGGTTTGCAGACTGTGTCTAAGATTTCCAAAGAGGTCTGCATCTCCATTCAAAATTTTTTAGGAGTCTGCAAATTAAGAAGGGTTGAAAACCACTGCTTTGTGGAATTTTAACTTTTATTGTCAGTGGAAGCTAAGTATCAAAATTGCTCATGCTGAAAAATGTTCCTTAGGAGTAGGGGAATGGTATAAATTAGAGATGGTTGACATTATTTTTTGATGAAATTGTTTTCCAATGAAAAATATCAATTGGTAGAAACAATGTTTCAAAGAAATGCATAATTTTTTATTAAAATTTCATCAGGAAGGTTTCTCCGGTTATGATGGACATCGACCCAGAATAGCTAATAACCTGATGATTAGGGCACTCAGGTTCAAGTCCCTGCTTTAGATCCCAGGCAAGAGCTCAGACCATCTGGCTATAGATTCAGGCTTTGTTTCTTACACTCTCATGTTGAAACTGTTCCACTTCGCATAAACAATTAAATACTCATTGGGCCAAAGAGAGAGAGTGAGAGGCTAACTCTATAGCCTAGTCTTTAGGGAGGTTGTTCAGATGAGACAGAGCAGGGACCTGACCCTGAGTCTTCCATATCCCAGGTGAGCACCCTAAATATTAAACTATTAGCTATTCTGGGATGAGTGTCATGCTTTTTCATGAAATTTCAAAAGCCCTTGTATTTGTTCTGCATTGGAATGGAAACAAATGTCAAAACCTTAACATTTTTCATTAAACAAAATTGTTGTTTTCCAGCCAAACCTTGCATAAACCTCTCTGCTGATGTTTTGAATCTGCTATGTATGTCCCCATACTACAGTCACTGATGAGCAGCTGTGCCTGGTATGCCTCTGTGTCAGGGCTCTCTCACATTCTTTCCTATAGCTCAGAGAATTAGTTAGAGCTGCAACCAGCAACAATGAGAGTCAGAGTAAATGAAGGGCTCTCTAACCTATGCCGCTAGGGCAGGGTTCTTAATCAATCCTCTGTCACTGGAGAATAGCCATGAAGAGGAAGACCTTCACCATGCCCCTTCCTAGCCTCTGACTTGACCCCTGTGATGGGGGTGGACAATTGGCACAGGAGCCATCTCTGATAGGTTCATACCAGCAGGGATTTTCAAGGGAATTATTTGCAGCCAGAATCTGGAAAATGTTTGATGCCTGAGTAGTGAAAAGGAAAAATCGCAGCTCAGAATCTGACCCATCATTTTTTTATTGTGCATTCAGCACATGCATACACAAACTTGCTTGGTGTTTAAATATTTTTAGTGTAGCATTAATCAGATTAATTAATGTGCTAATTAACACCCACAATTACTTGTGCTTGTAATTTAGATCAATTAGATGTCTAAGTCCTACATTTGTGCATGCCCAAATGAGGAACATAGATACCCAAGTCCAGAATGTACACAACACTTACAATCTCAAAAATTGAGACCAGTGTTTGAAAATGTGGCCTAGTGAGGGAGACTGTACATTTCAAGTCTTTCATATCCAGCCTCATTTTTCAACATGAGCATATTGTCTTGAATACAGAATACTGTCCCTGAATTGAAGATGATTTGTCTCAATAAACAAGAGTTCCTAGCTCATATGTTTTCTTTGATAATAAGAACAGGTGCATTGGTCAGTAAATATGCCATTTCTGAGAACTGAAAGTGAACTCAAGCTGCCAAAATGCAGTGGAAATGCAAGACAGGCAGTCTCTTCACACTAAGGGGGAAGAGAGACACATTGACCACTCGCATCCTAAGGGGCAATCTACATAACTCAACTCTTTTGAAAGCAGACCATTTGAGTATCTTGGATCTCTCTTTCAAGGCTGCCTTTCTGCTCGGGCTTTAATTACATTTACTTAAGGGGAATAAAAAGATAAAATGAATAGCCCATAACCTAGGTTTCTGGTTGATAGAATGGATTTAGGGGGTGTTATACTGAACAAATATTACCTTGTGTAATAAAATTTTGCTGACAGCAGGAATCCATATTTTTAGTAGGAAATAAACCAAGATTGTTTAGCCAGATGTATTACAATAAACCTTGGAGTGTGTCTAGAGAAGAACACATGCCTAGTAAAGGAATAAATCTGTAAGAAAAATGTATTTATTGTGGGTTGATATAATGAATTTTTTTATGTGCTGCATCAACTTAAAATCTAACTAAAAATGAATGTATTCTGAATTGAACCTTACAAAAATAAAAACAAAGGAGAGTTGAGGTGTGATTAAAATCTGCTGGCAAATTCAGAAATTTACTTTTGCTGGGGGCATGATCAATATTAGAGAACAGCCAGAGCAAAAGATTGATATCAAAGACATACAATAAGGCCTAGTGAAACTAATGTATATTTTTAGAGCAACAGAAAGGGAAGGAACTATTCAGGCAGGAAAGTGCTGCTTGATCAGTTCTAATGAAGATTTTTGTTTAAGCTCCTTGATGAATCTACTAGAAATTGTAGATGAGCCCAAGACATTAAGTTCAAAGCTGACATTTCCAAAATTTGTGATGGGTTTTCAGATTCTGGGCTTTGCGTCAGGCCCATAACTACTTACCATGCAACTCATCTATAGCAAATACTAAAATTCTGAGTCCAGTTTTTTTAGAACATATATAGTATGTTGGGAATGTCACTTCGGAAGCTAAGAGTGAAATTCTCACTCTTGATCTGAAGACATTAGCCTGGTAAAAGACCTGGAATGACAGAAAGGGACTCTAAAATTCCCAGTTCCAACTGGGAAAGAATTCATCTGGCTCAGGAATTGAGAAAGACAGTCACAGGCTGTCTCCCAAGAACCCCCTCAAAGGCTATAGCCTTGGGGAACGGGGTTGGGGGGCTGTTGGAGGGTAAGGCTACAACAGGCAGCATAGTGGAGTCTCTGGGTAGTGTCTCTCCACAGGCAGGCAGGGACAGACTGGCATGATTTAGACAGCTCCTTGGGGATGGGTGTCTATGTTGCATTAGAACTGTCCTGGACAGTCCTTTTCAATAGAAGGACTGAACGGTGCCTTATAGGTACCTTAGTCTGCTCTGTTCTCCCTCTGCCACACACACTATGAGTTCTGTGATGTGCCATTTAAAGAAGCAGCAGAGAATCTCACCTATAGACTTTTTATTTTTTAAATTTGGAAAAGCAACACACATCTTCAGTCTCAGGAAAGGCTGGCTTTTATTGAGATTTATTAACTGGGACTTGGGCTTCTAAATCCTCCTTCTGACAACATTTTCCAAATAATTGCGAAAACAGACCACTTTTGAAAGCAAACTTAATTTCCTTTTCTATGTGATTTAGAAGAAAACTCTTTAGGCAAACAATTTCAGACTATGAAAAAATCTGTCACTTCAGTTTTATATTGCTTAAGGTTATTTAAATGTTGTCTTGTTTTTAGCCTTTCTTGAACTATTATAGAATTGCTGGAAAACAGTAAAATATCACTGTTACTGAGTGATGTATTATTGAGGGAGCATGATATAGCAAAGAACTGATATGGATTTCATGCACAGCTCTGCCGCAGATTCAGTGTGTGACCAAAGGCAAGTCTCATAGACTTTATCATGATGGTCCCTTCTGACCTTAATCTAGTCTGACCTCCTGCACATTGCTGGCCACAGAACCTCACCCACCCACTCCTGTAATTGATCCCTAACCTCTGGCTGAGTTACTGAATTTCTCAAATCACGATTTAAAAACTTCAAAATTACAGAGGAGCCACCATTTAAACTCATTTAAACGTGCAAGCGATCCATACCCCATGCTGCAGAGAAAGGTGAAAACCCCTGAGGTTCTCTGCCAATTTGACCCAGGGGAAAATTCCTTCCTGACCCCAAATAGGCGATCAGTTAGACCCTGAGCATGTGGGCAAGACCTGCTAGCCAGACACCAGGAAAAAAATTATCTGTAGTAACTTGGAGCCATGCCCATCTAGTGTCCCATCACCGGCCATTGGAGATATTTGCTGCTAGCAGTCACAGATGGGCTACATGCCATTGTAGGCAGTATCATCATATCATCCCCTACATAAATTTATCAAGCTCAATCTTGAAGCCAGATATATTTTTTGCCCCCATTGCTCCCCTTAGAAGGCTGTTCCAGAACTTCACTCCTCTGCTAGTTAGAAACCTTCATCTAATTTCAAACCTAAAGTAGTTGTTGTTCTTGTGTCCACATTGACAATGAACTTAAAGAAGTCCTCTCCTTCCCTAATATGTATCCCTCTAATTTATCTCCCCTCAGCAAGCAAAGCTCCTTCAGTCTCCTCTCATAAGGTAAGTTATCCATTCCTAGGATCATCCTAGTAACCCTTCTTTGCTCCTGTTCCAGTTTGAATTCATCTTTCTTAAACACTGGAGACCAAAATTGCCACACAACATTAGAGATGAGGTCTGACCAATGCCGTGTATAATGGTATTAACACTTCCCTGTCTCTACAGGAAATACCTTGTCTGATGCATTCTAGGATTGCATTAGCCTTTTTTTCACAGCTGCATTACATTGGTGGCTCATAGACATCCTGTGATCAACCAATGTACCCAGGTCTTTCTCCTTCTCTGTTACTTACTGCTGACATGTCCTGAGCTTATATAAAAAATTCTTGTTGTTAGTCCCTAAATGCATGATCTTGCACTTTGCACTATTAAATTTCAGTTCATTTCTAATACTTCAGTTTGCAAGATTATCTGGATCATCCTCTGTATTGGCAATACCTCCTGTGTGTCGTCCGCAAATTTTATTGGCAATTCTCACTTTTTTTGCAAAGCTCAGTTATAAAAATGTTAAATAAGTTTGGTCCCAAGACTGATCCCTGATAGTAACCTCCTTCCAGCCTGCCTGTTCACCTTTCAGTATGACCCATTGTAGTCTCCCCTTTAACCAGCTCCTTAGGCACCTTTCAAGTCTCATATTAATCCCCAGTTTCTTGATTTTAATAATTTCCCATGTGGAACTGTATCAAATGCCTTACTGAGATCCAGGTAAATCAGATCTACTGCATCAGTTATCTTCTCAAAGAAAGAGCTCAGATTGGTCTAGGATGATCTATCGTTTGTAAAATCATGTTGTATTTTATCCCAATTACCATTCACCTCTATGTCCTTAACTACTTCCTCTTTCAAAATTAGTTTCACGATCTTGCAAACAATTGACATCCAGCTGACAGGCCTGTAGTTTTCTGGGTCATTTTTTTCCCCCTTTTTTAAAATAGAAACTTGTGAAGTTGCACTCCGTATGATTTTATGAAAATATGCTAATGAGTGTGAATATAATGTAACTGGAATATGCTTCATGCAAAAGGTCTCTTGTAAGGTAACATTACAAAGTTTATAATCTACTGAGTGTGGTCATCCTATTTGTATAAATGTATTTGAAACTAAAAATATGAAATATAACTCTGAGGTCCTATTGTAATTATGCAAAGTGTGGGCTATTAATGGTGGTTTGGAATCTTGATAGTGCCCATTAACAAGGACAATTGACTGTAGATGGCTCTGTTTACTTGCAAGTCTTCCTGTGAGTCAGGCTCGGAAGAATGGATGCTTGGGGTCTCACAGGACATGTGACCATGTCACTTGGTACTGGAATCCATCTTAAACCTAGGGCTTTTCCATTTAGAAGGAGGGGTGGCGACCCAGAGAGACAAAATATTCCTACCTTGTGCTAAAGCTGTATAAGGGGGTGGAACAGAACAAAAGAGGACTGCAGTCATGATAAATCCCCTAGCTACCATCTGAGCTGGAACAAGGATTGTATCAGGGGAAAGGATTGGGCCCAGACTAGAAAGGAGTCTGGGTGAGATTTATCTGTAATCAGTTTCTTAATGTATTAGGCTTAGCCTTGCATGTTTTTGTTTTATTTTGCTTGTTAACTTACTTTGTTCTGTCTGTTATTACTTGGAACCACTTAAATCCTACTTTTTATACTTTTTTGCTTATTATTGAACCCAGATTTAGTGACTAACGTGGGGGTGCAAACAGCTGTGCATTTCTCTCTATCAGTGTTATAGAGGGCAGACAATTTTTGAGTTTATCCTATATAAGCTTTATACAGAGTAAAACAGATTTATTTGGGGTTTGGATCCCATTTGGAACTGGATATCTGGGTGCTAGAGACAGGAACACTTCTTAAGATGTTTTCAGTTAAGTCTGCAGCTTTTGGGGGCATGGTTGAGACCTCGGTCTATGTTTGCAGCAGAGTAGCGTGTCTGGCTCAAGAAGATAGGGTACTAAAGTCCAAAGCTGGCAGGGAAAATGGGCTCAGAGGTAGTCTCAGCACATCAAGTGGCAGTCCCAAGGGGGTTTCTGTGACCGAACCTGTCACAGAACTATATTAGCAATTCTCCAGTCATAGGTAATGGCCTACAAGTTTACAGATTCATTAAAAATCCTTGCTACTGGGCTTTCAATTTCATGTGAAAGTTCCTTTAATATTCTTGGATCAAGATTATCTCTCCCCCTCCCTACCAAGTCAGTCCCATTAAAATGTTTGAAATTGACCTCCACTTCAGATGTGGTAATTTCTACCTCCATATCCTCATTCCCATTAACCACCCAGCTACTATCTCTAAGCTCTTCATTAGCCTTATTAGAAACTGAGACAAAGTATTTGTTTAGGTGTTTGGCCATGCCTACATTATTCTTTATTCTCCACCCCATCCTTAGTAGTTAGTGATCCCGCTTCTTTCCTTGTTTTTTTCTTTATACAGTGATAGATCCTTTTGCTATTAGTTTTAATTCCCTTTGCAAGGGCACTTCTCTGTGCATCAGGTTCCCCAGCTGTAACACAGCGTTAATAATACTTACCTATTCCAGAAGGATGATGTGAGGCTTAATTATATAAATATTATGTAAGAACATAAGGTAAGTCATACTGGGTAAGACCAATGGTCCAGCTAGCCGAGTATCCTGTGTTCCAACAGTGGCTGGTGCCAGACACTTCAAAGGGAATGAATTGACCAGGGCAATTTACTGAGTGATCCATCCCCCTGTCATCCAGGCCCAGCTTCTAGCAGTCAGAGGATTAGACACCCAGAGCATGAGGCTGCCTTTTAGTTTTTAAGTAAACTAATATTGAAATCTACCAAGAAAACAAATATTAGCTAAAAGTCGGATGTTAGTTCCCAATGGATAAAGAAGAAGTGTTTTATTGAAGAGGTTAGTTTTAAAAGTTCCTGGAAATGAAAGGAAGTGGGGTTTTCTCTGAAGGTGAACAGAAGGTCAGTTTGCCATTGAGTTGTATTGAAGTCATTTGTAGGAAGTAGGACATGGGGCCATGAAAATCCAAAACACAGCCAGTCAAACTGGAACAAACAGAAAAATTGAGATCAGTACCCAGTGGTGGTTATCCACGTTCTGGCTACTAATTTTTGTAAGAAGCAAATGAGAAACAAAACAAAAAAAACCACCACCACCCCACTACATGGCAGAATGGAGCTACAGAAAAATTATATGCAGACATTTTTAATGAAGATTAATATAACCAACTCTCTTCATTTCTACTGTCATTTGGCATAAGTGTTAATATGCTGTCACATAATTAAGGAAATATTCTTTATCTCCTTGCTGTTCATTGTAAAAATAGCTATATTACTTTAAAGTTTGTGAATTTTATTCAAATTTTGAACATGATAGGAACAATGAAAAGTTTAAAAGAAATACTGGAGAGCATTTCAGGCTCCAAATTATAGACTATTCATAATGAATACTGTGTTAATTTCCTTTATTATTTTGGCAGAAATTGTTTTAAGGCCGGAAGAGACCACTATGATCAACTAGTCTGATCTCCTCTATAAAACAGACCATAGAATTTAAAATAATAAACTTCCCCTGTGAAGAAGAGGATTTTCAAATGGACCAAGAGGAGTTATGTATTAAATTTAGCCTCCTTTTCATTCTATTAATACTATTACTACTGTAATCTGCTCATATCATTACAGTTTACAAAAATCTTTCTTCGTTGTCTAGACACATTTGCAAATACCTCAGAAGAAATGCTGAGCCAAGTTTGTGATCTGATTAAATGGAAAGAGCCTCTTTTCTTCCCATTGACTCTGTTCCATTCTGCCTCCTGAGTGCTAAATGCAGGGGGGGTCAGATGGGGAGAATGATCAGGGCAAGTCTTTTGAGCTATTCAGCTATACTCCATATTTAATGGAACAAACTCCTTAGGCAAAAAGCTACAGCTATACTGAATGCCCAAGTAACCCAGTTACCTTTAGGTCAAGCCCAATTATATTAACACCTAAGAAAATAAGGACAAGATTATTAAACTAGTTTTGACAGCTTTAGAATGGATTTTGAAATGTTATCAGGATGGTTTTATGTCTATTTTCGGGCCACAGCAGGAATGACCTAGTTAACAGGAATGCCTAAGTTAACAATATTAGCACTTCAGATTTGTGTAAGGGGAACAAGCAGATCCCCTTAATTAATCATATTAAACTGTTGAAAGCCTTCACTGTAACTTCCAGGATTTTTCAGCTTTGTTGCTATGCCAATGGAATTGCATGAGGGGGGCTCATGCAAATGTCTGATATCATGTGAATCAGGTTTTCCTTTGGCATGTCAAGAATGCAGTAGATTGCTCTAACAATTTTCTGTTTCAACTGCTCTGTGCTTGCAGAGAACTTCTCCAACATCTAGCTGCTATCTTTAAGCAGCTACAAGAAACTGATTTATCTGTCAGTGCAGGATAATGTGCTTTGCAAAGCTGTAAGTTACGTATCTGGGTCACATAATGTATGGTGTTAGGCTAGTGTGTGTAACTCAGTCAGAAATTGGACAGAACACTATAAACATTTTTTAAAAATCCTTTCACAGTGGGATAGAAATGTTCTTGGGTCTAGAAATTACTATACATTAAGCTCTTTTTGCCACTTATTAGATAGCCATAATATTTAACTATGTTTCCCATGACAAAATGCATTGGTCACTTTAGTTTCTGGAATTTAACTAGTTTTGTACAGAAAGGAAAACATCTTTGCACGAGTTGGATTTTAATGGACAATATTCTTGTTCAAAATAGTTATGAACTGGAATGAGTTTGCACAACCTACTTTTTAACAATACTAGCTTTTGGGTACAATCTCAGCTTTCATTTAAAATGAAAATAAGTTTCTAGCCTGTTTCATCACAGAGATGTTGTAAACTAGTCACAGGGATGAAAGAGAGCAGTACACTCATCTCTGCTTCTGCTGCAGGAATATGAGATAGGGATGTCTAAGAATTCCCTCCCTTCTTGTCCACTTCTCACACACACACAATTTTAATGTAAAATGGGTTAGTTAAGTTTGGACTGTACCCCAAATAATTATCTTGTTAACCCTCCCCAGAGTCCTTAGACTAGCCGTGTGCAGAGGGGTATTGACAATAGAAGACAGGAGTCATTTATATTTGGCAGGGAGAAGAATAGTATATTATTCTCTCACAAGCCTGCCTGAAAATGGTAACGCTGGCTCTAATTGTTAAACCCTTTCTGAAGCTGGGACTGTGCAGGCTTGTAACAGAGTGGCTTGCCCAGGGCATAAGCCAGCCCTGATTACAAGATGAGCACCACCTGAGAGGAATGAGGCCAGGTGATTCTAATGTAAAAGAGAGAAGGAAATTGGAGAGAGAGTGTAGCTGAGACGGGTAGAGGCAGGAGATTCTCTAGTAAGCTGGGGAAGCTCAAGAAATGGGATCTGGGGCAGGTGGAAGAGGCAGCTATGGGAATGAAGCTTGGTTCCTGGAAAGCCTGTGCCAGATAAAGCCTGTGAGTGGGGGTTAAAGAAGGGAAGATGAGCTGAAAAACATTGTGTTTTGTTTGCATTTCTGTTTTTTGGTGTCCTCTTTTGACAGGAAGAAGAGAAGTGCTGAAGAGTGAATTAAAGGACTGAACTCAGAAGGTCACAGGAGACTGAGTTCCTGAAGTATCTTGAATGAAGGCCACACAGGCAACCCTAACCACTAGGGGCACTCAGGCTGTAGTTCTCATCCCCCTTCGTGCCTCCCCCCGGCTCCCATCACAGGCCACAACAGCAGTGCATGAGGATAGGAGGCAGGGCAATCTGTTGCTACATTGAGTGAAAGTATTGCAGCTCACCTCTCCCTCCCCTGCCATCAGTGTCCACCTGATGCATCCCTGCCTGGAATTTGAAGAACCTATATTGGGAGGGAACCTGACTGCTGATCCCTTTTCTCCTATGTGTCAATAAAGTCCTGCTCTTTTGATATCCAGGGGTTGCCTGCTCCCCTACTTTCATCCTGTCCCTACCAAGATAAGACCTATTTATCCATCTATCCTTTAATCCCTCACCTGGTCTTTCCATGCTAGCCAGGGACCACCCACACAGATCAAGAACAAAAAGGATCCATCCCCCAACTGGTCCTCCAGCTCAACACTTAAAGGGACCTGCATCCCATCCAGCCAATCTTCCACAGCCAGATGCCACAAGAAGTTTACTTGCTCCTGTCAGTACAGACCCTAGGACATGCAGCTACCAGGTAGGGAGCCATCTAGAAAACACAGTGTGATGTTGTACTGAGGAGGAGAAAGTATGGGGGATTGAAATATGCTTGTCAAGGGATGAGTTGTGGAAGGATATGTGGCTGTATGTGTGGTGGGGAGAAGGGTATGGAGTTAATGGATTTTTTTTTCTTTGAACAGCAAAAAGTATATTATCCAGGGTTATCACATGTATCATCCAATGAGGGAGACAGATTTCAAATTAATATTTTTAAGCACATCTCTGCACTGAACCAAACTCTTCCCTCGTGTGTGACTCTATTCAAGCCCACACATCAGAGTTTGGCCTCAAGTGCTCGGGATGAGGGCCCAGGTCATCACTGATATTTATGCTCCTAACTTCTGAATGGAAACTAAAAATGATGATCATTCAATATAACTGTCAAATAATGTATGTGCATTGTGTGTATTTTTAAAAAAAAACAAAACATAATATTCTTCTAAGACATCTCTCCTGAGATTACCAGTATGTATTTTCAACTTTGATAGCAAAGATTCTCTTACTTAGAAATATCTGTTATTAACATTTGCTCTGTGATGGGTTTATTTGAACATTATAATACTCCTTTTGAATGATTCAGTGAATAAATGTTCAGGAAAGCCATACCAATACTTTAATTATTAACTCATCACATTCTCCTAAACTAGCCAAAGGCACAAGTCCTCATGGAAGTCACTGGAGGAGGTTTTATGCCAAGCCCTTTTGAGACACAAACCCTAAATCCAATCCCAGCTCCCAAGATACAATCAGGAACTAATAACAAAATACTAAAACCAAATCATTTTCAAAGAAGTAAAATGTCTTGTCCAGTTTGCTTCAAACATCCCCTTCATTTTTTGTACTCTGGGATTTCAAATGGTGAAGTTAGTTTCAGATTTAAATATCAGATTATTACATGCTA
This sequence comes from Gopherus flavomarginatus, assembly GCF_025201925.1. NCBI lineage: Eukaryota > Metazoa > Chordata > Testudines > Testudinidae > Gopherus > Gopherus flavomarginatus. Next base: position 185,176,697 of record NC_066617.1, read on the forward strand.
ACAGTGATGGAAAAATATTATCTGGGAATTTCTATTGATCATTCATGAATCATTCCTTATCATAAAGCTGTGGTAAAGACAATTCATCCTGTGAGGACAATTTTTGCTCACTTGCAGTTTCTCATGGGCTTATGTAGAGACAATATAGTTCCTGTTAATGCACTGAATGCTTCCTCTCACTTTCTGATCATTTGTGGGGTGCAAATTCTTGTCATTGCCTAACTTGACTTAATGGTCCCTATGTCATAATATTACCAAAATATTAGTAAACTCTACAGGTGGTGAAATACAAGTCAGTCTGGAATCCATCTCCAAGTATGGATTGAAGAGCAGTGGGGTGGTATAGTGCTCTCCTAATTGTCTTCTGATAGTGGTTTGACACCAAATGCTCAGATATAAAGGTTGTCTCCATGAAAATGCAACATCACTCCCAAGCCGTGCTCCGAGAGGTGCTATACTACTCTAACAAAATTAGTTACTGAACTCGAGTAACATGCTCTTAGGAAGGATTGCAGGGTAGTAAATCCACTTGAGTTAAGTGCTTCCATGATAGAATTATTATGAGCTACTGCACCTCCAGTTCAGTGTTCCTTGGTGTAATTACATGACTTAGGAAACTCGGTGAAGTGATATTGAACTTGCAGTTTTCATTCTGCTTCGTTTTCATTTCATGAAGTCTAGTGTGTATAGCTCTCCAGTTGAAATTATGTTCCTTTTGTGAATGGCCATAGATAATTTTTATCATATAAACAGAACTTTACACATTTAAAGATCTGCAAGTAAGAGCACAACAACTCGACTAGCTTTAAAATAATAAGCTGAATGGAAATGTCCATCCACATACTTTTACTTTCAAATGACATTTAAGGCCCCTCTTCCCATGAAGTCTACACTTGCCAAATTCTTCTTGTATGTATTGTCGGAGAAAAACTTAGTTCTCACTTTTTGGTTGGGTTCAGCAGAGTCAGATACAATTGTAAAGAGAAAATAAAGTATAAATGGAGGGAGTGCCCTAGGACACAGGGTTGCCCCAGTCCCAGGCCGGTCTCTCTACATGTAAACAATTACAGCAAGCGTTTATACTTTTTGTTACATACAATAATAAGCAACAGCTGCATTTTGTTTATACATAGGCCATCTTGATATCTTATTTTTCTCACTTTTATTTAGATGCCAGTCTACATTCCTCATTATCGACACAAGGTCGCAACAACTTCTCACACAGTTCTTTCCCACTTGCCTCACACCATCCTCGCTTCTACAAATCTCTTGTTAGTAGGGTTACAGCTAGCCTAATTCTTGCTAACAGAGACTGTCATGCATTAAGATCCCCTACAAATCCCTGTCAGTTCTTTCTCTACTTCCACAGTATCCTAATGGAAGATGAGACTTGGAAAGTGACTGACCAAACTTCCTTATACAGTGCATTGTAGAAGTTTGCCTTGCTCTTAACTTTTTTTTCTCGTTTGTCTCATTGGGTAGAAGAGCTATGGAAAAAATCATGAAACTGTGTGAATCCTTTTAAAAATAGACTTCATAGAAGTCAAGGAAGATGAGTGGCAGCTATTATTAGCAGAAAGAAAGGATTGTGCTGAGAGTACGCTTCTAACGTTTTGCAGACGATACCAAGCCGGTAGGGGTTGCAAGTGCTTTGGAGGATAGGATTAAAATTCAAAATGTTCTGGACAAACTGGAGAAATGGTCTAAAGTAAATAGGATGAAATTCAATAAGGACAAATGCAAAGTACTCCACTGAGGAACGAACAATTGGTTGCACACATACAAAATGGGAACTGACTGCCTAGGAAGGAGTATGACAAAAAGAGATCTGGGGGTCATAGTGGATCACAAGCTAAATATAAGTCAAAAGTGTAATGATTGCTTTTTTTTTTTTTCAACAACATCATTCTGGGATGTATTAGCAGGAGTGTTGTAAGCAAGACATGAGAAGTAATTCTTCCGCTCTACTCTGTCCTGATTAGGCCTTAACTGGAGTATCGTGTCCAGTTCTAAGCACCACACTTCAGGAAAGATGTGGACAAATAGGATAAAGTCCAAAGAGGAGCAACAACAATGATTAAAGGTCTAGAAAACTGAAAAAAAAAAAAGGGTTTGTTTAGTCTGGAAAAGAGAAGACTGAGAGGGGCCATGATAATGGTTTTCAAGTACATAAAAGATTGCTACAAGGAAGAGGGAGAGAAAAATTTCTCCTTAATCTGTGAGGATAGGACAAGAAGCAATGGGCTTAAACTGCAGCAAGGGAGGTTTAGGTTGGACATCAAGAATAACTTCCTAACTGTCAGTGTGGTTAAGCACTGGAATAAATTGCCTAGGGAGGTCGTGGAATCTCCATCATTGGAGATTTTTAAGAGCAGTTTAGACCAACACCTGTCAGAGATGGTCTAGATAATACTTAGTCCTGCCATGAGTGCAGGGGACTGGACTAACTGGCTTCTCAAGGTCCCTTCCAGTCCTATAATTCTATGAGGTTAATTCCATCATCTAATTTTCAAGTTATGGCTAGAGCACATAAGAAGGATGGTCATGTGGTATGCAGTAGACCTCACAAATGTAGGCATGGTCCATTGTGTTGACCGAAATGTCCACTCTGCATTATTATTATTATTATTATACTGGGTACAGTGTGCCTGTTAACTTTTGCTGTCTGCCCCAGTGAATAGCTGCTTTTCAGTGGTGGTATGAGTGTAGTTTCTGAAGCACACTGGGGTATTTCAGATAGATGTTGTACATGTATATGGAAACCTTCAATTATTTATTACCTCTTGAAGCAGTTTTGTACTGGTTGCCATTATAGATCAGCGTTTTTTCTTTAAAACTGCCCTAAACTTAGAGGATATCACTGTTTACCAAATGCTCATTCTTTAATGGCAACCACTATCCTTAAAAACCAGCCATTGCATCACAGAAACAAATGTTACCTCAGAATTTGCAGGATCCACTACTTAAAGTATAAGAAACCATAGGGGGCAATGCAATTACTGAAGTAACCTAGTATATTTAAGACAAAATTCCTAAGGGTATTCTGTCGGAATTTAGCATGAGTATGTCTGGAGGTCCCTTGGCTAAATGGCACTGTTAGATCTGTGGCTGAGGCACTGGAAAGGTTTAGGGCCTGATTATCTGAGGTGCTGAACACCTACAGCTCCCATTGACTTAATTAGATCTGTGAGGACTCAGCATCTCTGGAAGTTAGGCCATTAGCTGTATTTATGTAGCCTGTTCTACTTGAGGTGCAATCTGGTCCCATAATCAAGGTAAGATATGGTTTTACCAATGATCTCTCATGTATCCTAAGGACTTCTGTTTTCTCAGCCAGCTGAAGTCTGGTCAGTTGAGCTGCAGTCACTGAATGGACAAATGATGATTAAACCTCTCAAGATAGGTATGTGTATTTCTATGAGCCCCACCTGCATCTTTCCCTACTGCTCAACCTTTCTGTAAAAACTAGATAAATTCGAGGAACAACTATGAAACAGTAAGCAGGGATCTCACTTTATGCACAGATTAGCAAGGAAAGAGTTAAACTGCCTTGAGGAAGTGAGGAACTTGCAGGACTGCTAAGAGTGATAGAGAGAGCTCTGCAGCTGGGGCCCATTCAAACATAGGACATGGAGCAGGGCAGTGCTGGGCTCACAGCTACTGGGAAGAGGCAGAATCATTCTTACTTCTGCCTGGAGGAGAATAGGGAGGTTTATAAGGCTTGACCATAGCCACTATGGAGTAAGATCTGCTGACCATTTCTCCATCTACCCTGGAGAAACTGGGCTGTACCAGGATGGAGTGAATTAAAATGGCCTTCACTTTTGAATTAGTCTGGAAAACATTGTTGTTTCTCCTCCCTCACCTCCATCCCATGAGACAATAGATTCTAACAGACTTATTATCACACCACTATGCACTGGATTGGCCTAAGATTTTTGGACGGTGTTAGTGATCTGCTTTTTCCTCCCCTGTATGCCCCAATTATAGCTGACTTATTTTACACTAAACTTATGTATCAATCTTCAGGTTTTACACCACACTTCAGCTACACAAGTGGATCCCAGATTATTGTTCCTTACAGTGCTAGTGAATGACTCGCATTAATATTTGTTTTCAAGCTAACATTGCAAGGAAAAGTACAAAAAATGCTGTTGTAAAATGAAAGCTGAGATTCTCTCAAATCAGTGGGCTGCCTAGGACCCATGTGTTTGGCCTGGACTTCATCTGGCTGCTTATTACGTAATGGAGACGTGGATACATCTGCAGCATCCCTTGCAGGATTTCTGTTCCCTGGGTGGCATAGCAGAGTTTCTAGGTGTGACAAGAAATATAGGCGTATTAATGGGGCAGTTCACTGTGAATGGTTCCACTGAACATATGTTAACTTCTTATGCTAAACAATCTGTTCTAATCTTATATTTGGCTGAGACACTGAGTACCTTTCCCAGAGCTAAAGAAGAGCTCTGTGGAGCTCAAAAGCTTGTCTCTCTTACCAACAGAAGTTGGTCCAATGAAAGATATTGCCTCACCCACCTTGGCCATGTCTATGCTAGTGAGCTTACAGCGGCACAGCTGTACTGATGCAACTGCACCACTGTCAGATCTCTCATGTAGTCTCTCCGTGCCAACAGGAGAGAGCGCTCCTGTCGACATAATTAAACTACCCCCAACGAGTGGTGTCAGCAGGAGAAGCTTCACCACTGACATAGTGCTGTGCACGCTACCACTTACGCTGACAGAACTGATGTTGCTCACGGGGTGGAATATACACATCCTTGAGCACCGTATGCTTTGCCTACATAAGTGGTAATGTAGAAATGTGAAGGGTGGCACCACCTATCCTGAACTCCATGCTTGCAAAGTGTACAGTTTATGGTGCGGATGAAAGAAAATGTGAGAGATAAGTCATCTTGCATAGATGCTACTTAATGGTAGCAGCACTTTGGATCACTATATAAAAACACTGATTCAAATTGAGCCAGAAAGAGACTTGATTTAAAGGTTTAATCTTGTAGAACCAGCACCCTTTTGAACAGATCCACATCCATGGTACCTCTTCCAAAGGATCAGCACAGGAGTTAGTAAACACAAAAAAGTTACAGGTCTGAATGGACTTAAAAGTTAAATGAATGAAACCTCCTATCCTTAATATTATAGGCTGCCACTTCTATATTTATATAACTATAGTGGGTTCTTGTTGGGACATACATAGGCATGATTTCAACCTCTGACACATGTAAGAAGAGAAATGGGGGGTAACGTCAGTGACAGCCCTGTTTATAACTTAATCTTTTTATAGGTCCAGGTTCTCAAGTGCTCAGTGCTGCCAATTGGAGCTAGCTGCCAGGGTGACACTTAATGGCCAGAGTTCTGAAAGTGCTCAGCATCCAATATCCTGAGCTAATTTGAAAATCTAGCCACTCATTTAGGGCCTAAGCCAGATCTGACCAATCTGAAAATCTGTCCTTTAGTGCTGTAAATGTTCGCAGTACTTTAAAAGTATGTCTACACTTACAGCAGTGTCTAGACACTGCACATCCAACTAGCATGGGTATAAAGAGCAGTGTAGTTAGCCACACCTTAGGTGAGTACAATAAGGTGACCTCCATAGTGCTCTATGCACTCAAGCAGTGTCTTCCTGGTCTACATGTTATTTTTAGCAGTGTCCCATTGCCAGGGCCTTTAGCAGTGTCCCACTGCAGAGAAGGTTCCTGAAGTGCTAAAAGGCCCAAGCAGTAGGGAAAGATTTTGGCAGTGAAAAGGCTCTGGCACAGGGAAACTGCTAGACATTTTCCCTGATGCCTCCTCCCTGCTGGAACTTTCATTGCAGCATATGGCTACACTTCTGGTGATGGAGATGCAGCCTGTCTATTGCTGCATCTTATAGCTACATGAACTCTACCCACCAGAGGCTTGCCATCTTTTTAATTTCTGAAAACCCGACTCTACAGCACGACTGCTAGAACCTTCTCCTGCTCCAACTCTTCAGCCTGAGATCCCAGCCCCTCCTCTCTTCCCCCTTCCCTGTCTCTCACTGCTCTCCTTTCTCCCTCTTCCTCATTGCTCTTTGCTTCTCCACCTTCCTCTCTCCCTCCCCCAGCTGGGCTCCCTCTGCTTCAGGGCTGGACTGGGAGCTGCACCCCTGACATGGAGCCTGCCTGCCTGCCCGCCCATGAGATGCAGGTACGAGGCAGCCCCAACTGAGCAGGTCCTGGTGTGGGTTGATGACCTGACGCACCCCTCCATCTCCTCTTTACTCCCCTCCTGAGGTAACTGGATTTTTGTTGTCCAGTCAGTACATCTTTCTGGTTGAAAACTGCACATCTGTCAACCCTTCCTGCTGCCCAAAGGGTAAACAGGCTTTAAAGCTAGATCCTGCCCCAAAGTGCCCACAACCAAAATAGAGAGAGAGAGATGTACTTATAAGAGGCTAATCTAGTAGCCTTGCTGCAAGTATTAAATGCCTTACAAACTTAAAACTGAAAACAAAACAGTATCACTACTCTGAAGTTGTTGCAATATATGAGAAGCCCACAGTAATGGTTCATGAAGTAATCTGCCTCTCCAGTGGATTCAAGGGGCAGCAACATGTGTTAAAAATTATGATCCAGATCCAGCTGTACGCAGATGTGGTAAGTATCAGAGGGGTAGCTGTGTTAGTCTGGATCTGTAAAAAGCAACAAAGAGTCCTGTGGCACCTTATAGACTGACAGACGTTTTGGAGCGTAAGCATTCGTGGGTGAATACTCACTTTGTCAGATGCATGTAATGAAAATTTCCAGAGGCAAGTATAAATATGCAGGCAAGAATCAGTCTAGAGATAACAAGGTTAGTTCAATCAGGGAGGGTGAGGTCCTCTTCTAGCAGCTGAGGTGTGAACGCCAAGGGAGGAGAAACTGCTTTTGTAGTTGGCTAGCCATTCACAGTCTTTGTTTATCCTGAGCTGATGTCAAATTTGCAAATGAACTGAAGCTCAGCAGTTTCTCTTTGAATTCTGGTCCTGACGTACAGCTACCCCTCTGATACTTGACACCATGCAAGGCACTGCATTTATCCATATGGCATGGAAATCCATCAACCTCATGAAGAAACTTGCACAAGTACAGACAGATATCTTCCTTTCCAAATGCAAATGGATGGACATCATAGCAAATGAACTGAAGGTGAAAAATCCATTGCTATCTGCATACTGCACAGACCACAGTGAGAGATTATGCCATACACTATCAAAGAAACTAAGGAGCTACCTGATCAGCATCCTATACAGTGAACAGGAAAACATCAAAAAAGAGCTCTCCAACCTGGAGACTTTCATAAATAACCAACCTTCCGCACAAACAGACTTTACTAAAATAAGACAGGAGAGCTACAATACACACTTCACCTCTCTACAAAGGAAGCTGTCTAAAATTCTACCTGCCATCTGGGGCCACAACAGTGGTACCCCTAACTCACCCAACAATAGTCAATTTATCCAGCTTCACACTCAACCTGGCAGAAAAGTCATCCTTTCTCGTAGACTCTTTTTGCCCCACCACCTCCACAAACATGATACAGTTCTGCAGTGATCTGAAAGCCTACTTTCGCCATCTCCGACTCAAAAAATACTTTCAAGATAACACTGAACAGCGCACTGATACACAGATACCCTCCCACCAACAGCACAAGAATAACAACTCCACGTGGACTCCTCCTGAGGTTCGAAACGACAGTCTGGACCTATATATAGAATGCTTCTGCTGACGTGCACAGGCAGAAATTGTGGAAAAACAATATCGCTTGCCTCATAACCTAAGTCGTGCAGAACACAATGCCATCCACAGCCTCAGAAACAATCCTGACATTATAATCAAAGAGGCTGATAAAGGAGGTGCTGTCATCATGAACAGGTCTGACTACCAAAAGGAGGCTACCAGACAACTCTCCAACACCAAATTCTACAGATCACTTTCCTCAGATCCCACTGAGGAAACACTAAGAAACTGCGTCATCTACTCAGGACACGCCCTACACTAACATAGAAACAAATCAACATGCCCTTAGAGCCCCAACCAGGGTTATTCTATCTACTATCCAAGATCCACAAACCTGGAAATCCTGGACACCCCATCATCTCTGGAACTGGCACTCTCACTGAAGGACTGTCTGAATATGTGGACTCTCTACTCAGATCCTACGCCACCAGCACTCGCAGCTATCTCTGTGACACCACTGATTTCCTGAGAAAACTACAATGCATTGGTGATCCTCCAGAAAACACCATCCTAACCGCCATGGATGTGGAGGCTCTCTACACAAACATCTCACACACAGATGGAATACAAGCTGTCAGGAACAGTATCCCTGATGATGCCACAGCAAAACTGGTTGCTGAGCTCTGTGACTTTATCCTCATACACAATTATTTCAAATTTGGTGACAATGTATACCTCCAGACCAGTGGCATCGCTATGGGCACCCAAATGGCCTCATAATATGCCAACATTTTTATGGCCGATCTGGAACAGCGCTTCCTCAGCTCTCGTCCACTCATGCCCCTTCTCTGCCTGCGCTACATTGATGACATCTTCATCATCTGGACCCAGGGGAAAGAGACTGTGGAAGAATTTCACCACAATTTCAAGAACTTCCACCCCACCATCAACCTCAACCTGGACCAATCTACACGAGATGTCCGCTTCCTAGACACCATGGTACAAATAAGTGACGGTCACGTTAACGCCGCCCTATACCGAAAACCTACCAACCGCTATGCCTACCTTCATGCCTCCAGCTTTCATCCCAGACACACCACACGATCCATCGTCTACAGCCAAGTGCTGAGGTACAACTGTATTTGCTCCAACCCCTCAGACATAGACCAATACCTACAAGATCTTCACTAAGCATTCTCAAATGTACGATACCCACATGAGGAAATAAGGAAAGAAATCAAAAGAGCCAGACATGTACCCAGAAGCCTCCTGCTGCAAGACAAGCCCAAGAAAGAAACCAACAGAACTCCACTGGCCATCACCTATAGTCCTCAGCTAAAACCTCTCCAACGCATCATCAGTGATCTACAACCCAACCTGGACAATGATCCCTCACTTTCACAGGCCTTGGGAGGCAGGCCAGTCCTCGTCCACAGACAACCCGCCAATCTTAAGCATATTCTCACCAGCAACAATACACCACACCACAGTAACTCTAGCTCAGAAACCAATCCATGCAACAAACCTTGATGCCAACTCTGCCCACATATCTACATCAGCAACACCATCACAGGACCTAACCAGATCAGCTACAACATCACCGGTTCATTCACCTGAACATCCACCAATGTAATATACGCCATCATATGCCAGCAATGCCCCTCTGCTATGTACATCGGCCAAACTGGACAGTCCCTTCATAAAGGGATAAATGGACACAAGTCAGATATTAGGAATGGCAATATACAAAAACCTGTAGGAGAATACTTCAACCTTCCTGTCCACACAATAGCAGATTTAAAGGTAGCCATCCTGCTGCAAAAAACTTCAGGATCAGACTTCAAAGAGAAACTGCTGAGTTTCAGTTCATTTGCAAATTTGACATCAGTTCAGGATTAAACAAAGACTGTGAATGGCTAGTCAACTACAAAAGCAGTTTCTCCTCCCTTGGTGTTCACACCCCAACTGCTAGAACAGGGCCTCACCCTCCCTGATTGAACTAACCTTGTTATCTCTAGACGGATTCTTGCCTGCATATTTATACCTGCCTCTGGAAATTTCCATTACATGCGTCTGATGAAGTGAGTATTCACCCACCCAAGTGTGTGCTCCAAAACGCCTGTTAGTCAATAAGGTGCCACAGGACTCTGTTGCTTTTTGCAGATATGGTAGGAAGTTTGAGAATACTGTATCTGAGAGTAGGAGATGTTTAGAAGGGATCAGAAACAGAATTGAGATGATTCCTGGTTGAATAACCCAGTGCAGGCCTATTGCACTCTTTTTACAGTGGGGAGGCCAGTATCTTCTTTAGGGTCTCTCTGCTTGTTTCTTATTTAAATTCAAAGTGATGTCAATTGACTTATACCAAGTGGTGCACACTGCAAATAGGCAGTTTTTCGAATTAATTTCAAGCAAAGACACTTCCTAATTCCATGAGGAAATAGGCAAGTGAGCCTTTAGAGATACAAATTTAATAAAGCAATGAAATAAATGTGCACTTTGAAAGTAGTTTTACTTTTGTTAGTAGGCAAGAAAAATAGCTATTTGCTCCTTTTCTTCTGCAGTTGCTGAGGCACTGGGATATTTCCAATGCTTTCTATAGGCTACTCCTTAGAGTAATCCTATTTTTCAGTTAATATTCATCCGTGAAGGGGAGAGGAGAGAAGTGAAGCTTACGATAGTATGTGCTTTGTGATTGGAGGGATGTCTTGATGCCTTTATTAATAAATGTTTATTACGGTGGTGGTAAGGATCAACCAAGAATGGGGGCCCCCAGTGTGCTATGGACTGTACAAACACAGAGTAATAGATGGCCTGTGCCCCAAAGAGCTTACAATCTATGTAGACAAAGCAGACGTGGGGGAGGGGAGAGTTCACAATGTGATAGTGGCAAATATCATGTTAGCAGGGCTGGCTCTAGGCACCAGCAAACCAAGCATGTGCTTGGGGTGGCACATTTCCAGGGGCAGCATTCCGGACATATTTATTTATTTTTTTCCCTTCCGGCAGCAAAAGCCTAGAGCCAGCGCTGGCAGCAGCAGCGTGTCATGCGTGGGGGCACCCTGGGGCTGCTGTGGTTCATGCTGCAGAGGAGTAGCGCCTGCACCTTGTGGCTGGGCTGGGCAGGCTCCGAGCGGGGGAAACTCGGGCTGAGGGCTGCCCTGTGGGGCACACGGAGCCATCTGCAGGTGCCGCAGGGCGGCCTCCACCAAGCACCGCAGCTGGGGCTGGGTGAAGCCACCTGAGCTGCCCAGGGACTGCAGCATGGCAGCCACAAGCAGCAGCAGCGGGGCCATAGAGGGCAGGGCACTGCTGTGCAGGGCCTGCTGTCCCACTCTCTGGGGCTCCGCTCCCTCTGGGGCTACCCTGCTGTGGCTCCTCAGCTCCCTGCCAGGGCGGTTCCCTGGCTCTGCCCTCCCGGGTCCCGGCTGGTCCTTGAGGCGAGAGCCCTGACTGGAGGGACCCTGGGCTGAGGTGCGGCCTGGGAGCCCTACTGCTTACCCTGACCCTGCCAGTGCTAGACTGGCTGGAGGGGAGGGGGCAGCCCAGGGCTGTGGTGGCAGGGGGTGTGGGTGGGATGGGGTGGGGGGGAGAGCCCAGCATTGGGGCGGCAGAGGGTGCGGGTGGGGTGGGCTGGGGCAGCAGCCCAGGGCTAAGGCAGTAGGGGGTATGGGTGTGGGGGGGGAGAGAGAGCCCAGGGCTGGGGTGGAAGGGGGTGTGGGTGGGCACTGGTGGTGGGAGTGGGGTGAGAGACCAGGGCTGGGGTAGGGGGCAGTCAGAATAATTTTTTGTTTGGGGTGGCAAAAAACCTAGAGCCAGCCGTGCATAATAGTGCTATGATTTGTGTGTATGATAGGATGGGGCGAGTTGAAGGGAAGGAAGTGAGAGGGGCAGGGGAGAAGAGAGTTAGGGGGCAGATGTGAAGTGATGCTGAGGTGAAGAGATGTGGGAAGGAGAGGGGAAAGTCTTTGAGTAGATAGCTAATCAGCATACAGAAGAGAAATCCAGAAAAACTGTAGAAAGTTCTCAATGTCCAGAGGTTCTTGCTTTTGCTGCTTCTACCTCAGTTCCAACTAGCTGGAGTATCTGGCTGGCTTCCTCCAAGTCCTTAGTTTTTTCTCCATGGCTACATGGATGGGAGGGGAGAGAGAGAACGAGGAGGTGCACCATCTAGGTCCTAGTTTCCCTGGTGTGTGTGTGTGTGTGTGTGTGTTTGTGTAGTCTCCTCTACACATTTCAGTGCTGGGGATTGCTGTGGCTGGAACTCATTTTACCCCTATCCCTGCAGTGCAGCAGTACCTGCTTTGACTGCTTCTGGTATTTTATCATGGGCTATTTCCTGCTCATCTGGATACCAGTTTCCTTGTTTCCTTTAAGGGCCAGATCATGTGAACAGCTATGTGCTTTCTGAACTTGGACTGGAGTCTGAGAGTACTATTTCCTTCTTTCTGCTTCTCTAGAGGTTTTTTTCCCTTCCCACCAAAATGAAAGGCGTTAGAAGAAATTCAGATATTTATATTAATCCAATCAAGATTCCGTGGGAGGAAGGATGAGGTTAGGAAAGTGGCTTTTGGGCAGAACTCCATCCAATGAACTACCAGAAAATTTCCTCATTTATGATGTGAGTTACCTCCATGTCCTGTGTAGTACTCATGATAACTGGAGTTACTTCACTTGCAACAATGTTAACTATACTGTGATTCCTGGTAATGTTCCTGATTCAATTATCTTATGGTAAATCAAAGTAAGTGTGCTAACACTGTTACTGAAATTCCTTAGCAAATATTTACAGGAATATATCAAGCCCATTGAAGCATAGCTTTTAAATTGTATTCCTGAAAACAAATCCTGTTTGTGTATGAACGAAGTCACAATCATTCTTTAAACTGTACAATAAATCTTGCAGCTCTGAAAAGGTTGAAAGCTATTTGCATTTGGCGGAGGTAATGAAATGCATTTTAATAGACTTAAATGTTCCGCCTTGTTAATAAAGAACAGCAGCATGTGTGTGATCAGGTGGTTGCTATGAAATTAAGGTTTGGTTTTTTGCAGTTAGATCTTGTTCATTCCCAGAACTCCTATTTTCCCGCTGCGGCAAATAAAGCAATAGACTGTCAGACGAGTATAGCACCAGCATTGTTATCCTGCGGAAATAAATAAGTCACTTGTTTAGTCAGCAAATGCATACTTAATAAACAATATAGATCACTATAAGGTTTTCAAATGCTGTTAGCTTGATTAGTAAAATGCTCTTTGTAAAGAATTTCACTGAATTCAGGAACAATAAAATATAATAGAATCCATATCCTGAGAGGGTTTGCACGATACTGTATAATTATTGGGAGCTGGTTTTGTCACAGCAACTCTAGCCAAAGGCAGAATTCTATATGTGCAGCTCTCAGTACTCATTTGCGTCAGGCAACACTGTCCCAACTGAAATGTTTTGTTCCTCTAAACATAGAGATCACATATTTTCTGAAGTGCTGAACTTGAAGTTATGCACAAAAATGAGAGAGAAATCTTATCTATTAACGGATCTTGTGTGCATGTTTATTCTCTTATTTGAATAATGTTATTAAACAAATCTAAACACCATTGCACGATTAAAAATGTCTTTAATGTCCAAAAGAACAGCATGTTTACCACACCTGGCTTTCCTTCCATCACCATCTACCCATGCGACAACGATTAGAGATCACTCATTCACTGATGAGGACTGGGAATGAAGCTATTTAAAATTCTGCTGACTATCGCTGTAAAAAATCTCTCCACTGAGATTCATCCTGTCTCATCTTAAAATAATTGATATATGCAAAATTTAAACAATGATGCCTGTAACCTTAACTTTAGCCTTTAACCACTGTCATTTGGTTAGGTTAAGACCCAATGTTTCATGAGTATTAGAAAGTTTTAATAAGATCTCTTTCCACTTTTTTGCAAATTGAAAAACAAAATGAGTGGAATCCGGCAGTATTAGTCAGCAGCTGCACTTTGCTGCCTCTGCTGATGTTTTAATTCTAGACATGCTGACTAGTAATGAACAAACCTTTTATCATTAAAAATGTGGAACTCCCAGATGTTCAACAACCCTTTCAGTGAATTGAAAGGAGTCTTGTGCTAGGCCTGAGAGCTGGCAAGCTTTGCCTGTTAATTGCCGTGGGTTGCTACACTCGAACACTGCAGAGGCTCACCCCCTCTCCAAAGACTCTAGTCATCGGTGAGTTCGTCCACCGTATAATCCAATGTAATCATATTTATTCTCATCTCTTATTTTTGCAGGGAGATAATCCACCTGCCTATTCCCTAGTTCCAGAACAATGGGAACATAAGCATAATTTTGATTGAGATAAGTTACAAGAAAAACTAATTAAATTTCAGGCTGCATATGTAATGCCAGTATGTCACCGAGTAGGGAGGTGACAGTGGGGCCACATGTACAATCTTCAGTTCTAGGCACTGCATTTACTAGAAAAAAATCTAGTTAAGTTGGAGGAAGCTTAGAGAAGAGCAACAGGGCAAAACTGGCGCTGCTTTCTTGAAAAGCTGACCTTAGTTTTATGCAGAGACCCTTTCTTTTGTTGCAAGTGCATCTTCTCTTTCTGTATGGTGCCAGATCATCTCCTTTGCTACAAAGCCTCCTTATTCTGCCCAGCTCACAGCTGCCAAGCCCACATCCATTCAGCTAGAATGAGTCAAAAGCTCCAGCTGTGTACGTCTCGACAGCTACTTTGCAAATCCCTGCATGTCAAATTCCATCCTGCTTCTTAGAGGGCCAAAAGGTCTTTTGACAAGGAGTCAGAATTGTTTCATCTGTATGAGCTGTCCTCTCAGAAGCAAACAGTTTTGATGCTCTGAACACCAGCATTTATATCAAGTCCCCAAGGATCGGAATTTATTTGAACTGAAGAATCGATAATGTTACCTAGGTGGTTTATTTAAAGAAACTTTTTTGTTGTTGCTATGTAACCTTAGTTCTACAACAGATACTGTGTGATGGGAATTCTTCTTCTTAATTTTGGTGCCCATTTTATGTTTGGGTTTTTTTTTTAAACATGCACTAACCTTTTCTTTGCCTCCAACTTAATGACTTATTTGATCCATCTTGGCTTAATCATCTTTGATTAGAGTGTCATTTGGTCATACTTCTGTTTTTGGTTTTCAGATTTAAACAAGACAAAATTGTGTATGTGAGAATAGTTCAGCTGGAAGCTAAACAGAATTGAAATAAAGGTGGGGTACATTGTGATTTGTAGTACTTTGACAACACAAGGGCTGCGCTCGTGTTATGATATGGTTTTATGTATAAATAATGGCCAGAAGTTGCTTATATTACTTAAATATTTACGAACAAGACAGTGGGTATGAAGGCTGCAGACAGAACAATATAATTTATGTAAACTGAAAAGTAGAAGAATTGCAATGGAATACCATAGCCTTGGAATGTACAGCAGCCAAACCTTTTAACTCAAGATATAACTTGGGGGGAAATAACAGCACAGTTATTTGGTGACACTTACACTCTGAGACAACAGCAAGAACTGAACCATATAGAATATTTTGAATATTTCAAATCTATGTTAGAAGCACTTTTCTTAATAGTAAAGAAAGATTAAGAAAGCTCCCCTGGCTCAATTTTCAGAGACAGGATATCACCTGAGTTAGAGGTAAAATTCAATGGGTCACTTTGCATCTGCAAATACTGAGGAACACCATTTAGGACGACCTTTTTTAGAAAACAAAAGTTTCATCCTAAAGTGCTTAAGATCACGTATCATGTGGATTTCCTTTCAGCAGGCCTCAGAACAGCAAGGAATCCCCTAATTCCTTGTATGATACAGCAACTAAGGACACAGCTTGAGTTTCAGTTCTGAATTTGGCTTTTGTGGCTTGACGCACACCCTGAAAACATACATACAATTCTATTTAAAAAAAAAAAAAGATAATAGAAATTAAAAAAAAAACATAATTAGAACACCATAATTGCTCAGTAGGCCCAGTAAATGTAACATTAAAATTATAATTGACCCAGTAAATGTAACACTGATTTTTAGAGACTATTACATATTGTGTATTCATACAATGAACTTTCTATCTGATTAACTATCTACTTTGGAAGTGTTATATGCCTGGGATCGGCAACCTCTGGCATGTGGCTCGCCAGGGAAAGCACCCTGGCAGGCCGACGCGGCAGATAAACAAACTGGCCCGGCCCGCCAGGGTGCTTACCCTGGTGAGCCGCATGCCAGAGGTTGCTGACCCTTGGTTTATGCTCTTTCATGAAATCTGGGGGGTGAGAGGCACTCAGGAATGGTGTTTAAAGGGGCAATACATGTTTAACTATTTCAAAGTATGCAAGCCACAAGTAAACACTGCCTTGTCAGTATCCCAGGTGTGCCTTCTTTGCCTCAGTTTCCCCCTTGCAGTGTGAAATTTTGACAGACCAATGTTCCTTGAACATACCACTCCCTTCTAACATCCAAACCACACCAGTTACTGTTGATTTCCAAAGTCAGCAAAGTCTCTGAGAAATTAGGGATGAGTTCCCCACCTACCTCTGAGGCGGCAGCAGGAGTGGGAGAGTTTAAGCAAGGTCTCTCTATTGCTGCTTACCATTGCCTCTGCCACCTTTGATGATGATCACTACTGTTTCTGATGCTGTCTGCTGCCACCCATCATTGCTACTGTTATCTTTCCGCTGATTAGCACTGACTTTTGCTGCTGCTTGGTGAAGCCTGTACCTGCAATTCTTTGTTCTGAGGCTCCACAACTTAGGCCAGATATTCATGATTTTTAGTTCTTTGATTTCAATGGGTAGTGGGGAACCTCACTGCTACTGCATCCTTGCGGGGGGGGGGGGGTTCACTGCAACACTGGTTACACTGCAGTAACATCCACACCCTGTCTGACTTTTGCTTGCATTTGGTCTCATTGCCCCCTGTTTAATGAGTGAGGTTAAAGTTAGTGACCACTTCCCTTAAGGCATATTAAGTATTTTTCTCCTGCCCTTTAGTTATATAGTAAGGATGATAACATTTCATTCCCCCTGCATTCAAGACTAAAGTGAATTTTAACCCTAAACTGCTAAAGTTGATCACTTTGTCAGAATTGATCACCTATGCAAAGTAGGTGTATCTGTGCAAATCTGGCCTGCTCCTGAGTTCTTTCCCCCAAATTCATTAGTAGATGATAGGGGAGAGCTCATTCAGACCCTGGTTTACATCTGTATTCAAGGACTTCTTTAAACAGCTATTTTTTGACTTAATAGATTTTTTTTTGAGTAGTCATAGTGCAACATTCATGAATGTACAAACATTGAAATCCATAGCTTGTTCACCTATCGTGTATGTACACTAGACCTGCAAGCTGAAAATCCCCACGAAAGTTTTAGTGGACAAGGCATTGCATTCCAAGCATCACTCTGAAATAAAATACAAATTCTCACATTCTTCCTCCCTTCCCCCACACTCCGTTTAAATATCTGAAAACAGTTCAGGGTTTCTAACAACTGGTCTGCAGGAGTAGGGCAAAGGAACTGGTAAACTGGCTTCCCTGTCTTTAGGGATGATGTAGTGACTCCTATTTAACCCCTTCTTCCACATGCCTGGAAAACAGTGCATGACCAGGTGAAATAGGTGTGGCCAGGGAGCTGCTGCAGCGGGTTGATTTGCAGCTAATGTGATGGCCCCTTCCCCTGGGGTGTGTGTGTGCAAGCTGTTACCATCTGAAGCAGCTCAGAACAACCACGTGGATATGCTACATTGTGCCTCAGGACTAGAGCCAGTATGGAGACAGATTAGGCCTTGTAGACATCACAAAATTGAGAAATTTCAGAGGACAACAAATTTTGCATGTTTTCCACAAAGCAGAGATCAAATAGCTGCTTCCAGTCAGAATTATTTTGTTTTAGATTGAGAGCAACCAAACAAGCAGTGTTGCCAATTCTCATTATTTTTAATGTGAGCAAGCAGTGCAAGTAGGCCAGTACGCTGTACCAGTAAACTATTTATAGTCTGGATGGCATACCCGAAACAAAGAGCAGCAGCCCCTCTGGAGGAGAGGGTGGGGTGGTGGGGCTAGGGGTTCTGCTCCTTTCCCCACTGCTCTTCCCAGCAGGGAAAGGAGCAGAACTTTCAGCCCTGCCCTTCCATGGAGCTGTGTCTCCGTCTGTGTACCACCAGAGGAGAGGGCTAGGGGGTGGGGCTGGGAGTTCTGCTTCTTTCCCCACTGGGAAGAACAGTAGTGGGGAAAGGAGCAGAATGCCAACAGCTACTCCAGTGGCTGTACCGTCCCCAGCTTCTCCCCTCCAGCCCTGTCGTCCAGTGGGGCTGCTGCTTTGGTACACAGGGGGAGGAAGGCAGGTCTGTAGAAAGGCAGGGGACAGGGCTGGGGGTTCTGCTTCTTTCCCCACTGCAGTTCCTGAGAGAGCCCTGCCCCAAAGTCTCCAGTGCAGCAGGAGGAAGACAAAGTCTGCCCCTCCCAGTAACATGGGATGGACGTGGGGAGGGGATGGGGAAAGTGTGGGAGCCCCAGACTGCAGGTAGTGAGGAGGGTCATGTGGAGAAGTCATGTGCCCAATTTAGCTGGTGCCACCCCCGGTAAGAAATAGATTTTACTTGCACCACTGGTATGAGCCTAGGGCTACTAAGAGTTTTACTTTAAAGCCTCAGCTCCTGGAGAAAAGGGTGAGTACATGAGAATCTTGGATTTCCTTTTATTTTTAAAGTACATTTCTAGCCCTTCTGATTGTAGAGAACTTGAAAACTCAAAATTTAGACTGGGAATAGTGTGTATTTGCAACCTTGAGAATAATTAACCGATGGAAAAATGTAGCCCTCAGGATGTGGAATATTCTTTTTCATTTGAAGCCTTCAAATCCAGACTGGATCTGTTTCTAAACAGTGTGTTCTAGCTCAGCCAAGAGTTATGGGCTTGATGCAGAGTAAAACTCTAGCTTGTTAATTTACGGTAGTTTGACTTCCTGCATATCATCATGGTCCCTCTGGCTGGACAACCTAGGAATTGCATGGTAGAATTACAATTCTCATAGAAGACCAGATGTCAGATCTTGAGGACTTATTTTTTCTTTTGTTTCTGTTCTTGTTGTGTTTTAATCGAACCCCTACACATTATGGGCAAAAGGTCTGAAAGTTTTTAATTACCGTAAAACTCTCTTATTTAAAGCCATGGCTTCCAAGTACTGATTCCTCTTACCCTCTAAGTTTTGCTTTTAAAATGTGTTTTGGGTTTTTTTGTTTGTTTTTTTAAATAGTTCCCTAGCCTGCTCAAGACCCTAATAACTTTAAGCTCACTGGACAAGATTCTCAGCTGGTCAAGTCAATGGAACTGCGATTACTTTACATCAGATGATGATCCATCCAGAGTAAAACTTAGCCAAGCTCTTAAACCCACCAAAAATAGTGTTTTATCATTAACACCTGGCAGATATTTGATAAGCAATGGTATGAATGACTTAGCTATACATCTTAATTTGGCAGCAGGGGATTGTAAACAGCAGAGCACTGGCACTACCAACAGATCATTCTGGGGTTACCATTTCTCCCTGGACTTTCTCCAGACTGCTCCCCTCCTAGTTTGACTGTCTATGAAATACTTTGCCTATGGTTAGACAGTCAGAGCTACAGGTCTTCTTGAAGGCTAATGTGAATGGCAGTCGTTCCATGAATTGATCTTTGGGGAATATTACTAAATGTAGCTTCTCTGGCAAACCTAATCTCGATCAGTCTGGGGATCAGAAATGTCAAGTTAGCAGTTTTGATTGCTCTAGAGAGAGAACAGATTTTTCCTTGTTGCTTAAAATATTCTTATCCTTCTGACTTCAAGTCAGAGAGGCTTTTGAGCTGTAATGCTTTAACCTTGCTTCATATATTTTCAATCTTTTTCCATAATTTTGTAGATGTTTCCAAAATGTTGCTTTTAATTCCCAGTCATTCCTGTGTATATTTTCATATGATTTACATTAGACTTCGAATGAGTCCCTCAAAGAGGCTACTAAGAAAAAGTTACCAGGGTGGGAAGTGAAGTGCCACCATGGATTGCAGATTGGTTATGCCACAAAACACAGAGCAGGAATGTTCACTATTACCATTATTAAACTTTTTGTTAAGGAGGTATGTCACATGCAGTGGGTATTCAATACCCTGATTTTTCTACCTCACTGTTTATATCTTTTTATAAAATCTGCAGATGATTTAAAAATAGAGTAGAGAAGACAATGAGAAAATTTAGAGCAATTTACTAAAGTGAAGTGAATGGATAGCATGACAGCAGATGAAATCCTTTATTGCAATTGCAAGGAGATACAGATGAGAAGGAATAGGTTTTAGGGGCTTTTTTATGTTGGAAAACCAGGTTTTCACACACTTTTTTTGTGTAAAGTGTCTGCTTTCTGTGGAAAAAATTGACTTTGTGGAAAAAACAAAACCTCAAAACTTTTGGGTTTGTATTCTGTCAGTCAAAATTTTCCTCAAGGGCTGATAAACATTTCCCAACCAAGTCTAATAGTCTTTTATATTCACATGGCTGGGATAAGATTACCCTTAATCATGTAGGAGACAACTTGGTCAAAAGGCAGTGTAATGATAATCCAATAAGAAAAACATTAGGATGTACAAAGAATGGATTAGCAAAAATTATAATTCATTATCTTTGACAGAATTGTGCTCTTTAAGGTCTTAGAATAATAGAATCATAGAAGATTAGGGTTGGAAGATACTTAAGGAGGTTGTCTAGTCCAACCCCCTGCTCAAAGCGGGACCAACACCAACTAAATCATCCCAGCCTGGGCTTTGTCAAGCCAGGCCTTAAAAACCTCTAAGGGTGGAGATTCCACCACTTCTCTAGGTAACCCATTCCAGTGCTTCATCACTCTCCTAAAGAAATAGTGTTTCCTAACATCCAACCTAAACCTTCCCCACTGCAACTTGAGACCATTGCTTCTTGTTCTGTCATCTGCCACCACTGAGAACAGGTGAGCTCCATCCTTTTTAGAACCCCCCTTCAGGTAGTTGAAGGCTGCTATCAAATCCCCCTTCACTCTTCTGCAGACTAAATAACCCCACTTCCCTCAGCCTCTCCTCATAAGACGTGTGCCCCAGCCCCCTGATCATTTTCATTGCCCTCTACTGGACTCTCTCTAATGTGTCCACAGTTCTGTAATGGGGGCCCCAAAACTGGACTCAATACTCCAGATGTGGCCTCACCAGTGCTGAATAGAGGGGAATAATAACTTCCCTCAATCTGCTGGTAATGCTACTAATGCAACCCAATATGCCGTTAGGCTTCTTTAAAAGCAGCAAAGAATCCTGTGGCACCTTATAGACTAACAGACATTTTGGAGCATGAGCTTTCGTGGGTGAATACCCACTTCCTCAGATGCATGACAACTTCTTGGCAACAAGGGCACACTGCTGACTCATATCCAGCTTCTCATCCACTGTAATCCCCAGGTCCTTTTCTGTAGAACTGCCACTTAGCCAGTCAGTCCTCAGCCTGTAGCGGTGGATGGGATTCTTCCGTCCTACGTGCAGGACTCTGCACTTGTCCTTGTTGAACCTCATCAGATTTCTTTTGGACCAATTCTCCAATCTGTCTAGGTCACTCTGGGTCCTATCCCTACCCTCCAGGGTATCTATCTCTTCCTGCCAGCTTAGTGTCATCTGCAAACTTGCTGAGGGTGCAATCTATCCCATTGTCCAGATCATTAATAAAGATGTGGAACAAAACTGGCCCCAGGACCAACCCCTGGGGCACTCCGCTTGATACTGGCTATCAACTAGACATTGAGCCATTGATCACTACCTGTTGAGTCCAACAATCTAGCCAGCTTTCTATCCACCTTATAGTCCATTCATCTAATCCATACTTTTTTTAACTGCAAATCCGCAACGCAGTGGGAAGGGGAATGCTCTGCTGTTGCATATCTCCCCATTGTGCAGTTATTCTGTCTATGCACACGTCTAAGGGTTGGTACCACAGTTCTTACTAAATTGTATGTATCTTTCCCTGAGAAAGAGCTATGCTGGTGTATTTGTTCACGGTCCTCTTATGCATTGTTTGTGCTCAAAAATCAATAAAACCTTCAGATTATGTAGCTGCCTCTGTTTTCTTATGTTTTGAACCAAGCTCACTTTGTAGTGCTAGGATCATCTTCAAACAATTTCTCTTGTTCTGTTTACTGTCTAAGGGTCATATTATGCCATCGATTACATTTTTTTTTAAAAGTAGAGCTCCTATGGAAATCAACAGGGAGTTCTGCTTAAAAATCAATGGTGTGATAGGCCCCTGAAACCGAAGACGATGACACTTAAGCACTTCAGGTGATGTGATTAGGATGCTCACACAGACCTCTAATCTGCAGGCAAAGGAAAGGTTACTAAACTAAATTACAGAGAAATATAGAGTATGCCTACACTGCAATTAAACACCTGTGGTTGGCGGGTCAGTTGACGTGGACTTGCAGGGCTGAGACTGGCTCTGGGACCCTCTGTCCTCATGGGATCTCAGAGCTCAAGGTCCAACTCTGGGACCCTGCATCTACACCATAGTTTTACAGCCCGGCAGCCTGAGCCCTGTGAGTCTGAGTCCGTTGATGTAGGCCAGCCATAGGTGTTTAATTGCAATGTAGACATACCCATTATGGGGATACTTACTAGATGCTTAACTTACTTCAGTTCCTTTGCCTGATTGAGAGCAACAGAATTGGGCACAAAATAATAGGCAGCAGCAACATCAGAAGAATTACCCATCAAACAGTAGCTGTCATAGGACTAAGCTTATATACCAAAACCAAAATTGTCTTTAAATAGACCACCCTGGTAACATCACTGATTGTTCAATTCAAAGAAATTCTGATCCTTGGGGACTGGGAGCTCTAGAGATAAATGCTGATGTTCAGCGCATCAAAACTGCTTGCTTCAGACAGGACAGCTTAAGCAGATGAAACAATTCCGTGTCCTTGTCAAAAGACCTTTTGGTCCCTTAAGAAGCAGGAGGGAGTTTGACATGTGTTGCAGGGATTTGTAAAGGGGATCCCTTGAGATGTAAAGCAACTGGAGCTTCTGACTGCTCCTGATTGTTCCAAGCCTCTTCACTTGCTAAAATATTATATTTTGGTTTCTGTTTTTTTAAATAAATATAAATGGAAAAGGCTGCTGAGAATATTCCTCTTGGAAGTATCTTATTGACTGACTTGTTTGTCCTGTTGCAGTCTATGGCCTTGATCCTACAGACCTATGTGTGAGCAATCATCAATTGTCTTCAATGGAACTTCATGCAGGGTGGGGGCTGCATGGAACAAGGCCTCTGAAAGGTCCTCTGGAAATTCATTGTTCATTAGTCCATAGTACAATGCCCTTTACACAATCAGCACGTGGCATTTAGTGCAGTTTTAGGATAGAGTAATGTGGCTAGTTAATTGGGTTTGATAATGGCTCTGCAAGCTTTATGGCAAAGTGAGAGATACTCATGCCTTTTGGAAAAAAATACAGAAGTGGTGACATTTTGTTTTGTGGTTTGTAACAGTAAATTTATTAACATGAACTCCGAGAAGTTTATGAAAATGCCCACAAAAGGAGAGTATAGGCAGCACTCACCACCTTTTTGCCTCTTGTGAGGCTCCTTTCACTATCCACATCTGGCTGTATTATCTTGTCCTGGACCCCATCCACCTGTTCATCAGCCAGATACTGTATCATAGCAGTCAATAAGAATTTTGCCATTGACTTCAATAAAAGCTGAATTAGGCCCTACTCTTTCCGATAACTATATCCTAGGCCCATTTTGAGGCTTGGAAAACTGCTCTCAGAAGGAATGAGCTTCTTTTTATTCTAATCAACCCTTTTCGCTTTACTGAAAAAAGTGAATTTAGAAAACTATCCCCATTTTCAGAGGCTGGAACAAGAAGCCATTAGAATTTAGATGAGTGTTGCATCCTGTAAGCTAAGAATGATTTTGTTTTCTGAAATCTGATTTACTTATTTTGTAAAATAATACTGAGCAAGGCCATTGTTCATGTTCTCTGCATGGTCAGTGTGGCAAACAAGTCAGTTTAATTTGTGTTGTAAGCTTGTTACAAGAGGCAGAGCGGGGAGTAGAGGCTGAAAAGAACTCTTGCATTTGTGGTTTTAATAAGAATTGTTTTCACCAGGGAACTCTCAGCCTGTCGGATTAAGATTGTAAAGAGACCTTTTACTGTAACAGCTCTGACAGTTATCCTCTTAGTAAAGTTTGCTTTTGGGATAATTACATATTACATCTACTGTTTACTAAATGAACAGCTCTTTGGCACTGCTTTTAACCTTGACCAGATTTCCCCATGGTGGTTTTTCTTGTGACTGTGATGGAAACATTTAGAAATACATTTTGCCTCTCTTGTTTTTGGTGGTTTTTGTTTTGATAGGGAATGAGTTTCCCCCCTTGAATTCGTGAATATGGATTTGAAGGATCATTTTAGCAATTATGCCTCAAGTAAGATTGGCATCATCTGCAGCTGGAAGGGAAAATGCAGGCTCATTCATTTTCATTGTTTTGTAGAAAATATATTTCTGTTATGTGTGAAAGTTCCTAGCTTTTGAAATCTGTTGAAGAAAGAGGCAGGCCTTAGGGAAGGGGATGGGCTAAATAACCTCTTGAGGTCCCTTCCAGGTTTATGTTCCTCCGAGTCTAAGTCCATACTGCAGGATTTGATGATGGTCTATGATGGTGTGGAGGAGAGAGCTGGCCGTAGGTGAAGCTCCACCTGGTTTTTTTTAATACTTTGAATTAAATAATGCTTGACTACCTGCATGTAAAGGTGATACTGCATCTGGAACCATAAATCTAGCCCACAGAGGCCCAAACTGGACATTTATCAGTCTTTTGAGAAGCAGTGGGATCAAGCAGTATCTGCCTATCAAAGCATTGTTTACTCAAACAGTGAAGCCAGCTACAAGCACACATGGCTGGTTCAACCGAACCTGAAGCCTTTTTTTAAAATGGTGAATTAGAACCAATGGCCTCCTTCTACAGTTGTCTGAAATTCAGAATTGTTTCATGGGATTTAGTATGAAAATATTTGCAGTTTTTTGTGCAGTGTTGTACACCTCAGATTACACTTTGATCTAGCCATTTTTGCATAGAAAAATATTAATTTTTATGTGTTTCATGCAAAGCCACTGTCTGTCATAAACCAGGACAATTTATGTACAAAACACTCTTGTATCTGAGTCGTAGATCTCAATTACCCATGCAAAGCCATATCCAAGCCCAAACACATTTGAGTCCAATTGCTTCAGTATTTAGCCCCATGTCTTGCTAAAGGCCAAATTTTCAGCAAGCACCTATTAGGCAATTTAGATTGAGTAATAGTGACTTGCTAAGTGGCTCCAAACATGATTTAATAAGAGTCAGGATTCTGAACATTTAAGGGTGTGTGTGGTTTTTCCCTTCCTCTTTGTAATTTACTCCCAGATAATAAGATGGTGTGACATACCAGGATACAATCCAGATTAATGAGTAGCTGTGTCACCTCATGCCAGCAATCTTGGATACCTGACCATGCTTTGCTGAAGGAATCCCCACTTGGGCTGCTCACAAACAGCTTCCAGGATACAAGCGCCACCCAGAGTATTTATTTGTGTGTAACTGCAGCTTGTCAGCCATGGTTGGGTTACACTCTGGCTCTCACCAGCCTTGGTGATGCCAATACACTCAGCCTTAGATTTTTCCCTGAAATGTATGTCCTGTACTGCCCAGCTCTCTCCTGGGCTATGCAAGTTTATATAAAGTCTATGATTTCTTTAACAGAAATAATATGCACACATCTTGCCACCCTAAATGAAGTTTCCCAAACACTTCAATTTAAACACACCAGATTAGATAAAATAATAAAACAAGTCTATTAACTACAAAGAGATAATTTAAATGAGTACAAGTAATGAGACATAAAAAAGCAGAAATGGTTACAAGAAAAATAAAGAAGTTAGGCACCAGTTGCATTTTAACAAACTATGTTAAAGTCAAAGCAAAGTTCTCACCACATTCTTTCAGCATTACTGACCAAACTTCTTAGGTCAATATTTACCAGCAAATCATGAGTTTTCAAATGATACCATGCAAGACATGCTCTGTACAAAAAATATTACAATAATGTGAACACAGGGGTACAATCTGTCTGATGGATACAGTAATGGTGTAGGACTCCACACCCTAAATCTGTCTCAAATGCTGGGCTTTCAGAAGAAATATTACGTATATTTCCAATGCCTGATATGCACATCTACACCATTGCAACAAGTAAAAAATGAAACAGGAAAGCTACATTAAAACAAACTGGTGATGAACCAAACAAGAAAGCAAAGGAATTCTGAGACAAGGCAGTCAGAGTTCCTAATTCCCTCTTTAGCTGTAAGACTCTC
The DNA here is from genome assembly GCF_025201925.1 of Gopherus flavomarginatus. Classification (NCBI taxonomy): domain Eukaryota; kingdom Metazoa; phylum Chordata; order Testudines; family Testudinidae; genus Gopherus; species Gopherus flavomarginatus. The sequence continues at coordinate 185,202,807 of NC_066617.1, forward strand.
AGCTGTTGGCAATCAAGAATCTAGTCACAGTGCTGCTCATACTCCACTGTTAGTCTGCCTATATTCTGCAGTCAACGTGGAACAATTTACCTGCATTTTAAAAACCTTTTGCATTCAGTCTGGTAGTGATAATCATCATTTTAGGTATAGAAATAAAAATCCTGAACTACTCATTTTACACAGGAGATCTGGTATCTTTGTTAATAAATATTTCAGTGCTGTAACTTACTGCAGATAACTCCTGCCCCCGCGAGCTTACAATCTAAATAGACAACATGGTCAAAGAGTAGGAGAAAAGCAGTATTCTAGTTCTTCCCTGTTTTACAGATGTGGAAGTGAAGCTCAGAGAGGTTAAATGACTTGTTGATGGCCACTCAGGGAGTATGTGGCAGAGCTGGGAGCATAACTGAACCTAGATCTCTTGAGTGCAAGGAAAGGACCTTAACCTCAAGACCAGTGGTGGGCAACCTGCGGCCCGCACATAGTGGGCCATCAGACCGATTGTTTACATTTGCATGTCCGCCTGCACCTCCCATTGGCCGCGGTTCACCGTTCCTGGCCAATGGGAGTTGCGGGAAGTGGCATGAGCCGTGGGGACTTGCTGGCCACTGCTTTCCGCAGCTCCCATTGCTCAAGAATGGCAAACTGTGGCCATTGGGAGCTGTAGGCAGCCGTGCAAATGTAAATAAACTGTTTGGTGGCCCTCCAGCAGATTACCCTGATGGGCCATGTGTGGGCCCAGGTTTCTCACCACTGCTCAAGACCAACCTTCTTCTCTCTTTTAAAAGCACAAATCAAGTAAAACAATCCAGCACAATTTAGTGTAAATCTGGGATTTACATGACATGATAGCTATGGTATAAGAACCACAATAGGAGAGAACAGAGTTGAAAGCAGCCTAATGGTGTTGGAATGTGATGCTTTCTACTCGTCAGCAGAAGTATGGGAGATGCAGCCCCACATAGTGGTGGTAATGGACCCCTTCTGTGATATGCTGATTCACAAAGAAGGTGGCTGATGCACTAGGCTGCTTGTGGTTATGTGCTACAGAAGGCAGACAGAAAGAGAGATCAAGTAATTGAAAATCATTTTAATCTGCCTCAATGGAGTTCAATAATTTCCCTCCTATTTGCTCTAGCTATTTCCCCCTCTCCTTAATTGCTGTCAAGCAGCTAAAATGGAGCCTCCTAATTGTTTTCACTTTTTAAAAAGTACAAATTCAGTGCGACATTGAGGTTCATACCAGGAGGTTTTGGTTTTGTTTGTTTTTTGCTTTTTCAATCCATGGCAGTTGGCTTAAATTCAAGAGCATGCGCTTGAGAAATTATCTGAGAGAGTGAGACAAATAAACATAAGATAAATCAGCAGATTTTTAGCTAAGTCAACTGCCTGTTCTAACTGGCAGACAATGTATTAAGTTTGGAATTTCCGAAGGGGTCTAAAGGAGGTATGTGCCCATTTAATTTAACATAACTCCTTTTATATTTCTTTGCAAATCCCAGAATAAAGTCCTATATTTGTCAGTTATAACAAAAGCAGAAACAATTATATTTTAAACTTTGCACAACCTGGATTGATTCTAAAATGGAAAACTTGTCATATACATCCTAATCTGTAAAAGATTTGGCCTTGAATCTTTTTTTTTTCTTCTCCACTAAAGAGTCTTGACTTTTCCCCACCATTTTCTGTAGTTATTGCTACATCTTGCATCCAGCATCCTGGTGGACCTTGTCATTGTACTGTGTACACAGACTTGCCTAATTTTTTAAAAAATCCACGGTTAGTGTCAGACTTCAGGGCCATTGCACCTGTATCCCCTCTCTATGGTCCAGTAAGAGTGCACCTACTTTTAGGCTTCTGGCTCCCAATTATCACCTCTCTTGGGACCCTGCATCTCCTGACCAGGGTTTTTCCGGGCAACCCAGTTCCCTACCTACACTCTGCTATCCCCAGCAAAGCAGGCTCCCTAAACAGGCCTGCATCTCTGCTTTGCTTTTGAAGGCTATGAACAGGGTAACTGCCCACATTAAGTTACCAAACAGCTTTTTTGACCAAGCATATTTATTTTTAAGATTAAAAACATTACAGAGAAAACATATGAAAGAATGTACAACTTACCAGAGATCATCATCCTCCCTATCTCCACGAGGTCTCTGCTTGGTGTCAGTCCATCCAACCCTTCCTCCTTTTGACCAGAAGGTCCTGTCCATCTGCTGGATCAACAGGAAGGCCCTGGATCTGTTTAAACTCAGGCTGTTAATTGAAAAATCCTTTCTTTGTCTGGCCTCTTGAGGATCCATTTTGAATTAGTTAGGGGAGCCTTCCCCAAGAGGTGGCAGTACTGGGTTTACTATGGTGCCAATGGTACAGTGGTGCTAGGCCCATGCTCAGAAGGGGCCCCGGTGCATAGAGCAGTGCCCTCTGCTTGGCCTCTTTCCCCCTCCCCCAAAGCCCTACCTGCTGCTCGTTCCTCTGCCCTCTTCTCCTCCTCCTTTATGAGCGATGGGTGGGGGAAGAGGCTGAGTGGGTGCTGAGACTTGGAGCGGAGCACAGGTGAAGCCACAGTCTGGGTGTTGGGGACAACCAAAGACTAATCTGGCCCTGAGAGGTAGTTACTCTCCCCCATGAATTATGTACAATCAGTGGCTCACAACAATATGTAAATGTAATGCAGAAAGATTTCCCAAAGATATCACAGGAAACTGCCATATCTATCACAGTTAGTTGCATGTAATTTGATTTTGTGCCTGTTGAAGGGTTTTCTTTTATAAAAGTTCACTTAAAATGAGCATAATTTAATGAAAATAGGTTTTTGTTTCTCTAGACAGTCATTAATATAGCCAGATATGACATCTCCTCTCTAGCAGTCATTTCCAAGTCAAGGTACTTTGGTTCTTTTCAAGAAGATTTGGCCAAGATTTTCAAAAATAAGTGATATGTCCCTTAATTTTTGGGTGCCTAATTTGAGAGACCTTAAAAAGGTTAGATGTTCAGGTGGTAGAATGCTGCATATATGTAAAAAAAAATAAACACCACTACCACAAAGGCACCTAACCCACTAGTCAAGATTTTTTAAAAATCATGGCCTATGTTTCAAATCAATTATATTTTATAAAAATGGAAAATGGCCATTTAAAATTTCTCATTTTACATCAATTCTCTTGAATCTTCTAAACATGGAAGGCTTGTTGTTTGTGTGTTTCTGTTGGCAGTCACTTGTATATTCCTAAAAGCAAGGAGACAAGTAAAAATAAAAATCAGATTCCTATGGAAAAGTGTGTGTGGGGGAGATAACTCCATAAATTTTTCCTATGAAACAATGATAAGCAATGAGGAGTTGGATAATACAATACTTTATCTCTTTGCTCACTCTAACTAAGCTAAGAAAAGAATTCACCAGGAAATCAGATATGAAATTGCTCTTCCACTTCTCTGGTATGAAAGAAGGTAGGGAGAAGGATAAGGCAGCTCTTTTTGGAGAAACAGTTTACATGTCAAAAGAACCATTATTCAAATTGTTTGATGAAGTGCCACCTTAAAATCCTGGCTCTACTGTGTGTGACCCAACCATTACCTCTTCTCATAGACACTAACATGAATTCTGGAGGCAATTCTTTGCTCTGACACTCACTGACTGCATGTTCCTTAGTGTTCTGCCTGTTATGCGATGAAGTGTGATCATTCAGAAATGTGGAAATATTACCTTTTTTGTAAGGAAAGATCAGCTATATTTAAAAAAAAAATCTTTCAAGTCTCTGTAACCTGCTTTTGAATTCCTTCACTCTAGAGCCACTATGAATTTGATCTCTCTTGTTTTCTGCCCCCTGATCTCCCTAGAGCAGTGACCAACGGTGGTTGTTTTTTTGTTTTTGTTTGTTTTTTGCTTTATGTAGGGGGAATAGTTAGGTCACTCAGATGAATGATCCTTTTTGGCATTTCTACAGCACCTAGTTGCTACCTGCTATGTTTAATTTCAAAATCCACTTCTGCTATTAAAATGACAACCCTGTTTGCTCTCATATCTGGGTCAACATAACATCAATCTTCTTTTCAAGTTGCAAACATTCTGGTGTCCCTGCCTGCAGGTATATGGGATCTTGGGGAGCAATTACCACACAGGTGGGGTGCCAGTTAATTTCTTTATTAAAGGAAAAAGGAAGTGGTGGGAATTTAACAATGAACTGCGATGGGATGGGGTGTATAGGGTGTTTACAATAGACAATGATGGGGGGGTTCTTATTGAACAGTGTAGGGAGTTTTAACAGTGGGGTACAGTAAGTGGGGTTCAGCACAATGGGATACAGTACAGTCAATAAGCAACTCAACTTTATATAGGAACAACTCTAGATGCAGTGTGGAATGCAAAATAAAATGGTAGCTTCTATATAAAAATGGTATACAAAGTATATTAGAAAAATGGAGGCAACTAATGGGGTGTTATAACTACAAGTAAAATGTGAGTCACAGTGCAATAATACAATATGGGTGATAAGTGAAATTATGCAATGTAGAAAATTACTGACTTAATTTGTGAGGCTGTGATAGCAAGAGTGTACCTAAACGCTGGGTCAAGAAGCGGGAGGAGGGAGGGGAGTGAGTGATTAGTGGTATCTGATGAGAGGAGAGTGCAGCTGCAAGCAGCGAGAGACTCCGAAGCCCAGAGCAGCAGTCTTCAGGAGCCTGCGGGCTGGAGGTACGGGAGACAAGAGCAGCTGGAGTGCACTTAAGGGGAGTCTGGGAGCAGCAAGAGGGGCGCTGAACGTGTAAGCGATGGGAAGGCACGTGGAGAATGGGGGAGACGGCTGAGGGAAGAAGCAGGTTGCAGCAGCGGAGAGCACTTCAGGGAAGTTGCGGAGCAGTGGGGTGAAGAAAAACGGAGCAGTGTGATGGTGATCTTCGGTAGGGGAGGGGCAGCGGAGGAGCGGGGGCACGAACACAGGGGATACAGGGAGAGGCAGCAGAGAGGTGTAAAGAAAGGCTAGAGGGATACCCCCCCAAAAAAAGGGAAAGAAGCGGCAAAGGGTTTGGGAAGTTACATGGGAGCAGCAAGGGGTTACAACAGGGAGACACGGAGAAGTACACAGAGGGGGAGATTGGAGTGGGGGAAAAACAGACACGGGAAAGTTCAGGGAGAGATTGGGACAGCGGGAAGACGAATTCAAGCAGTAAAAACATTATCTATCCTCTAACTTAATTAAACTTATATAAATTACAAGCAGCTTATACAAAGTAATAAAACAGGTACAGAATACCACCAGGCAATGGTTTTTTAAAATCTATCTTAATCAACGAGTAGGCAAAACAACAAATATCACAATTCTAAGCAAACTGTAACAAGCAACTATACAGAGCAACAAAACAGCAAACTATAACAAGGCAGGTGAAATTTACAAGCTCTACAATCTTAGCAAACTATGACTTATTAAACTAAAAAGCAAAACCTACTGTGCACCTTATGCTATGGGGAAGTCACAGAGGGCAGAGTGGTATGTGCCCAGGATACAGCTCCCAAGGCAGCCCCCAAGGAAGCCAAGGGATGGTGGCTGCAGCAGTGGATACAGCTGAAAGCAGGGAGCAGAGCTTAGCAGTGGCACAAGCTTATTTTTAGCAGCAAAGCGCCGCAGAGTTTGAGAGGTTTTGACACAGACCAAGGTTTAGCTTGAGTCTGTGTGCTAGGGAAACAGAGCCAGCAGCTAAAGTAATAAAATAAAAGTATGGAAAGTTTTACAGAGGGATTCTTACCAGTCCCTAAGGCAGCAGCAAAGGCAGACGCAGCAGTAACATCAGAAGAAGCAAGGAGGGCTGGGTATGGTCTTGATAATCAGGAGATCTCTCAGGCAGCAATTTGTTCTTTGTGGGGTGGGGGGTTTAAAAACCCGGGGTACGCTCAAAAATAAAAAGAGAGCGGAGAAAGGACCCCCCAAAACCCCTGGCTGATCAGACCAGGCAGCAATGCAGGAACCTTTTTGATGTTTGTTTCAAAAATGTCTGTTATTAAAGGCAAACTTAGGCAGTTTCCCGCCAGTGATCCTGATAGGATCCCTCTGTCACAGGGGAGGAGGCACAGAGAAAAACTGCAGGTGAGCACAGAGACATGCCTGGGCAGAGTCCTGTGGAATAGGTGACTCAAAAGCACATGAGGCCTATGACTCATGCCCAGGATCTTAAAAACACAATAGGTCTTGCAGCTCTGGACATTGCCTGCCCTACATCAAGCCCAGGTTCAACAAGGTGATAACAGGACTAACCCTTTGAACAGGGCAGTGGTCCCACTTAGCATGCAGCACAAGTGGCCAACCCTTTGAGAAGGGCAGTGGCCCTGGTAAACAACTTAACAGCCAGGGAAGGGCGGCCACAGCAGGAGAACAAAAACAAAATGGAGTATGGGGACAGCTGTAAGAAACAAAATGGAATAGGAGTGTAACCCTTCTGCCCCTCTGAGTTGGCAGCAACAAGGGCCGGGTTCAGTATCCAGGGGTTCCATTTCAGTAACACAATACATAACTGGCTCAAGCCCCCACCCAATGACCTGGGACACTCACATACCACACCCCCCTGGGCGCCTCTAGGAGGCAATACTTCCCCTCTCGCAAGCACGGAGTCTGAGTGTATCAAAATCTTTTTAATAAAGGAAGGAATCAATGTGGCATCCCATTGGAGAAACACCACAAACAGGGTTATAACACAAACCATAAACAAAAACCCACCTCCAAGTACGTTTGGCAATGTCCTTTTTCCCCTTAGGGTTTTAAGTCCAATCACCCCAAAGTCCAACAACCCAAAAGTCTCTGGTCAATGACACCCCAGAGTTCGAGAGTTTATCTTTAGAGGTCCCTTCCCCAAGCCTGGGTAGAAAGGGGCACCTTACGTGGTCTGGGGCCAACTGCTCTGCCTCTCCGTGGGTTCTGCTTCCGCCTTCTCCACGAACTGCTCCGCTTTACCAGCCGCTCCACTCTGCTCCTCCAGCCGTCCTCACAAACTGCTCCGCTCCACCAGCTGCTCTGCTCCATGAGCTGCTCCAGTTCTCCCTGCAAACTGCTCGGCTCCGCTCACTCTGTGGGCCGCTCCACCCGTCCCACAGCTACTCCGCTCTGCCAGCTGCTCCGCTCCACCAGCTGTCCCGTGATCCGCTCCAGCCATCCCCATAAACTTCTCCACTCCTCCAGCTGCTCTGTTCCACAGTATACCTTCAGGCTCCCCCACTAGTTAGCACAGTACTCAGTGCTCTCAGCTGAGTAATTTCAGCTCTTTAGTGATTTCAACTCTTAGTGATCTCAGCTCTTAGTAGGGGAGCCCCAGTGCTAGTGCACCATTAGCCCAAAGTGAGTTCAGCTCAGCAACCTGTATCTAGATTCTTGAGGGAATAAAAAAATCAACTCTGACATTCCACAGTGGAGAGAGGAGGGGGTGGAACTGGTGCTTCTGGCTCCACAAGGAGACTACACCACCAGGCACAGATATCTGTCCCCAGCCTCTCTCCATTCACTGGGTTTTGGAACCCATGTCCCTTGTCTAGCAAGTACCACCCAACTGAGGTTGAGTCATTTCTGTCACAAAGCAGTCCCACAGCTCGGCAGCCTGGGATGGGGTAGGCGTGCCTATGCAAATACACTCTCTGAAATTCTTTCCACCAGATGTCAGTGTAGAGCTCATCCTGACTCTGCTTACATCGAGATAGCTGTAACAGACATCTGGAAGAACCACGCTCCCCAAGAATTTCACATTTTGGGCCCCTACTGTAAATTAACCATGTGTAAGATGATCTGACATCAGAACTGTATAAAATCTCCATTTTGTTTTTAAACTCTGCACTATACCTTAGTGCGCCACATCTTTCCTCAGCACCCATTGTGATTCTTCTCTCATCCAGGGCTATGGGTAGGTTCTGGTCACTGGTTTGTGGAAAATGGCTGCTTCACATGCATGGCTCTGGCTGATGCAGGCTGAATACACAATTTGGGTGACCTCTTCAGTCATGTACTGTCACCTGATTTTCATTTTCCTACTCTTTTCAGGGATGACTTTAGATATTATCTCAGACTTTTGTTGAAAAATGGTTAGGCCATTGAAACTCACTTTATGTGGGCATGCCTGGAAGTCAGCTTAGATGCCTGCTGCTAGTGGAAAATTTCACTATTAAGGTCCCAACATTAATGGAACATATTTTGGTGTGCTGTGCACTGGCTGCATCTCAAGAGGATGACTACAAGGAACACACTGCACTCCTGTCTCTTTTTCTCTATGCTTAGCAACTTTAAGAAATGTTATTAGAATGTGAGCATCTATGTATTACAATTGTCTATATAGGAGTTGAGGGGGCTTTGTGATTCATGATGAATTTTGTTCACAAGGTTGGATTTGCTACAGATCAGTGTGCATGTGAGGAAACGTGGTAGAGGGGAAGGTGAGTCTTGTTTTTAAAGGCACTAGCTTGGTTCTCAGAGACAGGAATAGAATCCAGGTCTTCCATCAGATTCCTTGTGTGAATTTGACGGCAAATTAAATCTCTTGGTGTATCTGTTTCACATCTGAAAATGGGAATAATTCCTCCTCTGTGTGGTAAAATCCATTCATGGTTTTTGAGGTGTGTTCAGGTTTTTCAGTACTATCATCTGCAGCTAACTAGTTCAGAAGCAGTTGTTGGGATTGGGGAAGGAAGGGGAAAGGATCATTTGAAACGTTCTGCTGTGTTCTTACACCATTTATGACAGATACAGTGAAACATTTTGACTTATGGGAAACCAGTGTGTTTCTTGGAGCCACGAATATGATGTAAAGGAATGGGGCTGCTTTTAGATAAGTCTGTTTGTTTATTTCCTGTACATTCTTTTTTTTTTAAGAGTAGTGGTTAAGACCGACGTCCTCATAAAACTTTGCTGGCAATAAATAGAGCAGCCCTCTTCTCTCATCTTTCTCTATCTAAAAATGTTCAATTCTGGGATTATTTGCTTAAACCCAACATCTCTAGTATAAGAGAGAGAGTGCAGTCATTCTCTCCTTCCATAGCAGGTGGTGCTTATACAAACAGATGAAAATAAGGGTCACATCAATTTAGGGAGCTGTTTCTTGTGCTGTTGAAGTCTAGACTGAAAACAATAGACTACATTTTTCTGGCTGAGTGTCAAGTACATATGCTCCTCCATGAAATATTTGAATGCTTCCAACTCTCTTCTGGTTGAAGCATTTTAAGAAATAGCTATTTGCTTATTGATTTGTTTGTTTAGCTCCCTTATTGCCTGACCTGATTTTTCTAGCTCTAATCACTTGAGCTGGCAGCTCATCAAATTTAAGTGCCATCTTTAGACACAGATCTTAGCAAGCGCTCCTGTGTAACTCAAAAGCTTGTTTCTCTCTCACTTTACTAGACTGAAGTGGGTCTACTAAAAGATATTGCCTCATCTACCTTGGATATTTAGTAAGAGAACCATAGGCACTAATCCATGCCAATGGACTCCTTCACCCCACTGACCATCTATGCATTTCACTAATTTCAAAGGTGTTACATCAGGGCTGAATTTGGTCAGTTTCTTCTAAATAGAAGTGGGTGACATTTTTTCAAGTGGGTGTTTTGTTTTGGGAGATTAAAAAAAGGAGAATTCTTGTTGATTGCGGAGAATTGTTTTGGTTAATATTAAAAAAGAAATGTTGAAATGAACTGTTTTGACTTTTTTCTAATACAAAATGTTTCAATTTGTTAGACTAGAGAAATTCTGGGTTTTGGTGGTGTGCCCCCCTAAACTCAGTAATTAGGACACTGAATGAGAAGTCATTAGTCTATGTGAAGCAGGGTGGGAAGGCCAAGGAGAATTCTATCATGATGTAAACATCCTTTATTCATCAGGAAGAGAAGATGATGGACGTCATGTGCACGGGGCTTAAAGCCGACAGCGAGCCAGGCTTTTATGACATTTAACCCAATATCTTCACATCTATTGAAGGTGAGATCCAGAATCAAATCTGGTGCAGTTAAGACAGTCCATGTATATGTGCCAACTTCAGCACTGCACAAGGAACAGAGTGACAAACTTTATAAGGCTGCACAGAATGTAATACGAGAAATTTGAAGACAAGATGTGGTGGTTGGAGATTTTACAGAGAAAGTAGAATCAGACTGAAATTCTTGGGCCGGAGCAATTGGCAGATTCGAACTCAATGAAGAAACCAAAAGAGGAGAAGGGGAGAGATTTAGTAACATAAAGAACATCCTACTGATAATAACAAGCTATTTCAATAAAGAGAGCTGCAGAGGAAGTTGTGACAGAGTTCCATTGGGGCCTACTGGCAAAGGGTTCACTGTTCTTGCCAAGCAACTTGTGAGTCAGACTCACAAACGCATTGTACCTAATACACTGCATTCATGGCCTTAATCCATAAAGGATAGCATGTGAGGTCTCTGCTGGAAGCTTGTAATTTATTAACCTTCATAATCATGAGATGTGTGTACGGGTAATTAAGAAAGAACATAAATATATTGAAAATTATGCCCTAATTATCTTCTGGTAGAAGTGAGTCACAAGGGAAATGGCAAATGTCTAAAGAAAAAGCTGGTAAATCAAGTTACGCTGTTACTTTGAGAGCAGAAGATTTGTGACTTCTGTGGGTATCCAGTGATAGGGGACTGGACATCAGAGAGGGACACTGTGAAGGAACTTGGGCTGCAACCTGCAGGGCAAAGGCAGGGCTGGTGTAGCCCAGAGGAGAATGTTTGCGTGACTGAGAGGTTAGTTGTGTTAGGGAGCTGACACCCAGCTGGCACAGCAAGACTCTCTCCTGCTGGCAGCAGGCGGCAACAAGGTAACTCCCAGTCCTGGGTGCCCTGAGAAGCATCACAGAAGTAGACTTGGATATCACCCAGTGAGCAAACAAATATCATGATGTCATACTTGTGAATCACAAATGGAAATCAAGTGTGTTGTCATGCAAATCATTTGCAGTCAATATGGGACTGGATCATCAATTAGTTGAGGCTGAGAGCAACCAAAAAGTGTCAAGAATTAAGATATAATTTGGACAATTTGAACTAATACAAAGGAAAGAATACAAAGAAACCATGTGGAAAAAACATGTCTGTGGTGAAAGAAGAAATGAATGTTGAAGAGACATGGAACAGTGTAAAAAATGGGATTATAAGAGCGGCTGAACAAGTGTTGGGTTACAAGGCCAGAACAAAGGAAGCAAGGTGGATAATGGAAGAAGCGTTGCAGTTGAGTGACAAGCACAGGAAGCTGCAGGAGAACAAAAAGGAAGATGCAAGTCTAAGAACTAGGTTGACTAGAGAGATAAAACAGGTAAGTGAAGAGAGCAAAACAACTGGATAAGTGAACGATGTAAAGAAGCAGAATACGCAAAGAGACGTGAGACACAGGATGCATCACAAGATAAGAGAGCTACGTGGGATGTATGAGTTCATCAATAGTGAAAGACAAGTGGGGGCAAATAACTGAGGACAAACAAGTAAAGAATAATAAATGAAAATAATATTTTCAAGAGCTGTACAACATGCAGAACACAGTAGATAAAACGGTGCTGGAGAAGCTTTTATTATAAATGGGTAAGAGCAGATGCTGGAATTCTTAAAAGAAGAAATGAAGAGAGTTTGAAAAAGAGAGATACTGGGGGAAGTGACAACCACAGAGTTGTTGCAGGCAGGTGAGAAACACACAGTAAAGGTGATACTCTAGCTCTTGCTGAACAGTTTGTGCTAGTACTGAGCAAATGGGGGGTGGTGAAGTAATAATAATATAAAAATAGAGAACGCTGAGTGCAAGAACCACAGAGGAATAAACTTATTAAGCATGCTTGAAAAAGCATTCCCCAAAACATTGCTGAGGAGAATGAGAAAGTTCCAGAGGAACAGGCCAGATTCACACCAGGACACAGCACAATAAATCTGTTATTTGTGAGAAGACATATCCAAGAAGTACATAGGCCACAACCAAACCTGTTAAACAACTTTATAGACCTTATACAGGCATTTGATAGCATTTGGCAGAAAGGACTATGGTAAATCTGAAGAATATATGTGCATCCTCGAGAGACTGATCAAGCTGATAGAAAATATCTACAATGAGTTAATGAGTGCAATAAGAATAGACAAGAAGCTGGCAGAATATTTCAAGATGACTGTGGGAGTGAGACATGGATGCATATTATCACAAGATTTGTTCAACGTGGTACTGGAAGCAATAATAGCTGTAGCACTGAGCAGGGCCAGATTTAGAGGCAGGTGACCCACGCACTTACCCACAGTGCTGGACTTGGGGGGTGATGGGCTCTGGTTGCTGTAAGATATTAAAATGTTTAACAAAGGGAGGGGAGGTACTGTTTAGTCTATCTTTAACCAATTCTGTTGCCTATATTCCTGTAACAGTTACTGGTACACTAGCAATTAGATTCAGACACTGGCTTCACATTTCTTCTGACCTTTGCAGGTTCTCATGCATCATTTCCTCCCCCAGAGATGCCTTTTTTTCAAATCAGATTTCCATATACAGTTGGAGTCTAGTATCTACTTTCTGTGCATTTCCTCAACTTCCATCTTCAGTACAAAATTTAAAACCAACTTCTTCCTAGTCACCCCTCAGCAATTTCATTCAAACACATACAAACAGTGACCACCTTGCTACACAATAGGCAGAAAGAGATGAGATCTCCTTATGTTCACTTTGATGGCTCTGTGAAGTGTTCATAGGCAATCCATTTTTGATATAGCATACAACAATGTTAACAGGAAGTTTATAATATAAGAAAATAAGTCTTGTTTCTTTTAAATCAGATTGTGAAATGAATTCAGATTAAACACATCTAGCCAGACAATCCACGTGAAAAACATAGTTAGATGTGAATTAAGAACAGATAGATACAGGGAAGGGGAGAGGGGGAGAGGAATGTTTATTTGCAAGTAAGCTGCAAATGTGAGATGGAAGACCACCATTGTTTTTATACCTTCGTTGTAACTTTAAGTTGGGAATGTGGTATAAGAAAAACTGAAAGTGCATCCAAAGCAGCAAATCCCAGGATGAATGGACGTGGAAAACATTTAATGGAGATTCCGTAAGAGACTTTCTAATCTTTGGTGAGGACTACATTTGGAGAATATATTTGTAAGTAAGATCACTGGGCTGGATCAAGATAATTGGAGTTGATAGTTTTGGCATGTGGATCTTAACCTGAAAAAAAGTGATGTTACAGTAAGCAGCTATGTATAGCAGATAAAATACAAAAATTGGTGTGTGTCATATTTGGTTCAAGCACTGTGGCTACGGCAACCCTTCAGCTAAAGAAACCTGAAACCAGTAAGGAATAATGTAATCCAAACCCTCCCCTCCCTCAAAACCGGAGGGGAGAAGTAGTGATATCAAGTCAGGAAATAGAACATCTGTTCAGTTTGACCAACAGCTAATGATTGACATAGATTAAGGCCAGAAAAGCCCTTTTATGATGATGCAATTTGACTTTCTGTGTAATACAGGCCATAGTACCTCCCCCAGTAATTTCAGCTTTGGGAACATAATTTCTGTTTGAGCTAGAGCATATCTGTTAGAAAGCTATCTTGACTGCAAGTGACAGACTCCACCGTGACCCTGTGTAAGTTGTTCCAGTGGTTAACTACTCTCACTGTCAAAAATAAAATTAACTTTTTTTACTCTTTTCTAATCTGAATTTGTCCAGCTTCAGCTTCCAATTGTCAATCTTGTTATGCCTTTTTCTGCTACATCCGCTATATTAGGCAAATATCTGTCTACTGTCTCTAACTTTTTCCCCATGTAGATACTTGAAACTGTGATCAAGTTACCTCTCAACCTTCTCTTGAATAAACTAAATGTCTCTTGTTTATAAGGTTGGTTTTTGAGCCTTCAAATCAATCATATAACTATTTTCTCAACCTTCTCCAATTTTTCAACCTTGTTTTTGAAATGTGGATGTCAGAACTATACACAATATTCCACTAAGGGTCTCACTAATACCATATACAGAAGCAGTGCCCCCTCCCTACTCCTACTTTTATAGTTCTCTGTGTATGCATACCATTGCTGGGGAAAGTAGTATGTGTCCTCCTTTGCCCATCCTCTTTCTTGGTTGGAACTAGAAGGCCCAGGCTTCTCCCTCCCTTACCAAAGGGCCTGAAAAAAGAGTCCAAGTGTTAGAGGAGACCCTTCAAAACTCAACAGAACTTGTGCTGTAGCTTGATAACTGCAAGGCATCATTAGAAGGTGATCAGTCTCCTTACTTGCCATGTGCTGAATCCATCTTTTAAAAACATCCTGGGAACAGAAAGATTTTGAAGAGCAGCCATTTCACTTGACCAGACAATAAATCCCACTCTCATACTCACTTTCCACAAATATACTCTACGGAGCTCCACCTGCTGTTAAATTTCATACAGTATCACACTCTGATATTAACCTTCCACCCCAAACCCCAGTGAGTTTACCAAAAGAGGCAGACAATATCCTATTAACTTCCTCCTGCAGGCAATTCCTAAAAATGAGTTTTTAGTTTTCTATGGTGTGGCATCTATACAGCAGTTTATACCAAACAATTTTATTTATGGGATTAAAAAGACACTTTCAAGGATGAAGCAAGTACCCAAAAGTATAAAAACGTGTTGCTTTTTACTGCTGCTTGTCGTTAGTTCTCAAAATAACTATTGCCTTGTCCCTGAATCAGTGAGATGAAATGCTAAGTTACTTGTGTGAAGATTCTGAATCAAGACTGTACCTGCCTTCAGGAATAATAATTCCACTATGCTCAAAGCTGTGTATGCTTTAATTTAGAATATTCAAATAAATAATGGACTTTTTCAATAAAAAGCGACTCTCCAAAAAGTGATAGAATGGAGACTGATTCAATTCAATATAGCTTGGAAAGAGACAGACTTATCAGGTGCAAATAAACAGGCATGGTCTAAGCCTAGAACTGGGACATCAGAATTCCTGAATTCCAAAACAGACTCTGGCATGTGTCCTTTGACAAGTCACTTTCTCTGCCTCAGTTTCCTTGGGGACAATACTTAACTCTCTCATGGTGAGAGCTTAACTTGTTAATGTTTGTAAAATGCCCTGATGTGCTGTTTTTATTTTCATTATGTTACTCCTCCACAACCAAGGCATTCTAAAGAGATCGAGCTAGTCAACATTGCTGTATTTTTTCCTGGTCTGTTTACAAGAACAATTTGGAATTATTATAAGTTAACTATAGTCAGAGATCAGACTTCATCAGCAGATGAAGAAAAGTTTAACCCAGAAACGAAAGATGGAAGAGAACTGAGTGTATGGAACACCAATAAAATGCATTAAAAAACCCTTTTCGCTCTAGAAAATGTATATATTTATTTATATTTATATATATATTTATACCAGTCAAGCCTACAGCATGTATCAGCAGTGGATCAAATATTAAAAGCAAATTTTAATAAGTAGGGAATCAAAGAGGTATTTTAAAAGCTCAAGGGATTTGGAGATGAGAGTTTAGTTCAGGGAATTCCACAGCTCAGGGGCATAACAGGTGAACGCTCTGTTACCCATTGATGAGAGACCTGACAAGGGGGGTGATGAATTTGAGATTTATTATTAGAAAGCAAGGATTGAGGGCATGCGTAAGTGGAGACCAATTCTGATAGGTTTAAAAGGGATGCTTCAGATAGGTAATGAAAAACTGAGTAAAATTTTAAAGACAATGCATTGACTGATAGGAAGCAGGTGTAAATCTGCCATAGCTGGAGTAATGTGATGGAATTTATTGCTGTGAGTAAATGGATGGGATGTAGCATACTGAACAATGGGGTCGTTTGTGAATATTATTCTCTAAAGTGTCTGCCTATTAGTGTAATCTGGAAGCAATAACGATATGCATTAAAGCAGGGCAAGCAACATAAATAGTAGCAATATTACCTGTGTAATACTTGAACAATCTGGAAACATGTCACCTTAAGTGACTGCTTTTGAGAAACGCTTTTAAGAAGTTAACAGTAATTGAACTGAGAAAGCAAAGAAGAATACAGAATTGAAAGTTTTCAGGCATTTGTCAGATCTACACAACTGCCACTGGAAGGGAGAACGGAGAATATGAAAATAGGAGGTGATAATATTTAAAAAAAAAAGAAAAAAAGGGCATTTGAGAAGGGGAAGGTTGAATTTGGGGATTTGATTTCAGAATATAGTGCTGTCATGTAGCCATCACAAATAATGCTTTCCAATTCTTCCTTCTTACCTCAGGCCTGCCCCCCCTTTTCTCCACTGTCTTCTTTCATGGACTTTGAAATGCTTCATAGCCCACAATTTACATAAACAGAAATCCATACTCTATATCATAAGCTAAGGGGTCTCATGAAATAGAAGTTAAGCATCATGGGGCCTATGCAGTATCTGAGTGGGAGTCCTGTGGGAAAGATTCACATACTGCAGTCAGTGACACCCTGCTCTCTGAGTTTATACCAAAGCAACCTGTTACTTGAAAATAATACCAAGGAGGCACTGTACTTCTAGAGGAAACATATTTCATAGGAGACTCAAAACAAAGCCCTGACTCACTTCCCATTAAAGAGCACTTACTTTTTGTAGAGGGAGTGTTTGATTTCTGGTTTCCTGACCATTTCTATACTGGGTAATTACATCCTGACTATGAAAAAATTCTATACTGGGTAATTACATCCTGACTATGAAAAAATTCCCTTTATAATTTCATTTGGAGAAAATATTCTTCATCTCCCTTTCTAAAATTGGTTGGGCAGTGATGCTGGTACACAGTGACTGATGTGTTATGCCCAAGAAAGAGCTGCATTTGTGAATGACTAGTCTATAAGCATTCTGCCTATAAAGTACATAAGGATCTTTTGGGATGAAGGATGAATCAGGTCTATTGTGGTGAATCAGGTCTATCGTGTCCGGGAATCTTAATCAAACATGTCTAATTCCCAAGAGATTTCTAACTCTTTTAAAAAGGTTTTGAATGGACTGACCACACATCCCTTGGGATAAGTCTGTATCTGGAGGAGACCAACACCATGTTCTTTTAGACTGAATTTTTACACGTTTTACACGTTTTGCTCACTGGGGACCTGATTCTGCAAACCTTATTGCATTGAATAGTGCTTTCCTATCTGCGCAGTCTACTCAAAGTAAGAATTGAAGAAATTTACCCTCAGATTCTAGCCATGCTATTTGTTTCCCCCCTATCACCTGCTTGTCACAGGGTGACCAGCCTCTTCAAGAGAGAACAAGGTCTGGTGCAAAAGTCTACCCATTGGGCCTGAGAGAGCACCTGAGCCATATAAAGGGAGCAGACTGGGAGAATCAAGGAGGAGCAGGTGAGAGCCAGGGCCTCCCAAAGGGGTGGGTGCGAGTGGGGCAATTTGCCGCGGGCCCTGCCGGGGCTCCCATGAGAACATAATATTATATAGTATTGAGAGCTCTGTCACTACTACTGTCATACCAAAAAACTAAACACCTTGTCACTTGTATGCCTACTATGTTCCACAACATTGTGGGGAAAAAGACATGTTTACTTAACTTTAGTTAGGAAGCTTATAAGTAACAATATTTTGACTGCTTGTCTGTTTTTGATGACTTGCTGTTAGTTTGGAGCAAACATGAATGCTCCTTGTAAGTTGCACCTTGACAATTGTTTAAGATGATGCTTTTGAACGCTCATATTACATTTTTAAAATGTATCTTTAAAATTCCCTTGCCACTCCAACATGTATGTGATGTTGATGGGAAACCACGGAGGTGAGGTAATATCTTTTTATTGGACCAACCACACAAACCTCTTTAGGTCTGGGAAAGGTATGTTAAGAGTTACAAGTGAGTGCAAAGCAGAACAGATTGTTTACCATAAGTAGTTGGCACATGTTCTAAGGAACCATTCAAAGTAGAGTGGCCTGTTAACACCTTTGCAGTCATAGGACAAAAAGAGAGATTTAGTGGGTTATAGATTGTTGTAATAAGTCATATACCAGTGTCTCTGTTCAGCCCATGACTGTCTAGCAATGTTATGAATTTAAGTTTCCAGACTTACCTTTTGAAAATGTCATGCAGGTTTCCTTTGAGGATGAGGACTGATAGGTTAAACGAATGGTCCCTTAGAATATGTATGTTAACTAATTATGCAAGGAGGAACAGATTGTTTAGCATTTAGCTGTGATATAGAATGTACTTTTCCCAGACCTGAAGAGGAGCTCCATGTGGCTTCAAAACTTGTCCCTCACCAACAGAATTTTGTCCAATAAAAGATATTACCTCTCCCACCTTGTATCTCTAATATCCTTGGACCGACACAGCTACAACTGCACCTCATACATAGGTTGATAGGAGACCAGTTAGTAGTTCTGCATCTGGTGCCTTTAGCTTGTTGCTGTATTTATTCATCAGAGTGAGACAATGTGATGTTCATGGTATCAGACCAATGTAGAAACTTGAGTGAGAGTTTCAGAGTAGCAGCCGTGTTAGTCTGTATCTGCAAAAAGAACAGGAGTGCTTGTGGTACCTTAGAGACTAACAACTTTATTTCAGCATGAGCTTTCGTGAGCTACAGCTCACTTCTTCGATGCATAGAATGGAACACACAGACAGGAGATATTTATACATACAGAGAAGATGAAAAGGTGGAAGTATGCATACCAACAGGAAGAGTCTAATCAATTGAGATGAGTTATCATCAGCAGGAGAAAAAAAAACTTTTGAAGTGATAATTAAGATGACCCGTAGAAGGTGTGAAGAGAACTTAACATAGGGAAATAGATTCAATTAGTGTAATGACCCAACCATTCCCAGTCTCTGCTTACACCTGAGTTAATTGTATCTAATTTGCATATTAATTCAAGTTCAGCAGTCTCTCTTTGAAGTCTGTTTTTGAAGTTTTTTTGTTGCAAAATTGCCATCTTCAAGTCTGTCACTGAGTGGTTAGAGAAGATGAAGTGTTTTCCCACTGGTTTTTGAATGTTATGATTCCTGATGTCAGATTTGTGTCCATTTATTCTTTTACCTGTCTGTTTTGGCCAATGTACATGGCAGAGGGGCATTGCTGAGTGAGAGTGGTGTGATTTAGCTTAATCTAGATAATATGAAGCTGATTCAGATTGTTTTGGGCAAGAGTTTAGGATGTTTTATTCTATTATTGGGCTGTGGGAAATTAATCACCCTTCATCAAGATATTGCAATGCAGAAATACTTTTACAGCCCAGATTAATCCTGGAATCCCAAGTGGCTTTGGCCGCTTCTAATTTGCTGATCTCTGGAATCTATCTATTTCTGTATATGGACTACTTTTGTGACCTCCAAAACTTAAACTAGTTTAATCAAATTGTGGCAGCCTGTTTCCAAAGTGTTGGCCGCTCCATGTGAGAAGAGAACTGATCTGGAGGGAGAAGGCATCATATAAAGAGTAGGAACTTGATGCAGGAAAAGACTGAAAGCTAGTGGCTGACACTGTGGATATACAAAAATATGACAGTGTAGCATTGCAAACAAAAGTTTTTTGTAGAACAGGAATAAAATGAAATACTTGCTCCTTTTTTTGTGTTTACTCTGTAGGCTTATTTAAGTCTAAGAAGGTGTTTGGGTTCAAGGTGATCTCAAATACACATTTTTGTTGATTCCTTTGCAGGTGATATATGCTAAAAATAGGGTTCATAAGGGACAGCCTGATGGCCTGTTGAACAAATGGGATATATCCACAACTTGTTTGTGACCATGTAAGTTACCTAGCCTAGCAAAGGAGTGTGGATGTGGCAAGAAGGTGACACATTCTCTCTTAAAGGGAGGAAAATATAGCACACTATGCACATCTTGTACCTGGTGACAGAATGTTGCTGCCATCTTGAGGAGACTGTCTGTAGTGCCAACCTCTAAATGACTAGATTGATTGATTGTGACTACTGAGACATGGCGATAGAGAAGGGGCCTCTGTGGAGCAACAGTGTCCAAATAAAAGGATATGTGAAAATCCTAATGCTTTCATTGAGACTGACAATATCTTCAATAACTTCTTTGAGGAGGTTAATCACTGATTCCTGGGAGATAGAAATGGAAAGAACCTGTTACCCAGGACAGAGCAAATAATTCATTCATCATCAAACCCTTTCCCCTATGAGTTCAGGACTGTTTATATTTTTCTTGAACTTTGTCCCATCTAATATTAAAGAATTCCCTTATTTAACATTTGGCCTTTTATGGGGGTTATGGGGATCAAGGGAAAGCCTATGATTAGATCCTAAAGATTTTAGCCACACAAAAAAAATCCAACCTGAAGGATGTAGCTTTCTGTAGCAGCATTAGAAGAAGAGCAGAGCTGAGGAATTATTTTCTGCTCAGTTCTTCTGCGTTTAGGGTTGGAGTTAGAGGATCTTGTATGATAAAATAGAATGTCATTCAGATAAAGTAGGGCATTTTACTAGGAATAGAATGCATCCAAATGTTATCACTAGTAGGAGGAAAATAATCAGTCATCTATGGTTATCAAAAAAATGACTAGTAACACAATATTGCTTTTTCTGATAAAGTCTAGAAATGACTCAGACAGGAGAAGCCTATGTTTAGATCCTATTACCCTTTTTGCTGAAGAGTCTTAAAAATGTCTAGTATTTTGTTTAAATAGAATTGATTATAGTCTTATAGATAGGGGAAAAAGTGGGAAGTATCTTCTAGGCTGACATTTCTGGACTTTGGTTCTCAGCTAGGAGGAAAAAGTGATAATATAATACTACTGTACTGGACATCCACCAATCAGGCTTTCATATGACCTGTTAATTATGTTTGCTATGTGGGTGAAGGCAGTAACTAAGCAGTTGAAATGGAGAAGAAGAGGGGCTTAAGCATCTTTTTTAAAAAATAAATAAATAAATCACACAATCAATCCTTTAAATCTTCATGTCCCACCTGATTGATTTACAGTTCCATCATCTTTAGGTTTCTAACTTTTCTAAGGCTCCTTTGTTCTTCTAAGAGGTTCATCATCATTCCGTCAACAATTTGTTTCTTCAAATAGATACAAATAGGGAAGCTACTGCAAGCAGTTATGTAACAGGGCATCCTGCTCATTCCTTCTGCTGCCTGACTCAGAAGCCATCTGATGAGGGCTGTATCCTTCCAATAACTGCACAGTGAGTACAGTGGGAGGCATTGCATCTATAAGGCATAGTTTTCTAGTGGCACAAAATTTGCCAGTTTTTAGCTGAGATTCTGGCATCCTGACAGCAGGATTATCTGGCTATGTAAATTCTCTCCTCAGGCCCTATGCTACTAGCACTCCTAGCTATCTTCGAGACACCACTGACTTCCTGAGGAAACTACAATTCTTTGGTGATCTTTCAGAAAACACCACCCTAGCCACTATGGATGTAGAAGCCCTCTACACAAACATTCCACACAAAGATGGACTACAAGCCATCAGAAACAGTATCCCCAATACTATCACGGCAAACCTGGTGACTGAACTTTGTGACTTTTTCCTCACACAGAACTATTTTAGATTTGGGGACAATTTATACCTTCAAGTCAGCGGGACTGCTATGAGTACCTACATGGCCACACAGTATGCCAACATTTTTATTTCTGACTTAGAACAACACTTCCTCAGTTCTCGTTCCCTAACCCCCCTACTCTACTCATGCTACACTGATGACATCTTCATCATCTGGACCCATGGGAAGGAGGCCCTTGAGGAATTCCACCAGGATTTCAACAATTTCCATCCCACCATCAACCTCCACACAAGAGGTCCACTTCCTAGGCACTACAGTGCTAATAAACAATGGTCACATAAACACTACCCTATACCAGAAACCTACTGACCCCTATACTTACCTACATGTCTCCAGTGTTCATCCAGACCACATCACACAATCCATTGTCTACAGCCAAGCTCTAAGATACAGCCGCATTTGCTCCAATCCCTCAGACAGAGACAAACAGCTACAGGATCTCTATCTAGCATTCTTAAAACTACAATACCAACCTGGTGAAGTGAAGAAACAGATTGACAGAGCCAGAAGGGTACTCAGAAGTCACCTACTATAAGACAGGCCCAACAAAGAAAGTAACAGAACGCCACTAACTGTCATCTACAGCCCCCAACTAAAACCTCTCCAGTGCATCATCAAGGATCAACAACCTATCTTGAAGGACGATCCCTCACTCTCACAGACCTTGGGAGACAGGCTAGTTCTCACTTACAGACAGCCCCCCAACCTGAAGCAAATACTCACCAGCAACTACACACCACACAACAAAAACACCAGCCCAGAGACCAAACCCTGCAACAAACCCCAGTGCCAACTCTGTCTACATATCTATTCAAGGGACACCATCATAGGACCTAACTACATCAGCCACGCCATCAGGGGCTCTTTCACCCGCACATCTACCAATGTGATATATGCCATCATGTGCCAGCAATGCCCCTCTGCCATGTACATTGGCCAAACCGGACAGTCTTTATGCAAAAGAATAAATGTACACAAATCTGACATCAAGAATATAACATTGAAAAAACAGTAGGAGAATACTTTAATCTCCCTGGTCACTCAATAACAGACCAAAAAGTGGCAATTCTTCAATAACAACAACAACAACAAAAACCCTTCAAAAACAGACTCCAACGTGAAACTGCAGAACTGGAATAAATTTGCAAACTGACCACCACGAAGTTAGGCCTGAATAAAGACCAGGAGTGGCTGGGTCATTACAGAACCCAAACCTAATTTCCTCATACTGTTACTTACACCTTCTTGTCAACTGTTTGAAATGGGCCACTCTCATTACTACTACAAAAGTTTTTTTCCCTCCCTTCATATCCTACTGGTCATTGAATTGTCTCGTTAGACTGACCTCACACTTGGTAAGGCAACTCCCATCTTTTCATGTATTTATACCTGCTCCTGTATTTTCCACTCCATGAATCTGATGAAGTGGATTCTAGCCCATGAAAGCTTATGCCCAAATAAATTTGTTAGTCTCTAAGGTGCCACAAGGATTCCTCATTGTTTTTGTTGATACAAACTAACATGGTTACCACTCTGAAACGTGTGTGACAGACCCAAACCAGTGGAGTACAGGAGTCTGGTAGAGGGCAAATATTCTGGTCACTGGGTGAGTAGTTTTCTGTTCCCTGACTGACCAGAACAGGGGCTGCACTAGAGTAATCAGGAACCTGCTAGAACCAATTAAGGCAGACAGGCTGATTAGAACACCTGCAGCCAATCAAGGCAGGCTAATCAGGGCACCTGAGTTTAAAAAGGAGCTCACTCCAGTCAGGTGAGGGGGAGCCAGAGGAGAGGAAGTACATGTGAGGAGCTGGGAGCAAGAGGTGCAAGGAGCTGAGAGTGAGAGGGTGTGCTTCTGGAGGACTAAGGAGTACAAGCATTATCAGATACCAGGAGGAAGGTCCTGTGGTGAGGATAAAGAAGGTGCTTGGAGGAGGCCATGGGGAAATAGCCCAGGGAGTTGTAGCTGTCATGCAGCTGTTACAGGAAGCACTATAGCCAGCTGCAATCCACAGGACCCTGGGCTGGAATCCAGAGTAGAGGGTGGGCCCAGGTTCCTCCCAAACCTCCCAACTCCTGATCAGACACAGGAGGAGTTGACCCAGATTGTGGGGAAGATCACTGAGGTGAGCAAATCTGCCAATAAGAGCGGGACCCAACAAGGTAGAGGAGGAACTTTGTCACACGTGTCATTGATGAGTGTGTGTGTGTGTGTGTGTGTGTGTGTGTGTGTGTGTGTGTGTGTGTGTGTGTGTGTGTGTTCTAAAATACCTGAGTTAGGAGCATCAGTCACACTGACTTTCAGATTAGGAGTAACATTTTTGGAAGCACCTAAATCCCATTTTTCAAAGGGGACTTGCGCATTTAGGAGCCTAAATTTCATTGAAAGTCAATAGAGCTTAGACTCCTATAAGAATCTGGGAATGGGAGACAGGGAATGGATGACTGATGATTACTTGTTCTGTTCATTCCCTCTGAAGCACTTCACATTGGCCACTGTCAGAAGACAGGATACTGGTCTAGATAGACCTTTGGTCTGACCCAGTATGGCCTTTCTTATGTTCTGTAATTTTGTACATTTTACTGTGCATGTGCCTAAAGCAAGGTGGGGGTAGGGATGGGCCGGAAAGAAAAGTTGAAAATATAAAGCAATAGACTTGTATATTTTGCCTTACTTTCTTGTCTGTAGTAATTATGGCATTTGAGAGTTTTTTGAGAACTTTGTATTTTTTCTTGAAATATCAGTAAAGAAAATGTTTTAAATGTTGCAATAAATACTAGGCTAGTTTAAAGTGAGATTGCTAGTGAACAGATGCTGTTTCTTTTGTCCTCTGCATGAGAATGGCATATGACATCTTATTTTCCTTGTTTTCTCATGCACAGCTGTGTTTACCATGCATTTACCCAAAACAGATGATGCTTCATTATGTTCTTGTTATTAAAGACTTATTGATGAGCACAGGGGCCAGAGACTGGGGAGTATAAAAGCCCAAAAAAAGCCAAGAGAACAGGTCAACCTTGTTCGACTGACCTATAGATCAACATTTTTTTACATAAAAGATCCTCGTATAAAGCTTAAGTACAGGTTTCTCCTGCAGTTCTTATGTCTGCTTTTTATATGATAGAAGAGTTTGCCTTTGAGAAAGTAGAGTGGGATAGTGCTGCTTATAACCCAGATGTAGGATCTGATTAGCAAAGCATGAGCATAACACTAAGCACACGAGGCGAGGCAGGAAATAGGACAATTACTCACATACTTAAAGTTCTACATGAGCTTCCTTGGGACAGAATTTCAGAACTGCTCAGCTGCTATTTAGGCATCAAATAAGTGGCTGAATTTTGAAAAGTGCCAGGCTCATTGGGGTTTGGGTTCTTTTGAAAATCTGGCCATCTGTGTCACAATGAGAGGTACTGTGCTGAGCACTTTAGATAATCTGGCCCTTGTGTAGGTGCTTAAATAGGAGCTGAGCTCCTTTGAAAACCTAGTTCAATTGTGGGTTCTGAGCATCTGAAAACCTGTCTTCGGGCTCTTTAGAAAATGTGTCCCATAGTCCTCTAGTTCTGATTCACCCTTTCTAGGTTGAGATTTAGATTTACAGATTTGTTTTAAAGCCAGAATGGATAATTTAATCTGACCTCCTATATAACACAGGTCACAGAATTTCATCCAGTTACCCTGGAGGAATGCTATGCCATTAGCGTATTCATTCTGTGGAAAAGTATTTTGCATCATTATGGAGGAATTCCTGTGACCAAGCCTGAAAGCCTTCAGTGGGCTGGTTCTACAGAAGGCTAGAAGGAGAAACAGTAATCCTTTTTCCTGAGGATAGGGTGGGGGAGACAGACGTTACAACTGTATTCCATTTAAATATAAAAGAAGAAAAAATTATTCCTGTTTTGGTTTCCTTAAAAGAGAGGATGGACTTGTGACTAAAGCACAAGTTGGAGAGTTGGGGGATATAAACTCACTTACTGTCTATGCCTTTGACTTCCTGCATGACTTTAGAACCAATACCATGTAAACTCTCTGTTCATTTTCCCTTCCCCATCAGACTAACACTCTTCTCCCTCGAGGTTTTTTTTGGGGGGGGGGCGGGGAGGGTTGATTGCAGAGGCTACAATGTATAACTTCAAAGCATCATTGATTTTGTTTTTGTTTGATTCACCTTCTTCCCAAAATTTTAGCTTCTAATTTCATCGTTAGAGCCCTATCAAATTCATGGCCATGAAAAATGAATCACAGACGGTGAAATCTGGTCTGTGCTTTTTCGCTGTACTATACAGATTTCCCAGGGGAGACCAGCATTTCTCCAACTAGGGGACCTGACCCAAAAGGGAGTTGCAGGGGGGTTGCAAGGTTATTTTAGCAAGGTCGCGGTATTGCCATCCTTACTTTTGTGCTGCCTTCAGAGCTGGGCAGCCAGAGAGTGGTGACTGTTGGCCAGGTGCCCAGCACCCTGCCAGCAGCAGTGCAGAAGTAAGAGTGGCAATACCATACTAGCAGTTGCCGCCACTCTCCAGCTACCCAGCTCTGAAGGCAGCATTGTAGCAATACCGCACCCCTCCTACAGTAACCTTGTGACCCCTCCACAACTTCTTTATGAATCAGGACCCCAACAATTACAACACCATGAGATTTCAGATTTAAATAGCTGAAATCATGTAATTTACAATTCTTTATATCCTATGACCGTGAAATTGACCAAAATGGGCTGTGAATTTGGTAGGGCCATATTCGTCATGTATTCTTTTTATATGTGACAGTCTTTATTACCTTATTGTGGCTTCCTATCACTCTGGCCTTTCTGTCAGTTAGCTGTATGCTGAATTGTATAGTCAAAAAAAGATAAAACAATCTATGTGTCTTAGAGGTTCTCAGAATGGCATAGGCAGACAGCCTGTCTGAAACAAGACAGCAACTGCATGAAATTTGATAGTTAAGGGTTTGTATCTCTTAGAAGACAGATCTGTAGGTGACCAAGAGCTAGTGGCATGAATCCTTCAGACCTATTTCCATTTGATAAGACTATATAATATAAAGTATCAGAGGGATAGCCGTGTTAGTCTGGATCTGTAAAAGCAGCAAAGAGTCCTGTGGCATCTTATAGACTAACAGATGTATTGGGGCATGAGCTTTCGTGGGTGAATACCCACTTCGTCGGATGCATGTGACGAAGTGGATATTCACACACGAAAGCTCATGCTCCAATACGTCTGTTAGTTTATAATGTGCCGCAGGACTCTTTGCTGCTTTTATATAATAAAAAACACTCTTTTAGAAGTTTTCAGGCCAAATGTATGCATATCTATGTTCTGTAGCATTATCCTGTGTAGATTGTAAATGTTAAACTATGCAACAAATGAGACTTACAAGATAGACAGCCACAAGCTAGCTGCATAGAAAGCAGAAGACATACATATTCTCTGAGCAGAGATGCTGATGGTCATGTATTGGCTTCAGATTCTGATGATCTGTTGTCACTTCTACTTGACTGATTTGCTTGTTCTCTTCTCTATCTACTCACAGAAATGCATCTAATCACTGATAAGACCCCTTTTTCAGAAGTAAACATAGTCACACTGTGGGCTTGTCTACATCACAAAGTTGCAGCGCTGGTGAGGGGGTTACTGCGCTGCAACTTAGGAGGTGTACACATCTGCAGGGCACCACCAGCGCTGCAACTCCCTGTTTGCAGCGCTGGCCGTACTCCCGTTTTGTCTCGGGTGTAGAGGATCCAGCGCTAGTGATCCAGCGCTGGTAATCAAGTATAGACACTTACCAGCGCTTTTCTTGACCTCCGTGGAATAAGCAGGTATCCCAGCATACCTGAGGAAGCCTCTGGTAATCAAGCTGGTCTCCTTCCCCGGCTTGCTCTTGCGTTCCCCGAACCCCGAGCAAGCAGGTCTCCTTCCCTGAGGTTTGCTGGGTGGTTCCGGGAACGCGAGAGCAAACCGCGGCGAAGCTGGTCTCCTTCCCCGGTTTGCTCTCGCGTTCCCCGAACAAGCAGGTCTCCTTCCCTACGGTTTGCAGGGTGGTTCGGGGAACGCGAGAGCAAACCGCGGCGAAGCTGGTCTCCTTCCCCGGTTTGCTCTCTCGTTCCCCGAACCCCCGAGCAAGCAGGTCTCCTTCCCTGCGGTTTGCTGGGTGGTTCGGGGAACGCGAGAGCAAACCGGGAAAGGAGACCAGCTTCGCCGCGGTTTGCTCTCGCGTTCCCCGAACAAGCAGGTCTCCTTCCCTACGGTTTGCAGGGTGGTTCGGGGAACGCGAGAGCAAACCGCGGCGAAGCTGGTCTCCTTCCCCGGTTTGCTCTCGCGTTCCCCGAACCCCCCTTGAAGCCGCCCAACAGCGCTGCAGTGTGGCCACATCTAACACCACTTGCAGCGCTGGTTGCTGTAAGTGTGGCCACTCTGCAGCGCTGGCCCTATACAGCTGTACTAATACAGCTATAACAACCAGAGCTGCAAAATTGTAGATGTAGACATACCCTGTGTTTCTATAAAATTTGTAATATAGCACCAGTCTGTTTGAGGGATTGTCTTCTTCCCTGTACTCCATCATAACTAGGTGGCTTGTTTCAATGATTCTTTAGATTATGGCTGTTAGATATGTCATGGTGTATTTTCATAATTTCAGTATGCACATAACTTTCATATTTTACAAACACATTTGCCACTATAAGCTATGTTCATATATATTTTGAGGCAGATCCTTGGTGTAAATTCTTACATCTCCAGTGCCTTAATTTGAGCTGTGATAATTTACAGCAGCTGAACCTTTCAATTTAAAGGGTCAGACAATTTTGAATTATCTGCCCCCTAAAGTATGAGAAGAATTACTTCATGAAAAATTCCCTATAATCCTCTCCTCTCTCAAAAATGGCTAAAAGAAAATTGCCTACATTGTCACCTTTTGGGCAGAAACGAAACATGGAAACAGCCCTATTAGTAAATATTTTGAAAAGTTAAGAACATGTGAAAATGAGATTAGAATGAAAACTCTTTAGAACTATAGCTGTGACGGTTGATACTGGAGACCATAGTAATTTATGTAATGTGTACACACTTTTCTAGAAATCACTTTTGTTTTTTTGGCATAATTTCTTCCCCAGTATCATCTTCCTGTGACATGATATAAATTAATACATCAAGATGCCGTTGTTTCTTCTGGAAACCATGACTTCTACTTAATGCATGACTTGGTGCTTAAAATCATGTGCCTGCTGCCTGAAAATGTAACATGTTACAAACAATTATAAAATCTTCCATTTTATGACTGTTTCCTCTCTTCTTTGAATAGTTATATTTTTAAAACGGCATACTGATATCCTTCTAGTGTTGGGGGAGCGGTGGTGATGTAAGGTGGGGGGGCTTCCAAGACTGGGGAATTTCTCAGTGTGAGGGAATCTTCCACAGGAATATCTGGCTTTGATGCCCACTTTCTTCCCCCTCCAACTTTTCATGAGTATATCATAGGCTCAGAGGACAGATGGGGTATGGCTGGAACTTGATGCACTTCAGCAACTCGTTAACCAGCTGGCATAGATTAGAGCAGCCTGAAGGCACTTCTATTTCTCATATGGCCCTCTGTTTACGATACTCCCAGTGCAAACTTGGCTCAGCAGATAAGTCAGCCCAGTATGGCAAAGAATGACAATAAATGCAGTGTGGGGGAAGGGAATATAAAGATTTAAGGATTCCACATGCTTTGCACTTTATAAGCGTATTTTTGACCATAATGTAGAGGGCATTTACAAACACTATTTTAAAAGTGAGCTATTTCAAGGGCAAAGATGCATTCATAAATGGATGTCTTATGGTTTTTAAATTGACTGCCTGCCACCATTATGTATTGTTATTCCTGGCTTTTACTAATCATGCTGAGAACCACATTAATGAGGGAAGTTTGTTTCTTTGAGAATAAAGCAAGTTATTTTTTCTCCCCTCAATTCAAAATGCTAGGTGTATTAGTTCACGCATGGAAAAAATTGTCAAAGGTTTTTGTGAAATGAAATGATGGAGACAATTTCCTCTTAAAAATTATTCTGTGCAAAAGCTTTGAAAAGTGACAGAATTTTCATATGGAATAAGTGTGTGTGTGTGTGTGTGTTTATATATTGCTGCTTGTCATAAATTGGCTGTATGTTGGCTCCAAATCAAATTGAAAAATCATCTTAAACATTTCCAGAATAACCTATTCACTATGATGATTGGCTCTTTTGATGGTGAAGTGCGATATAGTTAAATAAGTAAATGCTGTTGCATGGATTCTATTAATGTTCTGCCATATGGACACAGTAGATATTATTTTTTAACTTTGACCTCCAAAGGATGATAGCATCTAAAGATTATCCAGGATCAGTAGAAAGTT
This sequence comes from Gopherus flavomarginatus, assembly GCF_025201925.1. Classification (NCBI taxonomy): domain Eukaryota; kingdom Metazoa; phylum Chordata; order Testudines; family Testudinidae; genus Gopherus; species Gopherus flavomarginatus. The sequence goes on from NC_066617.1 coordinate 185,232,656, forward strand.
AGAGGAACAGAACCAGTAAAATGTCAGTTTTATTCCCTTTTACAGTCATTGGAGAATACTTAGAGCAAATTTAACATGTACAGGACTTTATATGCAGTTCCTACTGCTGTGGAATGCATGACATTCCTTGCATACTAAACAGAATAGCAGCATTTTAGCTCTGGTTATGAGTTAATATATTTAGACTACAGTACTGTATGTTTCAGTTTGTTATAGCTAGAATAATTCCATGTCTTGTTTTGCATCGTTCAGGCAAGTTGTAGAATGAGAGTAATTAGCTGGTGGGAATGGAACCTCTTTGTATGTCATAGTATAATATGTTATTTTCATTAACAGAGTACGCACTTGGCAAAGTATCTACACTTTTTAAACAAGAAGCTTTAAAATTAAAAACTATGTAATAGAACAAGACTTTTAAACTTGTTGGCAGAAGGAAACATAGTAATAGTCCATGTGCAAAGAATGTCTGGAAGTATTGTGGAGCAGATCTTCATCTGGGGTAAATGGTCATAGCTCCACTGAAGCCCGTGGTAATCACTAGAGGTGTGATGATGCTAGCCAATACATATGTTGGGTATAGTATTAATATAAGTATTGGGAAGTTATGTTAACAATTCTGTTCATCCATGTCAAGTATCCCATAATGCTTTGCATTAGCTGAAGTAGTAAGCTTTGGCTTAAGGATATAGGAATGCTGTCAGGATCAGGACACGACTGTTTTACCATAGTAACAGGTAGGGAGATACACTCTCAGACTAATACTGGAATGTCCCAAAGGAAAAGAACGAGATATATCAATCATCTACCTGGTATAAAACAAGGAGCTGTTTTCATGCTCCTTGGTACCTGGAATGCATGTGTTCAGAACAAAGAGATAAGGGGCATACCAAGGTATCAGAAAAACAAGGAAGAAAGTTAATTGGGTAAAACTAGTTTCAGATGACATACTGTAACTTTTATTTGTAAACAGATAGGTCATAAAAAATAGCTTTAGAAATGTAACTTGGGAGTACATCTTCTGAATAAGGTGAATATAACACTGTATGAGATGGCTTCCAGGAAACAGGTATTAAACTTTTCTTCCTATACTTTATTATTGTTGTTTGTTTATTGGCTTTTTGCAATGAACCTGGCTGATATTGGTTATTTGGTCTTGTGAATATATTACACACTGAACCAAAGTGTGGCCAAGCAATTGACTATACAATTTATCAACAAGTTGCACCCAGCAGAGCATCAGCACCTGTAAGGATTTGGACGGCTTAATTAATCCCAAGAATCATGAAATATTGCCAGACACGTCCTTCATGAAAGCTCTGCACTTATCTGGACTATGTTATAGATCTGCCTTTAAACATGTACTTGATATAAAAGGTAGAACAATGTTTAAAAATATTAAATAAATATAGGGCTATTTTGAAACTCAAATATTTGACCTTTGACTACAGATAATTCTACTGACCAGCTATGATTTAAAGGAAAAAGCAAGCAAGCATGTTTTAAAACTTATGTAAGTGTTACTTATAACACTAGGTGTATTGTAATCTCACAGGCATTTTTATCCTGGGCATGCCGAAGTGCATAATAGCATAATGCTAATGATCACTAGATGTGTAGGCAGTATAATAGACATGAGTCACAGGCCCCATAGTTATAAAATTTTCTCACTGGATTGGAGGGAAAAAGATTTCTCTTATGAGAAAAAGAGATAGGTGAAAGCATCTTGTCTGTAGAAGCTGCACTAATTTTCATTCCCTGAAATTAAAAATGAGGTGGCGGCATAGGAAGAAGCAAGTAGTTTTACTGTGGCTTTCTATTTTAATAAGTGTGTTGCATTCAATGGAAGGTTGTAAGTTTTCTACAAAATGCCAGAGTAGGAGGAAGCCTCACCAAAGGGTTTGCCACTGTTGACATACGTAACTTAGGAACCAGAGGCCATACTAGTGCCAATTATTATAGCGAGCGGCAAAATGGAGCTGCTGAAATGGATTGGTCCTACTGAAGTCACTGACAAAATTTGCATTAATGCCAATGGTAAAAAAAATATGCCCTTAGTGCTTGTCTACAATATGGAATTCTACACACAATCTCTCTTCTACACACACCCTCTCACACACATACATTTTCTCTCTCTCTCTCTCTCTCATGCTATCATTGGCTCAGCTACACCAGTCATAGTGTTGGTGAGAGCCCTGGTATAGACCTAACACCAGTGGTCTAAGAAGTGTGGCCTGCTTTTTTAAAAGCAGCAAAGAATCCTGTGGCACCTTATAGACTAACAGACATTTTGGAGCATGAGCTTTCATGGGTGAATACCCACTTCGACATGCATCCGACGAAGTGGGTATTCACCCATGAAAGCTCATGCTCCAAAACGTCTGTTAGTCTATAAGGTGCCACAGGATTCTTTGCTGCTTTTACAGATCCAGACTAACACGGCTACCCCTCTGATACTTGACTGCTTTTTTAAGGATCAGATGTCTGGTGCTGTCTAGCCCTGCGTGCTACATCTGGGGTAAAGTATTCAGTTTAATTAAAACTAGCTATCTATGGAGGAGGTGATACCCCTAGAAAGGGCAGCAGAAAATTGCAGAAATGGAAAAGAAGCTCAGGAGCTGTAGAGAGACTGCAGAGAGAGAGAGAGAGAGAGAGATTCCTACAAGGAAGATCCTGGGACAAAGTAAGAGCTGCCATTTACCTGAGGAGATCAAAGCTGGGAGGCAAGATCAAACCAGTATCTTAGATGCCTATATACAAATGCAAGAAGTATGGTTAATAAGCAGGAAGAACTGGAAGTGCTAAGAAATAAATACAACTATGACATTGGCATTACTGAAACTTGGTGGGATAATACACACGACTGGAATGTTGGTGTGGATGGGTATAGTTTGCTCAGGAAGGATAGACAGGGGAAAAAGGGAGGAGGTGTTGCCTTATATATTAAAAATGTACACACTTGGACTGAGGTGGAGATGGACATAGGAGACGGAAGTGTGGAGAGTCTCTGGGTTAGGCTAAAAGGGGTAAAAAACACAGGTGATGTCGTGCTGGGAGTCTACTACAGGCCACCTAATCAGGTGGAAGAGGTGGATGAGGCTTTTTTCAAACAACTAACAAAATCATCCAAAGCCCAAGATTTGGTGGTGATGGGGGACTTCAACTATCCAGATATATGTTGGGAAAATAACACCACGAGGCACAGACTATCCAATAAGTTCCTGGACTGCATTGCAGACAACTTTTTATTTCAGAAAGTTGAAAAAGCTACTAGGGGGGAAGCTGTTCTAGACTTGATTTTAACAAATAGGGAGGAACTTGTTGAGAATTTGAAAGTAGAAGGAAGCTTGGGTGAAAGTGATCATGAAATCATAGAATTTGCAATTCTAAGGAAGGGTAGAAGGAAGTACAGCAGAATAGAGACAATGGATTTCAGGAAGGTGGATTTTGGTAAGCTCAGAGAACTGATAGGTAAGGTCCCATGGGAATTAAGACTGAAGGGAAAAACAAGTGAGGAAAGTTGGCAGTTTTTCAAAGGGACACTGTTAAGGGCCCAAAAGCAAGTTATTCCGATGGTTAGGAAAGATAGAAAATGTGGCAAAAGACCACATTGGCTTACCCTTGAGATCTTGCGTGACCTACAAAATAAAAAGGCGTCATATAAAAAATGGAAACTAGGTCAGATCACGAAGGATGAATATAGGCAAATAACACAGGAATGCAGAGGCAAGATTAGAAAGGCAAAGGCACAAAATGAACTCAAACTAGCTATGGGAATAAAGGGAAACAAGAAGACTTTTTATCAATACATTAGAAGCAAGAGGAAGACTAAGGACAGGGTAGGCCCACTGCTCAATGAGGAGAGGGAAACAGTAACGGGAGACTTGGAAATGGCAGAGATGCTTAATGACTTCTTTGTTTCAGTCTTCACTGAGAAGTCTGAAGGAATGTCTAGTATAGTGAATGCTTACGGGAAGAGAGTAGGTTTAGAAGAGAAAATAAGAAAAGAGCAAGTAAAAAATCACTTAGAAAAGTTAGATGCCTGCAAGTCACCAGGGCCTGATGAAATGCATCCTAGAATACTCAAGGAGTTAATACAAGAGGTATCTGAGCCTCTAGCTATTATCTTTGGGAAATCATGGGAGACAGGGGAGATTCCAGAAGACTGGAAAGGGGCAAATATAGTGCCCATCTATAAAAAGGGAAATAAAAACAACCCAGGAAACTACAGACCAGTTAGTTTAACTTCTGTGCCAGGGAAGATAATGGAGCAGGTAATCAAAGAAATCATCTGCAAACACTTGGAAGGTGGTAAGGTGATAGGGAATAGCCAGCATGGATTTGTAAAGAACAAATGGTGTCAAACTAATCTGATAGCGTTCTTTGATAGGATAATGAGCCTTGTGGATAAGGGAAAAGCGGTGGATGTGATATACCTAGACTTTAGTAAGGCATTTGATACGGTCTCGCATGATATTCTTATAGATAAACTAGGAAAGTACAATTTAGATGGGGCTACTATAAGGTGGGTGCATAACTGGCTGGATAACCGTACTCAGAGAGTAGTTGTTAATGGCTCCCAATCCTGCTGGAAAGGTATAACAAGTGGGGTTCCGCAGGGGTCTGTTTTGGGACCGGTTCTGTTCAATATCTTCATCAACGATTTAGATGTTGGCATAGAAAGTACGCTTATTAAGTTTGCGGACGATACCAAACTGGGAGGGATTGCAACTGCTTTGGAGGACAGGGTCAAAATTCAAAATGATCTGGACAAATTGGAGAAATGGTCTGAGGTAAACAGGATGAAGTTCAATAAAGATAAATGCAAAGTGCTCCACCTAGGAAGGAACAATCAGTTTCACACATACAGTATGGGAAGAGACTGTCTAGGAAGGAGTATGGCAGAAAGAGATCTAGGGGTCATAGTGGACCACAAGCTTAATATGAGTCAACAGTGTGATACTGTTGCAAAAAAAGCAAACGTGATTCTGGGATGCATTAACAGGTGTGTTGTAAACAAGACACGAGAAGTCATTCTTCTGCTTTACTCTGCGCTGGTTAGGCCTCAACTGGAGTATTGTGTCCAGTTCTGGGCACCGCATTTCAAGAAAGATGTGGAGAAATTGGAAAGGGTCCAGAGAAGAGCAACAAGAATGATTAAAGGTCTTGAGAACATGACCTATGAAGGAAGGCTGAAGGAATTGGGTTTGTTTAGTTTGGAAAAGAGAAGACTGAGAGGGGACATGATAGCAGTTTTCAGGTATCTAAAAGGGTGTCATCAGGAGGAGGGAGAAAACTTGTTCACCTTAGCCTCCAATGATAGAACAAGAAGCAATGGGCTTAAACTGCAAGCAAGGGAGATTTAGGTTGGACATTAGGAAAAAGTTCCTAACTGTCAGGGTAGTTAAACACTGGAATAGGTTGCCTAGGGAAGTTGTGGAATCTCCATCTCTGGAGATATTTAAGAGTAGGTTAGATAAATGTCTATTAGGGATGGTCTAGACAGTATTTGGTCCTGCCATGAGGGCAGGGGACTGGACTCGATGACCTCTCGAGGTCCCTTCCAGTCCTAGAGTCTATGAGTCTATGAGATTGCTTGGGTGGTAGTACGTGGGAAGTGGCAGGGAGCTGACACCCAATTAAGCATGGGCAATTCTCCCTCTTGCTGGAGATGGGAGGAGTGGAAGGGGGTGATAATGAGGTGACTCACGGTACTAGATACCCCAAGAACCATCACTCCAGAATCCTAAACCAGCCATGAGAGAGAGACCAAAGGCCTTCTTATTTACATTCCTGCATTTTAGGAAGGAAATGCTTTTTTAAAAACCAGACTGTTGTGAAGCCTTCTTGAGGACCCAAGAATCCTAAAATTGTATTATTTCAAGATTATAGCAGAGATGTACAAGAACACGGTTAAATTTCAACCTGCCAAACAGCTTGACCGAAGGAAAAAAACAGAAAATTTCTAGTCTCCTATAGAAGTGGAGGACTTGCTTAAAGGTCCTTAACTATATATTTCACCCCAAACAATTAACCTTAATTCTGCATCACAAATAACTGAAGATCCAAATCAGAATCTATTTAGTTAAGGTGGTGCTATATTTTTTATGTAGTGCCATTTTGCTTCACAAGTTTATTCTACTTTGCAAGAATCTGCTTGTCTGAATAAGATTTTTAAATATTTTCAATGAGGAATACAACTGCAATGGATAATATTTTTTTGAAATGGGAGAAACATATGGCCACTCTTGTCATTTGTCTGACCACAGCTGTGGTACAAGAATACCTTTAGAGTCACAGATGGTATATAGCACACACCAATGTACAAAGGGTGAAATCTCCACTTAAGTAAATAGGAGTTTTGCCATAATAGAGTGAAGAGTATACATATACAACTTGCAGATGACACCGAGTTGGGAGGGGTTGCTAGCACATTGGAGAACAGGATTAGAATTCAAAACGACCTTGAAAAATTATAAAATGGGTCTAAAATCAACACAAGAAAATTCAATAAAGAGAAGTGCAAAGTATCGGGCATTCAATTTTTTCCTTCCTAACTACCAAATGGGGAATAACTAGTGTGGCAAGGCACCTTCTCAGTCTCCCCAGCCTCTGCTGCTTTTAGCCCTGGTGAGACAGGCTTGGGTAATGTGGTCCCCCTTGGGACACAGGGGAAGTCTGCTCCCTGTATCTCCACCAGTCCTATTTAGCGTATTCTTACTCCCTTGTGGGAGAGAGTACTGCCTCTCCTCCTGGTGAGTCTTGCTGTTTTGCTGCTCCTACACTCCTGGCAGCAGGGCTCCTTCTCTCTCCACTCTCCTCCCCCTTCCTTCCTCCCAGGGAAGGGTTTAAAAAGGTCTCAGGCAGCCCCAAGTTGGAATCAGCTGATCCTAATTAACCTCAGGTAGTTCCCCCTCAGCTGATTCTAATTTGCTACCTTGGTAACCCTTTCACAGCTGAACCTGATTGACCTGTGGTTGCCTCTCAGTTGATAAGGAGGAGGGCCTTTTAACCCTCTGGGACTGATTCCTACCCCTCCCTTGCAGCTGTCTGTCCTGAGTTTATCACACTAGATAGATGGTGGTACTGAAAAGGATCTGGGGGTTACAGTGGATCACAAATTAAATGAGTTATCAATGTAATACAGCTGCAGAAAAGGCTAATATTCTGTGGTTTATTGTTATTATCTGGTGTATTAAAAGGCATATTGTATGTATTAACCTGGGAGGGAATTGTTCTGCTCTACTGAGCACTGGTGAGGTCGTATCTCAAGTGCTATGTCCACCTCTGGGTGCTACATTTTAGAAACGATGGGGACAAATTGGAGAGATCACAGAGGAGAGCAAGAAAAATGTTAAAAGGTTTAGAAAACCTGACGTATGAGGAAAGGTTAAAAAGACTGTGTATGTTTTGTCTTGAGATAAGAAGATTGGGGCAGGGGGACCTAAGTCTTCCAGTACATTATGGGTTTTTATAAAGAGGATGGTAATCAGTTGTTCTCCATGTCCATTGAAGATAGGACAAAAAGCAGAAAGCAATCTGCAGAAAGGGAGATTTAGGTTAGATCACGGGTCGGCAACCTTTCAGAAGGGTTGTGCCGAGTCTTCATTTATTCTCTCTGATTTAACGTTTCGTGTGCCGGTAATACATTTTAATGTTTTTTAGAAGGTCTCTCTCTATAAATCTATATATTATATAACTAAACTAGTGTTGTATTGTAAAATAAACAAGGTTTTCAAAATGTTTAAGAAGCTTCATTTAAAATTGAATTAAAATGTTGATCTTATGTCGCTGGTCCACTCAGCCCACTGCCGCTCTGGGGTTCTGTTCACCTAGGCCGGCAGTGGGCTGAGCGGGGCCAGCAGTTGGGACCCCAGACCGACAGCGGGCTGAGCGGCTCAGCCCACTGCCACTCAAGGGTTCCAGTCGCTGGCTCCTGCCGGCCAGGATCCCAGCTGCTGAACCCGCTCAGCTCGCTGTCGGTCTGGGGTCCCGGCCCTGCCCACATACAGTAGGTACCTATCTTCTCCCTGGTTCTGGCCCATTCTCTTCCTCTCTCTGCACTGAGCACAGGGTTGGGGGTGAAGGGTCTGGCCAGGAGCTAGAATGAGGGAGGGGGTTCAGGGTTGGGGCAGGAGGTTTGAGTGTGGAGCACTTACCTGGGCAGCTCCCGTTTGGTGCTCAGGGTGGAGGTGGGGATGGGGGGGGGCAAGTCAGGATGTGGGAGGTGCATAGGTGTGTATGTGGGCCGGGTATGTATGGGGGTGCCAAAGTCAGGGCTGGGATGGGGTGTGTGTTAAGGAGTCAAGCAGAGAGCTGGGTGTGTATGAGGGGGTACAGGGCTCAGGGAGGGGCCTGGGGTGTGTGTGCAGGGCACGGGGCTCGGGGCACAGGCGTGGTGGGTGTACGGGGCTGCAGGGCCAGGGCAGAGGGCTGGAGTGTGTGTGTGGGGGTCAGGGCAGGGAGGGGATATGCTCCTATTCCACCCCCCCCACACACCCCTGCTCCTGCCCCTGCCGGGAGCAGTGAGCATGTTGACTCTGCTCCTTCCCAACCCCCTCCCTCACAAGGGCCATCAGCTGGCAGGGAGGGAGTGACAGAGAGGCGGAGGAGGGGAAGGAACCCAGTACACTATGGGAAGAGGCAGGGGAGCCAGCAGGACCAAGCTTCTGCCCCGCTGGGGGGAGCAGAGGGTGGAGAAGAGTGGGCCGGGCCAGGCAGGCAGGATTTTTAATGGAGTCCCGACAGGCAGCAGCGTGCCATTAAAAATCGGCTCGCGCGCTGTCTTTGGCACGTGTGCCATAGGTTGCTGACCCCTGAGTTAGATATTAGGAAAATATTTCTCACTGTAAAGGTAGGTAAATACTTGCACAGACTTTCAAGGAAGATTGTGGAATCCCTCTCATTGGAAGTTAAGAACAAGTTAGACAAACACCTAGACCATCCTAACAGGTATACTTGATCCGGCCTCAGTGCAGGGGGCTGGACTAAACTACATCTTAAGGTCCCTCCCAGCCCTGCTTATCTATGATCCAGTGGGGTCAGGATTTCAGCTAGAGAGACAAAAAAAAAACCCTCTCATGATATGGTAGGATGCAAGACTATGTTTGGATCAAGATAATCTCAATACATTGCAATTTGCATGTCCCATTTTTGGTTAGAATAAATTTATTGTGAAGCTGTTCAAAGGGTAAAATACAACCTCACTCTGTAAGTCAGTTCTGCTTTGTTTTCGTAACATATTAAAACCTGGTTCAGAAATCTGAGGGAATACAGCTTAGGCAGAGAAACTAAAGGAGCTCTGGCTATTTAGTTTATTGAAGAAAAGGTTACGAGGCAATGTGATCACAGTCCATATGTGCTAACTGAGGCAAAAGATATCTGACACACAAGGGTATGTTAATCTAGCAGACAAAGGCTTTACAGGATCCAATGACTGAACGTTAGTGAATTTCAAACTAAAAATAAGACCAATTTTAGCAGTTAGAGTGATTAACCATTGGAACATAATACCAAGAGATTTGCTAAATCTCCATTATTTGGCATCTTTAAATCAAGGCTAAATGTCTGAGACAGGATCGAGTTCAACCACAAATTGTTAGGCTTACTGCAGAACTCACAGAATGCAATTCTATGGCCTGTGTTACACAGGAGGTCAGACTAGATTATTGTAATTGTTGCCTTTGGTGTTAAAAATCTGAATTTCTTTGCATCCGTCTTTACCACAGATGAAAAGGAAAAATAGCTGCCTGTAGTTGCTCTTCATAGGCAGAGGCAGCGGGGCACTCTCAGACAGAGGCATCAGAATGATGTTAACAATTCAAGATATTAAATTGAAGGAAATCACCAGCATCAAATAGCACTCATCCGAGAGTTCTGATGGAACAAAATCACTGAGCGCAAAATAGCTGAGCTACTATGGAAATATGTAACTTTAATTGAGCATTGTCTGTCAGGTGGCCAACACTATACCCATTTACAAAATGTACTTAAGAGTGTTTGATGGGTGTCCCCAGGAATTATAGACCAATTAGCCTTCAGTAACAGGAAAAAAGTTTCAGCAAACTTCTTTCAGTAAGTTAACTGACGTTGTCTGGGCTCTATGAACTGGATTTTTGTGTTTTCACATGTGTGGCTGACTTAGTTTTATGTATTTATTTACAGAATAACCCTGTGGACACTGTGTTTTGATAATCTAATAGTATTTGTGGAGAGGAGGGAAAATGTGAGGTGTATGTTTGATGAAACATTTTCTTGGTGAATCAGACATTAGCTACAGTCAGAAACAAAATATTAGACTAGATGTACCATTCCTCTGTTGTGCTATGACAATTCCTGTGTTCCTATAGCAACAGAGTTCACTATAATGGTTAGGATGGATGAATTCCTGATAAAATTTTCCATGTAGTGTAATCTCAAGTGAAGCCCAATTGACAGGATATTGTATAAAATAAATTGTTCTAGCTTATTGTGTCTGTCTGTCTGTCAGTCTGTCTCTCTCTCTCTCTCTCTTTAGGTAGTCTGAATTAAAGGGTTTGAGTAGAGTATCACAGTGGCTCCTTTTCAATAATACACTGTAAAATGAAGGTGCGGTCTTCCCTAAAACAGCCTTTCTTTCTTAAATTAGATAGTAGTAAAGTGTAAAACTGTAAGGATTTGACTTTCTTCCTTGGTCTGCTCAGGTAGAGTGGATGCATTTTCAAGTCTGATCTTTTAGTTATAGTTCCCTTCCTAAATAGCTATATTCAGTTTGAGTATAATCACTTTATTTCCAAATGTATGCCACCAAATTATCTGTTAGACCTCATTTTAAAACTGCAGTTCAATCAATATACTGCAGATGGCACACAATGATGATAAAATTATGCATATGTTACTTTGAGGAACTGAATATGGAGACAGATGGAGCTTGTTAACTAAGGCTTTAGAAACTGCCTTCAGTACTTTCCCAATCTCCTGTACACTTCAAAAATATAACTTTTTTGACTTGGTTTTTAGATAGGACATTTTTTAAAATGCCACATGAAATGTAATTATAAGTAGACAACCCAGCAAACAAAAATGTTGGAATAATTAGTATTTTTTGCATGGAAATAGATGTTTCCTAACCAGATAGAGGATTCAGTTGGCCCTAAGTTACTTAGGCATTATGCTGCACTTGCATGAAGTGGAGAGAGAAACTCCTATTTGCAAGCAATCAGAAATGGATATACCAAACTGCTTATTTTAGGACCATATTTTGTCACCCTTACTCAAACTTGAGTAGTACCTTTCTCTGTGAGCAGTCCTGCTGAAATTGGGTATCAGTGATTTTAAGTGCAACAAAAGCTGAACTTTTAATAGTATTTTCGTTTTCAAGAATTATCCTATGACATGAAATAAATACTGCTTGTGTTTTGAGAATTGATCATAAGTCCTATTCTATCAAAATACTATGGCCACAATCCTTTAGACATTAGTTATGCAAGATTCTCACTGAGTTAAATGGAATTTAACTACAGGATCAAGTCATGTATTTTAAATTAAATGCTCAAGTGCACGAAGTATAAATGACAATGTTGTTTTCATGGTGAATGGGTAGTTTGCTCTTTGAATAATATATTTTTTTGTATATGGGGAAAAAACGTATCTGGAGCTCATTCAGTGTTAAAATAATTACTGATAAAGATGCAATTCTGTTATAGTGATCCCTTTATGGAGTGACAAATTAACATTCCCGCTTTGCTAACCAAAAGGTTACCTTCAGTCCCCATGGCAACTGCTTTTCTAAAGTATTGGGTATGTCCTCCTGTAGACAAATGGTAGGCCATTTAGTAATAGGAAAATGACTGGTTCCAAGTGGTACCAGTAGGATTTCTTTTCATACAGCACCAATCCAAAACTTATTTGTTTTAAATGGTTAGTTTACAGACATGGGTGACTTTTGATAAACTCCATAGAAATATTCTTTGTAAATGCACAAATCGAGGTAAGTACTGTATTGTGCGAGGGCCCAAGCTTTATGGTTTTTTTGTAGTTTCACATGGTGATACTGATGAACATTTCATGCAAAAGGAATTTCTGTAGTAGAACATTTCAGAATTCATGAATAGTAATTGAGCCCTTTAGTTCTGCACTAAACTTAAATCCATTATTCTCCATTTAAAGCAGACACATCATGTTGCTCTACAGAACACTGCTCTGTCACTTCAATGCTTTTTTCAGTGAACTGGGCTGGAATATTAAGCATTCTTTGCTCTCAGTATTCTTGCTGTGCTTGGCACATTTGGATAGCATTTGAAATAGGCAAATAGCAATTCTGTTCATAAAGAGTAGCTGGTATGTGTGTATACACCTTGCTTTAGATGGAGGCATGAAAGGTGTATTATTTGCCACAACTCAGATTTTGGCAGCCAGCTTGCTACATCTCTTCTCTGTGCTGTATGTAAGCATTAAAATGTAAAATATAATAAAAGTCGCTGTCAGATTTCTGCCTCCCATGCCAAACAAATTGGCTTTCTTCAATGTTCGGGCCATATAAATTTTGTCTGTCACAGACTAATTTAAAATGCCATGTAAAAAGAAAGTTAAAGCAAGATTAACATTTGTAAAGGATACATTCAATATTTAAGTTTTGTTTTTAGCATTTGATTAAATGTAGCTATTATTGTGCCTAGGACTCTGTGGAATGTTGCAGGCAAATGTCTCCATCAAGCTAGAAGGGGTACAATTCATAGTCTGATATTTCTAATGCAATCTTTTCTTTTTGCTAAAGGTATCTGAATACATAAGCTTAAATCCTGCTAACATGTCCCAATATGTTTCCATACTAGAAGGATTTTATATTCCTCTTAACCAATACATCATGCAATTTTGCTTAAATAAAATAATCTGGTCTGGGAGGCAGGGTGGGTGACTGAATTTCATTTATGCCAAAATCTAAAGTTTCCACCCACCCTTCCTTTCCTCCCCCTGTTAGTCAGTGTTCTCATATTTAAAACTCCATTTGTAAAGGACACTAGCATGGAAGCTAGAGGAGATATTGACCTGGGCATTTAAAAAATATATTCTCTGTTTTGATTCATACGTCCATTGCATGGATTTTTCATAATCAAGTAAAGTCACTGGGGAGTGATTTCTATCTGAGGAGGTGCAGTAGATTGTAAAACCTATATACAAGATCCTACGGAGAAATTAGATATATAAGCATCATGTGGTGCTGATACACTCTACTGTGCTACAAAGTACAGTGCTTTTGTTCCTGCATACTGCAAACTTGAAGCAGAACTTTAGGAACTGCTTTATACCTTACTCAGTCACTACTTTGTATAAGATGCTGAAGTGCCACCTACTGACCCCATTACACTAATGTCTTTCAGTCCATTTCAGTTCATATACCTGTTCTGGAGCTAAATTTGGCAAAGCTAAGTGAGCAGGAAGAAAAATATGGCTTTAGGTCATCATCACAAGCCCTGAACCATCAATTAGTGCAAGTTAGGTAGCCTAAGCATTTGCATGTAACAGTCCCCTAGGAGCCACTGCGACGTTAATGGTCTCTGAACTGCATCATACTCTGGCTCCAGCTCCACAACACCCCTTATGTTAGGGTGACCAGAAGCATTTGATACACCTGCTTTATACCATATGGTGATTCTCCTACACAAGGGGAATTCTTAGTTTTCAGATGGTTAGCTGTGAAACGCAGTTGTAAAGGAGCCACAGATCTAGTCCAGTATTCCTAAACAGGTTTTAAAAACTGTGTTTGAGGGTCAGTTTTAACAACGTTGTCTCTTGTCTAAACAAACTGCAAGCAGTTTGAAAAATGTTAATAGTGAAAGAAGAGCCATTCTGAAGTCATCCAGTTATGAAGGGTTTGTATCAATACTTATGGTTTTATCGACACTAGGAAATTATATGAATCTCAGACATTGTCCCCTCTATATTTCTTAACCAAGCATGAAATTATTTGTCCAATAGTGTGAACAGGGCTAATCCATTTTCCAAATCTGTCACAAAAAGGGAGAAGGGCATACCGAGGGAATAGGGGAGGCAAAGTACCCAAGGAGGGGGAGACAAGGGACTGGGCAGAAAACTGAAAAAGAGCCAGAGAAGTGTGAAAACAGAATGATGGGAGAATAGAGCATCTATGGGAGTGGAGACGGAAATGAATTGGAGCTGTAAAAGAGGTCAAGGGCAGAGCATGAAGGGGGTGGAACCTGAGAAGAATGGGGCAGGAATGAGAGAGGCAGTGAAAACGGAGAGCTTGGGCAAGGGAAGAAAGGTAAATGAGAGGTTGAGTGATAGGAGAGTAATGGAAACAGAGGATAGAGAGAGAAAAAAGAAAGTAAAGAAGTAAAATGTGAAGCAGGAAGCAGAATGGAAAAATGAAATGAAAATGTTTGGAGAGAGAGAGAGTAAAAATTATAAAAGCTATGAAAAAAATAGAAAAAATAAACTTGGAGAAAAGAGACATGAAAAGATATGAGGGTACAAACAAAAACACAGGGCTAGAACCTCTGCTGAACCAGATCTCTACTCCGTGCAGATGAGGAGGCTTGGTGGGAGCAGAGGCAGCTCTCAGCCATCTTTGTACTTTTCCATTCCTTGGGGCTGATTCAGCACTGGTGTAATTTATGTTAGACTCTGCTATATTAACCCCTCCCCCATCCCACCCTAAGAGGCCATTTTGTGGCTGTGCACCAGTGATCCACTCACTTGTAAATCTCCAGCCAAGTCCCAACATGTCTTCTATGATGGGGTCATTGTGAGGTACACATCCAGCTGTGAAGGGTCTCTGCTGCTTGGGGATTTCTAATGGTCAGCAACCTTTTTGAGGCTAGGGATCTGACCCACTGTGTCTAAGAGAGGGAAAAAGTGGAGAAAAGGGAGGGGAAAAAAGAGGTGTGTTAAGTTTCTGTGTTGTTTGATTATGATTAAAAAATTGTGTGAAGATGCAATTTGTTTTTATCTATGTACATACATGCTATGGATGCTATTCAGAGCAAACCTTACGTGTTGTATATGCACTCAATAGAAATGGAAAGAATGTCTGACTGAGAAAATGTGTGTATGTGTAACAAATGTAAATGTAATTGCTTCTGCTGAGTCCCACGGGGAGGGTGAAAATATTTGTGCCACTGTTACGGGGCCTCATGAAGAAAGGAGGCTGGGCTCACCCCCCTCACACCCCCTCCGAGCATTTAGCTAAACTGACTCTTCTGGATGTGAAGTGGTCCCTCATGCTGTGAGAGTGGGAGATGAGGCTGGACTCTGACCGTGTAAGGTGCTATGCACTTCCATTGGTTTGCTGAGCACAGTTCACTCTCACTGAGTTCACTGAAGGAAGCAGGAGTTTAGCAGCTTTGGAAGATCAGGCTCTTTTACTGTGTTAGGAAAATGCTGCAATCATTACAAACACAAGTAACTTTATTTAAATGATTCTGGGTTCAAATCAGTAGATTGTGGAAGGACAGACATGTTAGTTTAGAAAATTATTTAAAATGCAAATCCTGGTCCTGCCTTACAATCAATTTTTCCAGGAAATATGAGTCATACTTTAGATGGTAATTTGAATTAATATTAATGCAGAAGTGCTTGGACCACAAAGGTAACTGATGTGAGACATTATGCAGTGTGCATAGTAGATACTTAGCTGGAAAAACTTTTGGGACAGAAAACGGAGACACTATGCTATAGGTTGGCTTTTGTTCCTTGTAGAGGTCAAATCAGTGTCTGCTTGAAAAATTCATGATCCAGAAAAGGTAATTTTTAATGAATATTTATGAGAAATGTCCTTTCTTATCATAGCTGTGCAAGTTTTCAGAAGCTTGCCACTAAGACTGGCTTCTGTTTTTTTCGTGAAAAGCACAAGTCGAAACTTACAAAATAGTCATGTTGCATTTTTTTTCTTGCCCAGTTCATTCTGGCTTCTGGTATGTGTCTTCAATGCATATTAAGATGCATCACTATAGTATTTGCTGCAATATCTCCTTTGCAGTCTTTTTTTAAACTGGCTGCTAGTATTTTAAGATCAGTAACGTTTAAAATTAATTATGCTATTTCAAGGTTTGTCACACTTAAAATATTTTTACCATAAAAATAATTTGATCTAGTGGCTGTAGGTCTCCATAGTAAGTGGAAAGATTTGTGTAGTTAATTGCTTTAATTGATACACAGATATGGTAATCTCAGACCAATAACTAGAAGGTTTGTCTGCCTTTTCTAGAATAACATGATTCATTCCAGCATCCCAAATCTTAATTTTAAGAGCTAAACCTCAGGATATGATTGAGGAATGTGTAACAAGGGGGTTCACATTTTTAGGGCTTTTTGTTTTTTAAATTATGGCATTATGCCTAGCAGCTCCAGCTGAGATCAGAGCCCCCTTGTGCTAGGCACCATCTAAACACAAAGACTGTCTTTGCCCCAAAGATGTTGCAAACTGAATGAACATGGCAGTCAGAGTGGGAAGGGAATGACAGGCACAGAAAGGTGAAGTGACTTGAATAACATCACATAGTGGGTTAGTGGCTAAGCTGGGAATATAACCAGGTCCAAGTCTGCCTAGTGTCCTACCCCTGGATAATGGTGCCATTAATTATTTTTTTTATTTCAACTGTTTGAAAATAGAAATATTTCTGTTACATCCAGATACATAGGTACAAGATTAATAAACATATTTCACAGCTATTTTAAAAATATGAACTTAGCAAAAGGACCCCGATACTCAATTATAATTCCATTTATATTCTTTTCATTCTCTTCTTAGCCCCTAAAAATGGTCATGGTGATTAAAATATTTAGTTGTGAAGGAGAGAAACTCTGGTATATCAGGTACAATAGTATATGCAAAGCCAGTCCATAACACTAGTGGCATAACTTATAGGTTTTCCCTGAAAGTGTCAAGAAGATATTACAGGGTTAACAAGGAACATTGACTCTGAATATAGATTGAATAAATATTGCCATAAGAAATATTGACTAGAGCAGAGTGAAATTTTCCAGATGAATTTTTTTTCACCAAAATCTATGGATTCAGCTGGACTGAATTTTGTGGTGTGTGTGTGTCCCACACTTCAGGTGAATGGCCTAACCACTGGGATATGTGGTATAAGTGTAGCTGTGGCACCATCACGTTCAGTTTTATGAATAGAGCCCTTCATTTCCTTTGTTTTTTATCAGAAGTGCCCACAATTAGATATTTTCTTTCAGGTCGAAAAAAATGTTTTATTCAACTCCCAAGCTGTTTTTTCTGACTTTTTTAGTTAGTTGAAAATTCCAAAAACTTTTGTTTTGGTTCGACCTGGACTGATTGTTTTTCCCACCCTCAGAACCTCCAGTGACTACTAGTGAACTAAATAATCAGTTATTCACCTAACTCTAAAACTGACTTATTATGATTGTTGTTTTACTAAACTTTGCAACTTCTGCTAAATAATTATGCTGATTAACTCTATCTGATGACACAAGCATTTTCCAAGTGGGTATGATTTTATAAAGATTATCATGGTGCTGAATTTGATATGTTAAGAGTAGGAAATATCACAGATTTGGGGGTTAAGTCAATAGTGTGGTGAAGTAAATGTTCATTTTTTATGGCATTTCTTAATGCTCACAGTCAATATATGCTTTTGTTGCAAAATATATCCATTTTGTGTGCTTGTAAACTCATATTCCATTTTGTTAAACTTATAAAAGAAACCCAAAATTGTAAAACTTATTATTCTAAATGATCTAGCAAATTCTGAAGAGAATGTTATAATGTATGTGTAGATTCAGTTCTTACAGCCAAAGATATCTACTCTGCACCTTGTTCAGGTTACACTACCTAAGCCACAGTAGTTATAATCTTTCTACATTCATAGCCACAGACCATTGGTTATGTATTTAATATTATGACTTCCCGGATTAGTGAACATCAAAGTTGCACCAAAGTTGATGTATTTAGATTGTATCACTGATAGCAGGTAGGGTGAATTACAGGAAATACTTTTCTTCTATGCAACTCTGCATCTGCAGAATTTTCCAGAATTACTCAGGATTTTAGACAATTTTGTACATTCTGGAAGTTATAGATGTGGGGGGAGGGTTGGAGCAAACAGCCAGTGTCCAGAATATAAACTGTAGAAGCAGAGACTGAGTGGAAATTACAAATACATGATTAACATTATTACTTTATTTTTTGCAGTTGTACTGATATGAACCAGTATTGCAAACATTCTCATTGATGGCCTCCCACATACATTAAGGCCTTGACCCATCCACTCAAGCAACATAAAGCAGCCCAAAAGCTCAGAAAATTCCCTTGAGTAAGGAAGTCATCAGGTAGCATAGGATTCATACATGCCAGTCACTCTGTGGTTTCCAGAACAACCCCTTGGGGTTGTTGACAACCACTATAGATTAGAGGAGCCTTTAGACTGCAGTAATTTATACTAGGGACCAGTCAGATGGCTGGAAAGCCCCAGCTTTGCCAGAACATGGAGACTTATGCACTTGTTTCCCTAATCCCAGCTGAAATGAACATTGCTCAGCTGAGATAGCCACTGCTGAATATCCAGTCCTGACTCTTAACAATAATTGGATTTACTATCTTTTACTATAACTATCATCAGGAAGGAATCAGAGATGGAGTATTTCATTCTGCATGTGACACTCCATCCCATATTCTTCACAATAATATTATTAGGATATGATTATGACATAATTATAATGTATTTTATGCAAGATAAGTCATGTGAAATGTCATTGAAAAGGTTGATTTGCTGAATATGATTATCCTATTTGTATGCCTGTATCATTCTTGTATCTGAAGTTATAAATATTGACTGTATCTGCATTTCAAATACAGTTACACTTGTGTAACGCCCACTAGAGAAGATGCTTTCAGACTCGATATCTGTGTAGGGGAAGGGCCTATTCAGGGCAATGAGCCATTAGGAAAAAAACAATAGGCCTTAGGAGAAGTTTATCTCCACCTGGGAAGCCTTCCTGAGAATGCTACAGACGGACTCAGAGTAATGGCTGCTATGTTCTACAAAGGCATGTGATATGGCCACATGTCTCTAAACTCCATTTTGGGATGTCAGTGTTTTTCCACAGACCAGTCAGGGAACCAAGCTTTGGAACAAAGGGTTCCCATCATATGCAAAATCTATATAAGGGGGAAGTGACATCATCTGGTTGTTCTTCGCTCCCCATTCAAGAAGACTCCTGGAAACACCTGAGGAACAAAGACTAACCTGGGGCAAGTGCTGGACCCAGGGTAAAGGGTGAATGGAACACCTGGAGATTCCAAGCTGCAAAGCAAGTGCAGCTTGCCCCTTAAGAATCTGTAGCCTGCTTGTATCATCTCTTAGGGTGAGAATCTGCTATTCATATCCAACCTGTTTAGTATATTAAGTTTAGTTTGCCTTTTTTGTTTATTTGCTAGGTAATCTACTTTGATCTGTTTGCTATCACTTATAATCACTTAAAATCTATCTTTTCTAGTTGTTAAATTTATTTTTGCTTTATCTAAATCAGTGAGGGGGATAATAACTCGGGGGCAAAAGGCTGTTGCATATTTTTCTCCACATTGAGGGAGGGGACTCATTTTATGAGCTTGAGTTGTACAGTTCCCTGTGCAGCACAAGAGGATATAATTTTGGGTTTATAATCTAGACTGGGTGTGTGCCTAAGTAGCTGGGAGTAGCTTGCCCATGCAGGGGCTGGTCAGAGAGCCTGCTTGTAACTGCAGCTAGGGCTGTCCCTGCCTGTATGTATGCTGGTGAAAGTGCAGGCTGGAAGGCTTTTGTAGCTTGTCACAGCAGTGCAGTGTAAAAGAGAGCCCAGGTTGGTAGGTCTGGGGGTTCAGTAGTACCCCATTTTCAGATGTCACCCTGGGGGGAACCCAGCACACTACATAAACATTCCTGCAGTAGCCAGAGATTGGTGTAGATTGAAAGTTAGGTAATAAAATGGAAGATCAGAAACTAATTCACCTATATTCACTAATGTTTGCATCTTTCAGAGTAATAATTTACTCTTTTCATCCTGAAAGGAATGCTACTAAAAGTCAGTTTATCCTTTGGAATACAGATTCATATATCTCAACAAGCAGTATATTTATGAGACATTTAGGTTAGGCTTCAGTATCTCTTTAGCTAGCATATTAATCTTTCTTCACAATGATAACTTCAGATCTGTGTAATACTATAAATTATTATTGTTAGTGGGTTTTATGGTAGTGTCTAGCAACCAACTGAGAATGGGGCCCTATTGTGCTAGGCATCCTGCTGTAAGACAGTCTCTCCCCAAAGAGTTTATAATCTAAATAGTCAAGACAAAGAGGAGGCAGAAGAAAAACATCACACAAGCAGAATGAACAGAGTGAGTGTTTACAAACATTTAGTTTCACAGTTTTCCCCCCAGGGTTGGGGTTTTGGTGCTTTTGTTAATATTTCTGGGGTGGGTTTTTGTTGGGGAGGGATTAACTGGAAAGACAGACAAAGTTAACTGGAAAGACAGACAAAGGAAAAGGAGCAATAGACATGATAGGGTGAGATAGAAAAGGGAGGGAGGAAGGAGAGCATGGACTGAGACTGAAATGAAGAGATAGTAAGGAAAGGGGCAGAGAAAGAGGATTGGGGTAAACAGGCATTCAGCACAGGGGAGAAAGTGTCCAGAGAGAAAACTATAGAAATCTCGAGTGACATCAGTGTCCAACAATCCCTGCTAAAGCAGCTTCTGTGTGTGCTCCTGCTGACTTGTTTCTCTGGCTGCCGGGGCTGGCTCCTCCCTGGAATTTTGTATAATCATTAAACCCATTCGTAACTTTAAAATTATGGATACTTTTATTTAATTACAGTAGTACAATTATTGGCAGCTATATCAGCAAACATACAAGCACTCTATTTCCTTTTCTCAAGGCGCCACTTAAAGGTTCAGAAAGAAAATACTGAACTTGAATATAGTTTTGAAAGGCGCATTACCTCTGAGTTGATTTAATTATTCAACAGTCAGATATTATCAGTGGAGATATTATCAGTGGAAAAATAATTCATAACAGACAATGGCTCAGTAACTGAGTTAGGTGGGTCCTTTTAGAAGGATTCTAATATCATGCATCTATAATCAAATATGCTGTATAAGACATACATTTGTCTGAAAATCTGACACTTGAAATATCCCAAGGAAGAACAGGGTCTCTGAAATCAGACCTGAGTGTCTTTGATATGTTCTAAAAATAGATTAAAAAAGGTGTACAAAGCATGTAGGGTAAAATTTTAATAAGCTCTTAGCTAACTAAAAGATCTATGTGCCTAAGTCCCAATTTCTAAAGCACCTATGTCCTACTGAAAGTGACTTAAGTACTTTTGAAAAAATGTGTCATGATCAGTATGCTAATATCTGTGTTTGTGTGTATCCTAGAAGAGGGATAGGAATATGCAACTCACTTATAATAATAGTTCTTGACAAACAGGAAATATGATAAAAAAATGTCTTGACTGTTACAGACTTTCTCTTGTTTTGAATACCACTTGCCTGGATGAAGACAGCCATTGAAGTTTGTGTCTAGTGCAAGTCCTGCAATATTATGACCCTAAAAATCTTCTGAATTGCAGCAAAATATTTAGTGAACTTTGGATAACTTTTTTTTAAAAATGTAAGGACTTCTCTTCCCAGCAGTTACTTGCAATTCTGCAGAGCAGGGAAGAACCTTAACTACTGCTATGTCAACCCTGACGGCTAAAGGTTGCATTGGGATTAGTGCTGTGGAGTGTGTCTGGTTCTGAATGCTTATTGCAGCGTTCTATGATTAAGGCTTTTCTAATGAAAGAATGGGAACTGCATACTGGAAATCTGGTTCTGAGCTTTGTGAAACATCATAAATCATGGTGAAGGCTAGATGGGGAGAGAAAAAAAGTGGCCTTTCATTAAGGTATATGGTAAACTGCACTCTCCTTTTTCACCCTCTCCTGCCTATTCCTCAAAAAACGTTTTTTTGGACTAGAGAGAAATTGCAGATTCTGCAATACTGTACAAACACTGAAATAGCATGCTCAGAATGCACAGATACAGTGATCAACATTTATTCAGTGTATCGGGGGTAGACCTGTTAGTCTGTGTCCACAAAAACTGGATGCTAGCGGACTTCTTGTAATTTACGCAAAGTTATCACACAGCCATATCTGGGATTCTGTTCTAAGTCTGGAGCATATTCCAGATATCACAGAGAGAGAAATGTGTGTTATGAGCTAAACTTTTCTCAAAACGTGTGTTAAAAATAATAGCACAACAACCACTTTATTAGAACAGTATTTCCTCTGGGCCTTCACCATTTGTGCATAATTTACTTGGAGAATAGTCAATATTATTATTGGCTGACTTTAACTGAGGGTAATTGTTTTGGTGTGGAAAATGTCACCTCTCAGGATGTTTTGGGAGTGAAAATTTGCTGGAATTTGTCTAGTGGTTTGTTGCTGACTTTTTCATGTTATTCATGTATTGTTGTTTTGAATAATGTCAAAGGCACCATTGTAGCAAATTGGTGCCTTTTTTATATGTTGCTAGGAAAAATTGCAATAAATGCATAGGGAAAGATGGGGACTGACTTAGTAATGGGCAACCTTTATCCCACGCTATTGCTCACACAATCTTTCATATGCTGCTTGGTACTACTTCTCAAGCTGAGATCAATTCACCCACTGATATTAAATACATTTATAAATATTTATTTTCTTGGCATATGTTTGACAAATACATCACACATGTTAGCAATGAAATTCACAAGACAGACACACTATACTCAGTAGAACATTTTAGCAATTTTAAAAAAGCATGTAATTAAAAAAATCCCAACAAAAACAGTAAACATTTTCAAAAATATCTTATTTTCTAAAATGATTTAGACACTTAGGAGCCAAGTCTTGTGATTCTCAAGTGGTTAAGTCACTTTGAAAATAAGACTTTGGCTCCTAAATCACTTATGGATAAAATTTACAAAAATATCTAATTTCCTTTTCACAGATTTTGGAATGAGTTGTTTTTTTTTACCAATTAAACTGTATCTAATCTGGGGTCTATCTCTGTAGATGTGAAACTTTTTTTATTTGTGATATCTGTAGATTTAGGGGGAAAATTCTTAATATGGATAATTAAACAATAAGATACAGTACCACTCTGATTGAAATCTTTGTGAAAAGAATGAGCCCAGACCCTAGTAATATCACTTTGGTTTCCCTCCTTAGTAACTGGAAATTAGTTTCTCCTTTAATTGCTGGCTTGACTGACTAATCCTTTTCAGGAAATAATTTCTGCTGTGCTGTGTGCGCTTTGCTTTTGACCTAGATCTTTCCCCACTTTATTCTCCATTATCCTGCACTGTATTCTTCACTCACATTTGGCTGCTCAGCTTCTGCTGACTGGGCTTTCTAGATACCACTCAGTAAACTGACTGAAACATAATCTCACTTCCAGTCAAATGTCTCTAAACAGTAAACAGTTACCAGAATGGGTAAAAGGCTTTGTTTTGGATCTGCCTGGTTGGCAGGACCTGGATGGGCACAGGCTCTGCTTTTGCTGCTGCTAAGCCAATTACCGTACACTTCATAACTAGAGAAATGAAGTACTGTAGCACAGATGCAAAAGAATAGCTAACATGCTCAGTAGTGACCAAAATTTTTTGAAAGAGCATTTGGGCTGGGCATTGAAACACAAGGGGAAAGAAGGGCAATGAAGTATTCTGACTGCTTCAGAGTGAATGTCTCCTCTTCCTCCCCACTTTTCATGTAGTGTAATTCTTACCTATTGGATTCAGAGCAAGACTGAGGCAGTGTCCTTGGAGAACAAGCCCTTTGTTTGGTGGGAGCTCTAATGTATTAATATGTAAGGTAAGTGAGCAGCTTGTTTCATGGTATGGAGCTGACAGCTTGCCACTTGCTGCAGGAGGGAGATTCATTATGGATCTGTGGTGAACCCTTGGGGCATGTCTTCATGTGAGATGAAGAAACAGGTGCAGAGCAGGCAGCTGCTTGGAGTTGTGGTATTGTGACTTGGTCAGCATATTCTGTCTGGAAAACCAAGGAGGAATGCAAGGCCAGATCCTCAGCTGGAGAAATCATCATCAATAGAGTTATGACACCTGAGAATCTGGCAATGCAGTCTTCTCCTGAGTTGGAAATAGATTAGTTTTTATCCAATTTTTTCTGGATTATACTTGAGTATGGTAAAATTCAGAATGTCTCTATAAAGATGTCTTAAATACACTCTAAAAAATAAAACAGTTAAGATAAACAGCAAAGAATCCTGTGGCACCTTTTAGACTAACAGATGTTTTGGAGCATGAGCTTTCGTGGGTGAATACCCACTTCATCAGATGCATGTAGTGGAAATTTCCAGGGGCAGGTATATATATATGCAGGCAAGCTAGAGATAATGAGGTAGTTCAATCAGGGAGGATGAGGCCCTGTTCTAGCAGTTGAGGTGTGAAAACCAAGGGAGGAGAAACTGGTTTTGTAATTGGCAAGCCATTCACAGTCTTTGTTTAATCCTGAGCTGATGGTGTCAAATTTGCAGATGAACTGAAGCTCAGCAGTTTCTCTTTGAAGTCTGGTCCTGAAGTTTTTTTGCTGCAGGATGGCCACCTTAAGGTCTGCTATAGTGTGGCCAGGGAGGTTGAAGTGTTCTCCTACAGTTTTTTGTATATTGCCATTCCTAATATCTGATTTGTGTCCATTTATCCTTTTTTTGTAACGACTGTCCAGTTTGGCCGATGTACATAGCAGAGGAGCATTGCTGGCATATGATAGCGTATATTACATTGGTGGAGGTGCAGGTGAATGAACCGGTGATGGTGTGGCTGATCTGGTTAGGTCCTGTGATGGTGTCACTGGTGTAGATATGTGGGCAGAGTTGGCATCGAGGTTTGTTGCATGGATTGATTCCTGAGCTAGAGTTACTATGGTGCAGTGTGCGGTTGCTGGTGAGAATATGTTTCAGGTTGGCAGGTTGCCTGTGGGCAAGGACTGGCCTGCCACCCAAGGCCTGTGAAAGTGTGGGATCATTGTCCAGGATGGGTTGTAGATCCCTGATGATGCGTTGGAGAGGTTTTAGCTGGGGACTGTATGTGATGGCCAGTGGAGTCCTGTTGGTTTCTTTCTTGGGTTTGTCTTGCAGTAGGAGGCTTCTGGGTACACGTCTGGCTCTGTTAATCAGTTTCCTTATTTCCTCGTGCGGGTATTGTAGTTTTGAGAATGCTTGGTGGAGATTTTGTAGGTGTTGGTCTCTATCTGAGGGGTTAGAGCAGATGCGGTTGTACCTCAGTGCTTGGTTGTAGACAATGGATAGTGTGATGTGTCTGGGATGGAAGCTGGAGGCATGAAGGTAGGCATAGCGGTCCGTAGGTTTTCAGTATAGGGTGGTGGTAATGTGACCATCACTTATTTGCACTGTGGTGTCTAGGAAGTGGACCTCCTGTGTAGACTGGTCCAGGCTGAGGTTGATGGTGGGGTGGAAGCTGTTGAAATCGTGGTTGAATTTTTCCAGAGACTCCTTCCCATGGGTCCAGATGATGAAGATGTCATCAATGTAGCATAGGTAGAGAAGGGGTGTGAGTGGACGAGAGCTGAGGAAGCGTTGTTCCAGGTCAGCCATAAAAATATTGGCATATTGTGGGGCCATGCGGGTGCCCATAGTGGTGCCACTGATCTGGAGATATATATTGTCATCAAATTTGAAATAGTTGAGTGTGAGGATAAAGGCACAGAGCTCAGCAGCCAGTTGTGCTGTGGCATCATCAGGGATACTGTTCCTGACAGCTTGTATTCCATGTCTGTGTGGGATGTTCGTGTAGAGAGCCTCTACATCCATGGTGGCTAAGATGGTGTTTTCTGGAAGGTCACCAATGCTTTGTAGTTTCCTTAGGAAATCAGTGGTGTCACGGAGATAGCTGGGAGTGCTGGTGGCATAGGGTGTGAGTAGAGAGTCCACATATCCAGACAGTCCTTCAGTGAGAGTGCCAATGCCCAAGATGATGGGGCGTCCAGGATTTCTGGGTTTGTGGATCTTGGGTAGTAGATAGAATAACCCTGGTCGGGGCTCTAAAGATATGTTGATTTGTTCCGGTGTTAGTGTAGGGAGTGTCCTGAGTAGATGTTGCAGTTTCTTAGTGTATTCCTCAGTGGGATCTGAGGGAAGTGGCCTGTAGAATTTGGTGTTGGAGAGTTGTCTGGCAGCCTCCTTTTGGTAGTCAGACCTGTTCATGATGACAACAGCACCTCCTTTATCAGCCTCTTTGATGATAATGTCTAGGTGGTTTCTGATGCTGTGGATGGCATTGCATTCTGCACGACTTAGGTTATGAGGCAAGCGATGTTGTTTTTCCACAATTTCTGCCTGTGCACGTCGGCGAAGCATTCAATGTAGAGGTCCAGACTGTCATTTCGACCCTGAGGAGGAGTCCATGTGGAGGAGTTCTTCTTGTGCTGTTGGTGGGAGGGTACCTGTGTATCAGTGTGCTGTTCAGTGTTGTCCTGAAATTATTCTTTGAGTCAGAGACGGCGAAAGTAGGCTTCCAGATTGCCGCAGAACTGTATCATGTTGGTGGGGGTGGCAGGGCAGAAAGAGAGTCCCCGAGATAGGACAGACTTTTCTTCTGGGCTGAGCATGTAGTTGGATAGATTGACGATATTGCTGGGTGGGTTGGGGGTACCACAGTTGTGGCCCCATGAGGCAGGTAGGAGTTTAGACAGCTTACAGTCCTTTTTCCTTTGTAGAGAGGTGAAGTGAGTAATGTAGATCTCCTGTCTTATTTTAGTGAAGTCCGTTTGTATGGAAGTTTGGTTATTGATGAGAGTTTCCAGGTTGGAGAGCTCTTTTTTGATGTTTTCCTGTTTGCTGTATAGGATGCTGATCAGGTGGTTCCTCAGTTTTTTTGATAGAGTATGGCATAATCTCTCACTGTGGTCTGTGTAGTATGTAGATAGCAGTGGATTTTTTACCTTTAGTCCATTTAGTATGATGTCCATCTGTTTGCATTTGGAAAGGAAGATGATATCTGTCTGTATTTGTGCAAGCTTCTTCATTAGGTTGATGGATTTAAGATAAACAGTAAGAAATGACCAGCGTACATTTAAAGAAAATTGTTGCTGCTTTCAACTGCTGCTACTTTTGAGAATTTTCTGTTTGCTTTAGCCTAGTACTTGACTTGGCACTTTTCTGTAAATTTGGATTTAGCCCAAAGTTGGAGCATGACAGACCTGTTACATCCGCTACTTGACTGTGGCCATGTTTCGGCAAAAGAGTTATCCACTGATTTCAATAGTATTTAGGGACATACTTAACTGCTTTGCTGAATTGGGGCATATGTTTTTATTCCGTATCTTTTCATTGAGAATAAGACTATATAAATGAAACTAGGAGCTAATCAGTTTCTGAAATATCATTAGCAGTAAGGGACAGGGCTAGGAGTTGTGCATCTGGACAGAAATGCCAAGGAGGCCCAAGTTAAGACAAGACACTCATTGGAGTTTCATGTTTAGTTTTCACTGTGCTCTTTTGCAACTGACATGTAGAGAGATGGACACAAGAACCCAACTCCCATCACAGTCTTTGGCAACATTCCCTTCTCATCACTTAAATGCTTAAACACCAACAAAACAGAAGTGCCTGGCTACATAAAAGAATATGAGCAGAACTGTTCTTCTGTCCCTGGAACTTCCTCTTCTCTCTTCTAGGTGGCAAAATCTGTGTTTTTTGCTTTTGTTGCACCAGAGCCTTGGGGAGCTGTTGAGGCTGGGTTTGTCACTGATGTGGTCCCCCTCTGATGCTCAGGGACTCCAATGATGCATTACAGTAGCTCAGCAAGGGGGAGACCAGGAAGTATCAGAGGAGATGTGGTTTGACCAGGAAGACAATGAGGTATGAGACAACTCCTATGAATCAAAGGAAAAATGTTTGAATCCAAATTTTAATTTTCAACCAAAAAAGGTTGGTTTCTATTTTTTTGCCAAAAAGTTGAAATTTCTGCTAGGGAAGAAGGATTTTTTTTTTCTAGTGAGCTCTAGTTACAAAAATCATTAAGAGGCTCTAATGCTGTAGCCTATAACATCCATTTAAAATTGTATGCCAAGAAGTTCACATATTAGCTAGCAGGTTTAAAAGGGGAAATTCAAATTTCAAGTCTGCAGCACTTTTATGGCAAGTGATATTTGAAAGAACTTCCTATTAATGGTTCCTGTAAATGTCAGGGTGACTAAACTGAGTCATTTTGATCTCTAAATGAGAATTCTTGTACTTAAGTTTTTACTTCAGTACAACTTCTTTCATATCCCAAGCTCTCTGCTTTGGAAATGGAGATATACTGAAGGCTAAATTCTGCCCTCAGATATATGTGCATGGATCCCATTAGTTTTATGGGGAACCATGCATATACCTCAGAAGGAAATAATCAAATTTAGGGCAAATTATCTTATATGGCTTATGAATACCCTACCAACTTTCCATTCTGCTATACTGATAAAAAGTGATTTATCTTATACTGTTGTCACTTCTTTCTAAAAGTGTTAAAATAAAACAATTGGCATAGAAGTTCCTCTTTTCTGACTTGAAATGTTTTATATGAGAATAGAACATACTGTAGAAACCTACAGCAGCTGTTTTGGGAGGGGAAAGTAAGTGAAAATAATGAAATGTAAAATTATGAATCATCCGAAATTCACATATATACACAGAGCTTTAAAACATATTCCCACAGTTCAACTAAATGTTTACCCTATTACTGAACATATAGTTGAAATGAAGGTAGTTATTAAAAACCCAGTAAGTCTGAAATTTTGGCTTATGTTACAAGAAAAAGTAGGCGTTCACTGTAGAACTCACTGGATGCTCACCTGCATTACAAAACCACCCCACACAGTTCAGTCAGAGCAACTGGCAACATACACAGATGAGTTAATAAGGACTAGAGTAAGCGAAGTACAGTAATTAAGGTCAGGTGTGAGGGCCATAGTATAAAATGTGCACAAAAAATCACTGTACTGTACCTGGCTCTAGACAGTACGATGAATGCTTCTCTTAGAAGAACAGGAAAATTTCCACATTTTAGAAAACAAGGATTTCTAATGAGCAATTAATTCATAGCTGACATTTTGTTTTAAGGTAGAACTGTGTATGTGATTAAATGGAAAGCTAGTTGTCTTCTGCCCATTCATTCCTCAGAAACTTTTGTGATTCCATCACCTACTGTGTCTGGTATATTTTCTTTTACTCTGATTGTTATTTTTCATTTTTATTTCTTATCTTTTGAGCTCATAGAAAGCAAGTTTCAGTGTTGGAAATATGAGAATTTCTCTATAGTGGAATCCAGTTTGTTGGCATTTTTCAGTGGAAACAGAAATAATTGGCGTCTGATGAAGTGGGTATTCACCTACGACAGCTTATGCTCCAATACATCTTTTAGTCTATAAGGTGCCACAGGACAGTTTGTCACTTATTATAGATCCAAATTAACACGGCTACCCCTCTGATACTTGAGAAATAATTGGGTCAATCAAATGATTATTTGGACTCATAGGAATATACTGTAAGGGGGAGATATTCAAGCAATTTGAATTGAGGAAATAACTACAGTGAAAAAGTATGCAAGCAAACACTACTGGGCAACACTAGAAGTACCAATTAAGTAGATTTGATGTGCCACTTATCCATTAATTAGTCACTGAAATACGCTGCACTGAGTGCGTGCCTTAGTAGTCCTTCCAATTAAGCAGATGTGACACTTATCAGGAGGATACTTAACTGGATGTTATTGTATGTCTTTTCCCTCTGATGGAGTATTGCGATCATATTTTCAGGAACACCTTTGCATAAAGAAATTCCATCAACATTCTTTGACCTTCAAAACTTAGTTTCTCCTCTCATGTAAGTGGATCCCGATTTGTTTTTCTAACATACTTCATTAAAATCCTTTCCCTCTCAGGCAAAGTAGGAGTCCATGACTGAAAATGTCAACATGATTTCTTGGCTCCTGCCAAGCTCTTTCCCTCTGTCTTTCTCTGGTTTTCATAGATGGTTATGGAATTAGTTCCTTCAGTATCATGTGCCCCCTGCAACTCTAATGGCAGAATAAGAATTGTAGCAGAATATTGCAGGATGTAGGTTTCATAATCCCATTGATCTCTCATCCTGCTAA
This sequence comes from Gopherus flavomarginatus, assembly GCF_025201925.1. NCBI lineage: Eukaryota > Metazoa > Chordata > Testudines > Testudinidae > Gopherus > Gopherus flavomarginatus. The sequence goes on from NC_066617.1 coordinate 185,262,804, forward strand.
TCTTAAACAGAATATTCTTGTTTGATTAAAATCATCTGTCTTTGACAACCTACTCTATTTAACACCCTCATACAGTTTGAAAAACTACTGGAATTCAGCAACTGCTTATATGAGATCATGTGACGAGATGATCTAAAAACTCCTAATCAGTCTCTTTGAAATATTGTATGTAACTAATAAATTTTGTTTCTAAATTTTGGTGTTTAAGGGCCACTTTTGAAAGCATGCATCTGCAGCTATGGTTTTATGGGGCAACAGTGACAACCAGTGGCCAGTTTGTTTAATCTGACGAGTTTTCACTATGGATGTCTTCCAAATTATTAGCAATCCACTTCCGCTCTTTAGAGGTAGAAGACAGAGCCAATGTATTGCCCATGTGTATTTGAACTCTGCTTAGGAGTAGAAAGTCACTGCTTGTCTCCTTGAGAAGATCTTTGTTTTTAACAATACATGGTACAGTTCCTAAATGTAAGTCAAACAAGAGACAACGGCTAACCCATGCTGTCATCCACAATTCTGTCATGAGTATGGGTGTGTGTGTGTGTTTAAAAGTGTCATTGACTCTCTGATGCAGCATGACACTCAAATCTCATTAACAATGTAAAGGGAATGATTTTTTTTTCTTCTCCTGAATGAAAAGAAAAAAGCTACTATGTATCTGCAAGAAACGGGTCATTTTACTTTACTGGCAAACAGTGTGAATGCCTGTTATTTACTGCTTGAATAGATCTGATTTGAGAATATCCTTTGTTACTAAAATTTAGGCCATTGCTTGTTCCTAAGTTTTTTAGAAGTCCAAGATATTAATAAGGAAATAACATCAAACACTGCTACCACAATGAGTTTTGTAAAGCTGGTAGTAAAAAATAAACAAACAAACATGCCTGGCTTTATGGATTACATGAAGCTAATGTTGATGATTTAGAACCAGATTCTGAGGCCCTTACATTGAGTAGTACCTTATTCCATCAGTAGTTCTATTGGAATCCACAGAACCCACTTACGTAGCAAGGTGCTACACAACTCCAGTAGGGTGTCAGAATCTGGCCCTTAATGAGTAGCTTTGTTTTATATTCTTTCAGTCAGTTCTATTTATAACATTTCAAAGCTCGGTACAAGCTAAATGGTTTACAGCAAACTGGAAATACCAGTCCCCTAAGCATCTTATGACATTTCTCCTTTGTATCAAATTGTTTTTTCTCTTCAGTGTAGCTCCAAACCTTCATTTTCCCCTCACTGGCCCCGCTTTAAGAGTGCTTATGGCAAATTTGCTTCTGTAATCATAACCTGAACCCATCTGGGGATGAGATTGGCTGCAAGCTTAGCATTTCCACTTAACATATTCATGATTAGCATGCACAGAAAGAGTAGAATTAGGATGAATGTTTTTGGAACAGTACAGATAAATTCTCATAAATGTAGTACAACATCTCTGGAAATGCACAGTGCTGAAATGTAATGAAGCTGAACTCTGTAGAGAGTATGGTATTCTCAGTACCATGCCTCTCCTAATGAACTCATTTAGATTAGAAAATGGATTTAATATTTTATTGGAATTAACCTGAGCCAGTAAAGGGGATTACAATTTCTTTCCATAAATATGGTGATATTACAGAGTGAGGTAGCATGTTACATGAATATTTAGCACTTTAGGAACATTGTCATGAAGCCAAAAAGAGAGTAAGGTAATTAAGTTTTAATACGTTGATACAGTTCTTATAATAATTAAATTTAAAAAATAATAAAAGTATATTGTAAACTTACATTTTCAAAACTAAAGAAAGGCTTAAAGTTAAAATCTGGTACTCTTCCTAAGCAATCTATTTCAATAGAGTTTGGGATTTGAATTTAAAATACTAAAACGACTAAGAATACTTGAAAAATTGGGTAACTTGCATAACCATTGTAAAGGAAGGAGAGAAAGAGGAATCATGATTCAGTGAATGTTACTCCAAGCATTGTCTCTACAGCAGCACTCTCTGTTCATCAAAAATCATGTAGTGAAAGGCTGGGAAAAGAAATCAGAATACAATTTTGAACCAAAAGATAGAAAGATTTTCTCCCCGTGGGCCTAAACGTTGCAAACTTGTGCAAAAACAAACTTGTCCCTGTCCCCATATCAATTACAGAGAATCTTTGTAGCCATAGATTAATAATCAAAACCTATACTCTTTTTTAAAAAGATAATTTAATGAAAGAAGGATAAACTGACTTGTTTATAATCATTGTAGACTGCGTGTAAAACATACGGTACGTTTACTGTAAATAATCTTACTCAAAATGTAGGGCTCGATTCTGGCTTGCTTGCAGTACGCACCATAACTGAACCCACCTTTTGTAAAATCAGCTGCTGCATGTATGCTTCCGAACAACTGATGATTTTACAAGCTAAGATGCAAACATGCTGCACCAGCGGAAAGAGGTTATACTTAGGGTTATACTGAGCAACTACAATTAAAGCTAAGCAGCGTACAATAAATGTAATTAGAGTGATGTATCAATCGGGGAGAATTTTTCCCCCCAACTATCAGAGTTTCTCACTTAAGATGAATTTGAGTGTTAGTACGTTCTGAGCCCACTCCAAAGGTTTATCCTATGTTGGAGTCTTTCAGCAATTTCAGTTTATAAACAAGAGTAAATTTTGGAACTCATTTAGTTAAAAATTCAGTCACAATGGATACCCAGAATGATCCTGTTACATTGATGCAAATAAAGTTATTATGGCTGCACGCTTCGTGTTATTGATCATCCTCATATGAATTGTCAGCGTGTGACTGTTTAACGGTCAAAAGGTTCAAGAGGAAGGTATTGAGGAGCAGAAGCTTGCCAGGGAGAAAGGGGAGGAAGGCCTGGATGAGTAGACAAATAAATACTACCACAATTTATTTTCTTAGTTAAATGATTTTTCTTGAAATAGTACATAACACAGTAGTTGTAAGCCACAGTCTGTTCAGAGCTCAGCAGTGTAGAACCCTTCCTGCCAAAATGGAGGATGACCTTTGTTTCCTTCAGCCATGCCCATCTCCTTACACAACAATAGAATCTCATCCCATGAAATTCTGACATTTCAACATTTATTTTTGTCCCCAATAAGAATGAAAAATTGAAATTTCATATTTTTTCTGCAACATGATGATTTTGAAAAATGTTCACTTTTTGTTATGTCCAGTGTTTCAGTTGATTGAATGTATCTGCAACACTTTGATTCAAGTCTGTTCAATATGATACTGAATTTTCCTATAGCAGCATGTTATTTCATGGACGTTGTAGCTCGAGAGCCTGATGCCCCCATTCTTCTCTATGGGCCAGATAGGTTCCCTGGTTGGACTACGTCTCCCATAGTGCATCCTGGATCATAACTCCTATGATGCACAATGCAGTGCTGTCAGAAATCTACACGGGGTGATGTAGTTTGAGCCCTTCCTCCCACCATTCTCTTCTATGGGGCCAGTTTGCTGGAAGACTACAACTCCCATAAGGCAAGGCACTGAGAGGGTAATAAAGTTGGAAGTTTTGTTGAACAAGTTCGAAATGAAACTGTTGTTGGTGTCAATGCCCTAGTGGTCACGAAACTGTAGTGGCTTCCAGCATTCTTGTCACCGTATCCATCTCTGGGAGCAATGTCTATGAAGAAAGAGAGTGGGAGAGAGAGACTGCCAGATTTTCAAAATATTTCATCCCCCAACACTGAGCTCTTTTAAAAATATGGCCTTTAGAAAGCCAGAAATAATCATGAGATACCTGCAGCTGAGGAGTACACACTGATTTCCCCTTATTTTGATAAAAGATGTTCCTAGCATATTCATTGAAATCTTGACCATCTGTATCCATATACTATAACCAGATATCAAGATGCACATCACAGATTGTATGGCACGGTGAAGGTGGCAGGAAGTGGGTTGCAATAACATAGTAGGACTAACATTTTTTAGTCACAACGTCTTAATAGCACAACTTTTAGTTGTAATTTTTATTACCAAATGGGTTTTCTTCCTTGGGCTTTTATCTCTGATCTCATTCAAAATGTTAATCTTCATAATTAATTAAAATGATGATTTATAGACAGTGATTAAATTATTCTCTATTGCTTGCCTAAGGTGGTCAAAATTAATCAAAATAAAGAATAAAAGTTTTGCTATTTTTAATACAGCTGATATGATTCCTGAGGTTTTGATCAAATGAAAGGGAGGATCAAATTAACCAGGGATTGAACTATATATTTTCACTTAATTTCAGGATATAAAACCAATGTTTTTAGAAGTACATTTGTATTTCAGTCTCAATAACTTCCAATGGGAGAAATGTTCGCTCTTTCTCAGGTTTAGAACCCTTTATTAAAGCAAAAACTAGAACACATCACCAGCAACATAAAACACTTGATTACTTTGTCTTTTAAAGTTTTCTTTTTTCTTCTTTTCACAATACTATAGAGAAAAACCTGGTCACTTATAAATTATGAGTCAAAACATTTCTGAACTCATCCTACAAAGCATTGATGTGCCAGATGCCAAATAACTTAGCAGAAATCTGGGACTCTTCAAAATAGAACCTGCCAGCAGAAATCTCTGCCAATTATCTATGAAAAGCCTTGAGTTGGTATCATTTCCCCATATATTTGTACAAATGTGACTGCTTTGTTATGTGTTTTATTACAAACTAATGTCACATAACATTAGCTGTTTTGACGGAGGCAACCTGACATGATACATTGGTATCCACAAAGAATCTTAGAAATATGGTTTGTATTCAGTTGCAGAAATGATCAGCATGAGAACAAAACTACATGTAATAGTTTCAGAGGTGTGGGGGAGGAGCATGAAATACAGTCTGGTCAATTTGCAGTAGGGGGATATGGATGGTGGTCAAGTCATGGGGAAATGATAGGAACCTAACTACATAGTTAAGATCAAATAGGTATGTCATAAAGGTGACATGTTTGGTTTTTATTGCACTACTCTGTAATGCTTCTTTTTTGCAGGCCTTAGAGATAATTTATAGACTAACACTAACAGATTATGGTTGTTAGTTCAAATTGACAGTACTCTGTGATCTCTCACTCCAGTAGCAAAGCAATATTTAGGGGGAGGGCTTCATGTCAGATGGGTAACAAAAACTGGATGAAATATTCACACCAATTTTAATTAAAATTTGCCTTGCTTCCATTTCTCACTGTTCACAGATCTGCAGCAATATTACAAATATTTAAACATTTTTAACTATTTAAAATAATGTTGGAATGACAAACTTTCACGTTACTTTTCTATTTCAAGCTGAGTTTGTTGGTTGTGATTTGTTTACAGTCTCATTTTATTAGTTATTATAGATTCATAAACTTTAAGGTCAGAAGGGACCATTATGATCATCTAGTCTGACCTCCTGCACAATGCAGGCCACAGAATCTCACCCACCCACTCCTGTAACAACCCCCTAACCCATGTCTGAGTTATTGAAGTCCTCAAATTGTGGTTTGAAGACCTCAAGCTGCAGAGAATCCTCCAACAAGTGACTCGTGCCCCATGCTGCAGAGGAAGGCAAAAAACCTCCAGGGCCTCAGCCAATCTGCCCTGGAGGAAAATTCCTTCCCAACCCCAAATATGGCGATCAGTTAAACCCTGAGCATGTGGGCAAGCACCCAGGAAAGCTTTCTCCATAGTAACTCAGATCCCACCCCATCTAACATTCCATCATAGACCACTGGGCATACTTACCTGCTGATAATCAAATATCAGTTGCCAAATTAATTGCCAAAATTAGGCTATCCCATCATACCATCCCCTCCATAAACTTATCAAGCTTAGTCTTGAAGCCAGATATCTCTTTTGCCCCCACTACTCCCCTTGGAAGGCTGTTCCAGAATTTCACTCCTCTAATGGTTAGAAACCTTTGTCTAATTTCAAGTCTAAACTTCCTAGTGTCCAGTTTATATCCATTTGTTCTTGTGTCCACATTGGTACTAAGCTTAAATAATTCCTCTCCCTCTCTAATATTTATCCCTCTGATATATTTATAAAGAGCAATCATATCTCCCCTCAGCCTTCTTTTGGTAAGGCTAAACAAGCCAAGCTCTTTCAGTCTCCTTTCATAAGATAGGTTTTCCATTCCTCGGATCATCCTAGTAGCCCTTCTCTGTACCTGTTCCAGTTTGAATTCATCCTTCTTAAACATGGGAGACCAGAACTGCACACAGTATTCCAGATGAGGTCTCACCAGTGCCTTGTATAACTGTACTAACACATCCTTATCTTTGCTGGAAATACCTCACCTGATGCATCCTAAAACCACATTAGCTTTTTTAATGGCCATATCACATTGGCTGCTCATAGTCATCCTGTGATCAACCAATGCTCCGAGGTCCTTCTCCTCTGTTACTTCCAACTGATATGTCCCCAATTTATAACTAAAATTCTTGTTACTAATTGCTAAATGCATGACCTTGTACTTTTCACTATTAAATTTCATCCTATTACTATTACTCCACTTTACAAGGTCATCCAGATCTTCCTCTGTGATATCCCAGTCCTTCTCTGTGTTAACAATACCTCCCAGCGTTGTGTCATCTTCAAACTTTATTAGCACTTTCCCACTTTTTGTGCCAAGGTCAGTAATAAAAAGCTTAAATAAGATTGGTCCCAAAACTGGTCCCTGAGGAACTCCACTAGCAGCCTCCTTCATGCCTGACAGTTTACCTTTCAGTACGACACATTGTAGTCTTCCCTTTAACCAGTTCCTTATTCACCTTTCAATTTTCATATTGATCCCCATCTTTTCCAATTTAACTAATAATTTCCCATGTGGAACTGTGTCAAATGCCTTACTGAAATCGAGGTAAATTAGATCCACTGCGTTTCCTTTGTCTAAGAAATCTGTTATCTTCTCAAAGAAGGAGATCAGGTTGGTTTGGTACAATCTACCTTTTGTAAAACCATGTTGTATTTTGTCCCAATTACCATTGACCTCAATATCTTTAACTACTTTCTCCTTCAAAATTTTTTCCAAGACCTTACATACTACAGATGTCAAACTAACAGGCCTATAGTTACTCGGATCACATTTTTCCCCCTTTCTTAAAAATAGGAACTATGTTAGCAATTCTCCAGTCGTAAGGTACAACCCCTGAGTTTACTGATTCATTAAAAATTCTTGCTAATAGGCTTGCAATTTCATGTGCCAGTTCCTTTAATCCTCTGATTTCAGCCCATTTTTTTAAAGTATGTGGAAAGTACTCTGGTTCCCTGATTGATTGAATCTATTCCATGTGGCCAGGAAGGGAAGATTAGCTGATGAGATGTCGATACACTTTTTCAGAGGAAGAATATTTTGTGTTCTCATTCTGAGCCAGTGAGGGAAAAAAATTGGTCAATGACAATAACAGAGAATTGCTCTCTTCTACTCTAAGTTGCAATGTAGGTGGGGACTGTGTAGGTAAATTTACTTATTGGCCTTATACCACCAAGGCCATCTGTGACTGGGGTGGTGGGGGGCAGTTGCTGAGCATGGCAGCCCTCTGAAAATACTAAAGGGTCTGGCAAAATATTATAGACAGATACATATATGTGAAAGGGAATTCCATAGGGGCGTAATGCATGTGGTCTCTGGTGAGGTTTCTTCACAAGGTTGGGTAAACATCTAAATGCTAAATATTTAAAGATTCTGTAATCACTAGAGTAATGTGCGTTTAGATTTTTTCTCTGTTTGGGGTCTGCATATTTTTTAAAATAAGTTTATTCCCTCTGGAGACAGGTTAATAGGACTGTTATATTTTGGGCAAGCTATTGGGTGCAGGAGGGACCAGACTGTGCCACAAGAATAACTTCAGCATCAGACTCAGTTCCCTTGTTCCATCTCACCAAGAAGAAAGTCACATGCCTCCTCAGCTGCTTCTCTTCTTGGGAGCCTGCCCTTTCTCCAGGGACTGCGTGAGCAAGAAGGGTAGAGGAGGTCCCCAGGGGTGAGATAAGTAGCTTGGTGCCTACTTTCATCATGAGCTGTAGAACATGAGTGGGTGGGATCACATTGAAAGCCCAGAGTTGTTGGTCATCTACAGTCCTTCTTGCCCATTAGTACTAAGCGAGAGCAGTCCCAGGGCAGCTAAATGCTATTCTCCTGCCTGGTCTGAATCAGCAGAAAGATTTGGCAGCTGATCTCCAGAGCAAAAATAAGTTTGAATTTTGCCTGATGGCCCAAATTTTCTAGTGAATTACTGCCCTCTTGTATTTTAACTATGGTAGTCACAGCCCCCAGGGCTTGTCAACCCAGCACCTTTTACGAACACCACAGAAAGTGTGCTTTAAAACAGAAAGAGAATCCTACTAAATTGTAATTGTCCACAACAGCTGTTCTTTAGTTTGGTCATAAAAGCTCGTCCGTATCAGTTTCTGCTAGGAAACTTACATGTCTGTCTTATATAGTTATTGATTGTAAAGCAGTTCTTGGATAAAAAGTATCAAGGAATGAAGTATTTGTACTGCATATTGTGCCACATGATTTGAAAATGTGGATAAAAATGTTTGATGGAAAAATATTTCACTTGTGCTTATGAAAAAAAGCCTGGAAATGTAAGATAGAGTTTCCCACAAAGGGTCAGACATACAAATATATTTGTGCTATCCCCTTGACAACTCTTATCTGTATCATTTCCAGTCCTGGAAATCAGTGATGTGAAGTACACAAGCTCTCTAACCTCATCTATTTTCCTTTAATCTTATGAACAGACTTGTTGAAATGCTGTCCATTCAGTAACATTTCTTCCACTGTTCTTATTTCTTCCTACTTGCATTTTAAATACTCCGCTCAGGGGAAAAAAAGAAAAGCCAAAACAAAACCCACACCTGTTAAAAATTGGACTACCTTCCTCTTACTCTTTCTTTCTGATGGACATACTCAAAATTCTGCAGCTTCCTCTTTGGTGTTATGTTCTTTACATGACATCTAGAAGCCAAAATTGATGTGAGCTGTAATTAATCTTTGTGAGGCTATGCAGAACCCTTAGTATGCCAGAGATAAGAATCAAATTGTCTGAATGTTTAATATTAGTGAGCATCCCACCACAAATCTGCATTCAGCAACTGCATTTGCTTCATCTGACAGATGTAAAAGATACGGTGAGAGAAAGCAATCTTAAGAAAAATGTCAGACACAAATTCACTTTAATTTATACACAAGATGTGTAGTAATCTAACTGCACACTGGATCGCATATAAAACAGAGTACCTGACATTTGCCTATGACAGTTAAAACCCTTCATGTCAGGGCTACCCAGAGGGGAGGGCAAGTGGGGCAATTGGACCTGGGCTCCACAAGGGCCCCAAGAGAACGAGTGAGGCTCTGGCCTTGGCCTGACCCCGCCTTCGCCCCTCTCCTGGAGCCTCAGTGCATCCAGGAGCGTCCCTGAACAGCTGTGCAGCGTGCCTCAAGCCCCACTGGAGCTCGCAGCCCCACCCCCTTACCACACGGTTCTGAATGGAGAGAAGCTCAGACCTCACCGGAGGCACGCTGCACTGCTATTCAGGGACGCTCGATGCACTGAGGCTCTGGCTAAGGGACCGGGGGGGATTGGATAAAGGCAGGGAGTTTCGGGGACAGGGAGGGGGCAGAGGTTGGGGAGTGGTCAGGGGACAGGGAATGAGGGGGTTGGATTGTGGGCATTCTGGGGGTCTGTCAGGACTCTGTGAGGGGTGGATAGGGGTTGGGACAAGCAGGGGATGAGAGCAGGGGTGGTGTCCTGGGGGGTGGGGGTGGAGTCTCTGGGGGACGGTGGGGAGGCAAGGAGCAGGATGGGTCAGGGATTCTGAGGGGTGCAGGAAGTAGGTGAGGTCAGATAGGGGGCAGGGCCAGGCTGTTTGGGAGGCACAGCCTTCCCTACCCTAAAGCTCATTCAGCAGTTTGAGGCTTGCAGAAGAGCCAAACTGTTAACTTTTCCTTTAGAGCTACCATCACTTTCATTTCTCAAATGCCAAATTATAGTCTATATTTAATTTCAGTGCCATAGGGAGATTCATGTCCGGGGAGGATAGCTTCATTTGAAATTAGTGACTAGGGGAGGGATCACATGAGAAGAGCAACATCCTACATCACCTACCTCCTTCCCAACCCTACCAAGGGAGACCCCCCCCCCGGCATTCCCTGAGGCTTCAGAGGTGTTAATTCAGTGGTTCTCAAACTTTTGTCCTGGTGACGCCTTTCACATAGCAAACGTTTGAGTGCGACCCCATCCCTTATAAATTGAAAACACTTTTTTATATATTTAACACTATTATAAATGCTGGAGGCAAAGCGAGGTTTGAGGTGGAGGCTGATAGCTCGCGACCCCCAGTAATAACCTTGTGATCCTCTGAGGGGTCCCGAACCCCAGATTGAGAACCCCTGGGTTAATTTAATTTTAGCACCCTGTGTCCATTCACATGCATGTGCTATTTTGAGCGTGTCAGTTTTCACAACATAGGCTCATCCTAGATTCTGGAACAAGCTTCAATGCTCAGTTCATGGAATATGTACATATGCTATACTAAAGACAAACCCACAGTAACTGTCTCCAGTTTGTGAGGGACCCCATGGAGCCAGTCTCTAGGAAACCGCTAAATGCATGGAGGTTAAGTCTATTAATGGCTATTAGCCAGGATGGGTAAGAAATGGTGTCCCTAGCCTCTGTTTGTCAGAGGGTGGAGATGGATGGCAGGGGAGAGATCACTTGATCATTACCTGTTAGGTTCACTCCCTCTGGGGCACTTGGCATTGGCCATTGTTGGTAAACAGGATACTGGGCTGGATGGACCTTTGCTTTGACCCTTTGGCTGTTCTTATGTTCTAACCTAAATGAACCCAAAGTTATGGAGACAGATATGAGTCAAGGAAGCCAGCAGAGTATCAGAAACCTGGAAAAATCTCTGATTGGATGGGTTCAGGCATTTGGCTACAAGCTGAGGTGGTTCAAAGTTTTGGATTTTTGTTAAGCAGAATTTTTTTATTGCTTCTTTAAACAATCAAACACAGCAAACAGCAAATATTTGGCCACATGCTTCTGAAACCCCAAACCATATTCAGGTTTTGGCAAACTAATTTCAGCTTTTCAATTAAAAAAACCACAACAAATTTTGAAGGACAACAGACATTGTCCGTGATTTTTTTTGCTTTTAAAAATCCCGTGTTTTCGATCTAAAAAAAGTTTTGAGGGAAAATATTTGTCCAACCCTTTTAATGAGCTTTAGTGCCTTTTAGCATTAGCTGATTCTGAGAACCAGTGATATCTTGTAAAGTTTTCTCAAAGCTGGGTTTGTGCAGAGATGCGGAAGATTTATTTTTCCCAAGGCCGCCCGTGGGGGGGAGCAAGTGGAGCAATTTGCCCAGGCCCCACAGGGGTCCCCATGAGAATATAGTATTGCAATTTTTTTTATGGAAGGGGCCCCCAAAATTGCTTTGCCCCAGGCACCCTGAATCCTCTTGGTGGCCCTGCTTCATGTAATCTATAATGCTAATATAAAGTGTCTGATTAAATTCTCATTCATTGCCATCTAAATTCTCAAATTCACCTTCCCTTTACTACTTCCAAATCCCACCTTATGACTCTCACTTTTGATTCCATCACAGTGTATCCATCAAAGATATGGGGCAACAGTTTGCTACACTACAGACAAAATAATAGGGACATGTCTTAATTCATGTGCAGTTCTGTGAGATTGAAACTTCTCATACAATAAATGCCAGACTTACTAAGTCATTATAAACAGAATTCTAAATGCATTTCCAAATATCCAAATGTGGCAACCAGCAGCTAACTCACATCACTCTATAAAGTTTAAATATTGATGTCTGTGCACTTTGCATAGACTAAATACAGAGAATAAGTAATTTTTCCCCTAGATTTGTCTACTTTATTAAACCAGAAAAAGAGGTGAAAACTGTGATGAGGTATTAGCAGTGGGATATTATTCACTATTAAACAGGAAGATCTAATACTGTCTTTCCCAAGCCTTTGTGTCTCCCTAATCTTTTTAGGCTGTGTATTTTAACCTCTTTTTCCAAGACTGCATATGAAGTTTACTATTATCCATATCTCGTTTCAAACTTTCTCTCTCCCAGGATACATCCCATTGATTAACAATTAACTAAGCTTGTTTCAGGTCATACATACTTAAGATTTCTGAATTGATTATGCTGAGCACTTCTAAGTGTGAATCATTTGTACTTAACTCCTGTAGCCTTGAGATTCAATTTGGATTACTGTCAATCAATGGCAAATATTTGAGTGCACAAGTAAGACTATTTATTAAAAATGGTGCTTATAACTTGTATAGTATGTTTCATCCAAGAATTTGAAATTACTTTAGAACCCTCCAAAATCAGATTAACTGTTACACTTTATTTAAAGTCTGAACACTTTACAACTTTTAATGATATGACATTTTCAAAATGGTAGCTCCTGTTTTCGTGGCACAACCTGTTCTGGTGATCAGAGGAGAGGACTTAACTGGGGTTCCACTTAGGCACAAGGGCCAAGGGGGAATCAGACAGAAACCTGTGTGTGCATTGGTAGCAATTTCTATCACATCTGTGCACCAGTCATTAATCATTAACCTCAGTGTACTATAGTTCTCCATTTTCTCAACAAAAGAATAGACTACATTCGATAATAATGTGAGGTTTCTGCTTAAAATCATCATCTGGGGTCTGTGCAGTAAATGTACAATGTCATATACCTTCTCAGTATTTTCTATTAGCTTACTGCAAAACTCATGATTCTGATGACAAGACTATTTCAAAGTACTGACATCCTGACAACATCTCTGTCGTTCACGAAGGTCACACAGGCTCTTAAGTGAGGCGATTTTGAAAAATTTTCACTTTAACCTGTCTGTCTGAAGTCATGCTAGCATCTTGCATACCTTGTGAATAATTTTGGAACATTATACTCAAACAAGACTCTCTGGATACATGTCTAGTAAATTTTAAAATCTCATCCTACTTATGATTGTGAATTTAACTCCCAGTTTTTTCCTAAATGTAATGGTGTTAGTTAAGCGTGGCCAACCTGAGCCGGAGAAGGAGTCAGAATTTACCAATGTACATTGCCAAAGAGCCACAGTAATATGTCAGCAGCCCCCCATCAGCTCCCTCCTCCACACCTGCTCCCAGTGCCTCCTGCCCACTGGCAGCCCCGCTGATCAGCGCCTCCCCCTTCCTCCCTCCCTGTACCTCCCAATCGGCTGTTTCGTGGCATGCAGGAAGCTCTTGAGGGAAGGGGAAAAGTGAGGCATGGCAGGCTCAGGGAGGAGGCAGAAACGGGTGCAGTGGGGGCAGGACCTGTGGCAGAGCCAGAGTTTGAGCAGTGAGCACCCCCCAGCACATTGGAAAGCGGGTGCCTGTAGCTCCAGCCCTGGAGTTGATGCCTATACAAGGAGCTGCATGTGGCTCCGGAGCCACAGGTTGGCCACCCCTGGTGTAAGTGAACTAATGGGATAAGTAAACTACATTCAAAGGAGAAATGATAGTGGTTATGGAGATCAAATAAGAAAGAGTGCTGTCACAGATCTGGTTAGTTCTCCCTGTTGGATGCTCCCCAGTCTGTCCTGAGGGAATCCAAATGCTGAATCCCATGTGCTCTTCACTTGCTGCGGATGGGTAGATTCTATGCATTTTTCTTGGCTTTGGACCTTTAGGCTCTCACTCCAGGTGTAAACGGTGTCTAATCCACACAATCTCCAGAGCAGAGCAAAGCAGCCAAAAACAGACACGTGTATAAGGCCCACTGAAATATTGTTAGAGACCAATGCTTTGTGAAAGAGAGCTGGAAGAGCTCCGTTCTTGAGTCCCAACTTCTCTGGCTTTCAACGGTTCCCATTCACTGTTGCCTCAGTTCTCTTAGCAATACTTCCTCAATCCATCATCATGGGGAGCCTCCAGGCACTGATGTCCAAGATAGTCTGTGACCATGAAAGTTTTGAAGAGCAGTGATATTTGGGCAAAGCCATCTACGTTGAGAAATCTTGATACATTTTACACTTACAGCACTCTATCCAATCTCTCTCCTATCACTGACTCATTGCAACCAATAGTTGTAGGTGAATTAGGCATGGTGATTGGTTGAGTTACTTTGATATCATGATGGCCCGTTCTTGAGAGTTGCCTGAGCTCGTGACCTGAGTCTGTCTGTGGGCTATCTAAACATAACAATTAGATACCATATTAATTAATGACTTAAGTACAGCCTCTTTCTTTAAATTTAGCCTGCACACAAGATTTTACTTAATATTAAATACATTGAAAGTCTGAAGAATCTGCAACATTCTGTAAAAATCATTCAACTCTCTCACACACGCACAGATGGACATAGGAACTAAATTTCTTAGAGGATTCAATTTTTATTTTAACTCTAATAGATTTACTTGTAAATCATCAGGAAAATTTATTCTATACCCAGAGTACGTACAGTAAATGTGGGGAGTATATGCCGTATCTCTGTTTTTAAGTGCAAAATGAACTCAGACTGCACTATGGTGTCATGACTGGCACTTCCATAATGTATTCTAAAATGTTATCTGGGAGATGAGTGAATAGCTCAGAAGAAGTGTTTCTGTAAATCACTATGCTAAGTACAGTCCAACATACAGTAGTAGGTACTAGCCACAAAGTTACTACCTGATGTGGCTGTTCAGTGTCCTGTGTGAAATATGGTGATGGTCTTGTTCCACTTCCCTGTGTACAGGTCCCACACCACAAAAAACAAGATCACAGCTATATGACTGTGATCCTGTGGCACTGACTGGTTCCTTCGTTTTCAATTTTAGAAGAGAAGTCAGAGAAATTTTACAGCAGCGTGAAGAATCATTTAGTTTTGCTGCACATATAATATGCATGTTCTATGAATAAAGAACTTCAGTTTTCAGTGCTATCAACCTTGCATTTTTCACAACCACTAAATTCCCTTAAAATGTAACATTATTTTAGAGTTAGTTATACAGCATTTGGGAACAGCTGTTTTTAGTAGCATACATTTTTCTATGTGTTGTCACTTACTGTCCCCGCAAGTGCCCACTCACTGGTGAGATTATTATTGTTTCCCCACTCCTTACACAGTACTGCAGGTTTGGTTTGACCACTGTCCTACAGGTAGAAACTTCGCCATTTGTGTTTAAAATGTCTTTTTAGTGAATGGTTCTTTAGAAATCAATGAGCTGCTTTGAAATGGCCAATTTTTTAAGTTGCTAATCTCTTCTTTAGCATTTCCATTCTATCAGATCTCAGTATAGTTTAAAGCTGAAGCACAAAATACTCTTTCTCTCTCTCAAAAAGTCTTTCAGAGCCTTCCATTTTTTATCTCAAAGTCTCAGCTTCAGCTGTTGGATTTGGGAAACGTTTGGTATTTAAATACTGAATTTTGATTTTCTTTACGAAGATGAAGAAAAAGATTAGATTTAAAGATTCTTACAAGAAGCCATAGTCTGCAGTCATTACTCAGTTCTCATGAAGGCAAAACTTCTGTTGATTTCAATGTACAGTCTTTCTCAAGCTACCCCCACAAATAAAGTCTGACATTAGTGGAAATTTTGACTGAGTGAGGACTGTAGTTTTGGCCCTGATGTTACACTGTCTGACAAATACCAACAAAACCCTTTAGCACAGTTTGTACCTTCCATCATTAAAAAGCAGCATCCGTAGAAAATTTTTCATGCATGTTACACTTTACCATTGAACTGAACCTGAAAGTTTAAGGATAAAATAGTACTTAAAATAATTGTCAGCTTAACTTCAGAATCTCTTGGAAACAGACACTCATATTTCTCATCCACAGAACAAGGAAGGTGAAAAGTCTCACAAAAGAAAAAATTCTAAAAATGTATAGATATATTCCAGAGTAAAAAAACAAACCCTTGTATCTTGCAAGTAAACTCCTGGAAGCTGAGTAACATCAACACTGTTGAACTTTATATGCTAGATATTTTGTTTCATCTTGTGATGTGATTCTTTAAAATTCAGTAATGACGTGACATAATGAATTTCATTTGTATGATCCTCTTCTATATGGATCCTGTCGTTATGTTAGCTTTAGAAAATGTTAAACCTTTGCCTCAAGATTTCTTTCGTCCTATTGAGGAACTCATTCCTTTCACTAAAGAAGTTTGTCAGAAATATTGAGATGAGGACTCTCAATATACACATGTATTGCAAGCAAAAAAATTGTATAAATGTTTATCTGAGTTTTATATGTATGGAGAGTATCTCAGGAGATTGACTATTGATATCAAAAAGATATTAGGAACCAACTATGCAGAACCCTAAAAAGATATCATTAGACGAGATATATCCAGGTATCAAAATATAATTGACAACACTAGAGACTTACAGCCTATCAATAATGAGGGGTTGCATTTAGCCACCCAGGGCTGGTCTACGCTACGGGGGGGAAATCGATCTTAGATACGCAACTTCAGCTACGTGAATAACGTAGCTGAAGTCGAATATCTAAAATCGGATTACTCACCCATCCTCACCGCGCGGGATCGATGTCCGCGGTTCCCCCTGTCTATTCTGCAACTCCATTCGGGTTGGTGGAGTTCCGGAATCGATATAAGCGCGCTTGGGGATCGTTATATCGTGTCTAGATGAGACGCGATATATCGATCCCCGAGCAATCGATTTTAACCCGCCGATACAGCAGGTAGTCTAGATGTAGCCTCATTCAGCTTCTTTATTTTATGACATTATTATGGTGGCATGTTCAATCTATTATTTGAGGGGAGAACACCGTTGCAGAACATATAGCTAGGCTAAGAATCTGGCTTATCGCTCCTATGGCTTACAGAGGAGCCAATATTCCAGTTATTGAGGCTATTACAACAGGAGGAAGATGAAAAATCAGTAGTGGCATAACTATGCACTAGAATATTAGCTGTAGCACAAAGAGACACAGTATGACTTATGGCCCTTTCCGAACAACAAGCTCTGGGTGAATGGAACCCC
Source organism: Gopherus flavomarginatus (assembly GCF_025201925.1). Taxonomy (NCBI): domain Eukaryota; kingdom Metazoa; phylum Chordata; order Testudines; family Testudinidae; genus Gopherus; species Gopherus flavomarginatus. Next base: position 185,279,757 of record NC_066617.1, read on the forward strand.
ATGGCTTCATGGACCCCTGTTGAAGTAATTGAACACTACTCACCTTCTGTAGTACAATGGAAGGGTTTGCCTGTGGGAAGGTCATCACAGATTCAAAGCATAGCCCAGTGTCAGAGAGTTGATGCAGTAAATGTTTATACTCTAATATGGATACCACCCCTGCATTGTGTACATATAATTTACAGCTATAGATATGCCATTCCTTTATCTGCCAGCTTTTACCAAGTTTTTAATTAATAACTTGTCCTTAAGTTGCTAGAACTTATATTCTGATGTTATGTTGTGTATTTAATTTTAAATCTTTCTCGAAAGAGAATTTAAAATACCAGTGTGAATAAGTGTAATGTATTTATATCTGAGGTTCACATATATCAGTTGTCTCATTCATCAGTGTCAAATGTTCCTAAAATTGATCAACTTACGAAGTTACTACAGGAGCTCACATTTGTACATTTCTTTCATTCTTGTTACTGTCAAATCGTGATTTATTTGAAGGCATGTCTGACATGAATAATGATTCAGAAAATGTACTCTTAGAAAGGGATGTATTGGTCATTCTAATTGATTCACTGATTACTATGACTTCATTGATTCCTTCAATTTGTTGTGCTGTACCTGATCCCAGTTTAAAGATAGTGTATTCTGTAGTACAAACAGATGATAAAAATGTTGCATTTTTAACACTTCAGTCTTAAATATTTAGGACAAACAATACATACTTTTGGATCGCTTTAACTGGAGTGTTTAATAGCATCCTGACCTCCTCCAAAATGCAAGTATTACTGTATGCATAGTTAATTTTATGTAGTTAAATTATTATTTAAAGTGCTTGTTGCTACTATAGATAGTTGCTGAGGTACTAAGTTTGTGTGTATAATATGGGTACCATTTTTAAAAAATTTGACTTTATAGGAAAAAAATAAACAGAAAAACAAAACAAAACTTCACAAAGTCAAAATATCATGTTCTGACGCTTGTTACACTTGGGTATGAATACCAGTAGAAGTATCCTCAACTAAGAAACTCCTACCGGTGGATCTGGAGAGTTTAACCCTAGGAATCAAAGGTGGTTCTTTGTTTACTTTATGACAGCTATGTGAATCAGTCTAGTACATAGTGTGGTCTCGATCAGTTCTGGTCTTTAAAGATTAATCCCGACACCACAAGTTGCATCTGGACATGAACAAGAAGCCAGCAGAAAACATGAGTAAGGTAATATATGAGATTACAGTATCTCATCACACTCAAGAGGCAGGCAGTTGCATTCTTACACAGCTGAAGCTTCCAAGTGGACCTAAACAGTAGCAGAGATATTTCAGTCAAAGTCCCCAGGAGGCAGGAATGACTACAAATCAGTAGAAGTAAGCCTAGAGGTGGATGAACTTTTTGTTGAACAAATACATGTATTTGTCAAGAACAGCAGTTTTTAGCTGACACAATATTTTTGAATTTGGTTCAAATTTGGCAAATAGTTTTGGCCAAAAATAATCAGTTAATTTAATTAAAGAATCATAACATTGTTTTGACTGTTTGTTTCAAAATGAAAATTTTGTTTTTAGCTAATTTTTAAAGGTAAAAAATATCCCAAAATGGGGGGTTGGAGAAGAAAGAAAAAGGAAAAACAAACAAAAAGTTCATTTTGCGTTGAATAAGATACTTTATTCAACCCAAAATCAATTATTCACTCTGCTCTACCTAGACACTAACATGCCCAAGATGAAGGGCCTGGCCTCCAACTATATGTGAATAAGTGGATGGAGGGATACACATAATGAGTGCTCTTCTTTCCCTTAGCGTGTTGAGGGGTATTGTCTGAGAGACTGCACACCTGGTTTTGGAGGGGGAAAGGTGCTCACAGTGATTGTAATAACTGGCATGGTAGCACACTTTTATCTGGGCCAGGCAAAGTATTGTGTAAGGTCATGGTCCAGGGTATATCAGAGGCAGTTGATAGCATTCTCAGAAAAGAGCAAGCCAGTTTTCAGAAAGGGTGTGGATGCACAGACCAGATCTTCACTCTAAGAAACATAATAGAACAATGCTTAGAATGGCAACAGTAACTCTACATAAGGCTTTTGATAGCATTCACAGGACCAGCTTATGGTGCATTTTGCGGGCATATGGAATCCCTCTCTGTATAATCACCATCATCAAAAGCTTTTATTTCAATTTTACATGCAGTGTTGATCACAATAAGCTCAGTTTTGCAGTCAGAATAGGAATATGTCGGGATGTGTCATGGCTGCAGTCCTTTTCAACATTACCATCGACTGGGTAACTCAGTGTACAACAGAAGACATGCCAAGAGGCATTAAATGGACACCCTTCTCGTCCCTTGAAGACCTGAATTTCGCAGATGATCTCGCTCTCCGATCACGTACCCAACACCATATACAAGCAAAAAAACAAAAACTCCACACTATGCATTCAGCCAGACAGATATCATAATCTTTAATATTGCCTCACCATCGCCAGTATGGATAGAGGATTATGTTCTCACCAATGTAGAAACATTCACATACTTGGGCAGCACCATCAGCTAGGACCTGTGGAATAAGCCAGGACATTCAGAGCAAAATCAGTAAAGCCAGGAACACCTTCAGGAGCTTAAATACACTCTAGAAATCATAAAAATACAAAACCAAAACCAAACTCAAGATTTATCAGAGCTGCGTACTTTCAACATTACTTTACAGTGCAGAATGCTGGGGAATGAGAAAGTATGAATGTCCAAACTGTCTTAATTCCATAAAACCTGCATCAGAAAACTCCTCTGTTATCTTTTGGCCCAGAACAATCTCAAACCAAGATCTACTGACATAGTGCAGCCAAGAGGATCTGAGCAGCATCATTGCCAGGAGGTACTGGAGAAGGATTGGCCATGTGCTTTGGATGGAAACTAATTCCATTACCAGAGTAGCAATAAGATGGACACCTGAAGGCAAGCAAAAATGAGGCCCCAACACAACATGGCGAAAAGCTGTGGAAGCCAAGCTGAAAAACCTGGGGCACAGGTGAGGAACCGTTGAAAGACTTTCCAGAAACAGACAGGAGTGGAGGAGCTTCATCGCTGCCCTAAATGCCAGAGGTGTAATGGAAACATGATTATGATGAAGGGCTGGCAGTTCCAAGGATTATTGGGTGCACATGCTGAATCCCCTAGGGTTTTTTCAGAGTCCCAGCTAAAATATTTTTTAAAAGCAACTAACTATACAGCATTTGCCTCCTGCTGTTCTAGTGAGAGAAACTAGCCAGAGTGTATGTTTTTAGGAGCTATTGGAATTTGGGGCAGGGTTATGGGTTTGATGCCTTGGGATCTCTGCTGTTCACTTCTAGGAATGTATTTTGCCCTTCTTTGGAATATATCCTGCATATTGAGCTAACCAATGTATGGACAGCATCAGTACAAAATGGCTGTTGTTAAGTCTTACCCAAGATGAGCTTTGTGTGGTTTATGGGTTTGTTACAAACTCAAACATCAGATCAGGTTAATCCAAATGGTTTCTAAGGTTTTGCACATCTTAAGTGAATCTGGTACCATTTCTGAGCAAGGTTGGATCAATTTGTGGTTTTAGCACGGGATTCCTCTCCCCATACAGCCATCAGATCCCGTATGTCCCACTCGCTCCCTGCTGGGGGTCTTTTGAGATTCTGGGACTCCATCATGGTCACCTTTGCTGATGAGATCTGCACTCACCTGCAGATTGCCACGCTGGTCAAACAGCAAATGAGATTCAAAATTTGCGGGCCTTTTCCTGTCTACCTGGCTAGTGCATCGGAGTTGAGAGTGCTGTCCAGAGCGGTCACAATGGAGCACTCTGGGATAACTCCCAGAGGCCAATACCATCGAATTGTGACCACACTACCCCAAATTCGACCCAGAAAGATCGATTTCAGTGCTAATCCCCTCCTCGGGGGAAGAGTACAGAAATCGATTTTAAGAGCCCTTTAAGTCGAAAAACAGCTTTGTCGTGTGGATGGGTGCAGGGTTAAATCAATGTAACGCTGCTAAATTAAACCTAAATTCATAGTGTAGGCCAGAGCTGAGTGAAATAAACTAGGTGGAACCCAGCAATTTTGACCAAGTTTGATTCACAATTTTGCCTTTGAACCTGAAACTCAAAGCAAATCAGTTGCATAGACCCTTGTGAATCAAAACTTCAGAGATCTGCACAGCTTCTACCTCTATGTAGTCCTGGGGGGTAGTAAGATGGGCAAAATAGTCTTAGTCACTGATTGAAATGATTAAACTTATGAGACATCAGGGGAAAATGTGACCCTAGTAACTAGACACATAGAAAGGTAACTCAGCAATATTATCTAAATATTTTGTATTCTAAATATACAAAAAGTGGATTTACATGCAGTATATAAATAAGATGGAATTGCTTAAAATTGGCCTCCACTATGTGTTAAACTTGCTCGTTATTACAGAAAGCTTGCTTAATCCCTTTAAAATTTGTGTGCTGCCATTTGTGAATACAATTTTCTGTTCCAGAAAACATGTTTATTTTTTTCCAGGCTAGGTCTGCCAAATAGCAGATATCATAATAAATGCAACTGCCACTGAGTTTTATGATGTGGTTAATAATGCTCTTGGGAACAGCAAACTCTGTCTGTAAGATTTGCAGAGGAACTCTTTTTCCTGAAAATGGCAGTGTCTGGGTCATTTTAGAAGCAATCATGGGAAAAATATATATTTCTGGTAGTGGCCAGGCATTTGTAGGATATACATTTTTGTTTCTTACCAGTGAATGAATGAATACATATTGACATTGATATCAATATTTTTGTAGTAAAATCTGTTCATAATATATGCCACACCACTGAATCATTTCGTTCTAGGTTGTATCTAATACTTTCCTCCTAAATATAATAGGCCATTCAGATTTTCATATATTTATTTTGCTGCCCTCCAGTACTCCTGTCCTTGCTTCAATGTCTCTCATTTAAAAATGAAATCAAAGCATACTCGGGCAATGTTTGTACTCTTTCGTTAAAAAGTTTATTAGCTTTTCCATGATGGATTTTGGAGACTTGGAACAATTCCATTATGTCCGATGCATGAAGCAGTCTGTGGGGGAAATTATGCTAAATGCAAGCCAGAAGAGTAGGAAGATTAAATGGTGGTATCTGAGTACTTTTGGGGGCAGAGGAAGGGAGCTGATTGGTTGAGAGGACAGTGATCCTCCCAGGACCCAGCAACTTATTTTTCCATTCTCCTTCCACTCTGTCCCAGTATCCTTTCTGCTATAGAAACTTTCACTTAAAAGAAACTCTTTGTGGAAGGCCTGTCCACTGTGCTACAGAAATATCCACTTTTTCCTCCCCGTTAATGATGAGTTCTTTCTGTCCTTGGGCAGTTGTATACTAAATGTGGCTTGAAGCCGGGATCTGTAACTTCATAAAGCGGTGTCCACACTACACTTTTATTTGTCTTTCCATGGTGACTACTGGTTCATCTCCATCAATGGTAGGACAATTTTAGGAGTGCTAGTGTAGTTAGACCTCCAGGCAGCTGCATTTGTAAGCACCATTAGTTTTTGATTTTTTTTTTAAAAAGGTATTTAGGCATCTAAAGATACAGATAGGTGTCTAGTGGGAAATTTCAAAAGCACTTGGGTGCCTAACACCCATGTGCACGTTTGAAAATTCTACTAAATAACTAGCTGCATATTTAGGGCCTAAATATCTTTAAAAATCTGACCCTATGTCATCTAACCCTGTACAGAGCAAGTCTAAATGACACTGTGCTCAAAAAGCTGGCAGCTGCCAGTGGCCCTATCCATAGTGTGAGCAGACAGTGGTTGAAATGGCAGGAAGTTTTTGGAAGAAAGCCGAGAGTATTCCGTGTCTCCTGCCATGAGGGAATACTTGAACTATTTAGCTGAAATCTTCTGAGAAAGGAAGCATCCCTGTTGTTTGGACATCCAGGACTGACCCCACCTAAGGGGAATTTCTGTGTTCATCTTCTACCTCTCAAGAAAGAACTAGAGCTGACTGCTGGAACCCTTTAGAGGAGTGCACTGAATTCTGCTCTGCTTAATAAGGGAATTCTGAAGAATTTCCCTTTGCACCTCCCATACATAGATCTCAATGCATTTTGCAAAGGAAGGGAAATACCATTATCCTCGTTTTACATACATGGAAATTTCACCTAGGGAGATTAAATGATTCATCCATCATCAAATTGTAGGGTAGGGGTAGAACTTGGAATATCACCCAGGTATCCTGATTCTCAGCCCAGTGCCCTGTCCATTAGACCATTGCCTATCCATATTACTTCTGTATTTAATTTTACTTGTAAAAGGTTCAAGATTCTTGATTCATGAGGGCATGGCACAGGATCTCTTACACATACATATGCATTGTGGGCATATCTGTTCTAACCACCTGACAAAGCTGTATTTGAGAAAAGGCAAATGATTTAAGTTGGCTCTTTCTATTGTATGGGAAACAATTTTAAGTGATCAGAACACAGGAATTAATTTGTCTCACCCTTCTTAAATGGACAAGAAGTAGCAGAGCAACGGGGAAAAATACACTCTTTTCTTAATGTATGTGTATTTTGACTAGTTCTAATCCTCTTTTATCTTCATTTGATTTTAATAATTAGTGTTGGACTGATTTTTTTCTCTCTTATAGAACCTTTAACCAGGATGTAGGAGATATGCTGCTATTACTCTACAACAGTTCTCAACCTGTGACCCACAGGCTGTTTGTAGTCCAATCAGCACAGAATTGCAGCCTATGTGACATCCTTAGGGCCATACAGGTAGTATTGGCCCTGTCATGGTATAATTCCCCACTCTGAACCTTAGCGTCCAAAAGATGGGGTACCAGCATGAATTCCTCTAAGCTCAATTACCAGCTTAGTACTTGTAGCACTGCCACCAACCAGGAATTCCAGTGCCTGGTACACTCCAGTCCCCCCAAAAACCTTGCCCGTGGACCCCCAAGACCCAGTCCCTCTGGATCTTAACACAAGGAAAGTAAACCCTTTCCCTCACCGTTGCCTCTCCCAAACTTCCCCTCCCTGGGTTACCCTGGAAGATCACTGTGATTCAAACTCCTTGAATCTTAAAACAGAGAGGAAAATTCACCTTCCCTCCTCCTTCTTTCTCCCCCTCCCAGACTCTCCCTGAGAGAGAAAGTAATCCTAACACAGAGAAAAATTAACCTTTCTCTCCCCCTTCCCACCTTTCTCCCCACCAATTCCCTGGTGAATACAGACCCAGTCCCCTGGGGTCTCACCAGAATAAAAAAAAAATCAGGTTCTTAAACAAGAAAAGCTTTCAATTAAAGAAAGAAAAATCAGTAAAAATTGTCTTTGTAAATTTTAAAATGGAATAGGTACAGGGTCTTTTAGCTATAGACACTGGGAATACCTTCCTAGTCTAAGTATACAATTACAAATTAAAATCCTTTCAGCAAAATACAAATTTGAACTCCTTCCAGCCAAATACACATTTGAACTCCTCCCAGCCAAATACACATTTGCAAATAAAGAAAACAAAGCCTAACTCGCCTTATCACCTAGTACTTACTATTTTGAATCTATAAGAACCTGTATCAGGGAGATTAGAGAGAAACCTGGTTGCACGTCTGGTCACTCTCAGAACCCAGAGAGAACAACAACCAAAATCTAACAGCACACACAAAAACTTCTCTCCCTCAAGATTTGAAAGTATCCTGTCCCCTGATTGGTCCTCTGGTCAGGTGAAAGCCAGGCTCACTGATCTTGTTAACCCTTTACAGGCAAAAGAGATATGAAGTACTTTTGTTCTATTAACGCTTACTTATCTGTTTATAACACGCCCCCCAAATCACTGACAGTGTGGAACCACACTGGCAGTGATTTTTCCCTAGAACTCTAGAATAAACAGATCAATAAACTCATGCACCCTTACAATGCTACTAATTATGTACAACTACAAGATTCTTCACATTGTAAGGACAATTTTTAACCAGTTGATTTTGGGAAACTTTCATGGGAGAGTGCATCAGCTTCTTGATCTGTTGCCGCTGCAGATGTTTCAGGGTTGTGGAGAGGTTCACCTCTTTCACTCCACTGTCACTTTTCCTTTCATAGTAGACACCGTCAGGCCACTCAGCGTCATCTCCTCCCTGGGCTGTAAACTGACAAACCTTTAAGTCTCTGGAATAAAAGGGCTTGAGAGAATTAATGTGGTACATTCTGGGCTTTAGGGAGGAATTGGGAAATGCTATGAGGTAGTTAACAGCTCCCAGGTGCTCTTGGACCGTGAATGGCCCTTCCTATGATGCTTCCATTTTATGGGCCTGTTGCGCCTTCAAGACCATAACCTGGTCTCCTACCTTGAAGGAACGCTCTCTGGTATGTCTATCATACCAGGCCTTTTGCTCTTTTTGAGCATCCTTTAGGTTTTCTTTAGCAAGGGCTAAAGAGTGTTGGAGGGTGTTTTGTAGGTTGTTTACAAAATCCAGAATGTTAGTTCCTGGAGAGAGTGTAAACCCTTCCCATTGCTGCTTCACCAACTGTAATGGCCCTTTAACCTCGTGGCCATACACAAGCTCAAATGGTGAGAACCCTAAACTGGGATGTGGTACAGCCCTGTAAGCAAAGAGCAACTGCTGCAACACTAGGTCCCAGTCATTGGAGTGTTCATTCAGGAATTTACGTATCATGGCCCTCAAAGTTCCATTAAACCTTTCCACCAGGCCATTGGTTTGATGGTGGTATGGGGTGGCAACCAAGTGATTCACCCCATGAGTTTCCCACAGTTCTTTCATGGTCCCTGCCAGGAAATTTGTCCCTGAATCCGTAAGGATATCGGAGGGCCAACCTACCCTGGCAAAAATGTCTGTTAGGGCCTGGCACACAGTTTTAGCCGTAGTGTTGTCTAGAGCTACTGCTTCTGGCCATCAGGTAGCAAAGTCCACGAAAGTCAGTATGTACTGCTTTCCTCTGGGTGTCTTTTTTGGGAAAGGACCCGAATATCCACAGCTACGCGCTGAAATGGTACCTCTATTATGAGGAGTTGTTGGAGAGGGGCTTTGACCTGGTCTTGGGGCTTTCCCACTCTTTGGCACACCTTACAAGACCGGACATACTTGGGAACATTTTTACCCATCCCCTCCCAGTGGAAGGACTTCCCCAACCTGTCTTTGGTTCTGTTCACCCCAGCATGGCCACTGGGATGATCATGGGCTAAGTTTAAGAGCTTCCCTCGGTACTTAGTTGGAACCACCAATTGTTTTTGTGGATGCCAGTCTTCCCGGTTTCCACCAGAAAGAGTCTCCTTATATAAAAGCCCTTGTTCTATAACAAACCGAGATCGGTTAGAAGAACTGAGAGCCAGTGGGGTGCTCTGTGCCGCCGCCCAAGCTTTCTGAAGGCTGTCATCTGCTTTCTGCTCAGTCTGGATCTGTTTGCTGGAGGCTGTAGACACCAGTTCTTCCTTAGACTGTGGACTTGGGCTTGGTCCTTCGGGAAGTGATGTAGGTGCTGGGGTTGTTTTCGTGGCTGGTGAACCGCTCTCCGCTGGTGCACCAGGTGGTATTCCAGGCTCTGGCTGAGCCTCTTGGGTATGGTTGTTTGCTGCTTCTGCTAGTTCAGGCTCACTGGTGCCCTCTGGTGTTGGGGTTGAAGATGCGTTTGCAAGCACTGGCATCAGTGCTGGCAATGGTTCTGGTGCTGGTTGCATTTCCAGGTCCGGGTCTGGGACTGGAGGTTCTGTGGCTGTTGCAGTCGTTGGCAGGGGATCCGGGTCTACTACCTCTGTCTGGGTCTCTGCTAACACAGACGGGGCCCCGTGGGTGGCTCAGGAACAGGGATGAGTCTGGAATCTTGCCTGGCTTGGCTGCGTGTAACCATTCCTACCCTCTTGGCCCACTTTACCTGGTTGGCCAAGTCTTTCCCCAGTAGCATGGGGATGTGATAATTGTTATAGACTGCAAAAGTCCACGTTCCTGATCAGCCTTTGTATTGGACAGGCAGTTTAAATGTAGGCAAGTCTACAGCTTGTGACATGAAGGAGTAAATTGTCACTTGGGCCTTTGGGTTGATGAATTTGGGGTCCACTAAGGATTGGTGGATAGCTGACACTTGTGCCCCCGTGTCTCTCCACGGGATAACCTTCTTTCCGCCCACTCTCAAAATTTCCCTTCGCTCTGAGGATATTTGAGAGGCATCTGGGCCTGGGGATCTTTGGAGTGATAGAGATATAATGAACAGCACTCGGTTGGGGTTCTTGGGGCAGTTGGCCTTTATATGTCCCAGTTCATTACACCTGAAGCATCGCCCAGCTGACTGGTCACTGGGCTGAGGTGGGTTGCTGGAGATTGGTGAGGTGAGAGAATAGGGAGTCGGTGGCTTTCCTGGGGTTGCAGGTGGGGTCTTGGGTTGTCCTCTGGTATAGGGTTTATTGTCGGTATGACCCCTGTGATATTCGCTCCCCTTGATAGTAGTTTTTTTCTTTTCTGCCATTTCCACCCATCTGGCTCCAATCTCCCCCGCCTCGGTGACAGTTTTGGGATTCCCATCTAGGATGTACCTTTCTATTTCCTCCGGAACACCCTCTTAGAACTGCTCCAATTGTATTAGGAGGTGCATGTCATCCAGAGATTTAACATTGGCTCCTGATATCCAGGCATTATAATTCTTTCCAATGTGGTAGGTGTTTCGAGTGAATGACACATCTGGTTTCCACCTTAGGGCTCTGAACCTCCAACGGGCATGCTCAGGTGTTAGCCCCATTCTGATTCTGGCCTTGGTTTGAAAAGTTTATAATTGTTCATGTTCTCCTTAGGCATTTCAGCCACCACCTCTGCTAGGGGTCCACTGACCAGTGGCCTCAGCTCTATTATGTACTGGTCTTCAGAGATGCTGTACCCATGGCAGGTCCTTTCAAAATTTTCTAGGAAGGCCTCAGTGTCATCACCTGCCTTGTAGGTGGGAAATTTCCTGGGATGTGGAACAGCAACTGGCGAAGGGTTGTTAGGGTTGGCTGTGTTATTCTGCTTAGCCTGCACTAATTCCAGTTCATGCTTTCTCTCTTTTTCCCTCTCTTCCCTCTCTCTTTCTTTTATCTCCAGCTCTCTCCTGTGGGCAGCCTCTCTTTCTCTTTCTCTCAGCTCCATCTCTTTTTGTTTTATTTCTAGTTCTTGTAGTTTCTTTTCCATGTCTCGCTTGTGGTCTGCATCTTTGATTTGTTCCTCTGCCTCCAGTTTTGCCCGTTCTTGTTTCAGGATGTCCTTGGTAGTCATGGTTTCTGCTTTCTTGTGTTGGGGCACCCTCTGATGTTTACTGCTTGAAATGCTGCTTTTCTGTTGCCTTCTTCGGGTTGCTTAGCAACAGAGTTTTTCTTTTAAATCCTTCTACCTAGCTATTCCCGACGGAGGTAGAAAGAAAAAAAAACATTCATTTGCAAATGTGTTTTGCTGGTGTATGGTGACTCACAACTGGAGTCCCTTTGCTTAACAAAGATCCTTGTTAAATCCTAATGCCTTTGCCTTCAGAGTACTCAGAAGGAAGAGACCAAAAAAACTTGCAGACCTTTGCTTTTAAAACAATCTCCTCTAGCTGCTTTACACACAGATAGCAGGGAAAGAGAAAGAAAAAATCCTACTGGCTTTTGCTTCTAAACCCAAACCTCAGTCTGCCTGCAGATAGCTAGCAGGGAGAGAAATAAAAACCTCACTGGCTTTTATATTCTATCTTATCTATCTATCCCACCGCTACCACCATGTCATGGTATAATTCCCCACTCTGAACCTTAGCGTCCAAAAGATGGGGTACCAGCATGAATTCCTCTAAGCTCAATTACCAGCTTAGTACTTGTAGCACTGCCACCAACCAGGAATTCCAGTGCCTGGTACACTCCAGTCCCCCCAAAAACCTTGCCCGTGGACCCCCAAGACCCAGTCCCTCTGGATCTTAACACAAGGAAAGTAAACCCTTTCCATCACCATTGCCTCTCCCAAACTTCCCCTCCCTGGGTTACCCTGGAAGATGACTGTGATTCAAACTCCTTGAATCTTAAAACAGAGAGGAAAATTCACCTTCCCCCCTCCTTCTCTCTCCCCCTCCCAGACTCTCCCTGAGAGAGAAAGTAATCCTAACACAGAGAAAAATTAACCTTTCTCTCCCCCTTCCCTCCTTTCTCCCCACCAATTCCTTGGTGAATCCAGACCCAGTCCCCTGGGGTCTCACCAGAATAAAAAAAAAATCAGGTTCTTAAACAAGAAAAGCTTTTAATTAAAGAAAGAAAAATCAGTAAAAATTATCTTTGTAAATTTAAAATGGAATAGGTACAGGGTCTTTTAGCTATAGACACTGGGAATACCCTCCCAGCCTAAGCATATAAGTACAAATTAAAATCCTTTCAGCAAAATACAAATTTGAACTCTTCCCAGCCAAATACACATTTGCAAATAAAGAAAACAAACATAAGCCTAACTCGCCTTATCACCTAGTACTTACTATTTTGAATCTATAAGAACCTGTATCAGGGAGATTGGAGAGAAACCTGGTTGCACGTCTGGTCACTCTCAGAACCCAGAGAGAGCAACAATCAAAATCTAACAGCACACACAAAAACTTCTCTCCCTCAAGATTTGAAAGTATCCTGTCCCCTGATTGGTCCTCTGGTCAAGTAACAGCCAGGCTCACTGATCTTGTTAACCCTTTACAGGCAAAAGAGATATGAAGTGCTTTTGTTCTATTCACTCTTACTTATCTGTTTATGACAGGCCCATATAACACAATGGTAAATAGATTGAGAACTACTGCTCTAGATCTTACTTTCTCTTTTTCCTGGATCCATGAACAATGTACATGGAAGGTGAAGAACTTGAGGCAAGGGAATCTTTTAAACATTCATGCAAAGTTTCTGAGGACTAGAATGTGAAGCCTGGGACTCTGTGACTAGATGCTAAAATTCAGAGATATTATCCACTGAGATTACAAAATGATGTTTCACTATTAGCTGGAGTTCAACTGCTCTGTCTCATTTGCCTTGACGTATTCCTCCCTTTTTGGCTGAGTCATGTGTGTTTTTGCTTAAGTGTCTCTTTACATTCTGTAGAGGAACTTTAGGAAGAAAAATAATTTTCTCATTGACAGGTCTGCAGTGGAAGGTGGCAGAACAGTGAGGGAATGGGTGTCATTTCGGTGCTATAGTGTAAGCTTCAGAATCCAGCTGGATTCCACTGGAAAAAGTCTACTTTTAAAGAAAATCCAGCGCATCTATCCAAAATTTATCAGCATTAATACATTTTTAAAGAAAGAAGTGATTTTTCTAACAGCAGTTCTCTAATCTAATAAATATGCTTGGCCATTTCTCTCTGACAAAGATCTGTGTAGAGATTAGTAGACCTGCAGCACTCTAATTATTTTGTCTAGAATAGACTGAATTGTTTGTTATGCATAAGGTATGGGCAACATAAAATAACATGGAGATCTGGTTGGATACTGTTTTGATAATCCTCCAGACTTTTAGCTGTTTATCCTTGGTTTATCTAAACCTTTCTGGTTTGGAAATGACGTTTTCTGGAAACGGAGCTGAGATGGAGTCTTGCATGAAAGTTAAGCAGGCTGGTTCACATTTTGTCTAACCCAATTCAGAACCAGTGGGTAGTTCCAGCCACAAGAAAGAAGTATCTCTCATAAACATCACTTCAAAGACAAGAACAAATGGATATAAACTAGCCAATAACCAGTGTAGACTTGCAATTAGATCAAGATTTCTAACTATCTGTGATGTTAGCCCTCAAAGTAGCATCCTTTAACCCCTGTCTTCATCCTATGTATATGGTTGTGATATTTCATGTAAAGCACACCATGTAAGATACCATACAAAAGGTCATGATCTTCTGAAACTCATTGTTCTGTCAAAATATGTGTATCACTATTGTGCATGAAGTTATGGGATTTTGCTATGTAGTGGTTGTTGAAATACGTTGTGAGTTTGGGAGAGACTAAAAAGGTTGTGACCCACACCCATGCAGGCATTTAATGACCATTGATCAGCCGGGAAATTGCAAACAAGAGATTTACAATTCCGTAAAAGACAGTTGTGCAAGCACCACACAATGGGGATTGCTCAACTCTGTGACTCTCAAGGCCCACCAGGATATGCCTGAGCCAGTATTTTCCCTAGGATATGAATTGAGAGTATAAAATAAAGGAAAATAGCATCATAAGACAACCTATCACCTTCCCCACCTATGCTGAAGGCAACAAGAATGCTGGGAACACAAAGACTTTGAACTGAGAAGACTGGTCGCAGGCTGAGAAGAAAATTCAGCCTGTGCATTAAGAAATGTAACTAGTTTGAAACGCCCAGTGGGGTAAGATGTAGGGGTGTGTTTTTTATGAATTCTCAAATGTATCTGTTCTCCATGGTAGAAGAGAATTATTTTATATGAACTTTAAAAAAAAAAAAAGCTTTGGGTCTGAAAGACCATAACTTCAGTAAAACAACTCCAGTCCTATTTTAGTACAGAACTGGTTCAGATAGAAATGTTCTTGTTAGTCAGTGTTGATTTTTGTGCAATGTTTAGATGTCATTGTGATCAGTATTGCAAAGTATTCCCAGAGGCCACATTGCGCTGGGGATTCTAGATTACACATAATATTCTGTGCCGCTAAAGAGTTTACAATCTAAGTCAGAGGTGGGCAAACTATGGCCTGTGGGCCACATCTGGCCTGCAGGACTGTCCTGCCCAGCCCTTGAGCTCCCAGCTAGGGAGGCTAGCTCCTGGCTCCTCCCTCCTCCCCCACAGCCACATCGCCACATGGGCAGTGCTCTGGGCACCGGGGTTGCGTGCTCCTAACGAGCAGCACGCAGTGTGTCTGGCTCCGGCCAAGAGGCGCGGCTGCCAGACATGCTGCTCTGAGAGGCTGGGTAAGGGACAGGGGCAGTCAGGGGACAGGAAGCAGGGGTCAGTTGGATGGGGCGGAGGTTCTGGGGGCTTGTCTGGGCAGGGGTGTGGATAGGAGTTGGGGAACAGGGAGAGTTGGATAGGGGTGAGGTCCCGGGGGGCTTGTTGAGGGATAGGGGTGTGTATAGGAGTTGAGAAGTCAGGGGACTGGGAGCAGAAGGGTTGGATAGGGAGTGGGGTCCCAGGGGCGGTGATTAGGGGACAAGGAGCAGGGGGGATGGATGGGTGGGGGATTCTGAGGGGGGCAGTCAGGGGGTGGGAAGTGGGAGGGGTGGATTAGGGAGCAGGGGCCAGGCTGTTTGGGGAGGCACAGCCTTCCCTACCCGGCCCTCCATATAATTTTGCAATCCCAGTGTGGCCCTCGGGCCAAAAAGTTTGCCTGCCCCTGATCTAAATAGACAAATCAGACAAAGAATCACAGAAAGTAAGTGATTCCCCGTTTTTCATATGGGTACATGAGGTACTAAAGGATTAAGTGATTTGCCCCAAATGACACAAGAATGTGACAGAACCAGGAATTAAACCACCATCTCCTGGTTCCCAGTCTACTGTCTTAACTGTAAGACTATTCTTCCACTGCAGTGTCTGGTGTTTCTTTATGGTCAGCCAATACAAGTGTTAGTGAAGCCTAACCATGTTTAGCATCTGAAATCTGTCTAGGCCAGAACTAAAAACGATTTAACAGTAGTTTCAAGGTTACTCGTAGAAAAGAGATGATACAGTACCAGGGGGTCACTGTGGTAAAGCATACACAAATTCTTGCCATGGCTGCATGTGCAAGCAGATGAGAGAGAACTGGAATGGAGTGAAAAGGCAAGAAGAGAAGAAATAGAGGTAGAATCCAGTTTATTTGGAAGTCACATAGTTCCATGTTCCAAGGATAGGTAGAAGGAGCTAAACTTACAATTTACTCTAATTAAAAACCTAAATCCATATAATTAAAAACATGTTTAGACAATATTATTATTGATATGAATAGAAATCAATATAAAATTAATAAAAACACTTACTATAATGGTGGTAAGATTTATTTTTCCTTCTTTGACCCAGAAAAGACATACTCATTTATTTATTGTAAGTATCAGTCAAGGGTTGTGTATTTAGAAACCTCTCTGTTGAAATAACATTTGAGTCTTGGTTATATAACAAAGTGTCCTCACCCCTAGTCAAGTGCTTAGAAGTTATTTCTCAGGGCTCATTCCTGCATCTTGACTTCTTATGCTATTGATATTTTTTCTCCTTCCTTTGATTAACGTTTGTCTTTTTCCACTTTGGAAATCCAGTCTTATGAGACAGTCAACAAGGCCTTGTTCCCTTTGGCATGATGCCTGCAGCAGCACAATGTTTTAACTAATGGTTTATATTCCCATCTCAGTGTGCGCCTGGGACTTTCATTAATGTTAATGGGAACTATGTGAGTGTATCAAGGCGAAATAGGACCCCTCAGTGTGACCAATGATGGAAAGGATTGTAAACACATACTGTGCTACCAAATGGCTTTCTGGCTAGAAAGCGTGGATGTCTAGGCCTGTATTGAATTTTGCTGATATTTTTACCAACAGATTGTGCCTAATTTCAACACAAAATGGTTAATAAAATGCATAAGCTGCGATCAAGAGAGCATAAGATCATCTTCTCTCAAATTTCTATTACTTGTATAGTCAAGTACTGACTCTAAAATATTTAAATGCATTGAAAAAACGGAATCTGTGATAGAAAGAATATCAGTTTGAAAAAGAAACTGGGGAAATAGTAAGAGCAGAAGTGACCAGGAAACAAACCTCTGTTAGTTATGAGAGACGACGCCTGGTCCTCAGCTTTGTTAGGTTTTAGAATGAAAGATTACACAAATGCAAGTGAATCTAGAGCTGGGGTCCTCAATGTGGTGCCTATGGGCGCCATGGCACCCGTGGAGGCATCTAAATGCGCATGTGTCCTGGTGGATGGTGGAGCACCTGTCAAAATGCCGCCGAATTTCTGCGGCGTTTCGTCGGCAATGCCTCTTGATGACGTCGTTTGTTGGCGACAAGTTGCATCATCGAGAGGCGTCACCGCCGAAACTCTGCAGAAATTCAGCGGCGATGCCTCTCGATGAAACCACTTGCCACCGACAAGTGATGTCATCAAGAGGCATAACCGCAGAAATGCCGCAGAAATTCGGCGGCATTTCAGTGGGTGCTCCACGGCTGCCAGGGTCCTTCGTCTGGCACCCTCCAGACGTAAAGGTTGGGGACCACTGATACAGAGGGTTCTACAGGAAGTTCATCATTCACCTTATTTAGTCTAGAAGGGCAAGTTTTTGATAATAATGTGTGGCAGTTACTAGACATGCTCAGGTTTCAGAGTAGAAGCCATGTTAGTCTGTGTCTGCAAAAAGAACAGGAGTACTTGTGACACCTCTGATAGTGTGGCTGATGTGATTTAGGTCCTATGATGGTGTCCCCGAATAGATACGTGGACAGAGTTGGCAACGGGCTTTGTTGCAAGGATAGGTTCCTGGGTTAATGTTTTTGTTGTGTGGTCTGTGGTTGCTGGTGAGTATTTTCTTCAGATTGTGGAGGCTGTCTGTAAGCAAGGACTGGCCTGCCTCCCAAGATCTATGAGAGTGATGGATTGTCCTTCAGGATAGGTTGTAGATCCTTGATGATGCGCTGGAGGGGTTTTAGTTGGGAGCTGAAGGTGGCGGCTAGTGGCATTCTGTTACTTTCTTTGTTGGGTCTGTCCTGTAGCAGGTGACTTCTGAGTACTCTTCTGGCTCTGTCAATCTGTTTCTTCACTTCCCCAGGTGGATACTGTAGTTGTAAGAATGCTTGATAGAGATCTTGTAGGTGTTTGTCTATCTGAGGGGTAGGAGTAAATATGATTGTATCGTAGAGCTTGGCTGTAGACAATGGATCGTGTGGTGTGGTCTGGATGAAAGCTGGAGGCATGTAGGTAAGTGTTGCAGTCAGTAGGTTTCCAGTATAGGGTGGTGTTTATGTGACCATTGCTTATTAGCACTGTAGTGTCCAGGAAATGGATCTCTTGTGTGGACTGGTCCAGGCTGAGGTGGATGGTGGGGTGGAAATGGTTGAAATCATTGCGGAATTCCTCAAGGGCTTCTTTTCCATGGGTCCAGATGATGAAGATGTCACCAACGTAGCACAAGTAGAGCAGGGGCGTTAGGGGACGAGAGCTGAGGAAGCGTTGTTCTAAGTCAGCCATAAAAATGTTGGCATCCTGTGGGGCCATGCGGGTACCCATAGCAGTGCCGCTGAGTTGAAGGTATACGTTGTCCCCAAATGTGAAATAGTTATGGGTGAGGACAAAGTCACAAAGTTCTGCCACCAGGTTTGCAGTGACATTATCGGGGATACTGTTCCTGATGGCTTGTAATCCATCTTTGTGTGGAATGTTGGTGTAGAGGGCTTCTACATCCATAGCGGATAGGATGGCATTTTCAGGAAGATCACCAACGGACTGTAGTTTCCTCAGGAAGTCAGTGGTGTCTCGAAGATAGCTAGGAGTGCTGGTAGCGTAGGGCCTGAGGAGAAAGTCTACATAGCCAGACAATCCTGCTGCCAGGGTACAATGCCTGAGATGATGGGGAGTCCAGGATTTCCACGTTCGTTCACCTGCACATCTACCAATGTGATATATGCCATCATGTGCCAGCAATGTCCCTCTGCCATGTACATTGGCCAAATTGGACAATCTCTACATAAAAAAATAAATGGACAAATATCAGACATCAAGAATTATAACATTCAAAAATCAGACGGAGAACACTTCAATCTCCCTGGTCACTCAATTACAGACCTAAAAGTTGCAATATTACAACAAAAACACTTCAAAAACAGACTCCAAAAAGAGACTGCTGAATTGGAATTAATTTGAAAAATGGACACCTTTAAATTAGGTTTGAATAAAGACTGGGAGTGGATGGGGCATTACACAAATAAAACTATTTCCCCATATTTATCCCCCGCCCACACTGTTCCTCACACCTTCTTGTCAACTGCTGCAAATGGACCATTTTGATTACCACTACAAAAAGTTTTTTTTCTCTCCTGCTGGTAATAGCTCACCTTAACTGATCACTCTCGTTAGTTTCATGTTCTCTCTCTCTGTGTGAGTGTATATATATATATATAATCTTCCTACTGTATTTTCCACTGCATGCAGCTGATGAATTGGGCTGTAGCCCATGAAAACTTATGCTCAAATAAATTTGTTAGTCTCTAAAGTGCCACAAGTACTCCTGTTCTTTTCTTTAGACATGCTCAGTAGCTCTTTCTGAAGCTACATAAGAAGTTTTCATGCAGGGCAAATATTTTTATAGGTACCACAGATTCACCATTTGAGAACCAAGCCACTCAGAGTCAGTGACTGTACGTTTTAAACATAGTTCTGTGTGCGCTTAGCAGCTGATCAAAGCAGGACCAAGAGATGTCTGCTGTGAGGGATGGGTTTCACTTCCCCTACCGCTTTGGATAGAGGTGTTATTGTCCCAGACACACAGGAAGAAAGACAATAAGTGAGAAATGTGGTTTAATTAGGCTACAACTTTATTAATTGAATTTATCTGAGAACTATTAGGAATAGTCCATACAGTGCAGGTCATAATTCCTTTCTTAATTGCTCCCACCTGGTGGAGGGCTGCCATCAGCCCCCTACTCCTTCACAGCTGGTTCCCAGCCCATGGCTGGGACCCATCACACTTGCCTTAGATAAGGATTAAGAGGCTGGGAAAAGAGGGCTGTTTTCTCACTGTACCAGACATTAATAGCCCAGATCCATTCTTGATCTTCTTTAAGGGTTTTCTTCCTCTAAATCCACTTCTAACTCCAGATTATCAGGTTAATGGACCGGCTACAGAATGAGTACCTACCCTGGATATCTGGCGTAGGTAATCAGGGTGTGAAAGGGTCTGGCTGGAGAGACAGGGTTTATGTACCTTTCTCCAGCTTACCTAAACTCCACTGCCCTGCACACCTGCTCAGGTGATACCTTCGCCTTTTGACTATACCCTTCTCCCAACCCAAGATAGGAGCAACCCTTAAAGAAGCCTCTACTCTTCCCCCACCACACCACTCAAGACAAAAACTCCTATGGCAGTTGTGGAGATACATTCTAGATTTACTTACTAGAGAAGTTACCACTACAAAAATTTTTTTTTCTTCATCAAGAAAATATTTTGTCCACTGTTGTGGTATTTTATACAGCAAGAGGCAGAATTGGGAGAGGAGCATCTGTCACCCCTAGCAATTACTCAGGCCATGAAATTTATTCACTAACTGCTTTAAAGTGTCATTTGGTCCCAATTAAAGGGAATAGCTCAGTGAGGTGAAGGTTTTATAAGTTCTTACCTGTCTTAGCTGGGCTTATGGGTAAAAGACACTGTCATGTAGAGTGAGAACCTTATAGATATCTGGGAAAGGGATATCATGTATGCTGATCTCAATACTTGTACCTCTTTGGATATGGACTACAGATTTCTTGTCTGACCAGAAATAGAGACCAGTCCACTGTTAACCCAAGGGCTTGAATGCTGCTAGCAGCAAGGATCTCAGACTTTAGTTTATTAACAAAGCTTTGAAGTGTTTGGAAAAGAACTGAGATGCTGCCTTTCTGCTCAAGCTCTGAAGAACCCAACTGGGTCACAAGACATATTATGATCACATTATAAAGACTGAGAAATCCTCTCTGGAAGAAGATCGGAAGGCAATGTGTTCATAAGTATGGGCTAAAGTATAGAAATGTAAATATTATGTTGACACTCTGCATTTAAATATCAGTAACAGCAACAAGCCTAATAGCTTTAGTTTAAGTTATTCGTAAGTATTCTGAATATTTTTTACAATGTTTGAGTATTAAATGCTTTTTTACTAAGAAATTGGATAGTAGCCCCTTTGAAGCTGGCTGAGAGCTGTTACTAATGTCTATATGCAGTGTTTTAGACACAGTAGTCCTGAGATGTAATACCTTGCAGAAAGTCTTGAAAGGACAGAACTCTGGCCTGTGCCTCAGCAAAGAGTTAAGCTGAGGTGCAGGCAAAAGGAGAGTGTAATAGTTATAGGTAATATTCCACTGGTATCCCACATTAGCAACATGTTAGGATGGTAAGCATGAAAATACTCTGGTCTTACGGAACAGGAGAAGTCAATGACCTAGAAGAGTAAACCATATTAAATTATTGTACATGAATATTTAAAATCTAGGTTTCAGTTGACATTCAAAATATTATCTATTTAAAACTGAAAATTGCTGGGAGCAGCAAGCACTGGGCAGTTTAGGAAGTTTAGCCTTTATGAGCTATAAAAGAAAGTTTTGTCTTCATCCACAGGGTTTGTGTAACATCTCAGTAAGGAGCACTTCAGGTCTCCAGGCTGATATGTGAAAACCCAGGTAAAGAGAACTACGGTGTCAGAAAGGAGGGAGGTACTGAATTTGTAGTCCCTGCAAGAGCACTAATATCTCACATTCCTCCTAAAATCTACCTAGAAAAGTTCTCTTTTTGAGGGGAACAACAGAGAGGAGGAAAAAAGTTTCTGCTGCATCTTTGCTAAAAGGAATATGGTTTGATCATATTTATTTAGAAATGTGGGGTCAAAGCTCTAAATTGGATGTCTGGGAACTTGATTTTCCTACTCACACGAGCCATAATGAGACACCTTACACACACACACACACACACACATATATGTGTGTGTATATATATATATATATATATATATTCTGGTATTGGAAAGTTTGGTTTCTGAAAAATCATGTTTAAGTAAGAACTGCAGAAGCTTTAAAGCAGGCTTCACTCTTGCTATACATTATATAAACCATTCAAAATGCACAGAACTATCTTAGGCCTGATTCTTTGTAGCACTGCACCTTGTGTAGTCATATGCAATAGCACAGAGCAGGTCCCAAGTACTACAATTCTGATTCAGTAGCACTGTGCGCCCGCTTTGCACTGGTCTAAGTGACTGCAGAAGGTTCAGGGCAACACAGAATCAGGCCCTATGTTTTTTATAACCTAGGAAAAGAGAAATGTGTTTACACAAGCCACACCTGCTCAAGTTTCAGAGAATGCTACTTCTGGTGCTCAGAAAGCTGTTGCATCTGTGATGCCTTCTGTATCAATTCATGCTCATAGCTGTTGTGAGGAGCTTGCTTTGGACCTTAGCATTGCTAGATGAGTAATATCAGATCAAATTCAGCTGTGGTAGAAGCAGCTGCGATATTGATGTATTATGTCCGAGCCAACTTTGTTTCTCGGGACCCAAATAAAGAGTTTCTGCTGCAGACAATAGCTTGTAATTTGATTTATGGAACTGTTTGGGAGGTATGAAAAGAGAATCAACTTCTAACCAGGAAGCAAATTTGCAAGGAGATTTATTACTTCAGTCAATTTTAAATGAAATAAGGATGTAGAGAAATCCAAACCAAAAATGAAGGAAAGGAAGTTTTCTTATATAATTAATATTTGTGAAATGATACAAAGAGATGGAACAAAAGAGACCTGCATGTTTAATGGTAAAGATCTATGTTTTGTATCATGTGTATTGTAGAAATTGTTTGTTTGTGTACATTGTTGTCACCATAGTGTCTTATCCCTTTAGCAATGCCATGGTTGCTGTGATTTGCTGGATTGGTAGAAAAGTAGCCTTTAGTTTTCTGCATCTTTTAAGTTGTCAACCAAGTTTAAAATCAGTTCCCTTCTTCAAAATGTATCTAAGCCGCATGAGAATGGTGCCCTTGATCTATAGTACTACACTGTGCATTATATAATTAGGAAGATTGTGTCAGTATCATGCAATCAACTGAAGCTGAGGATTCTCCATGACAAACCAGATTGGTTTGTGTGAGTTTTTTTCGGGGTGGGGAGGAGGCAAGTTTTATGTAATCCAGCAGGGGGAACTGTTACATAGCAATGAGTGCAGTGGGGGAGCAACCCAAGTTATAATTCTTACTGAACAGCAATTGTGTAAGAAAAGTGTAGTTCCTTCAAAGCCATCCTCTCTGTTTGCTTATATCTTAATTAACATGTAAATAAAATTGGAAAACAAAAAAAAACCCAGAAAGCTGAATGGATTGATATAAGAATAAAGCTAAAGCTAAATATAGTTTGGCTAAGAGGCACTGAATGATGGGTGTTGGTGGGATGTGAAAGACACATACGCCCTTCAAATGTTTGTTGATATAACATCAAATATAGAGGTGATCATCCATTTATAAATAGAAGAGATTGGGTGAAATGAAGAAGAACACTTAGGTTGATTATCAAGAAAATATTCATTGCTGGATTTGTTTGGTTGTGGAATAATCTCCGAAGGGAAAATGAAATCTCCATTGCCCCAAAAATAAAATGGGACAAAATACTGGAAAAAGTAGTGTAGGGAACAATCCTGCATTGTCAGGGAGATGAACTTTGTGTTTTCCATCTCAGTTAGGAGCCTGAGAAATTTTGATGAAAAACGTTGAACAAATGTGATTTTTTTCTACAGAATTTTTTTTTTAATTTGTGTCTAACCCACAATAGATAATATGAACAATGCAGCAAACTGCTCCCCACAGTTTCAAATTCTGACCAACCACACAGGCTTTATCTGTAGCTCCCACCTTTTTACTTCTTAGAGACTCAGAAGACTTCAGTAATGTTGGCAAAGAGTATGGTGCCATTGATTCCATGCCATAGAAGATGGAAAAGAATTCATTGGTTCAAAAAGTTGTTTCAATATAAAATATTTTTCAGAACTAGATTGGAAATAGTTTGTGATTCTGAAGCTCCTCACCTTAATGTCCTGCCCTAAAACTTTCATATTTTCAAAGGTTTTGTTTGGCTGTTTGGAGTTCTTTTTGTATTTTTTGCATAACAATTAAACAAACATCAGTTTGAAGAATGGAAGCTTAAAATATATTTTTTGGTCAGCTGCTGCTTTAGTTTACTAGGGGTTCCAGCAAGGTCTTGAAATATTTGCCTCTTTAAGGAACAACATATTTATAATTTGTTTTTCTTGATTTCCCTAAAAGATCCTCTCAAACTCTGTCCTCCTTTCAGCGATAATCACTTTTCAGTGGCTTCCATTGTTGAATGCAGTTCTTGTAATGAGGATATTGATTCCAGTGAATAAGAGGTGGACCATATAAACATAACACAGTCTGGGACTCTTTTGTACAGAGTCATGTTTCCCACAAGCATAGAGCTGTAATTATAGGAAAATGTATTTGGTCAAGAAGATAACCTGTATTAATAGCCTACTTTATAATCTATAGCTATGCAACCAAGAACTATCCTGTTAGTTCCCATAAGCTATGTAGGGTCAGGCTGAGTCAGTACTTGTGTGGGAGACCTCCAAAGAAAATGTAAATGTTGCAGAGAGTAGCATTGGTTATTGAGTAAATTGCAGTGTTTTGGACAAAGGTTTTGGTTTATTTTGTTGTATAAAACTTTAGTTCTTACTGTCTGCGTTTATTAAAAAACTTAAGCCATTTTTGCTACAGTATAGGTATTAGACCCAGTGCTCTGCCCGAATATAAACTTGGGGAACTATATCCTTGGTATCTAAAATTTACCTGCAGTTTCAATTGAATATGATTTTTTTCTTCTTTTTCTGCCCTAAACTGTTCTATAGTATTGCTGTTGGGTTAATACAGTACTCCTGGGGGAATTCTGCGTCACTGCGCAATGCAGAATTTTGCAGAAGGTAATGTTGTGCATGCAGAATTTTCTTCCTCCACAGAAATGGGCTGTAGTGCTGCTAGCCACCACTATGGGCCACTGGATTCGTCAGATCTCCACTTAAACATAGAAGACACTGCTGCGGGGGAGGGAGCGGGAGCGGGAGCGAAGTGTTCCTAGCAGCTGCAGTTCCCAGCATGCCCTGAGGGAAAGAGAGCATGTCGTGCAGGAAACTGTGAAAGGTTGAGACCTAGCATCAGGCTGTTTCTCCCTCTGTATCCCTCGGGTCTGGTGGGAGAGGGATGGGTGTATAGACAAGGGGGGGCACAGATGGGCTCTGGGGGCAGAAAAGGTGTGGGTATCTGGGCTGGGTGGGCTGCGGTTGCCTCTGGGAAGGAGTGGGTTCAGGTGTGTTGGCTGGGGGGATCCCGCAAGTGGACTCTAGGGGGGGAGGGACTATGGTTCTGGCACACCGTCTGGACTCTGGGGGAGGTAAGGAGGCAGAGAAACAGAAACTGGGTTGTCACAGGGGTTTCTTTAACTTTCTACTTCTAGGGGAATTTTTGTGTGTTTGTATTATTACAGACATACTTGCAGACAGGTATTTTGAAATAATTTACCAAAATAATTGAAACTGGCGTGATTATGTAGTGCTATTTTGGCAAATGAAATTTGCAGAATTTTGAACAATTTTTAAAATTTTGGTGCAAAATTTTTTTTTTTCACGCAGAATGCTCCCAGGAGTAATACAGCATTGTGTAGTAACATAGGAGGAATAGGATTTGTGTGTGTATATATAGTTATTTTACCTCTGTATTTGGCACTGGTATGACAGATCCTGGAATACTGTGTCCAGTTCTGGTGCCCACAGTTCAAGAAGGATGTTGATAAGTTGGAGAGGTTTCAGAAGAGCAAAGAAATGATTAAAGGATCAGAAAACATTCCTTTTACTGATAGATTTGCGGAGAACAATCTATGTAGTTTAACAAAGAGAAGGTTAAGGGGAAACTTGATTATAGTCTGTCAGTACCTACAGAGGGATCAAATATTTGATAATGGACTTTTCAATTTAGTAAATAAAGTTGTAACACAATCCAGTCGCTGGAAACTGAAGCTTGACAAATTAAAACTAGAAAGGTGTTCTTTAAGTGAGAATAATTAATCATTGGAACAATTTACCAAGGGTCATAGTGTATTCTCCATCATTGGCAGTTTGAAATCAAGATTGGATATTTTTCTAAAAGGTATACGCTAGGAATTATTTTTGGGAAATTCTATAGCCTATGTAATACAGGGGGTCAGACTAGATGATCACTGCGGTCCCTTCTGGACTTGGAGTCTATAAAATGTTCATTATATTTATATGATACTCAGTGAAAAAATAAGTTTCCATTTGCTGTATTAAAAGAACTTTCTGATTAGTTAATATTTTCTATGGTATGATGAGAGCAGAATTCATTCAAAATATGGACCCTGTTTTTCTCATTGATCTGTACATATTTTTATAACTGAAAGCATTATACCAACAGTTTGAACTGGATATTCTACTGTGTCTAGAACCGGTTGAAAACTAGAAAAACAATTTCATAATACACTTCAAAACTGTTTCATTTTGTAGCGGTCAAAATTGACCCATTTCCTATTTTCTGAAAATAGTTTCCACGACATTGTCATTTTTTAAAAACCAAATTGTTTAGATGCATTTCGAGTATATGGAAATGTTCAATAACAATATCAAACATGAATTGAATAAAAACTAGATAAAAAGATTGTGGGAATTTTCACAGAAATATGTATTTTTAAAGATGCTAACAATTTGTCATGAAAAGTTCCATTTCCCAGAAGACAGCAAGTTTTTAATTGAAAAAAAGTGTGTGAAATCATTTGACTAGATCTACCTGCATCCGATTTTTATTGAGGAAAATAGTAGAGAAAGGTAGGCTGCTAGGGAGCCAGTTACAGCTCCCTGAGTTCTTCTCACCAGCTCTGTCCCTGTTCCTAACCTCTAGGAACATGGCAGAACAGCCTGGGGGGTGTTCAACATTGTGCCAGCTGGGGACTGTCAGTGCATTGCGCTCACCCATCTCTGTATTGGGAATATGGAATATGCCACTCACACCAACACAATCTCTATGGTTGGGTCAGCAGGAAGGGAGTTTTTAGGCTTCAACTCTGCTGGCTCTGTGCCTGCTTAGACTCCCCCACCATGCTGCGATTATGATCCCCAGAGGACGTGTGGGAGCAAGACCGAGCATCTGCCTCGTATCTTTCTCTTCCTGTAGCAAGATCGTATTTAGAAAGAAAAACATCTAGAACAACATGTTAAGGGCAACTCCTGCCTATGCAACCGCAAATTATTTCTGGGCAGTGGATTCTGCTGTGCAAGAGTAAGTGTGAATTTTTTCATTCCTTTTGGGACCGCTTGTATTCTGCTATGTTTTTCTCAATGCAGGGTGACCAGAACTGAACACAGTAATCATGGTGGAGATTTACCATTGATTTATACAATGCTATTAAAATATTTTCCATATTTTCTATCCCTCTCTTCATATATTCTAATGTTTTGTTTGCATTTTTCACCACTGAAGCATGCTGAACCCACCTTTTCATTGTGCTAACCACAGTGACACAAACAGTGAGATTACACCTGAGGTGGTTACAATGAAAATAAACACCCATTGGTGTATATCAGTAGTTCAAATTCTTCCTTCGAATGTGCACTACCCTGCATTTGTCAGTGATAGTTTTCATCTGCCAGCATGTTGCCCAAACCATCTAGCTTTAAGTTGTTCTGAAATTCTTCCTTGCCTTTTCCATCTTGACTAACCTAAATAATTTTGTTACATGTTAATTTTGCCAGCTAATCATTTTCAGTCCTCGTGATTTGGCAAATAAATATATTGTTTTCCTACACGACCTGCGCAGTTCACCAAGTTCAGGGTGCTGCGGGGTTGTTCCAGTTAGGAGGAGAAATTGATGATTAAGCCAGGAATTTTCTTTGATGCAATCTTGTTTATTTACAAAGATAATATATGTCCTGTTTCCTGAATACAGTAGAGATCAAAGAAGGGAGAGTTCCTTTGTTCATTGTTCCATACCTGGCTTTCCAGCCAGCACTCTGTGTCCAGAAAGGTGTCTCAACTTTCTTTCAGAGCCACATTGCCACCACTTCTGTTACTGTCTACTTGGCTTTCTGGCCACCTTTCTCTCTCCGACAAATACAGTTCCACGATCAAAGCCCATACATTTGTTATCAATGTCTAAGGCAAACCTCTTAGAACCACTTGTTTTAGCTTCTACTTGAGCTCTTCCATGTGCCTCAGCTGTCTGGTTAAAATTGTTTATTTATATTTATCCTGAATAAAAGGTGGTGTTTATACCCAGACCAATGACAAGACGAGATAAAATCCACCATATTATTAAGGAACATAATTCTTATTGTGGAATCTTCGAACATCTTTTGTGCTGTTGAAAACTGGTCATTTATTTCTATTTTTGTTTTGTTCTCAGCCCGTTTTGAACCCACGACAGAACTTTACTCCTCATCCCACAACTACTTAGTTCCCTTAGTAGCCTCTTTTCAGCAGCTTTGTCAAAGACTTTTTCAAAATTCGAATAAGCTATGTCAGAGAGTTCTCCTTTTGTTTACTAGTCTTCAGTTTTCTGAAGGATGCCTGAGTGAAGGATGGGGGTAACAGCTACTGCTTCATGTACAGTTTCTGAGGAGGGCTATTTTAATTCTTGCCAGGTCTGCATGAGTCTTTACTGGTGGAAGCTTCATAAGGGAGGTATAGAATCAATTCACTGCCTTTTTCCTCAGGCCATACTTCTCTTCAGCTAATATCAGCCACTTTTCTGTCAGTAAATGACACTATAGGTGAGTATGGCCTAAGGTATTCAGCTCACAATATGGACAAAATATCAATATCATGCTCATGTCATATACAAAGCCAAGATATATTGATTGTTTAAAGATAAACACTGTGCATCCTCTGCATAGCGGGATTATAAAGCGTGAACGGAGATACATCAAAGCAAAATTTACATTGAGCACACTCCTTTTTGCTCAAATAGATTAAGGCTGGTTTACAGTCAAGCTGAAGTTGAAATAATGTAAAAGACAGATGTGATCGTTTGATATACTCTAAGAACTGTTCTGTATGGATCAGTAAAATCCATAAATCAATTAAAAAATGTTCAGCGCATATTGAGCATTTCCTATGGGGACAGCTGCCTGCACGTATTGTACACAATTAGTTTTTGTAACCAAATATGAAGCTTTAAAAGTGGCTACAGAGGTGGGCCATAGTGTCCATTTTGGATTAACTATTTTGAAATTTCTGGATTTTGTGAAAGGAGAAAGTTAACTGCAGCTCTGCAAAATTTCTAACATAATAGCACTGGAAATACTGGGCCAGATCCTGAGTCTTGTGCCAGCTGTTCTGAACTCATAAAAAAATTGGTCATAAATATTGCTCCATATTTTAAGTGATAAAATGTCACTTAAAACAAAGAACCAGAACCATTTCTGATTTATAGGAACCCAGCCATGTAGTATTTCAATGTTCTTTTCTGTTGCATTCCAAGTGAAAAATAATTCAAACTGTGCCACTGCAGGGCTCAGAATAAAAATTGTGGAATACTTAATCTCTTGCCTCTAGGCTGTCTGTAGGAATCTGGTTAGTTCAGTAGTGTCATAATTACCACCTGATGTCTGACTGACTGATATTTGTGACAGATGAGTTGGTGGATCAGGCCAGGTCTTAGTGAGCAAGTACCAACATAAAAGTAAATATAAATAAAAGGCCATCATAATTGCAACTAGAGATGTGATTTTTTTTTTTTGCAAAATTTCACTGACATGTTTTTTCATAGAAATATGAAATTTACATAGTGTTGAAATTTTTTAACCAACTCGAGCGGTAACATTGGTAACTTAGTTGAGCTACTAAAGTGATACTTTGGTATTGAGACAAAGAATTAGTTGGACATAGAAACTAACTATCCCTCTGCCCATAGAGTGGGTCACTCCAGTACAGAGTTAAGCCACAATGGTAGAGAAGCTAGTGCTACCTGCTCTGTGAAGAAAAGAGAACTTCCTTCTATAGTGTTGCCTTAAGTCAACAGGAGACTCTTTCTGTTGATTTCATTGGGTTACGGATTAGGCATTTAATTCATTTTAAAGGGTTTTTCATTATTCTTATTTAAATTCTTTTGGGGATCAGCTCAGTTTAACATGTTTAAACTCAAAAATGAAATTTTACAGATGAACTAGCATATATACTTGTTCATTAGCCTATTCATTTATAAGCCAACCCTCCAAAATGGATAGGTAAAAATAGCAAAAATTGTATGACCCTTTCATAAGCCAACCCTATATTTTAGGGGTTGGAAAACTTTGGCTCCTGGCCCAGCCACTGGCTGGTCGGGACGTTTTGTTTACTTGGAGTGTCTGCAGACATGTGTGAAAGTAGAATGAATTATATTGTGAAAATAGAAAGGATTAAAGAAATGCTGTCTGTACCTTTAAGAAAAACTGTTGGAATGCTGCAATCCAGGTGTCAGGAATACAGACATTCACATAGAACAATTGCACCATTTAAGGGCAATTGGTGAAGTATTAGCCTCAGATCCATAAAGAGTTAGTAAGGAAGTAGGATATGCATGCTGTGCCCCAGGTGAATTTTACAGTTTTGCTTTCTTTGTTCCTTTGTCTGATTCCCGCTCTTTTATCTGTATAAATAAGACTGTTTTGGCCTTGCATGGCCGCTCACATATTCTGAATGTTATTGGCAGAGCGCTGTGCTAATAAAACAGAGTGGTCTGACAAATTGTGAGTCCTGATTCTAACTTTGACAATTTGGAGGTTCCACCGAGATGGCAAACGTCTTCACTGGGGCTGTGTGATTCCTGACTGTTTTTGTGGGATGACCGTGGCAGCCGGCACCTGGGCATTTGGCCCAAGCGGTCCCCCACTAGAGCGGAAAGGCGCACAGCCACAGTGAGGTCTACGCCATCGAACCTGTTGGTTCCCACTCTGTTCTGGTAGGGATCCCGGGATCTGACATCAGGAATCTGGTCAGGTAATTATTTCTGTGTTTTGTCCGGACTGAGGACTGTCCTGTCTCTGTGTCTATCTGTCCTCTTGTGGAGTGTTTGAGTCTGGGTGCCGTCTCTGTCTGGGGATCGGCCGACCAAGGGGTTCCTGTCCCCGCGGTCTGAGTGAGTGAAATCTGCACAATTGCAGCCGCACCACACCTTGGGTAAAACCCTTAGTGTGAAAGCAAGGGCAATTGAGGCAGTAGCCTGTGGGCTCCTTTTATGTGTTGCAGCAGGCATCGCTCTGACGAACCTGAATTTCCTTCTTGTGTGATTGGTGTGTGAAAGTCCTCCTGTACTGGTAACCAGACGTCTAAGTCGGGACAGTTCCCTAAATGAACGCCGGCTCATTTTATGTATTTAGGATGGGTCCAGACTCCTGTAAAAAGGGTCAAGACTCCTGTAAATTTCTGGGAAAATGGTCTAGGCTAACTCAGGGGGATCCCAAAACTCAGTGGCCACTGTTAAAATCTTGGAACAAAGACTGAGTGGACGTCTTAAAGGACAAACTCGGCCAACCTAAAACTAAATTGGCTAAAGGAGAGGTTAATTGTTTCATGCAGTGGTGGGAAGAGGCAAATCATAGGTGGACAAAATCAAAACTGGCCTCTCTCACTTATTCAAATAATAAGTTAAAAGCTTTATTAAAAGCCTCCTCTCCCACCACTAGACCGAGCGCTCCCCTTTACCCCGTTCTCCAAACCCCGGATCGATCCAAACCCCTTCATACTCCCATCTCATTGTAAAAAGGACAAAAAGTCCCTTGTTCTGTTCCTCTTTGTTGTCTGCCTCAGAAACTGATTCTTTATAGTGTCCCACTACCAATTCAGCAAGACTCGGGGCGGGGGGAGCTCCTCAACTAGCCCCCACCCTTCCTGGTCCCTTTCCTTGAACATTTCTTTCAAAATTGTGAAATGACCACAATATCATTCACAAACGGTTCATTGAAAAAAAGCAGGATCGGGCCCAGACAAGCAGGCAAGCAACAGAAAAGAAACAGGTTGAAAGCCCTAAGGGAATAGTGTCAGGAGTAAAAAAAGTAGTAAGTGCAGGCATGAACCCCTGGAACAATACTTAAAAGGGTGAAATCTAAGGTGATAAAGGTGTCATTTTGGAACATAAACAAGTGATTTAAGAAAAGAGAGTGAAAAGTTAACTATAGAGGCTGGAGAGAATTAAGCAGTTAAACTTTGTGGAAAATGTTAAAAAGGACCATGTTAAAGAGAGAGAATTCTTGGTTTCTTTGCAGACATTCTGAAGGGAAAATGGGCCCTTTTCCAGAAGAGTGCCTGTAAATAATCCTTATATATATACAGCTATGCAAAAACAAAGCAGTGTAAAAAAAAATGTTAAGGAAAAGAAAATGTGTATGTATCTATTTGTCTGTGTATGTAAAGTTCTAAGAATCTAAACCAACACATCTGGTTTGTAAAACTACTGTTTTGTAGGTGTAAGATAAATTGATTTTGTTTTTGTTTTTAATGCCACTAAAAATTCATTTGACTCTTTGATTCAAAGTTGCAAAACTGACAGACCTTTTTGCAAGACACAGGTAATTAGTGTTGTTTGGCTTTGGGATTTAGCATTTAACCCTTAAGGGGTAACTTGATTCTTTACAAAAATTAAAATGTTTTTAAATAAAGACCAAGTCATGGCTGCAATAGGGCAGTCAGAATCAGGAGAATAGGTAGAGATTCTGGAGTCTTTTTGTTTGGTTGGTTTGTTTTTTTGGTAACAATAGCAGATAAGAGCTGTAATGACAGAATAAGAAGTTAACAGTGACCCTCTGAAGCAACAGCAGAGGTGAGGTGCACAAAACAAAAAGAAGCAATGTTAAAAACACTGAGCCTTAAAATGACTATGTATAATCAGACTGTCACTTTAATAAAAGTACATGAAAACTCTGTAAAAACAAAACAAAGTTATACCTTATGTAAAAATTAATATGGCTAATGTTTTTGAAAAGTTATAGTATAGAAAGAATGTGCATTTTCCGTAGGACATGTGCAGCGTATATTGTAGAAAGGGATGTAAAAAAAAATGCAAATGAAACATGCTGCTGAATTAAAATCCTATTAGGGCTCCAAAAAGAGCCGCAATAGGCTGTGTTTTCTTTTTCAGATCCCTGTGTGTTAAAACAGAGTCTCTGAGCTCTGCTGATGGCTTTGAATCCAAAAGCCTAGCCTGTGTTGATGCAAATTACCTAACTGATAAAGAAAGGTGAAAACTGCCAGCACAAATGAAGCTGCAAATAAAGAACATACCTGGTCAGCAAACAAACTGCCTACATAAAAGGCATGGTATAACAAGATACCTTTAATTAATTTGATGCTAATGTTACTGTTAATATTAAACATTAAAATAACTTTAATGTTAGTGAGTACCCCTGTAACAACTTGTAGTGTGTATGATTTTTGGAAAAATCCTTTAAAGTAATATGGTAATGATGCTTCTCAGCTATTACCTGTGAATAAACTTAAAGCTTAACACAGCAGGGAAAACATTACAAACTTGGGCCATGTCTACATCTAAAATTTTGCAGCGCTGGTTGTTACAGCTGTATTAGTACAGCTGTATAGGGCCAGCGCTGCAGAGTGGCCACACTTACAGCAACCAGCGCTGCAAGTGGTGTTAGATGTGGCCACACTGCAGCGCTGTTGGGCGGCTTCAAGGGGGGTTCGGGGAACACGAGAGCAAACCGGGGAAGGAGACCAGCTTCGCCGCGGTTTGCTCTCGCGTTCCGCGAACCACCCTGCAAACCGCAGGGAAGGAGACCTGCTTGCTCGGGGGTTCGGCGAACGCGAGAGCAAACCGGGGAAGGAGACCAGCTTCGCCGCGGTTTGCTCTCGCGTTCCCCGAACAAGCAGGTCTCCTTCCCTGCGGTTTGCAGGGGGGTTCGCGGAACGCGAGAGCAAACCGCGGCGAAGCTGGTCTCCTTCCCCGGTTTGCTCTCGCGTTCGCCGAACCCCCGAGCAAGCAGGTCTCCTTCCCTGCGGTTTGCAGGGTGGTTCGGGGAACGCGAGAGCAAACCGCGGCGAAGCTGGTCTCCTTCCCCGGTTTGCTCTCGCGTTCGCCGAACCCCCGAGCAAGCAGGTCTCCTTCCCTGCGGTTTGCAGGGTGGTTCGCGGAACGCGAGAGCAAACCGCGGCGAAGCTGGTCTCCTTCCCCGGTTTGCTCTCGCCTTCCCGGAACCACCCAGCAAACCTCAGGGAAGGAGACCTGCTTGCTCGGGGTTCGGGGAACGCGAGAGCAAGCCGGGGAAGGAGACCAGCTTGATTACCAGAGGCTTCCTCAGGTATGCTGGGATACCTGCTTATTCCACGGAGGTCAAGAAAAGCGCTGGTAAGTGACTATACTTGATTACCAGCGCTGGATCACCAGCGCTGGATCCTCTACACCCGAGACAAAACGGGAGTACGGCCAGCGCTGCAAACAGGGAGTTGCAGCGCTGGTGGTGCCCTGCAGATGTGTACACCTCCTAAGTTGCAGCGCTGTAACTCCCTCACCAGCGCTGCAACTTTCTGATGTAGACAAGC
Source organism: Gopherus flavomarginatus (assembly GCF_025201925.1). Classification (NCBI taxonomy): domain Eukaryota; kingdom Metazoa; phylum Chordata; order Testudines; family Testudinidae; genus Gopherus; species Gopherus flavomarginatus. The sequence goes on from NC_066617.1 coordinate 185,313,972, forward strand.
CCTTGGTCTGCTATATAAGAGGCAAAACTTGAGGTACACCACCTCATGAATTTAATAACTAAACAGTGAAATAATTTTTGCATAACCCTTAAAATGTAGAAGCCATTAAAACCTGGCCTGCCTTAAAAAAAAAAAAAAAAAAAACAACAAAAAAAAAAACCACAGGAAAATATGGGGGTAATTCCTCTGTTTTGCCTGCAGTCAGGAAGGGTATTTGTAAAAGAATGAAATCTTTAAGCAATAATCAATGCCACCCCAAAAGGGGTAGAAAACTGTTCTTTTTGTCTTTCAGATAATCCAAAGTACTGTATAATGGACTATGTGTATGTGTTAATTCTTGGGGAAAAGTGTTTAAAAAGTGCTAGCAACCCACCAGAAGACAAATGTAAATGTAATGTAAGTACTGTGTTTACCAATAATCACATTTACTATTTGCCACAACAACAACAACAAAAGAGTCTCCGCTTACTGTAAGCACTGATTTAGCTGAGTTCTCTATCAACCTTGGCATTAAATGGCAAACAGTTACCAATCATCTGTTAAAAGGTAAAAAGGTAACAAGGCTCCTAAAAAAAAAAAAAAAATAAAAACAAAAATGTGGAAAACTGAACTGTTCATATTATACACGCAAATGGGGACATGTTAAAAATTGCCACTGCATAAAAGCATAACAGCTTACCATTGGTATAACATTTTCTGGATGGTCTCCCACAACTACTGGCATACTAATATTACTACCCTAATTGTTTTTGGTTTTACATTGTATGTGTTTAATTGAAATGTTTAAAATGTGCTGGTGGATAAAACAAATGTATGTAAAGCTAAAGCCACAGGCCCAAATCACCTCCCAGTATTTTCTATTACGTGGACTAAATAAGAAGTGACACTGGCGATTAATAATCTTAGTGTCAAAAGGGGGATATGTAGGAGCAGGATTTTATAATATCCCATAAGAATTAAAGTATAATTTGATTTCATCCTGCTAGTCACTATTTTTAAATAGCAGAAAGAAATGACCCCCTGGGACTATAGGATTCTGTTTTCCCATATGCATTACAAATTGGGCCCTCTCTAACTCTTTGTTTTAAGATTTAGGTAGTAAGAGACAGGATTCTCTATTGTGTCTGTGTTAAGTAAATTAGAGAAACATTGAAGGCCTGGGTCTCAATGTAAATTGTCTTAGTTATCAATTGTAAAACTTAGCAAGGTTTAATTTGCAATGCTTTTTTTGTTCTATATAAAATACTACTGTTTGTATTCTCAAATCTATTTGTGTGAATGAGGAATGTATGCATCAGGAAAAGATAAGGTGTGAAGGCCATTGTTACAGCCAGAGTCAAGGGACGGCTGTTAAACTGTCTGGCATCTCAGAGTGGATACATGCTTCGCAGTGTAAGAATGCACAGACCCCAGTGAACCAATCACCACCTCAGGACCACGCAAAGTCAATTTTTTTGACTCCAGAAGAAGACGTAGAGGAACAGCCTGCAATACCTTACAATCTACGCTCTCGTAAGGGTTGCCAGAAGCAGATGACTACATAAAGCAAGGCCCAAGAAGAAGCAGTAGTGAGCCAAGCGCCTGCTGCCTGGTGGACATAAAACTGTGAGTGCAGTTCCCTCAGTTGAGGTTGTCAGAACCAGAAGGGCCTTGCCTCCAACATGCAGCTCTGGTAGCGCCTGTTCCTCGGCTGCTGGTATCTTAAGGTCTGGGGTGCACACAATGACAATTCTTTTATCCAGCAGCAAGTGTGGATAGCTCAGATCCTTATTATTTCTAAATGCTGGGTCTGCAGCCACATCCCAGCCCACTCTCAAACTGGTGTTCCTGTCCTGGCTATCCCACTCAATTCCCCAGACCTCACTGGAGGACCTTGTCTGTTTAACACAATATGGAACAGTAATGACACCTGGGAAGAGGCTATTGGCAGTTCCTTTACCCCACTTGGGGGAGCAATACACCAGGCAAAAAGGCTCCTAAGTAGTTAAATAATGGCAAATAAAACCAGAGAAAGTTTAAGAGCCCTGGCCAAGGAAACAGAGGCGATCGGACAGGTGGCCCTCCAGAACCGTCAGGCATTGGACATAGTGCTCACGGCCAAAGGAGGGACCTGTGCTCTCACTGGAAAACAATGTTGTATGTTTATACAATACCAATAAGGTAATAGATCGCTACAGCCACTTAGAACAAATCGCATATCTTCCTCATGAAGAGCTGAGTTCTTTATGGAAGTGGCTAAGTAACCTGTTCAATTTCTCTGGCATAGGAAACTGGTTGTTTCAGGGAGCCCTAACTATCCTGTTTGAAATCTTAGTGATTTTTGTATGCTTTCAGTTAATCTGTTGTATCCAGAATTGTGTCACCCAGATGGCTGCCCCAAAACAGAGTGCTAATATGATGATTTTGAATATCACTGATGAACAAAAAGATAAGAAACGGTTAATTTGTGGAACCCAGTAATTGTTGGTCATGGCGTACGCCTGACCAAAAGGAGGGATTGTGAAAGTAGAATGAATTATATTGTGAAAATAGGAAGGATTAAAGAAATGCTGTCTGTACCTTTAAGAAAAACTGTTGGAATGCTGCAATCCAGGTGTCAGGAATACAGACATTCACATAGAACAATTGCACCATTTAAGGGCAATTGGTGAAGTATTAGCCTCAGATCCATAAAGAGTTAGTAAGGAAGTAGGATATGCATGCTGTGCCCCAGGTGAATTTTACAGTTTTGCTTTCTTTGTTCCTTTGTCTGATTCCCGCTCTTTTATCTGTATAAATAAGACTGTTTTGGCCTTGCATGGCCGCTCACATATTCTGAATGTTATTGGCAGAGCGCTGTGCTAATAAAACAGAGTGGTCTGACAAATTGTGAGTCCTGATTCTAACTTTGACACATGGAGCCCCTCAGCTCCCTGTGCATGCGGTTCACCATTCCCAGCCAATGGGAGCTGTGGGAAGTGGCACCACAGGGAGCTAAGGGGCTCCATGCCTGCTGACCCTTCAGAAAAACAAAACTACAATATATTAGATCAGGGATCGGCAACCTTTGGCACGCAGCCTGCCAGGGTAAGCACTCTGATGGGCCGGGCTGGTTTGTTTACCTGCCACGTCCAGAGGTTCGGCCGATCACGGCTCCCACTGGCCATGGTTCGCTGCTCCAGGCCAATGGGGGCTGCGGGAAATGGCACGGGCCAAGAGATGTGCTGGCCACCCTTCCTGCCACCCCCAGTGGCCTGGAGCGGTGAACCGTGGCCAGTGGGAGCCACGATCAGCTGAACCTGCGGACGCGGCAGGTAAAAAGACCGACCCAGCCCACCAGGGTGCTTACCCTGGCAAGCCACGTGCCAAAGATTGCCGATCCCTGTGTTGGATATTCAATTCAGTGATTCCACAGAGTTTAAAATCATCAAATTTTGGTGTAGACCCATTTATAAGCTGACCCCCGCTCTTTGATGCATCACGTTTTTACCAAAATATTCAGTTTATGAAAGAGTATATATGGTATGTAACTCTTCAAGTGGAGGGTTTCAATATTGAACCCCTGACAGAATTTTGGCTATAACTAAGCCCCAGCAGCCATATATGTAACTTATTTAAAGAGAGATGAGAAGTATGTACAATTTTTTAGCTGGGTGATAAACCATATAGTGGTGGTTTTTGAACAGCCTAATAAATTAAGAAATAGAAAATGGACTTTAGTTCTTTGAAGTTATTTCTCTCAATGTATCTTTGAAGTGTATATTATTAGTCTGTCCTAATGCAAAGCTAGCAACTGAAACTAATCTCACTAATGAGGTTCATTTGTTCCTTGACAAAGCAATAAATAGTTTTTTCAAGGAAAAACTTAACTAATAGTGTAGCTACAGCCTTATAATTAATTTTCTTCTCCAATTCTAGCAGGCACGAAAACAAACAGTAAATTTTTCATTTGTTCCTCTCTTTAGAACAACTGTTTAGCACAGATATGCTTGATTAATGGATTTAATTTGTTCTCTTCTTCTGTAGTCAGTTTTCATTTTACACTGGTTATCAGAGGATAGGACAATAATGTGGGCATTCTCATTGTACTGTATTCCATCAGTGTCAGGGCTGCCTTCTAGCTCTGGGTCTGCATCTTTAACCTCTGTAGTCCTGCAGAATCTTTCATCAATCTGTGTTACAGTCACCTTGGGAAGAAAAGGCAGAAGCACTCAGTCAGCACTTACAGATAGTAAAGTGTCATTATTTCTAACAAAATGCTGGCAGCAGTATACCTTGCTTTTCCAACAGAAATATGATTTGTGAGATCAGCAAGCCAACTGTTAAAGAGAAAAAGAAAGGTAATAGTCTAGTCAATACTAGGTTTTTATATAAATGTAAACATTTACACACACAGGTATGAATCCCTGAGTTTTCCATTCTAGTTCTACAAATTGAAAATTATCTAATGTGAGTTCCTATATAAGGTTCAAGAATCACCGTAAAACACGTAAGGGTAGTGAGTTCTTTTTTTTTTTTCTGCTAAGCTTATTTTTAGGGCCTGTTATCGCAAAGCACTGAGCACTTGTGTGACATGTATTGCCATCCATGCCTAGTGATGTGAACAGAAGTTGAGAGTACAGCTCCTTTTAGGATAGAACTCTCAAGGAATTCTTTTGGCATATGTTTAATCTAGATCTTGTGGCAAAATGCAACTTCAGTAAATGATACATTTGTAATTACATCCTTTTTAATGAATTTGATGAAGCAAAAATTATTACATACATTTTTAAATATTTGTAGATACATAGTAGATATGAAATGCAGCATGTCCATTGGCTGAGGATGACGTAAACTGGAAAAGTAATTTTGTGGATCAGATCCTCAGAGGGTGTAAATCAGTAGATTTATAGGTGAGGCTCTGGCCCTCTTCTTAATAGAAGTCTTGTTATATTGTTGTTTGTATTTGACTAATACCTTTCAGTGGTGATTGTTATAAGGGCTCCATTGCATGAATATGGTGAGAGAGAATCTCTGTGAAAGAGCTTATGGTTTAAATAGACAAGACAAATGGTGGGAGTGAAAATAGAGTCACAGATTGAAGTATACAAAGTTGCACAGAAGGTCAGTGGCACAGCCAGGAGTAGCACCCATGTTCCCTGAATCACAGTAAAATAGCCTATCCACTGGACCTCTACATGACACTATTTAAATACACTTCATCCAACTTATTTTTTACATACTTTGATTATCAGGACAGACCAATCCTTATGGTTCCCTTGGCATTTTTAATACACGTATAATATACAGGGGCAATACACCTATCACAGATTTTACTAAAAACAAAAAAAGTGCATTGCAGTCAATGATTTCCAATCTCCAAGGTAGTGATAAGATGGCACAAAAACCATTCTGGAACCTTTTGTTACAAATTATTTTTGTCCATTTCATCATGAAAGTATCAACCACTCTACACTATTATTATTCAGTCCTGTTAGGAGTGGGAAAGAGCAGTCAGAAATAACTATTATAATAGAATACATGCCACACAACTTTCTTTAATGTAATAGAACCCTTGTGAAAAAAATGTTAAAAACAAAAATTAAAATGTACTTGATTTTTTTTAATTTATATTCTTCTACCATATCCATGATAACACCATAATATCTAGGCATGATATGAAGGCAGATAATACCAAATAAGACACATATAAGGAAATAAGATAAGATTAATAGAATTGCATTGAAACATAAAATTTTGTTTCAGATATTGTCCAGAGTAAATATGTTTTTTGTTTTGCAAGACTTCATCAGTCTAGTTTTATTTTTGCAAGATAACAAAGCTTATCTGCAGTCAATGGAAAGCTGATCCAAAGCTTATCTGCAGTCAATGGAAAGCCATCATTAACTTGAGTGGATTTTGCCTCAGGTCTTAAAAAAGCTACAGTATGAGTAGTTTGCATGTGGGTCCCATTTTATCTTATCAGATAAATATGTGGAGGGAGTTACATAGGAACTTCTGCCTCTGTCCCATCCTGGTAATGAGCAAACCAAGTTAAGTTTGGTTTTGCAAATACAATTAAGGTTCAGATCTGGGTTCTTTTTCTAAACCACCAAAGTTTGAGGGGTCAGAAATCAGGTTGCAGTTTTAAACCATCTCTGTCTGATACAAATTATTTTTAAAACTCTAATTAGGTCCTATGATTTCCAAACACCTAATTCTTCATAAAAATACACTGAAGAATGATTATAGGTTTAATAGGGCTGCCCTAAATGTGACAAGTTCAGTGTCATTCTCATATTCACTAGGCTTCTAAATTGTGGGACTTTGCAGTTTTTAGAAATGACATGATTTATCAGCCAGGTGTTAACTCAGTGATTCTATTGTGAGGTTCAAAGTAGAGGGAAAAGATTCTAACTAGAGTTAGACACAACTTTTCCAACAAAACTTTCCCTTTGAAAACAGTTTTAATAAAAAACTACAATACTAATAGGAAATTTTTGATAGTTTCTTTTAAAAATATTTTATAGGAAATGTTAGGACAAAATTAAATGAACATTTGTGTTTTGACTTGAAACTTTTTGGTTTTCAAAATGATTCCTTCCCTCCTCCCTTCCGCTCCCTCCCCAGCAAATTATGGATTTGCATTATTTTCCTCCTTTTTTGTTCAGGTGTGTGTGTTAGGTGTGTGTGTCCAGGGGAAGTTGTTTTGTTTGTTTTTGTTTTCTTTAAATTTACTTTTTCCTATTTCTACTGAATCAAACTTTTCCATATTTGGAAATGTTGCAAACTGAGAAAGAAAAATTGAAACATTGCAACGCTGACAGTCCATAATTTTTCTAAAGTTGGAAAAGTATTGAAAATTTACAATACTAAAAAAAAAAAGAAACCTCATGAAAACTTACATGCTCTAAATGTGTTGCCTCCTGGAATAGCTCCTATAGCTAATCCTGGAATTCACAGAAGGTCTGTGAGCCCAACACTGTTTCTGGAATTTTTAAAGGTATGGGATACTGTTATGACAATTAGTTTTTTTAACTATGGAAAATTAATGGCATAAAGTAATCAGATGTCCTGTGTCAAGGTGTGAGCTGATCATCAGGGGAAGGGGAGATCAAGTAATATTTCATATACATAATGCTTTTCACAATAGGCTAGTGTCAGTTATAGCATAGGAAATGTGGATCATAGGCTGATAAATAAGTCTAGTGAATAGGTGAAGGGCAGAAAGCAACCAAAAGTGATTAGTAAATATCAAAAGACTTCATTTAATATCTTGTTAAAAGCCTATTAATTAACTTATAAAAGTTTCAATAGCAACAGTCATATGAAAAATCCCTTTAATAAAATAGGTCGTTACGGGCAAGAACGCTGAAACTCCTTAACTAAGGCCATGGCTACACTAGAGAGTTGCAGCGCTGGTGAGGGGATTACAGCGCTGCAACTTAGGATGTGGCCACACTTGCAAAGCACGGCCAGCGCTGCAACTCCCTGGTTGCAGCGCTGGCTGTGCACCCGGTCGTGCCACAGGTGTAGCGATTCCAGCGCTGGTGATCCAGCGCTGGTCAGCAAGTGTGGACCCCACCAGCGCTTTTATTGACCTCCGGGGTATAAGGAGGTATCCCAGAACTCCTGTCCACAACAAACCGGAAGAAAGGGGGAGCTCGGAGTTCAGGCAAACTGCTTATTTAAAAAACAAACACAGCTCCTGTTTGCTGAGCGAGCAGAGGCAGGCAGGGGAATTACTTTGGAATGTTCACAGCTGTTTGCTTGAAGAGAGAAACAGCACACTCACACGGCAGAGGGGGAGGGGGAAGTCCATGTTGAGCAGATGCTTATCTGGTCTGATGGCTATTTAGGAGTGCATAATTTGCATTTAGTGAATGAGAGAGGGGTGGGGGAAGGGGTCAGAACTTTTAAAATGATTGAAGGTAGGCACTGTGTGTCTTCCAGTCCTTAGAACTTGCAAGGCAGGGAGCTGAGAACAGGGTCAGCTCCAAAAATCCATTCTCTCTGTCTTCCCTATGCTCCCTGTCACATTCCACCCCACCCCCCTCTTTTGAAAAGCACGTTGCAGCCACTTGAATGCTGGGATAGCTGCCCACAATGCACCACTCCCAACAGTGCTGCAAATGCTGCAAATGTGGCCACACTGCAGCGCTGGCCCTACACAGCTGTACGAACACAACTGTAACTACCAGCACTGCAGAACTGTAAGTGTAGCATGGCCTAAAGTTGAATCAGCACTAGGACTCAGTGTGTGTTGAGTACTTACTCCAGACTAAACTTTTCAGTCTTGACGGCGTTTCTAGGAATATCATAAACCTCAAACCCTGGAGCCAACTCCTGAGCTAATCCAATTTCCAAGCATGGATGAGCTCCTTGCCTGAAGATGAATTTTATACTCCATTAGCTGTGTAATGTATTATCATTAGCCAATCAGTTTCCTCCATCTCTCCATACAGTTTCATTGGGAAGCTGTATTGCTTCCTCAATTGCAGTATTAACACTAGATGGTGTGGTACTTCCAATCCCTCCTCACCCGTGGACAAACACTGTGGCTTCCACTGGTCTAGGGAAAACTGCGTCAAAACATTGCCTCCAGGTGAGAATACCAAAGTCTCATTTTTTAAGTTAAGGAGAAGCCAAATGTGGAGCATGCACCCTATAGTTGGTTTCCGCTTTCTTATATTCCTTTGAGACTTTAAACAGTATTCCCAACCCGAGAAGTTCAAACACCAGTAGTCAGGGCTGGAGCAAGGATGTTTCGCACCCTAGGCGAAACTTCCATCTTGCACCCCGCCCCCCCCCCACGGTTGCGCCCCCCCCACACTGAGGCGCCCCCCCCATGGCAGTGTCCCCCCTCTGCCCTGAGGTGCCCCCCTTGTGGCAGCTTCCCACCCTCCTCCCTGAGGCACCCCCCCACCCCAGCTCACCCCTGCTCCAAGGACGAGCACCCTGAGCACACAGTTACTGCTTCACTTCTTCTGTCTCCCAGGCTTGCGGCACCTAAGCTGATTGGTGCCGCAAGCCGGGGAGGTGGGAGAAGTGAAGCACTTCACTCCTGCCACACCTCCTCCACGAGCATGCTGTGGCTGCTTCACTTCTCCCACCTCCCAGGCTTGTGGGGCCAATCAGCTTAGGTGCTGCAAGCCTGGGAGGTGGGAGAAGTGAAGCAGCCATGGCGTGCTCAGGGAGGAGGCGGGACAGGGGTGAGCTGGGGCGAGGAGTTTCCCTGTATGCTGCACCCCCCCCTTACTTGCTGCAGGTGGCCCTCCCCGTGCTCCTCTGCCCCAGTTCCCTCCGCCTAAATGCAAGTGGTGACCGGGGAGGCCAAAGATCTGGCCGCCGCGGTCACTGCTGAAGAAAATGGAGCCCCCCAAATTCCAGGACCTTAGGCAACCGCCTAGGTTGCCTAAATGGTTGCACCGGCCCTACCAGTAGTCAGACTCCAACAAATCATGAGGCTGACCAGAAAATCACAAATTGTATGCAGTGGTGCTGTAGCAGTGTTGGTCCCAGCATATTAGAGAAACAAGGTAGGTGAGGTACTATTTTTTATTGGACCAACTTGTGTTGGTGAGAGAGGCAAACTTTCTAGCTTACACAGACCTCTTCAGACCTCTTACCCAGACCCGAAGTAGAGCTCTGTGTAAGCTTGAAAGCTTGCCTCTCACCAACACAAGTTGATCCAATAAAAGATATTACCTGACCCATCTGCCTCTCTGAAAATCATGAGGATTTTCTTTGATCATATGTGAGGTTTTTTTGGACTCTCTTGATATTATTTTTTTTGAGCTCTCCACCCACTGTGTGCGTGTGTGAGAAAATTAGCATAGCCAAGTTTGTCAGGTTTTATCCCCTGCTGCAGTCATAGGCATGAGCTTCTTACTGGCCTTGGGGCTGCTCAATCCCTTGCCCAGGCTCCACCCACACCTGCCCCCAAATCCCTGCCCCATGTTTGCTGTACGCCCATCCTGCCTCTTCTTGCTCAGTTCTCCCCTTCCCCCCTCAGTGCTTCCTGCATGCCATAGAACAGCTGATCACGGCAGGCAGGTAGCGCTGGGAGGGAGGCTGGAGGAGTTGATCAACGGGGCCAAAGGGAGATGCTGGGAGCTGGCTGTCAGTGGGTTCTGAGCACCCATTATGTTTTTTTCCATTGGTGATCCAGGGCTGGAGTCAGCACCTATGACTGCAGGAGCTTTCTCTAGCTACCTAATGACCTGGTGATTCTAGCTTCTTCCCAAACTCAAAAATTTTGAAATGATTCTGTTCCCCTGTGGTTCCCACTTGGCTCGTCCCCCAGCCTAGCAGTTAATTATGTGCCATCCAACCCCATTTCTGCTTCTCTTACAGCTTCAGGTGGTTTTCACCCCCCTCCTCCCTTCCCAGGCCAGATGTTGGAGGGAGGGATGGGGGAGGAACAGAATAGGCGGAAGGACGAGAGATGCTCTGAGTTGCTGGGCTTTCTCATCCCCCTTCTTCCCTCCCTCCTGCAAGAATGAAGTTGGCTGCTTCCACTCCCCCCTTCCTTACACAAAAACTCCTCTTTGTAGCAGAGGATAGGGTTGCTTCCTCTGAGAGACCAAAATAATAATTAAAAAATCCTGAGCCCATAAACTGGAAAGCTTGCAGTGGGTACTGAGCACCCTTTCAAATTTCCTGGAAAAACTACCACAAAAATGGACAGCTGGCAGTCTGGTGCCAATTCAGATACTTCCTGTGGGGGAAAGGGCAAATTTTTCAGATCAGAATTCAAATATAGAATAAAAAAAAATCTTGATGGAGAATTTTTGCTTGATAGTACTTCAGACAAAATAGATTACATACAGTACATAGTTCAGTAAAATAGTGCAGGCTACAAACACCTCTGAACACTACATTTTTGTCCTTGGGTAGACTTACACTTTTTTTTTCTTCTTATGCTACATTGCATTGAAAAGTGTTAGGTATTATAAAGAGACATTTCAGTAATACATACACACATGGGCACACAAAGCAGTGGTTGGAGTACCTTTTAACTTTCAAGAGTTTGTGTTAAAAACTACGCAAGGTTAGAAACCTAGCGAAGTAGGAGATCCTCTGCATTTCCTCCCCGGAGCCCCTATCCACCTCCTCCCAGGAGCCTCAGACCTGAGGAAGCTGACCTACTGTCCCCTCCAGGAGTCCCAGTTTTTATCCCTTCCTGTTGGCTCAAGCTTCCTTGTGGGAAGGGGTTTTAGGATCTTCCTCTCTATGCCCTACAGCCAGCTCTGCTCCCTACTCCCTAGGAGGGATTTGCAGGAGTGCATTAACTGGGCATCCCCCTTCCCTGTGCCATATCTTCCTGCCTTCCCCACCCTGCTCCTTAACCCTCTCTGTTGGCTCAAGGTTTCCTTTGGTACTGAAAGTAGCTACTATGTGTTCCAGCATGGGGTAGAATTGGACTCAGCTACCTTACGCACTCCATCTCATGAGCCCCTGACTCCTCCACCTTACTCCTTACCATACCCTTCCTCCCTGCTGGCTTGAGGCTTCCTGCTGGTCCCTGAAACTGAGAAGAGCTGCTGTGGGTTCCAGCAAGTTAGGGACCAGGGTGCTGGCCACCCTTCCAGCTGCATGAGATGTACAGTAGGTACCATGTCACTTAGTAAGTGCAGAATCCTGGGAGAGGGCATTCGTGAGACAAGCTGCAGACCCAAAATCATATTGTGAGGAAATTCAGGGCTGGCAATGCTGGTAACATATAATTCAAGAAGGAGTTTAAATACAAAAACCATTGTGATACTGACAGACTAGCCTACCTGGGTGTGACCCATGACAATTTAACAAGAGGTATTGAAATGTAAGCAAGGCAATCTGCCTGAATGTAAATTTCAAAGAGATGTTCTAGATGAGCAATCATTCACCCATTTATTTGTAGTAATAGAAATCAAAGCTGGATGCTACATGTATTTGTCTCTGTTTATCTATTTCTTGTTAGAAGTTTAACAATGTAGCCAGATTGGCTTGTAGGTGCTAATTCCCTTTCAAGTCTTAACTGCTTTATATTATCCAAGCAGATGTTTCAGTTAACCTAAAGATGTAAAAAGCTGCAGAGAGTCCTGTGGCACCTTAGGGTACGTCTTCACTACCCGCCGTATCGGCGGGTAGCAATCGATTGCTCAGGGATCGATATATCGCATCTCATCTAGACGCAATATATCGATCCCCAAATGCGCTTATATCGATTCCATAACTCCACCAACCCGAACGGAGTTGCGGAATCGACAGGGGGAGCCAGGGCTGTCCTTAGGCATAGGCAACATAGGCAGCTGCGTAGGGCACCTGAAAATTTGGGGCACCACTGGGTCTTAGTGTCCACCCTCTTGTTTTCCTATCCCTGTTTTGACCCTTCCTGCAGGCTCCCACAGATGGCTGCTCTAGCCTGGTGAGTCTTCCTTGGGAGGGAATCTAGTAGTTAAAAGTGAAAAAACCTCCAGCCTGCCAGACCTATTAGCACAACATTGAAACTGTTAAAGAGACATTCAAGGGGTAATAAAGCCATTTAACAGGCATTTGCCAACCCCAAGGTATATACTGACAAGTTTCAGAGTGGTAGTCCTGTTAGTCTGTATCAGCAAAAACAAGGACGAGTCCTTGTGTCACCTCAAAGACTAACAAATTATTTGGGCATAAGCTTTTGTAGACTAGAACCCATTTCATCAGATGTCCACAAAAGCTTATGCCCAAATAAATTTTTATACTGTCAGTTTCTGACTTTACTGACAAAAACAGTTGTGCATTAATGTAATATTTACACAGAACATGTCAGTCTACAGGACCTTAGTTTAAAATTTACTTTAAAAATATTTCATTAGTGAGCTGGTGAAGATTATAAAATCACATTTCTAAAAAATGCTTGCATAGCGTTTTAGATGCACAATCATCTTTAGCCTTAAATGTGTGGATCTTCACACATAGTTTTTTAAATAAATCCTTCAAAAGACCTCCCTTATCTAAAATACACATTTTAATTACTATAGTTAAAAAAAAAAGTGCTTCCAAGTCTTCCTGTCCTTTCTGTCCATCCCTTCACTACCTCTCCCTCCACTCCCCACTGAAGAGAGCCCTTAAAGGGACAACAGTCCTTCCCTTCCAGATAGCTGGACAAAGAGTTCCCTTTCTTTACTTCTGACTATCCGACAAACTAGTTTTAAAAGAACCCTCCAGCTAAATCAGTACCTTAGTAAGACAAAATCCTTGTTATACCTAAAATATTTGGAAACATTTTTTTAAAGTTGGTGAAATTTCATAACCATGTCTCTTGTTATGGAGATCACACAAAGTAAATTACTGTTCCCTTTTTCTAAAAGCAATGAACATTGTTATGAACACACTGAATCTCTCTGATTAATTTAAAAGAATGTCTTTGTTTCAGTGAGTTAAATATGTAGTAATCTGGAATGCTGGCTTAAGATTTGAGTACATTTAAAATATAAATTCAACTTAGAAATACTGATGAAGAAAATGTAAAACAGAGAAGAGCTGCATCATGTATTCCATTATATGTAATGTTGTATTCAGCAGGACAGCTGACTCACCCTTACTATGAAGTTTTTGCAAATAAATCTCTGACAAACTTCAGGGCATATCAAAAAACCTGTGACTGACATTTTTTATTCCCAAATTTTAGTGCTTTTAATTAGGTACTTTCTTCATGTCCATTCTGCATGAGGGAGAGTGCATGGAAGTCTCTGCGGGGGTCTCCGTCACCATGAGGCAGGCTGGGCATCTCATTATCCTTTGTTGTCAAGTCCCTCCTCCCCCTCCCCACCAGGCTGTGAGCTTGGGCTGCCATCCGGCATAGGGGCACCAGTTTAATAATACAGCCTAGGGCCCCATAAATCCTAAGGACGGCCCTGGGGGGAGCTGTGGACATCGATCCCGCGCCATGAGGACAGTGAGTAATTCGATCTTAGATACTTTGACTTCAGCTACGTTATTCCCGTAGCTGAAGTTGCATATCTAAGATCGATTTTCCCTCGTAGTGTAGACCAGCCCTTACAGACTAACAGAAGTATTGGAGCATGAGCTTTCATGAGTGAATACCCACTTCGTCAGATGCTCTTTGTCACTTTTTAAAGATCCAGACTAACACGGCTACCCCTCTGGTACTAAAGATGTAAGATACTGCAGGAAACTAATATTATTTACATTGTCTTCAGCTTAATTATCTATGCTATAATGAAATACTGGCTATTTGCCTTATGTGAATGAATGCAACTAGTTTACCTGTCTATTTATAGGAAATAGATTAGTTTCAAAGCAAAAACATGCACTGTCTATTCTTAATCCAGGGAAGGACCTTGTAATGCTCCCTCACTCACCCCAGAGGAGGGAGGTCCCTGGAGGGCTCCGACTAGCCCGTCTCCAGGCTTGTCTCTGTTTACCTGAGTACTGGGCTTGCCGGGGCTCAGGCAGCCCATCCCCCAACAGTCTTAAGGGGCTGAATATAGCCCGGGCGGGGCTCAGGCAGCCAACAAACAGTCTCAAAGGGGACTGGCTTTAACCTGCATGGAGCTCAGCTCAGGCTGCCACCGAACAGTTTCAAGGGGCTGGGGCCACTTCTCTTCAGAGTGAGAGCCCCTTGCAGAGGGATGAGGGTCAGCCACCCAGGGGGAGAGGCAAGGGGACGCAGGCCCTCCCTACTCCTCCTCTTCCCAGCCCAGGGCCCTGACAAGGGCAGAGTCAGCTGCCTCGGGGTCATCGGGAATTAGGGTGACCAGATGTTCCAATTTTATAGAGACAGTCCCGATTTTTGGGTCTTTTTCTTATACAGGCTCCTATTACCCCCCATCCCTGTCTTGATTTTTCATACTTCCTGTCTGGTCACCTTAGCGGGGATCCAGCGCAACACACCGATGCTGGGGGTCTGGGCTTTGCAGCCAGCCCTATGGCAGCTGCCCCTGGGCCACTTTCTGCCTCCCCTGGGGTGGGTATTTCCTGCATCCTAGCATTGTCCGGCTCTTCCGGGTAAATGGCAGCCGGTACTCCAGGCCAGTCGTCATCTGCATCTTGGGCGTGGACCGAGCTAGATGGGGGATCCACCTCGAGCTGCTCCAGAACCAGCGGGACGTCCTTCTCCTCTGCAGGTTTCCCCCAGAATGGGCTGTGGGTCTGGTCTTTTATACTTCTGGCCCCACCTTTCTAATTCCGGTGAGGCAGGCAGGGAGGCTTAGGCTCCGCCCTCCAAGGGGTCGGTAACGCTCCCTTACTCACCCTGGAGGAAGGAGGCCCATCCATCTCACTACAGTCCTGTTGTGACAATTGCTGTGAGGAGTACTTTTTGTCTCAGGTCTGCCAAAGTTTAACAGGAAAGATCTAAGCCAGAGGTTGGCAACCTTTCAGAAGTAGTATGCCGAGTCTTCATTTATTCACTCTAATTTAAGATTTTGCATGCCAGTAATACATTTTAACATTTTTAGAGTGTCTTTCTATAAGTCTATAACATATAACTAAACTATTGTTGTATGCAAAGTAAATAAGGTTTTAAAAATGTTTAAGAAGCTTAATTTAAATTAAATTTAAAATGCAGAGCCCCCCGGACCAGTTGCCAGAACCCGGGCAGTGTAAGTGCCACTGAAAATCAGCTTGCGTGCCGCCTTCGGCATGCATGCCATAAGTTGCCTGCCCCTGGTCTAAGCCATAAAATTGAGGTCTCTAGGTTTATCCTGGATTACCCTGGAATTCTCTTGGAAGAACTTGAACAGATTCTATGCCTAGACTGTCTATTGAACTACAACCTTTTCAATTGATTCCAGAAAGAATTTTACATAACAGCAGCTTCACCATCTCTGCTATGAAACTGACCTATGGACTTTACACATATTTGTATGTACATTGATCTTTTAACCATTGCAAATCTCTTCTTTGTTTTTCCTTTTATTCATAATTATTAATGTATTAATTCCTAAAGGTTTGGGATCAGCGTGATTGTTGGGTAAGATCTGAGACTCCTATTGACCTGGGGATCATTGTCTGGTCCTTTGGGATTGGGAATCTGGTTGTCAGTAATCCCCCAGTATATTAGACTTGGCTGGATGTTAAGGGCTGGAATGCTTAAAGGGGACTGTATCTGGCTCCTTGGTGACCAGTGTGGTATTACAGAAGCTGTTTTGTTACTGGCTTAGTGAATCTAATTATAGAATAAACCACCTGTTTGGGGATTATCTGCCCCATTCCTTACAGTCTGCCCTGAATGTAGCATTCTCAGTGTGGTCCATCCAGGCACCTAGTCAAACCAATAGATTATTATATTAACCCTTTCATGAGTCTGTCCTTGGGATTTCCAGATTGTCTCTGTGATGGCGTGTTGGGTATGTTTATAAGTGTTTGCAATTTTCTAGGGTTTTTTTTTTTCTGGAGGAAGACTACTGGACTAGATGGGTCACAATAGTTTGTTCTCTCATTTAGTTAATATCTTAACATAAGATGTTAATTAGGGTTACCTTAGATTCTCCTCCAAAACACTGAGAAAGAACCCCCTCCACAACCTGTGATCAATAAGAGGTTAACATGGATTTGAGAAACAAGCTGCATATAGTAGATATCTTCAGGTAGCATCAAGTATCATAGTGACAATCACCATGGAGACTGACAGAAATCAAAAAGTGTGAAGGAGAAAAAAATAAAAAAGTTGCAGATATTCCAGATTATTTTGCTACTTGCAGGAGAAACACCACTCACTAAATACAATATACAGTGCATGTTTTATGGCAAATTCCAAAAGCATTCATGCAGAAAATTATGAAATAGTATAAATCATTATATATTTTGAATTGTAGGCAAAGCTCACAATAGAAAACTTTGAGTACTTGTTGGTTTTATAGGTATGTTACAATAGTGTGTGTATTTTTAATTGAAGTCACCAGGCTGAGCAATATTTATTAACTAGTCCTGTGTGACTTTACTGGATAAGTTGCTAGTCACTTGTTTTCTATGGCAGTTAGTTACTTAAATACCTTTGAGAATTGGGGTCTTAGTCTCTGCGTTTCAATTCCTATCTATACTTCCATACCTCACACAGATGTTGTCAGGATAATTCTGTTAGAGTGTGAGGTGCTCAAATACTGTGGTATTATACGAGACATATAAATTACCTGTGATGGGGTATCTTATTTGCTTGTATCTCCCTGAAGAGTTACCATCTGTGGACCTAATTCTGAAAACTGCTGACCATTGATAATGCTTAGTACTGCAAGTATCCCTCTTGATTCAGTAATAATTTGTTACCAAGGTTCACAGCTTGGGGGTTTGATTAGATTCCCATTTATTTTTAGATTACCAACAGTGGTAGGGCCATGACTGGTGTTTCTATCTGTGTCTGGCAAAGAGGCATCCTTTCTTTTCTCAGATGTGGTTACCATGATCCAGACCATTTGCTTCCTCTAGGTTGGATGTTTGTAAAATAGGGATGCACCTTAAATCCATTTGAAGTGAAAGTTAGGAGAAAAATGCGGCAGCCTGTTTGCTAAGCAGAGTAGTCTACTATGACCATGACACCAGGTTCTGTGATCTTTGTTTGCTGTCTATTGGTTTTTGAGTGGAATTTAGCATGTTGATTTTGACTTAAAGCTCTAAGCAGACTGGGACTATTTTACCTGAAGCTTTGTCTACACTGCTGGCAGCGTGTAGTGTATGTGGAGATATATGTAGTGTGAAGCAGGCTACATCCATGCTGTGAGGTGTAGCTACACTCAGGAATGAAAGCGTCTCATGGTGGATGGCAGCTCCCAAAGCCTTTTCCTGCTGCTTCTCCACTTGTCAGAGTCTTTCCCCGCATCAGGGAAAGTCTTCAGAAGCAGGGAGCAGCCCAAGCCTTTCTCCACCACCTTCCCCATCCTGGAGCCTTTCCCTGTGAGAGGGAGAGACACGAGAAGTGAGGAGACAGCTGGAAATTATAGTGCTAGTAACAGCTGTGTAGATGGGGGAAGCACTGCTTGACTGTGTAGAGAGCCATATAGTGCATATACTCTAAGTTTCTGACTTGTCTTTCCTCACCTAAGCCGTGCCTCACCATCTATACTGCTATTTATACTTACACTGCAGGTCCCCTAGCATATGTACCCTACATGCTGCTGTAAGGAGTGTGCAGTGTAGATGTATCTCTGAGAGTACACATGTTGTCCTGGGCACACAGTTGCAATTGAGATCAGCAGAGTACTCATGCTTGGGTTCCCTCAAAATAAGAGAGGGATATGCTGATAGGGTTTTTTCCATGAAGATCTCTTGACTTTGAAATTCACTCTCCTTCTGAGTCCAGAATACCTCCAATGTGCTGACTGGTGTCGTGCTGCAAAGGCTTTCTTTCTGACAAGCCATTTGGGGAGGGCTGATGAGTGGATGTGGTATGTCCTTTAGGAATTTGGTGGCTGAAGGGGAGGAGATTTGTTGTTATTGTGTTTTGCTTTGCAGTGGTTGTATCTATATAGTAGATGAAGAGCATGTGGTTCTTTTTTGCTGTTTAATGATTTTGGTTTTATAGGTTATCAAGGGATCCTAGAACCCAGAATAGGCCTTCTTTTATGTGTTGTTTAAATCAAAATGCATTACCTGCTTTATAAGCTGGTATGTCAGATGACCTATTTTTCTTAAATGGGGTGAAAATTTTTAACACAGAAGAAATACTAGTTAGTGACAAGTTAAAAATACAGAGAGCCTGCTCCCATGGAAGTCAGTGAAGATTTTGCCAGTGAGAACAGGCTTGGGCCCATAATATATCTTCAAGCAACTGCAGTCTCTCTCATGAAGGGAAACAGTGACATAGTGTGGTATGAAGAAGATTTACTGTGTCTCAGCTTCTTCTAGCAGCACATTATGGTCGTGTCCTGAATTTCATTTACAGATAAGCATAAGTTTGTCAGAGTAGTTAAACACTGGAATAGATTGCCTAGGGAAGCTGTGGAATCTCCATCTCTGGAGATATTTAAGAGTAGGTTAGATAAATGTCTGTTAGGGATGGTCTAGACAGTATTTGGTCCTGCCATGAGGGCAGGGGACTGGACTCGATGACCTCTCGAGGTCCCTTCCAGTCCTAGAGTCTATGAGTCTATAATTGTAACATGCATCTTAAAATTGTAATCTACTGTTGATGTATGGAAACACAGGGAATTACAATGAGGGCATCTTTCAAGTGACTTTTTGTATGGATTTAATCTACATGGTGACAAAGTGACAAAGTTCCTCCTCTACCTTGGTGGGTCCTGCGCTTATTGGCAGATTGGTTCGCCTCAGAGAGTCACCATGTGGGTCAGGGAACAGCGCAGAGACCTTCCCCTCTGGTAGAACCCACAGTCCAGGTCAATTCCTCCTGTGTCTGATCAGGGGTTGGGAGGTTTGAGGGGAACCCGAGCCCTCCTTCTACTCCTGGCTCCAGGCCAGGGCCCTGTGGACTGCAGCTGTCTAGATTACCTCCTGGTACAGCTACAATTCCCTGTGCTATTTCCTCATGGCCTCCTCTCAACACCTTCTTTATCCTCACCACAGGACCTTTCTCCTGGTGTCTGATAATGCTTGTACTCCTTAGTCTCCCAGCAATATGTCTTCTCACTCTCAACTCCTAGTGCCTCTTGCTCCCAGCTTCTCACATACACACTACAAACTGAAGTGAGGTCCTTTTTAACTCAGGTGTCCTAATTAGCCTGCCTGCCTTGGTTAGTTCCAGCAAGTTCCTGCTTGTTCTGGAACTGCCCCTGTTACCTTACTCAGGGAAAAGGGATCTACTTAATCTGGGACTAATATATCTGCCTTCTAACACTCACCTGTATCCATCTGGCCTGAGCTTGTCACAATGGTTTTCCATACACTGAACAAATCTTTCCCTCTGCCACCTTCCCCTATTTGATTTATTTTACGGTCTGCAGCAGATTATGGGTTCAGATAGGAGGGATGGGCTAACGGCGACTGATCCCTTAAATTAGCTCCTTTAGATATTTCCTTTAATGCAATAAGTCGTATAGGCCGGAAAAGCAGTAGTGTTCATACATTACCCCATAAGCCTGAATAGTATTAAAAACTTACTATAAATGATAGTAATTACATTTTAAGTGATATTTAACTAAAAAGCGATATTCTAGCATGCGCCTCCATGCTTCTGCCACTTCCAAGAAGTTACTGGCAAAATAGTGTGTGTGAATTACTGAATTCCCCATATTTTCCCAGAAAAATCCTGAAATGTTAAGGCTCAACAGAAAATAGAATTTGGTTTTATCATACCAGTGTTCATAATTAAGGTATCTCTTGCAGCTTTTACAAAGTGATGATTAAAATTTGGATTGCATTCGTGACTTCATAGGCCAGTGAAGATGCCATTCTGCATTCTACAGCAGTTGATACTAAAGTTGGGGCAATAGAATGTCTTTTCATGCCAGAAGAAATTTTCATGAAAACATCCTTTTGACCTGATGATAGGTTGCTAAAAGAGAGGGAGATTTGGTCTGCTGGAGAAGCAGAAGTCACGATTAGAGTAAAAAATTTCAAAATTTTTTGAGGATTTTTTCTATCAATGCATCAAATTGATTAGGAGACAGGTAAAATAAAGCCGAGGCTCCATAATATTCTATCCCTCCTCCCACTGACCCCTTGCTACTTCAGCTGAGAATGACTCTTGCCAGGGGTATTGAGAGTTAACTTTGGTACCTTGCAGTCACAGTGACATAGCATAAACTTTACTTTTTTCTCCTATAACACCCTAGAAAACTGTACACTCCTGAAGGTAAAAGAGCTGAATGCTAACCAGTGTGCTAAGGGTTCAGTGGTTTCCTAGGAACTTTCCATCATCATCATCAACTGCTAAGAAAGAGTAGTGCTGCAAACAGCTGTTCATCCCTCTACAATACTGTAGTCTCTTTAGGAATTACAAGTTATTTTTGCTTAAGACTCACTGTTAGCTGAAAGATAGTATTGCTCCTATTTTAGAGAAATTAAGTGAAAACAGCAAAAGGTGTTTGTTTATTTCATTGTTACTAAGTTATGCTGCTGTTTCACAAATATTGTTAAAGACAAAGAAGACTAGACATCTGCTAATAGGTTAGGAATTGAGCATGAAGAGGCAGAATGCATATAACTCCTCCATTCTACAATAGTAGACTAGTCCCCCTGGAAGGCAGAAATATTACTAACTAGAACTGAAAAATAGCAAATATATGTATTTTTGGCAACAGCTGAGGTACTAAATTAGCCCCTCATTCATTTCCTTGGCTCCCTTTAATTTAACTTGGTGTCCCAAACCTATTTTGATTCAATTTCAACAGTAGTTTTTGTGGGCTAGATTTGCAGGAGACTGCCATTTGCCTTGGATTCTTTTAGTCTCTATTACGTTCTGTTCTGCTTATTGATAAAAAGAAGGGCCCAATTCTCTAGTCCCAAAGCACACGCCGTTCCTATGGAATTTAGTAGGAGATTGGTGCATTCATAAATATCAGAACAAAGCATATTTAATTTTCTGCATTGTGTTTGATTCAATTTTGATGGATAATAACCAAACTTATTACCACAGTTCCAAGTCAATGGATGCAACTGGGGTAATAAGTTTTTACTTGAAAGCACCTAGAGTTTTATTTCAAGGCATCTTTAACCAAGCTGGCAGCCCATGAAGCAGTCTCATAATTCACAGGTGTGATTTCACCTTAAGATTCAGCTAACTGATGAAAACTGTTCACCACTGTGGGACTGCTGCTCCAGTAGCAATTCAATTTGGGCTGCTCAAGGAGCATTTTATGTATAGTCACTTCAGAGAAAGGAGTTCCTGCCTGGCCCCTCTTCAAGGGAAGCTACTACCTCAGTAGTTGACATAGGAGAGGGCAGAGGAAAGTGCCATATATGTATATCTCTGTGCTACAGGATATCTGAGTCAGGACACCATGGATTCAACCAAGGAAATTCACAGTTAAAATCTCTGAAGGTCTTCAGTGATTGCTAAAGATTTTCTAGACTGTGTGCCATGAAGTTCCCCCTCAACCTGACTCATCAACCCTACTGCCACTTGAGCATCTTTGATCAGCTCAAACCCCTGCAGATTCCCAACAAAGAATAGGTGGATTTTTAAAGGACTTACTCCTGTCAAAGGGACTGAGATGTCAGTCCCTGCACAATATGTAGTTGTTGATCTCTGATCCTGTCATGCCTTTATAATAACCTTAGGGGGTATATTAATATTTATAGGTTTGAAGGGCTATTAGTTTGAAACATACTGGAGGAAAGTAAGAAACACAAATAAGAGGGGTGTAGGCTATGATAAGAAACGGGCATTTATTGTGTGTGAGGCCTTGTGTGACAGGCTTGATTTGTAGTTATCCTAAGTAGGCCAAAGGACTTAAAGCCAGGTCACAAATAGTGCCTTCTCATTGTGTGTAACAAACAAGTCAATCACAATAAATAAATAGGAATGCTTCAAGTTTGCAAATATAATTTGGATATAGTATTTTTTTGAGGGGGGCAGGGTATCTTGCAATATTTTGTAATATAATAATTAGGCTGTTAGACCTAATGGATGTATGTGATTTTTTTTAAGAAATCAGTTGACAAAAATTGCTTTAGTCAGTGATCCAAAATATAATTATGGTCATCCAGAATGCCATAGATGGATAATGGTCAGGAATAAAGTTTATTATGGACACAGAAAGGGTGAAATATGGCTGTATATCTTCATGGTTACAGAAAAGAGAGGTATAAAGGGTCTGGCTTTGTTCCTGAAAATATGGGCATGTTGGGTTCCTGAAACAGTTGTGATGGAATCTCTGATGTGCTCCATTGACTGATTTCTTTTACCTTGGTTTTCAATAAGTTTTGGGAGATGTAAGTATGGTAGCAATTCTAAAACCTCTCTCTGCATATTGTTTGTGTTGTTTGGTTATGTTAATGAGAGGACTTATTTGGATTTATTTAAAGCATTTATTTGTATCTCTTGCACGTACAATAAATCCCAAATCAACAATCTTCTGTGTAGCTGCCTGTATAGAAGATCTTGTAATATACTCAATAAAGACATAAAGAAATATAATCAATTAATGCACTTTTAATATTGTATACGGCCAAAACACAACAATCACTGAAGCCATGCAGAGATTTCAACAGTGAATTTCCTCAGTTGAATCCATGGTGTTCTTTCTCACATATCACGTGTCTTCACAGTAAACTGGACACTCTTTCCCTTGATCTTCCCACGAGGCATCTACTTTTTCAGTATCCCAGTTGGTGGCATATTAGGGATAATACCTCCTATATACAAGTTGGTCTTTCACTAGAATCCATCCTATAGAATCCAACTGCTGTTTCCTTTCAGTCACTTCCAAATCCCATTATGACTCTACCTTAGTCCAGCTGGATAACCAACAAATGTATGATTTTAAGCACTCTGTTAATCAGATCTATACAAGGTATTAGATGTCAAGGTGGTAATGTAGCTAACCATTGTTCTCCACTCCACACATACAGAGCAACATATGTATTTCTGTTTCTCAATCTCAGTGTTATATTTCAGAGTAAAAGTATGTAACAAAATGAACACAAAAGATATACAGGACCAGCTCCGCAGCTTGTGTAAATTGGGATAACTACATTTTCTTTAACCGAGCTTTGCTACTTGACAAATGAGGCAGATGCAGATCTGACCCAAACTCTTCCAGAGAGAGAGAGAGAGAGAACATTTTGTGCATCTAAATTGAAAAATAAAATATCAGCTGACTCACATTTAAAGTGAAAAGCATAGGAAAAAAGTAAACAGTACCTTTCAGCTGCATAGCAGCCAAATCCTGCTCCCCTTCCTCACTGAGTGTTCCCATCCCCATGAAGTATTCTCAGAGTCCTCTTACTACCAACAATCCATGGATAAAATTACAGACACAAGGGGAGTGAGGTGATATCTTTTATTGAACCAACTTCTGGTGGTGAGAGAGACAACCTTTTGAGCTTACACAGATCTCAGTCCTGAAAAACCTGGTCCAAAGGCCACTGAAGTCAATGAAAAGATTCTCATTGATTGTAATGGGCTTTGACTTAGACACTTAAGGAACAGAGTTCAATACCATTAAACAGTTCCCTTTTGTTGTGTCTTTTTTTTTAATTATTAAAATAATTCATTAAGGTATAATTAAGTTTGCAAATTAATTCATGTTTTTGTCTTAAATTTTCATCCTAATTCAAGGGGGTATTTTTTTCCATTTTATTCCACTCAGATCAAAATCCTTTGGAAGCTGTTTTTTTTAATATAATTTGAGCAACAGTTTATGGTAAAATTCTATAGGACTTAATTGAAAAAGATTCCTTTTCTATATGATTTTTAAGTTAAGTTAATTTGAATAATTCTGTAGCAATGATATAAATAATTCCATAGATAAATTTATAAATTATATAAAAGAAGACATTCTCTAATTTGAATAGAGTTTTAGAATTAATCTCTATACAACCATCTGATTTTTTATTTTTTTTTAGAGAGCCCTGTTGGACTGTTCTCTATTAAATAATGAAGAACTTCTCCATTGGGGAATGTAAAATGATGGTACTGCTTTATGGAGTCCTCAGAGAGGAAAGAGTTTGCAGAAATTGAATGAAAGCAGTAGTGGTTTTTTGTTGTTGTTGTTTTGTTTTTTTTAAATAAAACCTTTATTGTGAGGAGTTGAGTCATCAGATGATTGAAATGCTTCTTCACAGATGAAGTACTTTAGAATATAACAAGGATAGTTTCATCTTTGCAATGCAATTTATTTTTTGAGTAGAGCAACAAGGCCAAGCCAGTTTTTTAGCAAAGCTAATAATGCTGAGAGAGAGAATCTTTTCTGTTCAGGCTGCAAGGGATACAGATGGCACCATACAGATAAATAGAATTTTAACCTTGCTATAGGAAGGTTTTATCAGCAATTACTCATCTATGCTTTAGGGGATGTTCATTCTGTGGCCAACATAATGTCTAAGATTTCCCTTCCTAATATTCTCATCCATCTGATAGAGAAATTAGAGCCTCCCATTAGGCTGGTACAGCTTTACAGAATGAGTTATTAAATCACTAAAGTCATCAGATAAAGGGTTTGGTCCATATGGATGATGGATTTTGTGGCCAGTTTTTTCCAAAGATAGGGGAATGAATTAGGCAATTCACTGCATGCATTACTGTTCTCATTTAAAAATCTGAGGGAGTTTAGGGAACTTACATAGACTTCAGTGGGTTTTAAATCAAGCTTTTAATACTCATGAAAGGGGAAGCATAATAGTACATCCTAGAGTCAGACAGAGTTTTGCCAAGTAAAACACAAACTTCCCCATACTGTTCTGCTAGTGCACCTCAAGCCTGACCAGCCATACCCAACTCAAACAATGTCAAATTTTTAATAGTAGTTTTTTGCCTATTTCAAAACTGACTGCTTTTAATTAGATCCATAACAATTGGCTCATTACTGATTTCCAGGAAACTGCACTGAGAAACTCCACTCACCTTTTACTTATAAGCATCTAGGCTGGTCAGAAAATGTCAATTTGTTGAAATTGAGGTGTTCCATGAGTTTCCTGTCTGGTTTGCTTCCAGTTTAGTGGGCAACCTAGAAACCCAAGGGTTTCTGACAACTTCCAGCCATGCTGCGTGTTGCACAGCTGGGAACCTGGAAGCTTTGGCCCCAGATTTTCTGCCAGGTTTCCGTGCCTGGAAAACTTTTTTTAAAAGTCAAAATAAAATCTTTAATATTTTTTCTACACAAAATGTAAGCATTCCCATTCAGTGGGAAAATTCAAAATTTAGGAATTTTCCGTGGATGGGAATTCCAGCTCTACAATCTTGGTACCTTTTCAGGAGACTGCACAGGTGAAGACTTTTGTGAGGAAATGGGTGTAGGCCAGGATTTGTTCCAGGCAATGGTCCCAATCTGCTATATATTTTGGATACAGGAAATTCTTTATTTTATTCCTAGAGCAGTTTGCTGGAATGGAGGTGTCAAAAAAAATTTTTTTCTGAGACACAATTGCACTTAGAGAGATCCAGGCTTTCACAAATTAGTGTGCCTGATTTTTTTTCTGCTTTATATGACTTTTGTGGAGAGTAGTGGAATCAAGAAGCATGAAAAAAAGCAATATCTATTTGATTGGGAAAAGGACATAGTAGTTCCAAGCAAGGATGAGGGAGATTCAGAAGAGTGTCAAATAGTTTAAGAAATAAAAGATGTAGGGCCTTGCATTTCTGGAAATAAGACTAAGAGTGAGAATGACGTGAGTCCTAGAGCCATCCTGAGTGTCATAACATTTCTTCCCAGATCTGGACCTTAGCGTCCAAAATATGGGTGTTAGCATGAAAACCTCCAAGCTTAGTTACCAGCTTGGACCTGGTAATTGCTGCCACCAGCTAGGAATTATACAGTGCCTAGCTCACTGTGGTCTCCCCAAAACCTTCCCTGGGGGACCCCCAGACTCAGATGCCTTGAGTCTTACAACAAAGGGAAATAACCCCCTCCCCTTGTTTCCTTGTACTTCCTCCCAGGCTCCCCTCCCTGGACGACCCTAGGAGATTCCCTGCTTCCAGTCCTGGAAACACAAGTACCGAGAGATCTAATCTCTCCCCCTCACCCAGAGGGTATGCAAAGTCAGGCTTAGTAAATCTAACACAAAGAGATTTTCCCCCTGACTTCTTCCTCCCACCAGTTCCCTGGTGAGCTGCAGACTCAATTCCCTGGAGTCCCCACTAAAGAAAAACTCCAACAGGTCTTAAAAAGAAAGCTTTATATAAAAAGAGAGAAAAAGACAATAAAAATAGTCTCTGTATAAAGGTGACAATATACAGGGTCAATTGCTTAAGAAAAAAAATGAATAAACAGCCTTATTCCAAAAGAATACAATTTAACACATTCCAGCAACTACACACATGTAAATACAAAAGCAAACAATATAAACCTATTGTCTTACTATCCTTGTACTTACAACTTGGAAACAGAAGATTAGAAAGCCAGGAGATAGAAAAATCACTCTCAGAGCCAAGAGGGTCAGATCCAAGACAAAGAACAAAGAACTCACACCCCAAAACTTCCCTCCACCCAGATTTGAAAAAGTCATGTTTCCTGATTGGTCCTCTGGTCAGGGTTTCAGGTTACTGGTGTTACCCCTTTACAGGTAAAAGAACATTAAACCTTAGCTATCTGTTTATGACACACCCCCAAATCACAGACAGTGGGAAATGTCACTGGCGGTGATTTCTTCCTAGAACTTTTGAAGAAACAGATGAATACAACACATACACCTTTACATATACTACTAAGTATGTAAACTACAAGACTTTTACATATGACGGACAATCTTTTAAAAGGTGTATTCTGGGAAACTCTCACGAGAGAGTGCATCAGCTACTTTGTTAGATGCTCCTGAGATGTGCTGAATTTCAAAATCAAAATCTTGGAGAGCTAAACTCCAACGAAGAAGTTTCTTGTTGTTCCCCTTGGCAGTATGAAGCCACTTTAGCGCAGCATGGTCAGTTTGTAGCTGGAGCTGCCGTCTCCAAACATGTGGGTGTAACTTTTCCAGGGTGTACACAATGGCATAGCATTCCTTTTCACTGACTGATCAGTGACTTTCCCTCTCAGACAGTTTCTTGCTGAGAAACACAACAGGATGGAAGTTGAGATCCGTTGCTTCCTGCATGAGAACTGCTCCTATACCACGCTCAGATGCATCGGTGGTTACTAGGAATGGTTTGTCAAAGTCTGGGGCCATTAGCACAGGGTCAGACATGAGCGTTGCCTTAAGTTGGGTAAAGGCCTTTTGACACTCATCAGTCCACTTAACTGCATTCGGCTGGGTCTTTTTGGTCAAGTCGGTCAGTGGGGCAGCGATTTGGCTGTAGTGTGGTACAAATCGCCTGTAGTACCCGGCCAAGCCTAAGAAGGATTGAACCTGTTTCTTTGATTTTGGGACAGGCCACTCTTGGATAGCATCCACCTTGGCTTGTAGGGGGTTTATGGTTCCTCGAACCACCTGGTGTCCCAAGGTAAGTGACTCTGTTTTGGCCTATTTGATACTTTTTGGCTTTAACAGTTAGTCCGGCCTGCCTGATGCGCTCAAAGACCTTTTCCAGGTGTTCTAGGTGTTCGGGCCATGAGTCAGAAAAACTGGCCACATCATCGAGGTAGGCAACTGCATATTCGCCCAGTCCTGCTAGCAGACCATCTACCAGCCTCTGGAAGGTGGCGGGTGCATTTCGAAGCCCAAAAGGAAGGACATTAAATTCATACACCCCCGCATGGGTCACGAATGCTGATCTTTCCTTGGCAGGTTCGTCTAGTGGTACTTGCCAGTACCCCTTGGTTAAGTCTATTGTAGAGATGAACTGGGAATGTCCCAGCTTCTCCAATAGCTCATCGGTGCGTGGCATTGGATAGTTGTCCGGACGAGTTACCGCATTTAGCTTACGGTAGTCCACGCAAAAGCGTATTTCCCCATCTGGTTTGGGTACCAGAACCACTGGAGATGCCCATGCACTGGTAGATGAGCGGATTATACCCATCTGTAGCATGGTCTGGATCTCCCGTTCTATAGCAGCTTGGGCATGAGGAGACACCCAGTAGGATGGGGTTCTAATGGGGTGAGCATTACCTATGTCAATGGAGTGGTATGCCCGTTCAGTCCGTCCTGGGGTGGCTGAGAACAATGGGGCGAAGCTAGTGCACAGCTCCTTGATTTGTCGCCGCTGCAGACGTTCCAGGGTGGTTGAGAGGTTCACCTCTTTCACGCCACTGTCTTTTTTCCCGTCGTAGTAGACACCTTCAGGCCACTCAGCATCATCTCCCTGGACTGTAAACTGACAAACCTGTAAGTCTCTGGAATAGAAAGGCTTGAGAGAATTAACATGGTACACTCTGGGCTTTAGTGAGGAATTGGGAAATGCTATGAGGTAGTTCACAGTCCCCAGGCGCTCTTGGACCGTGAATGGCCCTTCCCATGATGCTTCCATCTTATGGGCCTGTTGCGCCTTCAAGACCATAACCTGGTCTCCTACCTTGAAGGAACGTTCTCTGGTATGTTTGTCATACCAGGCCTTTTGCTCTTCCTGAGCATCCTTTAGGTTTTCTTTAGCAAGGGCTAAAGAGTGTCGGAGGGTGCTTTGTAGGTTGCTTACAAAGTCCAGAATGTTAGTCCCTGGAGAAGGCATAAACCTCTCCCATTGCTGCTTCACCAACTGTAATGGCCCCTTAACCTCGTGACCATACAGAAGTTCAAATGCTGAAAACCCTAAACTGGGATGTGGTACAGCCCTGTATGCAAAAAGCAACTACTGCAACACTAGGTCCCAATTATTGGAGTGTTCGTTGATGAATTTACGTATCATGGCCCCCAAAGTTCCATTAAACCTTTCCACCAGGCCATTGGTTTGATGGCGGTATGGGGTGGCAACCAAGTGGTTCACCCCTAGAGTTTCTCACAGTTTTTGGATGGTCCCTGCCAGGAAATTAGATCCTGAATCTGTAAGGATGTCGGAGGGCCAACCTACCCTGGCAAAAATGTCTGTTAGGGCCTGACACACAGCGTTAGCCCTGGTGTTGCCTAGAGCTACTGCTTCCGGCCATCGGGTAGCAAAGTCCACGAAAGTCAGTACGTACTGTTTTCCTCTATCGGAGGGGTAGCCGTGTTAGTCTGGATCTGTAAAAGCAGCAAAGAATCCTGTGGCACCTTATAGACTAACAGATGTTTTGGAGCATGAGCTTTCGTGGGTGAATACCCACTTCTTCAGATGCATGTGGTGGAAATTTCCAGGGGCAGTATATATAAGCTAGCAAGCAAGCTAGAGATAACGAGGTCAGTTCAATCAGGGAGGATGAGGCCCTGTTCTAGCAGTTGAGGTGTGAAAACCAAGAGAGGAGAAACTGGTTCTGTAGTTGGCAAGCCATTCACAGTCTTTGTTCAATCCTGAGCTGATGGTGTCAAATTTGCAGATGAACTGAAGCTCAGCAGTTTCTCTTTGAAGTCTCGTCCTGAAGTTTTTTTGCTGCAGGATGGCCACCTTAAGGTCTGCAATAGTGTGGCCAAGGAGGTTGAAGTGCTCCCCTACAGGTTTTTGTATATTGCCATTCCTAATGTCTGATTTGTGTCCATTTATCCTTTTCCGTAGAGACTGTCCAGTTTGGCCAATGTACATAGCAGAGGGGCATTGCTGGCATATGATGGCGTATATTACATTGGTGGATGTGCAGGTGAATGAACCAGTGATGGTGTGGCTGACCTGGTTAGGTTTTCCTCTGGGCGTCTTTTTTGGGAAAGGACCCAGAATATCCACGGCTACTTGCTGAAATGGGACCTCAATTATGGGGAGTGGCTGGATGTCATAACATTTTTTCCCAGATCTGGACCTTAGCGTCCAAAATATGGGTGTTAGCATGAAAACCTCCAAGCTTAGTTACCAGCTTGGACCTGGTAAAGCTGCCACCAGCCAGGAATTATACAGTGCCTAGCTCACTGTGGTCTCCCCAAAACCTTCCCTGAGGGACCCCCAGACTTAGATGCCTTGAGTCTTACAACAAAGGGAAATAACCCCCTCCCCTTGTTTCCTTGTTACTTCCTCCCAGGCTCCCCTCCCTGGACGACCCTAGGAGATTCCCTGCTTTCAGTCCTGGAAACACAAGTACCGAGAGATCTAATCTCTCCCCCTCACCCAGAGGGTATGCAAAGTCAGGCTTAGTAATTCTAACACAGAGAGATTTTCCCCTTTACTTCTTTCTCCCACCAGTTCCCTGGTGAGCTGCAGACTCAATTCCCTGGAGTCCCCACTAAAGAAAAACTCCAACAGGTCTTAAAAAGAAAGCTCTATATAAAAAGAAAGAAAAAGGACATTAAAAATAGGCTCTGTATTACGGTGACAATGTACAGGGTCAATTGCTTAAGAGAAAAAAGTGAATAAACAGCCTTATTCAAAAAGAATACAATTTAACACATTCCAGCAACTACACACATGTAAATACAAAAAAAAAACCAATATAAACCTATTGTCTTACTATCCTTGTACTTACAACTTGGAAACAGAAGATTAGAAAGCTTGGAGATAGAGAGAGATCACTCTGAGCTGAGATGGTCACCGATCCAAGACAAAGAACAAAGAACTCACACACAAACTTCCCTCCACCCAGATTTGAAAAAGTCTTGTTTCCTGATTGGTCCTCTAGTCAGGTGTTTCAGGTTATTGGTGTTACCCCTTTACAGATAAAAAAACATTAACCCTTAGCTATCTGTTTATGACATGGAGAGGGCCTTGACCTGGTCTTGGGGCTTTCCCACCCTTTGGCATACCTCACAAGACCGGACATACTTGGCAACGTCCTTGCCCATCCCCTCCCAGTGGAAGGACTTCCCCAATCTGTCTTTGGTTCTGTTCACTCCAGCATGGCCGCTGGGAAGATCATGGGCTAAACTTAAGAGCTTCCCCCGGGACTTAGTTGGAACCACCAACTGTTTTTGCGGCTGCCATTCTTCCCGGTGTCCACCAGAAAGAATCTCCTTGTATAAAAGTCCTTAGTCTATAACAAACCGGGATAGCGGAGGAGAGCTGAGAGGTGGTGGGGTGCTCCGTGCCGCCACCCAAGCTTTCTGAAGGCTGTCATCTGCTTCCTGCTCAGTCTGGAACTGTTCCCTTGAGGCTGGGGTCACCAGTTCTTCCTCAGACTGTGGACTTGGGCTTGGTCCCTCTGGAAGAGATGTAGGTGATGGGGTTGTTTCCGTTGCTGGTGAACCACTCTCCACTGGTGCACCTGAGGGTATTTCAGGCTCTGGCTGAGCCTTTTGGGTATGGCTGTCTGTTGCTTCTGCCAGTTCAGGCTCGCTGGCGCCCTCTGGCGTTGAGTTTGAAGATGTGGTTGCAATTGCTGGTGCTGGTTGCTGTTCCAGTTCTGGGCCTGGGACTGGAGGTGCTGTGGTTGTTTCAGTGGTTGGCATGGAATCCGGGTCCACTACCTCTGTCTGGGTCTCTGGTAACACAGACGGGGCGTCTGTGGATGGCTCAGGAACAGGAATGGGTCTGGAAGCTTGCCTGGTTTGGCTGCGTGTAACCATTCCCACTCTCTTGGCCCGCTTCACCTGGTTGGCCAAGTCTTCCCCCAGTAGTATGGGGATGGAATAATTGTCATAGACTGCAAAAGTCCACATTCCTGACCAGCCTTTGTACTGGACAGGCAGTTTAGCTGTAGGCAAGTCTACAGCTTGTGACATGGAGGGGTAAATTGTCACTTGGTCCTTTGGGTTGATGAATTTGGGGTCGACGAAGGATTGGTGGATAGCTGACACTTTTGCCCCCGTGTCTCTCCACGCAGTAACCTTCTTTCCGCCCACTCTCAAAATTTCCCTTCACTCCAAGGGTATTTGAGAGGCATCTGGGCCTGGGGATCTTTTGGGTGATGGTGGTGTAACGACTTGCACCCGGTTGGGGTTCTTTGGGCAGTTGGCCTTTATATGTCCCAGTTCATTACACTTAAAGCATCTTCCAGCTGACTGGTCACTGGGTCGAGGTGAGTTACTGGAGACTGGTGAGGTGGAAGAACAGGGTGTCTGTGGCTTTCCTTGGGTTGTAGGTGGGGTCTTTGGTTGCCCTCGGTTGTAGGGTTTATTGTCGGTGTGCCCTCTGGGGTATTCGTTCCCCTTGACCGTAGCTTTCTTGCTTTCTGCCACTTCCATCCATCTGGCTCCAATCTCCCCCGCCTCGGTGAGATTTTTGGGTTTTCCATCTTGTATGTACCATGTTATGTCCTCAGGAACACCATCCAAGAACTGTTCCATTTGTATGAGGAGGTGCAGTTCATCTATGGATTTAACCTTGGTTCCTGATATCCAGGCCTCATAATTCTTTCCAACGTAGTAGGCGTGTTTCGGAATTGACACATCTGGTTTCCACTTTTGGGTTCTGAAATGCTGACAGGCATGATCCGGGGTTATCCCCATTCTTAATCTGGCCTTGTTTTGAAACAGTTTATAATCATTCATTCGGTCCTTTGGCATTTCAGCCGCCACCTCTGCTAAAGGTCCACCGACCTGTGGCCTCAATTCTACCATGTACTGGTCTTCAGGGATGCTGTACCCAAGACAGGCTCTTTCAAAATTTTCCAAGAAGGCCTTGGTGTCATTACCTGCCTTGTAGGTGGGAAATTTCCTGTGCTGTGGAAGAATCATTGGTGCAGGGTTGTTAGGATTGGCTGTGTTTTGTTGCTTAGCCTTTTCTAATTCCATGGCCTGTCGGTGGGTCTCCCTCTGGATTTCTATCTGTCTTCTGTAGGCTGCCTCTTCTTCTTGTTGTTTCCTTCTGTGGGCCACCTCTTCTTCTTGTAGTTTTCTTTTGTGGGCTGCCTCTTCTTCTTCTTGTTTCCTTCTGTGGGCCACCTCTTCTTCTTGTTGTTTTCTTTTGTGGGCTGCCTCTTCCTTGGCTAGTTCTGTATTAATTAGTTCCATCCGTCTCCTATGTTCATTATCTTTGTCCATGGCTTGTTGCCGTGCTCGCTCCTGTTTCACGCTTTCCTTGGAACTCATGGTTCCTGCTTTCTTGTGCTGAGGCGCCCTCTGGTGTTTACTGCCTTAAATGCAGGCTCTGTGTTGCCTCCTGGGGTCTGCCTAGCAACAGTGCCTTTTTTTTTCTAGCTAATCTTTTAAATGTAAAGTAAACCAGAAAAACCACTTTATTTGCATGTGTGTTGTGCTGGATACTTAACTATCAATCAGAGTGCTATAGTATAACAAAAGACCCTTAATAGTTCCTTGCTTAATATGCAAGCTACTGCAAGGAGAGAACAGGGAAAAAAAATTCTCTCTGGTTCCTTTTAAAACCAAACCCTCTCTGCTTAAAAGCCCCTAGCAGAGAAAAGAAAAATATAATATTCCTACTGGCTTCTGGATTCTATCTTTCCCACAATGCTGCACACCATGTCATAACATTTCTTCCCAGATCTGGACCTTAGCGTCCAAAATATGGGTGTTAGCATGAAAACCTCCAAGCTTAGTTACCAGCTTGGACCTGGTAATTGCTGCCACCAGCTAGGAATTATACAGTGCCAAGCTCACTGTGGTCTCCCCAAAACCTTCCCTGGGGGGACCCCCAGACTCAGATGCCTTGAGTCTTACAACAAAGGGAAATACCCCCCTCCACTTGTTTCCTTGTTACTTCCTCCCAGGCTCCCCTCCTGGACGACCCTAGGAGATTCCCTGCTTCCAGTCCTGGAAACACAAGTACCGAGAGATCTAATCTCTCTTCCCCCCACCCAGAAGGTATGCAAAGTCAGGCTTAGTAAATCTAACACAAAGAGATTTTCCCCCGACTTCTTCCTCCTACCAATTCCCTGGTGAGCTGCAGACTCAATTCCCTGGAGTCCCCACTAAAGAAAAACTCCAACAGGTCTTAAAAAGAAAGCTTTATATAAAAAGAGAGAAAAAGACAATAAAAATAGTCTCTGTATAAAGGTGACAATATATAGAGGGTCAATTGCTTAAGAAAAATAATGAATAAACAGCCTTATTCCAAAAGAATACAATTTAAAACATTCCAGCAACTACACACATGTAAATACAAAAGCAAACAATATAAACCTATTGTCTTACTATCCTTGTACTTACAACTTGGAAACAGAAGATTAGAAAGCCAGGAGATAGAAAAATCAC
The DNA here is from genome assembly GCF_025201925.1 of Gopherus flavomarginatus. Classification (NCBI taxonomy): domain Eukaryota; kingdom Metazoa; phylum Chordata; order Testudines; family Testudinidae; genus Gopherus; species Gopherus flavomarginatus. The sequence continues at coordinate 185,348,541 of NC_066617.1, forward strand.
TCTCAGAGCCGAGAGGGTCAGATCCAAGACAAAGAACAAAGAACTCACACCCCAAAACTTCCCTCCACCCAGATTTGAAAAAGTCATGTTTCCTGATTGGTCCTCTGGTCAGGTGTTTCAGGTTACTGTTGTTATCCCTTTACAGGTAAAAGAACATGAACCCTTAGCTATCTGTTTATGACACTGAGAAAATGTGTGTATCTATTGGAGGAGGAAAACAGTGCTGTGCCCCTTCACTCCCCATTTCCCTCCCCCTATCAAAACACTACCACAGGGATAATGTGCACCACTGAATGATTTTTAAATACTATCTCAGAAATAGTAAATCATAAAGAAATGCATTGTCTAGAGTATCACTGCTATTATGAAATTAGATTAATTAAATATCAGATGCATGAATGAATGTATTTGAGATTACAGACAGGTCTGACATGGCCTATTGATCTGAAAGCCCTATTTGTAGCTTGAGCTCTTTATATCTTTATAGTTATGTGTGTGTTTTTGTTTTTAATCATAGCAGCAGAGGATTTTTTAATTTTGTTTTCATTTTCTTAGATGTTCAAAATAGGAGAGGAGAATATCTCAACTCCCTGCCAGGCAATGCAGCAGCAAATTGATTTTAAGCAGATGTCCACTAGGAACACACCAAATTTAATTTATATTTCAAAATGCCTCCTGACTCTCTTGGCAAAAGATAACCTGACTTGGGAACAAGAATCTCACATTTATTTTTTCCTCTTCATTCATTAGAGGTTCCCACTACACTGGGTGGTGATCAGAAACACTGCGTGTGGTCTTGTATAATTATATCAAATGGAATGTAAGCCTGCTGGTTGGAATGCTGAATGGATGAATATTAATTCAATGATCAAAAAGAAAACAAATCTGTCATAAAATAACCTATTCACAACAATAAATTAAACCTCCCATTGATTTCAGTGGTCTTAGGTTAGGCCATAATTCAATAGACATGGTTCTATTGAAAATTGTACTGTTCTAAACATAGAAATATTTGACTTAATCAGAATTCAGACTTAATCAGAATTCAGACTTTCAATAGACAATACACTTTCTCACATCCTCACCAATATCAGTCACACAAGAAGATCACAATGACTACTTCAAATGATAGAAGCTTTTTTCCTGTATACATTAGATATCTGTGATGTAATATTTAAAAAAAAATTAAAATAGACTTCAGTTTTCAGTAAATGTGAATGACATCTCATCAGCTATCTCTCAATATGAGGATGTCTGACAGGGGAAAGTCATTGATGAGACTTAAGATGGCTGAGGAGTCTACAGGTTTTTCTACATATATGAGAGGTAGTTGTTTGGAGAGAGGATGCTGGCCAGGATGCTGTACCTTTCCTTCTGCCTCTGCTGTTTCTCAGCCTCTTGAGCATGTGACATCTTACAATGACATCTAAGAAGAATCTGTGTATAATAATTATCCTTCTGTGTCACCTTTCATCTGAGTATCCCAAAACACTAATTTATTTTAAATCTTAGAACATCCCTGCATACTAGAGAAAAGATACATAAGAATTACATTCCCCACCAATTAAATACAGCAGCTGTTCAACAAAGGTTTGGAATAGGCACTGAAGAAGAAGAATATATTCAGTTTAAACTTGATTGCGGATTTAGGTAGGCAGATTAAAATTATGGAATTTGGATAAATATAAAGTCCCTAGGCCAAGATTTTCAAAAGCAACCAGAGGTTTCTGCATGACTCACATTTTGGGTGCACAATTTGAAACAACTTAAAGGGGATTCACTTACAGATGATGGTGCTTAGTGTTTTCTGAAAATCTGACTTTATAGTGTCTTAAGTTGGATGAACAAAAATTAAGGCATCTAAAATCACTGCTCGCTTTTGAAAATCTTGGTCAAAGCCCTGCCTTGAAGCACTTAAATTTGAAACAGAAAAAAACTAGTTAAAGGACCAGTGGAAGGATGCAGCCTAAAAGCAAAATAATTGAACAATGATATTTATCATGAGTCATCTTGCCATGGCTTCCACTATGAACCCCCTTTTTGGCAGAGGTTTTATTGCTTATGATTGTAATTTTTGTTATGACTTTTTTGTTGGTAGGACAAATATTTCATGAATCCCATAAATAAGTGTATTGTGGAGATGCTTGAAGGAAGAGAGATTGGAGTCAAGGTGGACCAGGTCAGGAAGCAAATTACAAGTATAGATTGCTGGGGGAAAGGTATGGGAATGGGAGAGATGATCAAGGTAAGTAGGTGTATCTGAATTTAAGAAGGTGACAAGTGACTGAAGAGAAATAGGGGCCTGATAGAAAGCGCATTAAAGTCAATAGGAGACTTTATATACTTTGATTCAGGCTCTTGTGAGCAGAAAGGTAGGCAAAAATTGCACTTAGTTGTGCAGAGGCACAACTTAGTGCAAGATCCTTATTGCAATTCAGAATGTAAGAGGAAGCAAGTGAATGGTGGACCAAGTTTACGAAAAATCCACTTATGAGAACAAACAACCTTGTTTTTACCCCTCCTTCAGGACATGGTATCTCCATTAACACAGCAACCACTGAAACAGGCTGTGACATTGGGTCAGTACTGGTTGAACAACGAGTGAAACTGAATCATAGACATCAACTTCTCTACCAAGAAGGTTTTCCTCCACTCTAGTAATACTCCAGCCCCACTTGTTTTGCTTGCAAGATGTGGCTGAGTTTCAGCATAAGTCCTTGATCCTGCAAAAACCTTAGCATGTGCTTAGTTGTAATGACATGAGCAGTCACATTGGGTATGTCTAAACGGCAATTAAAAGCCTTTGACTGGCCTGTTTTGGCTGATTCAGGCTTGAAGGGTTTGGGTTTACTGGGCTGTTTAATTGCAGTGTAGATGTTTGGGCTGGGCTGGAGCCTGGGTTCTCAGACCTTCTGAGGTGGGAGGGTCCCAGAGCTCAGGCTGCAACATGAGCCCAAATGTCTACACCATAGTTGAATATCCCTGTCATAACATATTCCCAGATTTGGACTTTAGCGTCCAAAATATGGGTGTTAGCATGAAAACCTCCAAGCTTAGTTACCAGCTTGGACCTGGTAAAGCTGCCACCACCCAAAAAATTAGAGTGTTTTGGGGCACTCTGGTCCCCCGAAAAACCTTCCCTGGGGACCCCAAGACCCAAATTCCTTGAGTCTCACAACAAAGGGGAATAAACCATTTCCCTTCCCCCTCCTCCTTCCAGGTGTTCCCTCCCTGGGTTCCTGGAGAGATATACAGAAGCAAGCTCCGTGAATCTAAACAGAGGGACTCCACCCTCCCTATTTCCAGTCCTGGAAACACAAGTACCGAGAGCCAATCTCTCCCCCACCCTCCCTTCTCCCAGAGGGAATGCAAAGTCAGGCTAGTAAATCTAACACAGATTTTCCCCCGGACTTCTTCCTCCCACCAATTCCCTGGTGAGCTACAGACTCAATTCCCTGGAGTCCCCCACTAAAGAAAAACTCCAACAGGTCTTAAAAAGAAAGCTTTATGTAAAAAGAAAGAAAAAATACATAAAAATGGTCTCTCTGTATTAAGGTGACAAATACAGGGTCAATTGCTTAAAAGAAATATGAATAAACAGCCTTATTCAAAAAGAACACACTTCAAAACACTCCAGCAAGTACACACATGTAAATACAAAATAAAAACCATATAAATCACTATCTTATCTTTTGTACTTACAACTGGGAAACAGAAGATTAGAAAAGCAGGAGGCAGAAAAATCCTCTCATAGCCGAGAGAGTACAGGCAGAAGACCAATAACAAAGGACTCACACACAAACTTCCCTCCACCCAGATTTGAAAAAGTCTTGTTTCCTGATTGGTTCTCTGGTCAGGTGTTTCAGGTTACTCCTTTCCAGGTAAAAGAACATTAACCCTTAGCTATCTGTTTATGACAATCCCTATAGTCTGAGCCTCATGAGCCCAACTCAGCTGGCAAGGACCAGTTGCATGTGTCTAATTGCAGTTTAGACACACCCATTGACTTAATGGAACGGTTCAAGTAAGTACAGATAAGCCCTTGCATAAGTCTTTGTAGGATTGGGTTTGAAATGGTGGACTGCAGGGAAAGCTTCCCGAAAAAATTATGCAATTGAGATTCTTATATAAATAAAGATTTAAGTCAGTTTGTAGTATTTTCCGCTAATTTCTGATTTTTTACACTTCTTATGATATCAATTAGTGATATCTGAATTTATTCTCCCATAATAGTTTGCCATTTCTAAAATAAATATTTCAATTTTTCAACTGATGACCACTATCTGGACACAAACTTGAACTTTATTAACATTATCACTGAAAGAAATTAAAGCAATGTGCAAAACATTGATAACTCTCTACATATTTAGCTTATTTGACAAAATAAACTTTACAAGCATAGCACTCAGCTATGGAAAAGAATGAGAACCAACTTTACCGTGTAAACATAAATTTATACATTCATAGCTGAATGCATACAAAGTAATTAGTCTACTGTCTAAATAATGCATGTTTTAAAAACGGCACGTGTTGCCTTGAGAGGAATTCCTTACTACTTGAATTTAGTTTTAGACAAGTTGTGCTATGAATAATATAAAGGGATTTTAAACACTACATAGGGGACAATTTTCAAACCTGATGCATTGATTGTGTCTGCAAAAATGCATATAATCTCATTGTGCATATGCAAAAAAAAAAAAAACCCAACCGTACATCCACAATCCAGTATTTTTGTGTGAAAACATGGCAATATCATGTGCAGACAAATAGACATGTAATTGAATGTGGTGCATGTATATCAGAGATGGCTCCAAATATCCATGAAAATGGTTCTGAATCCCTAATTTGGATACCTTTCTGAGTTTATAGCCCAAACCTATCTCTGTAACCACCTTAATCCAAGTTCCCCAGACTTGGGAAAAAAGGCTGTACCCAGAGTTTGAGAGCCAAAGTCCCTGAATGTTCAAATCTGATCATTTTGGTTTGTCCAGTTAAAGATATAAAATTGAGTTTCAGATTTGGGATTCATTACTGGAGGTTTGATTCATTAATGCAAATGCAGAGTGATGGAAAAGACCTCACTGGCTGATTCACATTTTTATGGTTTTAATTGCATCTCTTTGAATATTGAATTAATACTTTAAGGATTTTTTATTAAATACTTAAATCAACATCAAAAACAACAAAATATAACAAATGAAACAAACAAACAAAAATATTACAAAAGGTATGTCCTGATTCCACAAAGCCAGGAAATTCAGTAAATGATAATCAGTTTTAATACACCTTGTTTGACGCATACCTTTATATTTTTGAGAAGGAGTCTTGCATTACAAAATGACAACTGTTTGTTTATATAACTTGGAATGATGGATTTTGTGTGTGTAAACATATCTCTAATTCTATTAATGTGTATACCATATGATATATTATAGATAGCTATCGTCTATATTTACAAGAAGTGTACTTTCTACGTCTAAATCTAAATTAAATGGCAGTGGGCTGATAAAAAAATAGGTAAGGATCCTGAAACAAATTGCCTCTGAAATAGATTTCTAATTTGTAAGACTTATCAGTATCTCACATCTAGTGGGGAAGGCGAAATATGAAATAACTATTAAATTTATATCTCAGCAATTACAAAATGGAGTTTCTGTATCTATAGTACATAAGATGACTGTTCTGAGATGCCTGTAAACCCAAGGAATCTGTAGTTTGATCATTTGGGAATTTGCTATCACATTCAGGGCAATATTTCTCATCAGTGGGGCAAAGAGGTTCACAGTTATTATCATAAGTAGTCCCATTACCTGCTCACACAAGTAAATGCTCACCAGTGAGAGTAAGGATGGCAGAATCTGGCCTGGGGAGAATTAATAGATAAACTCACTGCACTTTTAACAATTATATTTCTTAAGTCACAGAGAACCTGAGAGAGACTGAATGCGTGAAGACTATCAAATGTCATACCAGTCTTCAAAAACAGAAAGAGCAGGAATCCTGGCAATTGCATCCGCAGTTTAAATAATGCCACACATTAATAAAAATGAAATGTTGCCAAACTTTTAGAGGATAATGAAACTATGAAAACTAAGCACAATACCATGAATAGTTTTTATAGAGAATAAATTCTGGCTGACAAACTTGACTTGTTAAAATAGAATTATCAAAGTAGTGGAAGAATAGAAAGTGATAAATATAATATTTATTTTAATAAAGTATGTCATATCTGTCTTTCAAAATCCTGAAAAATAATGTAAATGACTTGGATATGGGCTCGGTAATGTCTATGGAAAGTTGGCTGAAAGAACTAAGTACAATAAATGTAAATTGTTGGAAGGGAGTGTCTAGTGGGGTTGGAGTTAAGATTGATCATATCTAACACCTTCATTAAAGTTTCTGGAAAAGAGAGTAAACAGTATATTATTGAACATTGTACATAATATTGGTAAGAGCTGTGAACACTATTATGGGAATTGTAATAACATAAGTGCCTGCAGCATCTTCACCTACTCTAAAGATAAGCTTTTGGGACAAGAAGTGGGAAAGCTTGGAAATGAGCTCTGAAGTTGTAAAGGTCCATGCACTGGACACCTTCTAGTAACAAGCTTCCCCAATCTAATCTTCCCAGCTATTAAATTCCTCCTTATCCTTGGTGGAAAGGGGCACATACTTTCCCAGCTGTTAACCCTCAGTCAGAACATCTGACAGCAAAATTTGTGTTCCATAATACACAGGAAGGCCATGCTGTATCACTATATTTGTGCAAATCTTTCACCATGAGAATTTCACATATCATGGGCAGAGAAGGCAATTCAATTTCTATTCATTCCCTATTACGATACTAGTCATTCAGCATGATTTCTACCACTTTACTGCTTTAATTTATATTTCTCCCCACTCCTCTTTCTCAACCCATTAACCAAGGAATCTAACTGTAGAAAGCAAATATCACGTACTGTAATTCAGTGCAAACTAAGACCCTCTCTCAGTGCAATAATTAGGTCTTTCTCTTTTGTATGGATAGGAGGTAGGAGAGGTGCATGCTGGAAATTTGCAACTGCATCTTTCAGTTGACACATGTTAAAATGACATAAAGTAGAGAAAATGAGCTTTGTCACTAATACAAACTTGTTACTCTCATAATCCAGTATTATTAGTGGGATAACAGGGGAACTGCTCTGCTTTACAAAGCAATCATCTCTTTCTCAGTGGAAAGAGATTGCTGTTGCTATTGCTGAGAGAAAAGAGAGCCCCATATTATCTCTTAGACTCTTCTCTCAAGCAAAAAATAAACTCTGTTCAAATCCGTACAGTAAAAAGGCAGTAGCATACCCGGTTTGCAGGCCAATTTAGGAAGCTGAATCTAAAATCACACCATACTTCCCCAGACATATCAACCGTGCTATGGAAATTTGCATCATAAGGCTCTTCCTGCCCTCCATCATTAGGTTTGCTAGAAAGATAGAGATAGAAAATATCACTGTGGCACCAAAGATTAGCTCAGTGGTATTTTACATTGAGAAGTGAGGAGTTGGATCCCCACACTTTATGCCTTAAGACTGGATCGTATGCGCCACACATGAAACTGAAACGAAGGTTATGATACATGACTTAAAGAGCTTGCAATGCAAGGACCAAGTTCTGCAAAGACTTATGCATATGTTTAACTTTTATTCACTGTGAATAGTATCGTTGAACTCACAGAGCTACTCAGAGTGCGTAAAGTTCAGTGTGTGCCTATGTATTTGCAGAATTGGGGAATAAGGACCTGATTCAAAACGTACTGAAGTCAGTGGGAGTTTGTCCATTAATTTCAATAAGCTTTGGATCAGGCCTTAGTGTTGTGTCTATAATAGAAAAATTAGTAACCTATTCCAGCAACGAGCAATATCCAGCAATGATTAAATTGTGTTATTGCTAGAATAAGGATATACATGTCTATTGTAGAAAGAGCATAAAGGACAAAGATCAGATAGGAATGGACATGGAAAAGCTTGGGGACATGATGAGTATAGTTAGGGCTGGCCAGAAAACAGCAATTCTGTTTCCTGAAAAAAATTCAAGATTTCAACATTCAACTTCATTCTAATGTGGAATGAAAATTAGACGTTCAGAAATTTTTTAATGGTGGGGGGAAGACCCCAGAATAGCCAGTAGCCTGGTGCATAGGGCACTCACCTTCCAAATCAGGAATGGAGTTGAACATAGGTTTCCCACCTCCTAGTTGAGTGTCCTAAAGTTAGTCTCATTTTTTTGACTCAATAAATATTTATTTATACAAACTGGAACAGCTCTAAAGGAGAGCTAGAGAAAGACCCTTGAACCTGGGTCCTCCTGGTGAGTCCCCTATTGTAAAAACATAAGAATTGCCATATTGGGTCAGACCAATGGTCCATCTAGCCTGTCTTCTAACAGTGGCCAATGCCAGGTGCTTCTGAGGAAATGAACAGAACAGGTAATCATCTAGTGATCCAGCCCCTGTCCACCATTCCTAGCTTCTGGCAGTCAGAGGCTACAGATGCCCAGATCATGGGGTTCCATCCCTGACTATTTTGGCTAATAGCCATTTATGGACCTGTCCTCTAGGAACTTATCTAATTCTTTTTTGAACTCCATTGTACATTTGGACTTCACAATGTCCCCTGGCAACAAGTTCCACGGGTTGTCTGTGAGTTGTGTGAAATATTACCTTCAGTTTGTTTTAAATCTGCTTCCTATTAATTTCATTGGGTGACTCCAGATTCTTGTGTTATGTGAAGGAATATATACCACTTTCTCCACACCAGTCATGATTTTGTAGACCTCTATCATATATCCTATTAGTTGTCTCTCTTCTAAACTGGGTGTTTTTTAATCTCTCATACGGAAGCTGTTTTATACCCTTAATCATTTTTGTTGCCCTTCTCTGTACCTTTACCAATTCTAATATATCTTTTTGAGGTGAGGCAACCAGCAGTATTCAAGCAGTGGGTGTACCAGAGATTTATATAGTGGCATTATGATATTTTCTGTCTTGGTATCTATCATTTTCTTAATGGTTCCTAATATTCTGGTAGCATTTTTGACTGCCACTTCACACTGAGCGGATGTTTTAAGACCGCTCGGCTATTCTGGTGTCTTTTTCTCCTGTGTGTTATGACCAGAAATTCCATCCTCAACCTTTGAAATATTTGAAAAAATTAGGAAGTTTCTATGCAATATTTTGGTTTGGACAAAACTGATTTTTCATCAAAAAATTTTCAACGATGTGAAGTTCTGATGGGGATTTACAGTTGGAAGAAGTGGAGCTTAAGAAGAGATTTGAGTGTATTTAGATTTATAAAATGTTCATCTATCCCATCCTCCCTGTGGGCACCAACTATACAAATTTATATTCACAATATAATTTATTTATATAATGATTTACTCATACTTCAAAGAACAGATAAATATCTACCAGAAAATATAATAAAATAGCCTGTCACTCTTAGCAAACATAAACATGCTCCATCTCCTAAGCTTAAGGAAAAATGTGGCTTTTCAGCATACCTGGGAAGTTAATGGTAAAAAAATTTCAAAGCTGAGTCCACTTCATGGAAATATCCTGCCACCAGTTATCTTCCTTTAAAATCAAGAGGGTTACAGCTGAATAGTTTGCTTTGTTTTGTTTTACTCATTTTTAACTAATTGAAAGTAATACAATTGTTTTTTCCCCAAGAGCATAATTAGCTCATGGAACTCATTGCCAAATTGTCATTGAGTCCTAGAGGCTAGTTGGATTCAAAACATGTTTTTGTTTCATTTTGCTGAGGATGCACTCACAGTTAAATTGCAGGCGATCATGCCTATTTCTGTTCTATCATAGCACAAACCACAGCGGAATAGAACCATCGGTCTGTTTTGTACATACATTAACTGTGGAAAACATGCAGATTGGAATATTGGTGAATTAGTGATTAAAAATTGGGTTGCCAATACCAGTCAAACAAATATGCTGGTTTTGTTCACAAACATACTCATGAAATCTGTTTGCTATAATTACTCAGCACTTCTGCCCAGAGGCAAAGCACACAACTATTTATTTATTGGCGGGGGGGATGGAAATGTAGTAATTGGCGTCTACTTGCTTATTTAAGTATAAGTGAGAGAGAAGACCACTTTGGAGCAGAAAGTAGTAAGCATTGACCCATCCCTCTTAAAGTTCTAAATACGTTTTAAAATGGATACAGGATAAATAATAGTGATGGCCCTGTGGTCAAACTGAAGTTTTCAATGTTACCCCACATCAGAGATCAGCTTTATTTCTAATTTCAGACCTCCTTAGTTCTTAAGTCAGCATCTATGCACTTCTAGTGTGTGTTTTTTTCTCTCCTTTCCTGTGACTCCATGGGTCAAACAATGTTGTTTTTGGCCCTAAGGGTCAACATATTTATGTGGCCCGTTAGTTTAAAAAAAAAGACAAAATCAACCAGAACTGACACATGACATGTAATGCACATGTGTTTGATGAAATGCAGTCCTGGTGCTATATTTTAAAAAGGTAGTTTATATACACATTTTTGTTGCTCATATATTATGCAATAAATCCTGTGAATTGAAATTAGTTCTGTCCCATCATTTTTAGAGCTGAGTGAGGTGTTATACTGATGCAAAACCGTCCAGCTAGAACTTGAATATATACAGTACTAAAGTTCTGAGATAAAATGAGAACAAAGGACTTTTGCAATGTCTGAATCATAAAAAGCAGCTCAGTTCTCATTTATGCCTCAATCCTTTTTATTTTTCCTGCTAAGTTCCTTAAGTTTGCATCTACAGGAGACATGCGCAGAGTAATATAGATGGGATACCACTTACTTATTCAACCTAAGTAATAAGGAACCTGAAAAAAAATAATTAATTTTCTTCTTCAATTTATACAATTTGTATACATTTGAAAAACAGATACTAGTAAAATTGGAAACATCTTTCCCAGAGCTAGTCCTTAAATCGGGTTGCTGAGATTAAAACATTCAGATGCCTGCAATGCTTGCCCTGGCTCATCAGGTACTTTGTGGCCATCCATTATATCTTTGATTTTTTAAAAAAAAAATTATTTAATTGAAAGTTGTTTGTTGAAGAGTAAGATGAGAATCTGTTGGGAGGGAATAAGGAGACAGGATTTGTTGCAGCTCACCTTTCTTTACTCGCTGCTTGCTCTTTGTTCCTTCTTGCAGCTCCCTTCATTTCCGTTAATAATCCAGTAATCCAACATTAGCAGTTTAAAGGAACATATGAGTGAACCGTCTGACCTTCTAAATAAATAACACAACACTTTCCAAGCTATATGCAGAAGCTGAGTTAATGCAGGCAGGAGCTTGCAGGAGTGAGATTCTACCTCTTAAGGAAAAAGGCAGTAGTAGCACTTTGCCTGTTTGCCTTCATTGCAGTGACTCTTCTTCCCAAAATACAGGATAGTGATAGTGCTCTGTCCACTTATCTGCATTTTACCTGGGGATATTGCCATTTACCAAGTGGCTTTCTAGAATAAACTAGCTGAATTAGTAATTTAAATGGCCCTATATTGTGAGTTTAAATCTGACACAAACTTTCAGTGCGTGCAATGACACATCACAATGTATTCACGCAGCCTTGCAATGCAGCATTGTCATATGACACCGATGACCAAATTTGTGAGCTCTCTTTCCTCTTTAACCATTAGATATATGGTGCTTTCAAATATGTGTCATCAGATTATTTTGCATTCTAGGGAAGAACATAGTGTTCATACAAACAAGCTAAAGGGCCTGATTCCCAGGTCCATTATGGCAGATATATGCCAATATATTGGCATAAAGGTACCCTGGAGCCAAGTTACCAGAGAGTGGAAGATTCCCCTTGCTATAGCAACTCGTATAGGGCAATTCCTCTGGTGTTCTGTTTTCGGCATACATACAGAGGTTAGATATTAGCCAGACAATAGCCTTGTGGAAGGCTGCAGTGTAACATTACTTTATTTCTCAAAATACAGAACAAGAACCCTGAAACAGATTAACAGACAAAGCAGGCTGCTCCCTAAAACAGAGAGGCATAATTCAATGCACCTTACTTTAGGTTGACTCGCTGAAGACCTGGCTTTGAGCCATAGAGTCCCCTACCCTGCAAATAGTACCATAGTTTTTAAAGGGGTGGCTTGTAATTTATACACAGTTTTCCATACACCGCATGGGAGAAGTAGCCATGTCACCAGCAATATCTGGCTGCAACAGCCCATTAGAGCTTTTGGAAGTTAGGATAGATTGAATCAGGCAGTTCTGATCTTTACTGGGCACTGGGATGGTGCAGAACTGGCCTTAGTATCGGGGCACAACAGCTGAGATTCTGGGACAATACATTTAGTTATGGAGTGAGATTTTGAAAAGTGCATAAGTCCTATTTTCTAAAGTAAGGTAAAGACTATTAGAAGCTTAGGGCTAGATTTGCAAAGGTATTTAGGCCCAATGGGAGTTAGGCTATTTTATAAATTTCATTAGGTACCTAAAATGCTATTGTAAGTCTGGCCTCTAAGCCTTATTGAAAGTCAGACCCTTCATAGACTCATAGACTCAGACTCTAGGACTGGAAGGGACCTCGAGAGGTCATCGAGTCTAGTCCCCTGCCCTCATGGCAGGACCAAATACTGTCTAGACCATCCCTAATAGACATTTATCTAACCTACTCTTAAATATCTCCAGAGATGGAGATTCCACAACTTCCCTAGGCAATCTATTCCAGTGTTTAACTACCCTGACAGTTAGGAACTTTTTCCTAATGTCCAACCTAAATCTTCCTTGCTGCAGTTTAAGCCCATTGCTTCTTGTTCTATCATTGGAGGCTAAGGTGAATAAGTTCTCTCCCTCCTCCTGATGACACCCTTTTAGATACCTGAAAACTGCTATCATGTCCCCTCTCAGTCTTCTCTTTTCCAAACTAAACAAACCCAATTCCTTCAGCCTTCCTTCATAGGTCATGTTCTCAAGACCTTTAATCATTCTTGTTGCTCTTCTCTGGACCCTCTCCAATTTCTCCACATCTTTCTTGAAATGCGGTGCCCAGAACTGGACACAATACTCCAGTTGAGGCCTAACCAGCGCAGAGTAAAGCAGAAGAATGACTTCTCGTGTCTTGTTTACAACACACCTGTTAATGCATCCCAGAATCATGTTTGCTTTTTTTGCAACAGTATCACACTGTTGACTCATATTAAGCTTGTGGTCTACTATGACCCCTAGATCTCTTTCTGCCATACTCCTTCCTAGACAGTCTCTTCCCATTCTGTATGTGTGAAACTGATTGTTCCTTCCTAGGTGGAGCACTTTGCATTTATCTTTATTGAACTTCATCCTGTTTACCTCAGACCATTTCTCCAATTTGTCCAGATCATTTTGAATTTTGACCCTGTCCTCCAAAGCAGTTGCAATCCCTCCCAGTTTGGTATCGTCCGCAAACTTAATAAGCGTACTTTCTATGCCAACATCTAAATAGTTGATGAAGATATTGAACAGAACCGGTCCCAAAACAGACCCCTGCGGAACCCCACTTGTTATACCTTTCCAGCAGGATTGGGAGCCATTAACAACTACTCTCTGAGTATGGTTATCCAGCCAGTTATGCAACCACCTTATAGTAGCCCCATCTAAATTGTACTTTCCTAGTTTATCTATAAGAATATCACGTGAGACCGTATCAAATGCCTTACTAAAGTCTAGGTATATCACATCCACCGCTTCTCCCTTATCCACAAGGCTCGTTATCCTATCAAAGAACGCTATCAGATTAGTTTGACACCATTTGTTCTTTACAAATCCATGCTGGCTATTCCCTATCACCTTACCACCTTCCAAGTGTTTGCAGATGATTTCTTTGATTACCTGCTCCATTATCTTCCCTGGCACAGAAGTTAAACTAACTGGTCTGTAGTTTCCTGGGTTGTTTTTATTTCCCTTTTTATAGATGGGCACTATATTTGCCCCCTTCCAGTCTTCTGGAATCTCCCCTGTCTCCCATGATTTCCCAAAGATAATAGCTAGAGGCTCAGATACCTCTTCTATTAACTCCTTGAGTATTCTAGGATGCATTTCATCAGGCCCTGGTGACTTGCAGGCATCTAACTTTTCTAAGTGATTTTTTACTTGCTCTTTTTTTATTTTATCTTCTAAACCTACCCTCTTCCCGTAAGCATTCACTATATTAGACATTCCTTCAGACTTCTCAGTGAAGACCGAAACAAAGAAGTCATTAAGCATCTCTGCCATTTCCAAGTCTCCCGTTACTGTTTCCCCCTCCTCATTGAGCAGTGGGCCTACCCTGTCCTTAGTCTTCCTCTTGCTTCTAATGTATTGATAAAAAGTCTTCTTGTTTCCCTTTATTCCCATAGCTAGTTTGAGTTCATTCTGTGCCTTTGATTTTCTAATCTTGCCTCTGCATTCCTGTGTTATTTTCCTATATTCATCCTTCGTTGTCTGACCTAGTTTCCATTTTTTATATGACGCCTTTTTATTTTGTAGGTCACGCAAGATCTCAAGGGTAAGCCAGGGTGGTCTTTTGCCACATTTTCTATCTTTCCTAACCATTGGAATAACTTGCTTTTGGGCCCTTAATAGTGTCCCTTTGAAAAACTGCCAACTTTCCTCACTTGTTTTTCCCCTCAGTCTTAATTCCCATGGGACCTTACCTATCAGCTCTCTGAGCTTACCAAAATCCGCCTTCCTGAAATCCATTGTCTCTATTCTGCTGTACTCCCTTCTACCCTTCCTTAGAATTGCAAATTCTATGATTTCATGATCACTTTCATCCAAGCTTCCTTCTACTTTCAAATTCTCAACAAGTTCCTCCCTATTTGTTAAAATCAAGTCTAGAACAGCTTCCCCCCTAGTAGCTTTTTCAACTTTCTGAAATAAAAAGTTGTCTGCAATGCAGTCCAAGAACTTATTGGATAGTCTGTGCCCCGTGGTGTTATTTTCCCAACATATATCTGGATAGTTGAAGTCCCCCACCACCACAAAATCTTGGGCTTTGGATGATTTTGTTAGTTTGAAAAAAGCCTCATCCACCTCTTCCACCTGATTAGGTGGCCTGTAGTAGACTCCCAGCACGACATCACCTGTGTTTTTTACCCCTTTTAGCCTAACCCAGAGACTCTCCACACTTCCGTCTCCTATGTCCATCTCCACCTCAGTCCAAGTGTGTACATTTTTAATATATAAGGCAACACCTCCTCCCTTTTTCCCCTGTCTATCCTTCCTGAGCAAACTATACCCATCCACACCAACATTCCAATCGTGTGTATTATCCCACCAAGTTTCAGTAATGCCAATAATGTCATAGTTGTATTTATTTATTAGCACTTCCAGTTCCTCCTGCTTATTACCCATACTTCTTGCATTTGTATACAGGCATCTAAGATACTGGTTTGATCTTGCCTCCCAGCTTTGCCCTGACCCTCCTTCTTCTCTGCCATTATAGCCCATGCTCCCTCCTGTTTCCAACCCATCTCCCAGGTCTTGTTCCCCACTTACCTGTGGGCTTCGCTCACCTGTCCCCGTCGAATCTAGTTTAAAGCCCTCCTTACTAGGTTAGCCAGTCTGTGCACAAATAAGGCCTTTCCCCTCTTCGAAAGGTGAACGCCATCTGTTCCTAGCAGTCCTTCCTCAAATAGCATCCCGTGGTCGAGGAAGCCAAAGCCCTCCTGGCGACACCATCTTCGCAGCCAGGCATTCACCTCCACAATGCATCTGTCTCTGCCCGGACCCCTACCTTCAACAGGAAGAATCGAAGAGAATACCACCTGCGCTCCAAACTCCTTAACTCATACTCCCAGAGCCCTGTAGTCACTCTTGATCTGCTCAGTGTCACACCTCGCAGTATCATTTGTGCCCACATGGATGAGTAGCATGGGGTAGTAGTCAGAAGGCCGGATAATCCTCGACAATGCCTCTGTAACATCTCAGATACGGGCCCCTGGCAGGCAGCATACCTCCCGGGATGAACGGTCAGGGCGACAGATGGGTGTCTCCGTCCCCCTCAGCAGAGAGTCTCCAACCACCACTACCCTACGTTTCTTATCAGTGGTGGCAGCAGACCTCCCAGCCTTAAGGGTACGAGGCTTCACCTCCTTAACTGTTGGGGGTGATTCCTTCTCTCCTGTATCAAGAAGAGCATAACGGTTATCTTTTACCACAGCAGGAGGGTTCGCAGCAGCGGTGGAGCACTGCCTGCTGCTAGAAGTAACCAGCTGGCTGTGTCCACCCTGAGCCTCCTCCTCCACTGGTGTGTCAGACACACCCTGAGGCATCTCCTCCTCCACTGTTGTGTCAGTAGTCCTGTCAACTGGGACAGCTACGTCAGCTGTCTCCACATGGATACTGTCCAGGAATTGCTCATGGATATGGATGTTCCTCAGCCTAGCCACCTCCTCCTGTAGCTCTCCCACCTGCTGCCTGAGAGATTCCACCAGTAGGCACCTTTCACATTGGATGCCACTCCCAGCCTGGATATCAGGAAGTGGAAATTGCAAATTACAGTCTTTGAAAGCCCACACCAGAATCTGGGTAAAAGCATCCATGCTTTGGTGCTCTGTCTGGCTACAGGCGCAGGTGGAGGAGACAGAAGCAGTGCTGGCACAGGTGTTGCGAGTCCTCCTCACCATTGTAAGCCTCCCTCTGTCAAACTCTCTCAAATTCCCGTCTACAGCTCCCTGTCGGCTCTGCTCTGCTGTAAACAGTAAGGTTTTGGATGTGGCTCGGTTTATAGGCTCAGGGGACCAATGGGTCACAGATGAGACCGACAAGGGACCCCCCTTCCCTTTCTACCCCCCTTCCAAACTCCCTTGCAAAACTCCCTGTTAGCAGCTCCTGGTCGCTAAGCTCCCTGGTCGCTTGTGCGCAGCTTTATAAAGCCTTGGCCTGAGTGAATGCCCCGCCCACTGGTTAAGGCTCAGCCAATTACCAGAGGCTTCTAGCTTTCAAACCTTCCTAGTAGCTCCACCTTCAACTGCCAGCTACAGCACACGGTCCTTCAAACAAACCAACCAAATAGACTGACAAACACAAGCTCAGCACACATTGTCATTTTAAGGCTGGCACTGAGAGATGCTCCAACTGCTACTCCGCAACAATTAAAGTGGACAAAATCTTTTCTCAGTGATGCTGCATCGCTGATCCCAAACCAAATTCAGTCTATCTTTTCTATCCAACTTAACCTAAACTCCCAGTTTTTCTAAGCGCTCATACACTGCAACCCCTCATTATATATTTCAATATGCTCTACAGCTACTTCAAGAGCAAAATCTCCTTCCCTCTCATTATAAAGTTCAAACATACTCTGCTGCTATATGTGATGACACTCATAAAATATTAAGGTTAATATTACTTATTTGTATTAAGGTAGCATCAAGAGTGTTATACAGGCCTGGACTCAATAAAATTACAGTGAGACAATTTCCACTAATTTTCCACAGGGTAGTTCTTAAGCAACAGCCTACAAAGCTACAGCCTTCTGATATGTTTGTGAAAGAGTATTTTTCCATTTTTTATATACTTTAAATAGACAATTGAAATATTAATATTAGGATCTAAAATTATATTCTATTTGATACTGTAGTCACTTGGGCAATTCAGGAAATAAATTAGACCCTTTTGATAGGGAATCAAACTTATACAAAGAAAGAAGTTGATTCAAAGTTTCAATATAAATCTGTGGAAAGGCTGTGGCAGCTTTATCCGAACCTTAGAAGATGACAAGGGTCAGCTTTGGAGGAAATACTGTTGCTAGGAGACAGTAACTGCTAAGGTATCACAGTAAGGGCTGCTCATTTTAAGTAGTTAATGGATTAAGAAATGTTAAATAACCATTGATTAAAAAACAGGTAATAAACAAAGGGACATCAGACTATGGGTTTTAATTAGTATCTGGAAAAGCCAATGCAAATCTAAAACAATTGAGTCCAATTGCTTTTGGTCATCTTATGATTAGTTCACTACATCGTTTGGTGACAAGGCTGTGACAGAGGGGGCAGATCATGACAAAGCATTAGAAAAGTAACACAAATCCATCTTAAGTTTTATATTATTTATTGCACAATATCATTTGAGTGGGTGTTATCTCCTGCGCAGTTTTAAAGGTACAAGAGCATCAAAGGCTTCCCTGAATTAACAAACAGCAGTCCAGTAATAAAACTTTTGAATTCCATTTGTATATTCTTTATATAAAAGAGTACAGAATATTAATGCAACATTACAGCTGCACCACTGAAATCCCCCAAAGCCTCCCCCCCATCCCCACCAAAAAATACGAAGAATAAGTCTTCAGCAGCAATGTTAACTTGGCTGCATCAAACATCCTTTGTTTATTATATACAAAACATTTAACAACACACACACACAAAGTGCCTTGCTTGACCAAAAAGGTGACTGTAGGGGGAAAAGGGAATAGAAAATATCTTCCCAGAGCTTCATTATCTCATGACTTTGTCTTTTTGCATCAACCTGCCTTTTTTTTTAAAAATCCTTTCAAAACACTACTGCAAAGATCACTCTTCTCTTCACGACTCTCCACTGGCTCCACTTTTTCCAATGCATTAAATGCTTAACCTCATCATAGATATAATCTCTTATATGATATTGAGCTGTTGACCTCCATCTCCACTCCGTCAGATTTCACTGCCTATTTGTCCAACTTTCTCTCAAATACTGTCACACTTTCTCTTAGCTCCCTGTAAAATCCACAGAGCCACCGCATACTTCTCTTTCATATGCCTCCTTTAAAAAAACTCTCTGCTCTTATTTCTACAAAACACTTTGAGAAGAGAAGGAAGCAGCCCATTACCTAGAGGTCTTTGGCTTTACTGATGTCAAGTATTGACGATATTCAGAGAAATACATATTGTGGACAAAACGCTTTGGTGTCTTCTAGAGCTGACTGAAATTTGGAATTTCCATCTGGTGGCAAATTCTGACATTTTAAATACTGTTTTAATCTCAAAATGGAATAAAAACTTGACATTTCAAAATTTTTCTGTAGACTGGAATCTCCAAAAAAGTGTGATTCAAACATGTTCAAATATTTTGTTTTCATGTTTCAGGTAGAAACACAACATTTCAACATTCTTAATATTGAAATGTTTCATTTTAGTTTGTTGACATAACAATGAATCATGTGACTCCCATAAATGATGAAGCACATACAGAAAATCTGCATTGCATTTTGGGAGATGTCATAGACCAGGGATCCAGCTGATTAAGAATGGAGGCTGGCTCTAGAATTGCCATAAGACAATTAACAATAGGGAAATGCAGTTTTATTTTTTTTAAACTGATTTAAATGAAACATTTCAGGTCAGTTAATTGGAATTTTTTTCAGTTTGAATTGACCCCAAAATAATATTCAATTTTGATTTTTCTGAATATAAAATTGAAAATAAAAATCAGCAACATCAAATTTTTCCCAGTGGAAAATTCCCAGCCATTGCTGCTTCCAAAGATGGATTTGATTTTTGGGCCATTTAGATTGAAGGAATTCTGTGTATGGGGTGAAAACAGCTGTTATGGAGAAGGTGATACAAGATGGTGGGTTTTTTTGTTTGTTTTTGCACGTGAAGGTTTTGTAGCTCTTTGCAAACAATCTGAAAAACAGAAATTAGAATCACTATAAAAAGGGCTCAGGGTTTTTTCAAGGGTTAGTTGATTCTTTAAACAGGGTTTCACTGTTTTTCTATATGTTTTAATCTTTGACCTGAGGTGCAATTAATCCCTTCAGCCTTTTGCTGGAACCCAATTTGATAACATAAGGGAATTGCCACAGGGAAAAATGAAGGATGAATCTTCCCATCCCTCACCAGGATTGCTATTCTGTGCCTGCTGCTATGGGTTCATTGTGCCCAGAGTTGTATTTTCTAACCCCCCAAGTTGCTACATGCAGCCATTCTGGGAATCCCCATGGATCATCCAGGAGGGAACTGGTATTAGCTCTTATACTTAGATTACTTAATACCTTCATTAATGAAGGGTTCCTCCAACCTTTTCTTTATGAAACTCTCACACTTGCATTATTTGCAGAAAGCCTTTGGGAGAACCCTCTTGGGCTACAGAAATACCTGCTCTTTGTCCAGTGAAATTCCATTCAGGTTTGGCTGAGAGATAGTGTTGAAAATTGCCATTTCCCTTCTGTCATGGTATAATTCCCCACTCTGAACCTTAGCGTCCAAAAGATGGGGTACCAGCATGAATTCCTCTAAGCTCAATTACCAGCTTAGTACCCGTAGCGCTGCCACCAACCAGGAATTCCAGTGCCTTGTACACTCTGGTCCCCTCAAAACCTTGCCCGGGGACCCCCAAGACCCAGTCCCTCTGGATCTTAACACAAGGAAAGTAAACCCTTTCCTTCACCGTTGCCTCTCCCAGCCTTCCCCTCCCTGGGTTACCCTGGAAGATCACTGTGTGATTCAAACTCCTTGAATCTTTAAACAGAGAGGACGATTCACCTTCTTCCCTCTTTCTCTTTCCCCCTCCCAGACTCTTCCTGAGAGAGAAAGTAATCCTGACACAGAGAGGGATTAGCCTCTCTGTCCCCCTTCCCCCCTTTCTCCCCACCAATTCCCTGGTGAATCCAGACCCAGTCGCCTGGGGTCTCACCAGAATAAAAAAACAATCAGGTTCTTAAACAAGAAAAGCTTTTAATTAAAGAAAGTAAAAACAGTAAACATTATCTTTGTAAATTAAAAAAAAAATGGAATAGGTACAGGGTCTTTGAGCTATAGACACTGGGAATACTCTCCCAGCCTAAGTATACAAGTACCAATTAAAATCTTTTCAGCAAAATACCAATTTGAACTCCTTTCAGCCAAATGCACATTTGAACTCCTTCCAACCAAATACACATTTGCAAATAAAGAAAACAACCATAAGCCTAACTCGCTTTATCTACCTAGTACTCACTATTCTGGACATATAAGAGCCTGTATTGGAGAGATTGGAGAGAAACCTGGTTGCACATCTGCTCTCTCTGAGCCCCCAAAGTGAACAACAACCAAAACTAACAGCACAACACAAAAACTTCTCTCCCTCAAGATTTGAAAGTATCCTGTCCTCTGATTGGTCCTCGGGTCAGGTGACAGCCAGGCTCACTGTTCTTGTTAACCCTCTCCAGGCAAAAGAGATATGAAGCAGTTTTGTTCTATTAACTCTTACTTATCTGTTTATGACACCTTCTCACATGGGTTTGTCAAGAAAATTGTGGCAACCTGCCAAAATGACTCTTTCAGTGCTGTGCTCACATTGCCTTTGTCACAGCAATAGCTGCACATGCTGTACTGGTAACAGAGAGAAGCTGCTGGAGCAAAGTTAGGGAAAGAGTTGCGATCCACTCCATGGTGTAGATGAGTGGAGAAGGCTCCTAGCATTGTTGAACGAAGTTTAGTGGTGTCATTTATGTGTTTGTGGTATAAGGACAATAGTGGTAGGCACAGTCCTGGTCCCAAAGAGTTGGTTTTAAGGGATTAAATGGTGTGGAAGGCATTGTATGAGACTTACTGGAGTGAATTTCACCATTTAGCTGTGATCCAGACAAGGGGGCTACTTGTGCTTAAAGTTAAATGAGTGCTTAAATTTCTTTCCTGGACTGGGGCCTTTGAGAATAGTTATGGAACAAAAATCAGAAAATTAACCAGTAACTGCACTGTTCAAGCCTGGCATGCCACACACTAAAATTATGATTTTTAACGCTCCTACAATAACTTCATGGATGATATTTCCGGTGTACTCATTCCCTCTTCTTCTGCTAGCTATTAGCTTATTATAAGTACTGTGTGTTTGGCTATGGCACTATAAACATTCAAAGACAAGGGAACATTTATTGCATCTCTTCCTTTTGTGATAGCTTTTTATGGCATGTTGTCCCTGCACATAACTTGACTCCAGTGTATGTAAACTGAAAATTAAAGTATTTTGTCTATTTGAAAACCAAATATGAATAAATCATAACTCTAATAATACCTTATTATATTATGGTATTATCATAGTGTAATTTCATATTGCAAGCTATCAGAGGTACTCTTTTTATTATTGGTAATAAATCTCTTTGTATTGCAAATGATTATTTTATCTTTTCAGAAAATACTATTAAGCTGGTGAAACAAAC
The DNA here is from genome assembly GCF_025201925.1 of Gopherus flavomarginatus. NCBI lineage: Eukaryota > Metazoa > Chordata > Testudines > Testudinidae > Gopherus > Gopherus flavomarginatus. Next base: position 185,370,672 of record NC_066617.1, read on the forward strand.
AACTTGTTTGTTACGTCAATCCTGTAATGCCTCTTACAGTGGTTTCTTGGTTTCCAATGGTTTAAAGTATTATGATGTATATATTTTTGCACTTTAAAGCATGCTGTAATTTACTGTTCCCTACATTTTCATACTGTTTTACAAGGCAGCATTACAATCCTAATAAAACAGTAATGTAATGCTATTGCCAATCAATAAAAAAAATTGTCTAGTACCTAAAAGAGGCTGAAAGAATTTATGGGATTTGCAGAACTGAATTTAGGACAGGGAGATTATTTCATTTAGAGGGCTCATCTGCAAAACTGCAAGCATCATATGTTTCCTAATAACTTCACCCAGCTGACAAGGTGTCGTTACTGGAATGTAACATTGAGGAGTTCTGATTGATACCAGATGTTTCCTACAATTATAGAGCTGAATACACAACACATTGAAGCTTAAGCCTGATTTAGTAATGGACATGAAATGTATGCAAAGTACCAAAAGTGGCCTACAATTAGGAAAACACTGAAGTGTAGAGTGAATAAAATACCTCCAATCTAGCGTAAGGCATACTGTTTTTTGATAATTTTATGGTACTGATACTGACCCACACATTTATCATACTCCCCATGACTCCTGATAACTCATTGGCAAATCTGGGTGATCTTCTAGTTCTCCTAATTTGCTTCCCATAGGTAATCTTTCAAATGTGCCTGTCTTCCCAGTCTTCACCAATGCACCCCCACCCAGCTACTCTGACTCTTCAGAACACCTTCTGGGGCTTATGGATGAATCACAACCCTCTTTTCCTCTCTGATGCTGCCTCTGCAATAACATACCCTTCCCCCTCTCCACCTACCCCAATACACTAGCCAGCAGTCACACATAGTACTACATCTTCTGAAGTGGTGTAACAGCAGGAGGGATATATCTAGAGGGCCACATGATGTGGACAGAGGAGTCCAGCTTCCCTCTGATCCCAACGAGGAGCTATGCCTTAAACACACAACTTTCCCCTCTCCCTTTCTATAATTGTTTTCCAGGTTTACCAAGAAGCTCAGATCACTAGCTCTGGATTTAAAAAAATAACTGTTGTTTGTGAGGGAGACACATTCCTCATGTAACTATTGAAATTAATGGCATTACAAGGTAAATGTAGTGCATGACATTACCACAAACAGACCCTGATTCAAGAGACATCAATTGTCTCTCTTCATTCTCTGCGACTATTCATACACTTAAGTTTGGCACCTGCTCCAGTACATTCCTGAACTGGAGCAACACTGGACATATTTCATTTCTATTAAGCTTACAAGAATGATTTTTTTCATTTGTCAATATTTTCTAGCATTTTCATAACACTATTATTTTTGCTTAATACTTCATTTTTATGCTAACTGAGTTTTATATGGACTATAATACACATTTTATTGAATTGTGAATTCCAACTCAAAGCAATCATCCTAGGAAAACAAGAGTTTTTTTTTTTTTAAAAAGAGTATAGCAAATGTATGACTGTCCAATACCAAGGTTATGGCTATGAGCTTGCTACAATATAATTTGTGTTCTGTAATTCCTGTTCATGCACAGAGAGATGCTGATAGATGTGTGTGTATAAATATGCATATGTGTAAATAAAATATGCATATGCACCTATCAGAATAAAAACAAATATCTCCAGTATGTGGAAGTGAACAACCACGTGATGTATTTCAGAGCCATGTTCCATATTGCATTTGCATTCACTCTTGATTGATGCATGTACACTCCCACTAGTCTTTCTCCTCCCTGGACTATATGTAGTCCCAGATATGAAAGATACTGCCCTGAAGAGGTTCCGCTCTTTTCTTTGTTAACTCACCCCTCATTTGGAACCAGAAATGTGCAAGCAGGCAGTAGTAGAGACCAAAACAGAAAAGCAAATACAGTACAGTACTGTGTTAAATGTAAATTATTAAAAAATGAAGAGAAAGTTTAAAAAAATTGACAAAGTAAGGAAACTGCTTCTGTACTTGTTTGATTTAAATTAAGATGGTTAAAAGCAGCATTTTAATTCTGCAAGTAAAGTTTCAAAGCTTTATTAAGTTAATGTTCAGTTGTATACTTTTGAAAGACCAACCATAATGTTTTTTGTATAGAGTTACAAACATTTCAGAGTTACAAACAACCTCCATTCCTGAGGTGTTTATAATTTTGAAGTTCTATTGTAGTAGTCACACAGCAAATAGTCCCATTAATTTCACTGGGACTATTTGAGCATGAAAGTTCTACTGAACATGCATAAGTGTGGCAGAATTTAGCCATGTAGTTCCCTGTCTATCTTGAGATACAAGATGGGCATTGTTCAGTCCTGGATCAGAGAGAGATTTAAGGTCTTATAGTCAATGAGATATGAGAGGGTTATTCACCCTGTGCAGTAACTGAGGTTCCTCAAGATGCATGGTGCTCCACTGTAGGTGAGGTAATGTCCCTGCACCTGGGATCAGAGATTTTTGGTACAGTGCCCATTGGAATGCACATGCACTCCTCCCCATCTCATGCCATGAGTGGCATCTATATAGTACTGTGCGGTTCAACTACCTTCTCCAGCATAGAGCTTATCTTTGAGCCCCAAAGCAGAGGGAAGGACAATGGGTAGTCGAGCACCCAGAGGGGGACACGTCTCAAAGAATATCAAAACCTTCTTTGAGTAGTGTCCCTACAGGTGCTCCACTGTAGGAGACTGTAGAGCAGTGCCCCTAGTTGGAAGGCTGGGACTTCAGAGTGATCTCTACTGAGAAGGATAGGAAAATGAGTTCTAATAAGGTGTCTGATATTGCGTCATGGGTGATAACGTAATGTTGACAGAAGATGTCTGTGAATTCCCAGGCTGGCATTTGTCCATAATCAGCACATTATTCAAAAAGGCTTTGGAGGTAGATAGTGGTCGAATGGAGTGTGTTCAAGTGCCAGGTGGGGGCCAAAGTTTGTGATGTTGGTAGCAAAGGTGGATGCACTCTGAGATCTATTCCAAAAGAGGATATTTGGATATAGCTGACCCCCTTGATTTTTTGGCAACAGACAGGAATAAATATGGCGACAATCTGAATGTTTTGGTTCTGTCAAGATTGAAGGCTGATGCTCATCTGACATATAAAGTGAATAGCGTGGCCTTACCTCATCCTGGCTGCCATGTGGCTTGGGGAAGAAGGAACGGGAGGTGGAGAGGCTGGTTTAGATGGAAAGAGGATGGTACCTTGTGTAAAAATTTTGTGTGGGGTCATAACGTGACCTTATCTTTGTAGAAGATTTTGTATAGAAGGTGCACCATGAAGGCACCTATTTTTCCTTCTGTCAGACAGATGTAATGGCTATGAGAAATGAAGTTTACATAAAAACATAAGAACGGCCATACTGGGTCAGATCAAAGGTCCATCCAGCCCAGTATCCTGTCTACTGACAGTGGCCAATGCCAGGTGCCCCAGAGGGAGTGAGCTTAACAGGTAATGATCAAGTGATCTCTCTCCTGCCATCCATCTCCACGCTCTGACAAACAGAGGCTAGGGACACCATTCCTTACCCATCCCCGCTAATAGCCATTAATGGACTTAACCTCCATTAATTTATCCAGTTCTCTTTTAAACACTATTATAGTCCTAGCCTTCACAACCTCCTCAGACAAGGAGTTCCATAGGTTGACTATGCGCTGTGTGAAGAACTTCCTTTTATTTGGTTTAAACCTGCTGCCCATTAATTTCATTTAATGGCCCCTAGTTCTTATATTATGGGAACAAGTAAATAACTTTTCCTTATTCACTTTCTCCACACCACTCATGATTTTATATACCTCTATCATATCTCCCCTTAGTCTCCTCTTTTCCAAGCTGAAAATTCCTAGCCTCTTTAATCTCTCCTCAGATGGGACCCGTTCCAAACCCCTAATCATTTTAGTTGTACTTTTCTGAACTTTTTCTAATGCCAGTATATCTTTTTTGAGATGAGGAGACCACATCTGTTCACAATATTCAAGATGTGGGCATACAATGGATTTATATAAGGGCAATAAGATATTCTTCATCTTATTCTCTACTCCTTTTTTAATCCTAACATCCTGTTTGCTTTTTTGAGTGCCTGCACACTGCGTGGACGTCTTCAGAGAACTATCCACAATGTCTCCAAGATCTCTTTACTGATTAGTTGTAACTAAATCAGACTCCATCATATTGTATGTGTAGTTGGGGTTATTTTTTCCATTGTGCATAACTTTACATTTATCCACGTTAAATTTAATTTGCCATTTTGTTGCCCAATCACTTAGTGAGATCTTTTTGAGTGGTTTTAGCATTGGCCTGCTAAAGCCAGGGTTGTGAGTTCAATCCTTGAGGGGCACTTAGGGATCTGGGGCAAAAATCAGTACTTGATCCTGCTAGTGAAGGCAGGGGGCTGGCCTCAATGACCTTTCAAGGTCCCTTCCAGTTCTATGAGATAGGCATATTTCCATATATTAAATTCTTCATAGTCTGCTTTGGTCTTAACTATCTTGAGCAGTTTAGTATCATCTGCAAACTTTGTCACCTCACTGTTTACCCCTTTCTCCAGATCATTTATGAATAAATTGAATAGGATTGGTCCTAGGACTGACCCTTGGGGAACACCACTCTCCATTCTGATAATTTACCATTTATTCCTACCCTTTGTTCCCTGTCTGTCTTTTAACCAGTTCTCAGTCCATGAAAGGTCTTCCCTCTCATCCCATGGCAACTTAATTTATGTAAGAGCCTTTGGTGAGGAACCTTGTCAAAGGCTTTCTGGAAATCTAAGTACACTATGTCCACTGGATCCTCCTTGTCCACATGTTTGTTGACCCCTTCAAAGAACTCTAATAGGTTAGTAAGACATGATTTCCCTTTACAGAAATCATGTTGACTTTTGCCCAACAAGTTATGGTCTTCTATGTGTCTGACAATTTTATTCTTTACTATTGTTTCAACAAATTTGCCTGGTACCGACGTTAGACTTACCGGTCTGTAATTGTCGGGATCACCTCTAGAGCTCTTTTTAAATATTGGCATTACATTAACTCTCTTCCAGTCATTGGGTACAGAAGCTGATTTAAAGGACATGTTACAAGCCATAGTTAATAGTTCTGCAATTTCACATTTGAGTTCTTCCAGAACTCTTGGGTGAATGCCATCTGGTCTTGGTGACATGTTACTGTTAAGTTTTATTAATTAATTACAAAACCTCCTCTAGTAACACTTCAATTTGTGACAATTCCTCAAATTTGTCACCTACAAAGGACGGCTCAGGTTTTGGAATCTTCCTAACATCCTAAGCCATGAAGACTGAAGCAAAGAATTCATATAGTTTCTTTGCAATGACTTTATTGTCTTTAAGTGCTCCTTCTATATCTCAATCGTCCAGGGGCCCTACTGGTTGTTTAGCAGGCTCACTGCTTCTGATGTACTTAAAAAAACATTTTGTTGTTATCTTTTGAGTTTTTGGCTAGCTGTTTTTCAAACTCCTTTTTGGCTTTTCTTATTACATTTTTACACTTAATTTGGCAGTGTTTATGTTCCTTTCTATTTACCTCACTAGGATTTGACTTCCACTTTTCAAAAGATGCCTTTCTATCTCTCACTGCTTCTTTTACATGGTTGTTAAGCCACAGTGGCTCTTTTTTAGTTCTTTTACTGTACTTTTCTAATTTGGAGTATACATTTATGTTGGACCTCTATTATGGTGTCTTTAAAAAACGCCCGTGAAGCTTACAGGGATTTCACTCTAGTGGCTATACCTTTTAATTTCTGTTTAACTAACCTCCTCATGTTTGCATAGTTCCCCTTGCTGAAGTTAAATGCCACAGTGTTGGGCTGTTGATTTGTTGTTTCCACCACAGGAATGTTAAATGTTGTTATATTATTGTCACTATTTCCAGGCAGTCCTGTTATAGTTATCTCTTGGACCAGATCTTGCGCTCCACTCAGGACTAAATCAAGAATTGCCTCTACCCTTGTGGGTTCCTGTACCAGCTGCTCCAAGAAGCAGTCATTTAAAGTATCGAGAAATTTTGTCTCTGCATTTCGTGCTGAGGTGACGTCCCCAGTCAATATGGGGATAATTGAAATCCCCCACTATTATCGAGTTCTTTATTTTGATAGCCTCTCTAATCCCCCTTAGCATTTCATCATCACTATCACTGTCCTGGTCAGGTGTTTGATAATAGATCCCTACTGTTATATTCTTATTAGAGCATGGAATTACTATCCATAGCGATTCTATGGAACATGTTGATTCATTTAAGATTTTTACTTCATTTGATTCTACATTTTCTTTCATGTATAGTGCTACTCCTTGTCCCCCACCCCACCCGCATGACCTGTTCTGTCCTTCCAATATATTTTGTACCCCGGAATGATTGTGTCCCATTGATTGTCCCTACTCCACCAGGTTTCTGTGATGTTTATTATATCAATATCCTCCTTTAACATGAGGCACTCTAAGTCACCCATCTTATTATTTAGACGTTTAGCATTTCTCTACAACACTTTAAAAAATTGTCACTGTTTATTTGTCTGTCCTTTTGTGATGTGTCAGATTCTTTTTTATGTGATTGTTTCTCATCTGATCTGGCCCATACTTTATCCTCTTCCATCCTCTCCTCCTGACTAGAACCTTTCATAGATAGATGCATGTAGAAACATGTCACCAGAGGTTCCAATGGGGGTCTGGTGAGACAGAGCTAGGCTGAAGTTTCTAGCCTGGTGGGGTGGGGTCTCTTACTTCAGGATAAAGATTTTGAAGGCCCTTAAGGAATTGTTTTGTTATTGGGTAGGTAGATACTGACTGACTTCCTATCTTAGAGTGGAATGCAGTAATGGCAGCCCAATATACATAAACGAAGCTTGTAGATCTCTCCAATCTCTTGAGCTGTAGGAGTAATCCAAAATGGGTGGTAAAGGAGCGCTCATTTCTGAAGTATGTTTAGTGTCACACTAAGTCTGGAATCTTTTCCAGTTTTGAACGTAAGTATAGTGAGTTGTTGAATTCCTTCACCTCTTCTGAACAGGTCATTCCCAGATCCTGGAACCATGAAGGAGCCATGCTGGAGAAGTTTTAGATTCAGATGGAGAATTTGGCCTGCTTCCTGTGAGAGTAGGTGTGGAGTCAACTGCAGGGTGATCAGTGGACAGACCATCATGCACAAGAGTTAGAGATACCATATCTGTCGTGACTATGAGAAACAACTGGAATAAGCCAGAGTCAATCTTGTGAAACACTTTGAATAGCAGAGGAAAGGGTGGAAAGGAGAAGAAGCAGCATGCATCCTCTGTAATGAGGAAGGTGTCCCCCAGAGGCCAGTGATCCAGATTCACTTTTGAGCAGAACTGTGGGCATTTGGTGTTCTCAGGTGTGGTGAAGAGATCTATGTTTGTGAATCTCCAGAGGCTGAATATATGTTGCTTGGGTTCTTGTATCTATCTCCGACTTGTATTCTGGTGAGAACCTCCAGTTCAGTGAGTCTGCCAGGATGTTCTGGTGTCCAGATAGGTATGCAGCAGAAATGTTGACTTTTGCTGTTGTTGTTGGATATACCTGTTCCACAATTTTAGGGCTTTGGACCTTGTTCCCACCGACTGTTGATATAAAACATGAAGGCAATGGTTGTCCATCATTACATTTATGGTATTTTGTCTGATTATTGATATAAAGTGTAGGTACCCATTGAGGATTGCACATAATTCTAGGAGGTTGATGTGAAGCACAGATTCCGATAGGGATCACTTTCCCTATACCATGTGATTTTGTAGATATGCTTCCCAGACAAGTAGGGAAGCATCGGTTGTCAGTATCAAGGACGGTAGTGGTTGGAGGAAGGGAACCCCTATACAGACATTTTGGGGTTGTGTCCACCAGTCTGAGTTCTTGTCCTTGAATGGGAACAAGAGAAGTTTTCTGACTGTGTCTTTGTGGTATGTATGCTTTTCATAGCCATCCCTGGAGGAAGCACCTGTGTAATCTGGCATGTTTTACCATGAATGTGGCCGCTGCCATATGGTTGAGTAACTAGACAAGTTCTGGGAGAGATCTGTGGACTGGTTCTCATGGTGGAGATGAGACTGATTATTGCAGAAAATCTGTGAGCTGGGAGAAAAGTTCTGGCCTCCCTAGTATCTAGTGGGGCACCAATAAGCTCCAGTTGTTGTACTGGTGTTAGCATTGATTTTTGCCTGTTTATATGGAGGCCAGGTTTCAAGAAAAGATCCATTTTCTTATGGCTTCAAATGTGTTGACTCTGGATGGAGCCTTGATGAGGCAGTCATTGAGGTATGGGAGTATTACAATCCTTTGTTTGTGAAGGTGTGTCACCACCACTGTAGAGACTTTGGAAAATACCCTGGGCACTGTGGAGAGGCCAAAGGATAACCTTGCATTGATAATGGTTGGACCTCAGGACAGATCTGAGGGAACCACCTGTGGGAAGTGTGTATAGTGATATACAAGTACTGTGTTGGAGGTGGAGGGCCAATAACCAGTCCCCCTGTTTTAGTGCTGGGATTACTGTTAAAAGTGTGACCATCTTGAAGCATTGTAGTTTGAAGAACTTGTTGAAGTTCCTCAAGTCTAGGATCAGTCTCCATCTACCCAATTTCTTTTGGATTAGAAAATAGTGGTCCCATCTCAACATGTTTTCCCTCTGTGTTGAGATGGGACCAGTTCTGTGGTTCCAAGTCATAGAAGATGGTTTACTACTTCTCATAGAAGGTGTGGGCTGGTGGTGTAACATCTTCATCCATTTCTTCCTCATGCTGATCTACCAATTCTGGCTCAGGGTCAGGAGACCTAGAGATCGATGAAGATGGAGAGTGTATTTGTATCCATTCTGCAGGTGGTTTGGTACAGTGTGACCTTTATGCATCCCAAGGGTCCAAATATGGCCACTGTGGGGAAATAGGCATATGGAGCTGTATTCAGGGGTGTCCATACTAAGGACCCGGTTCATTTTTTGTCTCTGGATATGGAGGGCAGTAGTATGATTCTCGGAGAGGAGTCCTGTTATACTATGGTGGAGAGTGAGATGTATGGGAGTACTCCTCATCTTCTTCCTTTCTGGAGAATGGTGGAGCAGTCCACGATGGCGAAGGAGAGCGATGTGATACAAGATCTGTTTCCGGAGAGGAGGCCTGCACTGCTGGGAGCTCTGTGTGGCGGGGTGATGATTCTAGTGTTGGAGATGATCAGATCTCTGGGGTAGTGGAACTCTTCTGATACTGGCAAAAGCATCATCACTACCAGAGGTTGAACATGTATTGGTACGGAAATTGAGGATATTGACAGTGCTGAAGTTAGATTGCATTCCATGGAATGGCCCAGTACATGGTGCCAGGGGCTTCACTGGTACCCAGGACTTCATTGGTGCTGTGCCCTTGAAGTTGTTTTGTGCTGAGGGATGGTGTTCCTGTATGTGGTTCTGCCGTCTTAGAGTCCTTCACATGCTCACTAGTGCTGGTACTGGAGGTGATCCAGATGCTCACAGGAGCCAGGTTTTGCCCCCAAAGATGTCTAAGGCTACAGACCAAAAAAAATGGCATCCCCCATGAGATGTGGCTCCTTGGTGGGTGAACTCAGGGCCCGTTTCTTCTCATCTTGGAGGGAGAACATAGATTTTCTTTTCATCATGTGTGGTGAATGAGGGTCAGAAGATGACCGTGCTTATGGTGACCCTCACAGAGGAGAGGTATCAAACCCAGGATCTGAGAAAACTTTTAATGATGAAGAGTTTTAATTTCAACACCCTTTCTTTCCAAGATCATGCATTTAATTTGAGGTAGTAGATGTACTTTTGCAATACGTGCCCCTCTCCTGGATAACAGACTCACCATGAGTGGCCGTTGCTCACTTGGATGGCCTCATGGCAGGAGAGACACTCTTAAACCCAAGGGATCTGAGCATAACCTGGGTAGGGAATGTTTCCTCGTAAAGAGGGGAATAGGAGAAAAGGAAACCTATGCGAATCTAAAAATAGGGGGGAGGAAAGAGCCAAAGGGGAAAAAAATAAGAGGAGGTAAAGGGAAGAAATAAATAAAGGAAAGACCTACAATAGCAATGGAAGCACTAATATTAGTAAGGGCACTAAAAGCATATGAAGAGCTCTGCTAAGGATTCAATCCCAGACCAAGGGTGATTGAGAAGGAATTGAGGGTGGTCAGACTGCACCGCACTATATGGACGCACCTCACAGCGTGAGATGGGAAGGAGCGCATGAGCAGCCCAACAGACACTGCTACCTAAAATCTTCAGTCCCAGGTGCATGGATGCTATTTCTTCTGCAGCACTCATAGGGACAGTACTTGAAAAAGATATACTAAAGTTTTACATGCTTGGAAAGAAGAGAATCTCAGTTCCAATAGGATATGGAACTTGCTCCTACCTTGATTGTCCTGACGTACTGAATCTTAAAATTGTAACATGATTATATAGGGAAAATTAATTTTAAGTAACTTTTACTGGATATTTTTTTCTTTTTGGTTATGTCATTTCTTTTCCTCTGGGGATCATGCAGTTTGATTCAGAGCCATTTTTGAACTCATGGTACAAACAGGACAGTGAACTAGGTTAAATATCCCTAGTCTCTTCCTTGTCTAGGGAAATGTAAACCTGCCAAAGATGGTGCTATGACACCTGCTTCTGGCTTCCCCAAGGAGCAGCAGTCATTCAGTGCAAAGGAAGAATGAGACAAATCACTTTCTTCTCCAATGGAATGGCCTGAGGGCAGCTCTAACTTTTATCCTTGGCTGAGCAAGCCTCCACTGATCCAGTAGCACAGGATCAGGGGCCAAAGTTGCAGAGGTATAAATGAGGTGGACAGACATTTATTGACATTTTCTTTTCCTCTGGTGCTCCAAATGTAGCTCAGGCACATCAGATGTTTTGGCCCATTCTAGCTAAGGCACTTGCTTTTTGAAGTCGAAGGAGATGGAAAAAGTAATATTTTAAGAACCTTTTAAAACATTTATACAATACTTTTTAAAAATAGATGGCTGGTGCAGACTGCATGATAGTACATTCGGTTATAAAGATTTCATTGGCACTCATTTGGCATGGCCTCCATAACTCGCTCATGACACTGTTGCCCTAAGTAATGTGACCATGCCAAACTCATACTACAGAAATCTTTATTATCCATTCCATCCTATTTAATTAATCAGAATATTTGCTTTATGCTATATAACTGGCTATACGGGTATCCCTGCAATGTGATCACATTGTGAGCTGATCTGGCTGCATTAAAATAACTGTATAATGAGCATCATTATAAATATTATTTAAATACACTATATCTTTTAAGTTTAAAATCGACCTCCTTCTAAACCATATTAACAAAGGAACTGTTTATTTTCCTGTGCCTTTAAAACTCAATTTCACTACCATTATGGAACATAGATAAATATCAATGCTTTTTTCACCCAACAATATCACTGTTCTTTATAAATTGTTCCCTTTCTGATTTAAGAGATTTGCTGTCCACCTTCATCATGGTTCCACTAATCCATCCTGGCCTAGGTAGTATCATATCCCCTTAGGCAAGCTCTACTACAGAGGTTCTGGATACTTCTCTGATCTTCCACTGATTCCTAAAGCATAGCCTTTTATTAATATTTATGGACTGTCCAGTGAGACAACTTGTTTTTTAGGGAAGATAGTCTTGGTGAATAATCATTATTCATCTGTGTAATAATTCACATGCCTTGTCTCTGAAGTTCAAGAGAAGAATAGAGGGTTCAATAGCAGAGACAGTGTTAGCCTGAGGGACTTTATAGACTTAAAAGATACAGACAGCTCCCATTTAAAACTGAACTTATCCCCATGAAACCTAATTTTACTAATACTTCTGAGGTCAGATAACAGGTATTTGATAAGTTTGCATTTATAGGTTTCTCCTGACAGCTCCAGATAAGTTCCTAGGTGAGAAAGCTATAGGTTGCATAAAGTGTATATACAAAATGACAATGCTCAACATAATCATTTTTAACATCTTACCCAGCATTTTATTTTTTCCCTTTCAAACATTTTTTTTCCTTTATTTACTGCTCCAGTTAATTTATGTCTTGCATTGTTAAATTTAAGGCTGATTCTATTGGTGTGTCAGCAGCATAACTCCATAGAGGATTAGAAAAAACTAATGTTGCTGTTTATTAGCAGAACACCCTTTTAGGAATAAAAAAATGTCTAGATAGTCGGTACTATAGCTAAGGGAAATGCTACAGACAATATTAATTACAGTGATTTTAAAAACTGAATATAGTTCTGTGGAAAAATCCTCTCCTATTTATAATATTTTTAACAAACTATTGTTTTTAAAGCTGAAGACACAATGTGTCAATGTAATAATCAGTTACAATATTTACGTTTGCACCTCATGCATCATGATGGCAGTTCAGGATCTGAAACTTCCAGAAACTGTCTCAATGAGGGGGGGAAAACTGTGTTTGCAAACAAGACTTTCTAAACTCATAGAATTCATAGTATACTTCTGACTTTGGAGGTTTTCTAATATATATTGTTTTAAAAATATAATTCTTGCTAATTGAGGCAACTTGATGTGAGGTCAAATTTTTCATGAATGAACATTTTAAAAGCAGGTATAAACAGTGGTCTAGAGCAGTGATACTCGGACCTCAGTGGTTCAGGAGCCAAATCAGCAATCAGCACTATCCAAAATAGACTCAGTGTGTGAATTCATTGTTTCATTTACTATAAATATATAAAATGTTCACAGCAAAATGACTGACCATATATTATTATTTTATCAGCTGCAGTTGGTTAATAACATAGTAAAAACATCCTGATTGGTTAATAATTAAATCACACAATGTTTTAATATCATGTGTTGCAAAGAGCTGCAGGAGACCCATTAAAAGAGCTACTTGCGGCTCGTGAGCCTCAGTCTGAGTATCGCTCATCTAGAAGTAAATCCAGTTGCTGCTGGTTACTCCCTCATAAAATAGGAATTAGTTTTGAACTGAAAGGCACAAATTTCAAAATAAAAGAAAAATCCACTTCACTGTTAGAGACCACAGGTCTCAAGCCATGGTTCACAGAGCACTTAATAGCAAGGTAGTCCCAAACTGCCACCCTGTGACCTGCTAGAATAGCAGCTGCACTCTAGCAGAGGATTCCATTCCTGGGATCTGTTTGAGGGAACTCTAGAGAGTCCTGATTGGTCCTCAGCCTCTCTTTAACCCAGGGACTGGCACAGGACATTGTGCAGGCAATTGGGTTCTCCCTGCTTTGTTCTGCTTCCCCTATGATACCTGCTCCTGCTGATGATCTTCTGATAATCTGATCTTGCCTGACACCTGATTTATCGTCTGGCTATTTTGGACTCTGGCCTCCTGGTTTTGGATGTGGCCTGACTCAAGACTGCTGCTCCAACCACTAGGTCAGACTGCCCATGTCTCAGTTGTGACATTTACAGAAAATGTATTTTATCTGTGGAACTAATTTTCAGTGAAGGATTATTAAGGCCAAAACTTTTGTAGTAGTCGCAAAGAGTTTGTATTTGTGTGGAAAATAAGAAACAGGAGCATCCAAAGTTACTTTAGAGAGGCTGAAAAAAAAGGGGGATTCAAATCTTCAGGACATAAGGAAACCATTAAATCAAGGGTAGGCAATCTATGGCATGAGTGCGGAAGGCGGCACATACGCTGATTTTCAGTGGTACTCACATTGCCTGGGTCCTGGCCAACGGTCCCGGGGGCTCTGCATTTTAATTTAATTTTAAATGAAGCTTCTTAAACATTTTAAAGACCTTATTTACTTTATATACAACAATAGTTTAGTTATATATTATAGACCTATAGGAAGAGACCTTCTAAAAATGTTAAAATGTATTACCGGTACACGAAACCTTAAATGAGAGTGAATAAATGAAGACTCAGCACACCACTTTTGAAAGGTTGCTGACCCCTGCACTAAATGATAGGGTTAGGAAGGAAATCCCCACATAAGCAGCTTATTGAACAACTGTCCACTGCAAGGTGTTTTGAATCTTCCTCTGTAGTATCTGGTACTGATGAGGCTGTCATGTCCTGAAGACCTGGGATTTAAATACATTTTTTAAAATCTTATTTAACAAGTGTGGATATTTTCATTATTATCCTTATAAATGTCTACTGTTGATGAATCCTGTTCTTTTGGCCTTCATGATACTGAGCAGCATTGACTTCCACAGATTAATTACATGCTCTGCATAGGAGGATTTTTTTCATTAAAAAGATGTCAGGTGGTATTTGTCAGTGACACGGTACTGGACCAGATGAACCACTGTCTGATCCAGCATGGCAATCCCTATGTTCAAAATACAGCAGGTATAGTAATGTGGCTTTGTGACTGTTTGGGTGCTGGCGAGACTAGAAGTGCATTTTGGTTTTGACCCAGGACACAAGGGATTACATTTTGCCTACAGGTACACCTGTGCAACCTCAATGGAGTTATTGGGTAAAACTAAGGGAAGAATTTGGTCCACAATCAATCTTACTTAAGCACCAAGGCCAAAATCTAATTTCTAGCCTGTGTTGCCTCCTCAGACCTCAGTGTCCCTTTTACTGTAGGATAATTATAGAATGTGTATAATTGCTTTGGACCTTCCCTGCCCTCACCCACCATGCCCCAAAATACTGTCATCAACCTACCTTGCAGGAAGGTCCTACTGAGCTGCACCAAAATTATCCAAGTGAATCTCTGTAACCTACAGTTTATACATCTATCTGGCTGGCAATAATTGCTTTTGTTTGTATGACATATCATCCTGGAACAATGAATATTTAGGGCCTGATTTTCCTCTTACCAGTTTCACACCATTGACTTCAGCAGACTCTGTTCACTGACAGTGGTGAGTGTGAGTGAATAATCAGACCCATAATCTTTACATGTTCCAGTTGTGTGGCAATCTTGATATTTAACTCAAAGACAAGGTACATACAAATGCAACTTAGCAAGACATAAAAATAATTTACTTTTACACACAGCCTTTTATCCAGAAGTAACCTGAAGTGCCTTATAAATTTCAACTGACATATACTGATTGTATTTAGGGATTACTTCACATCCCAGTGGAATGCAGCAGGATGGAGGCAAAGGTTTAACAGTGCATGGTGAACACAGCAGTTAAGATGTGAAGAAGTAGACTGTGTCTCATTTGAAATTCAAGTTAGCAGGCTGTAATTAACCCAATTAAAATTTTGCTGGAAAGCACCTTGTGACTGAGTCTCCTTTTGCACCAATGTAAATGAAAACTATTTCTAATGAAGTTACGCTGGTGTAATACTAGTAAAAGACAGTGGAGAATCAGGCCAGCTGTCTCTGGAATAGAAGTGCTGTGGAAACGTTAATAGTACCAAGTGGTCAGGTAGTCAGTTTTACATCTCATTCAAAAGATAGTGCTTTGGCAACACAATTAGTGTCCCCCCTGGAAGAATGCTATCTAATGTATCACCAAGAAAACTTCTTGTAGCATGTTCTGTACATGTTTCTTGGCCTCTTATCCAGCTACTTACTCGCCCCATACCTGCTTATTTTTTGCAATCTGAGATTGTAGCATAAAGAGGGAAAACTGCAAGAGACAGTGTGTTTCTGTTAAAATATTTTTTAAAAGTGTGGCATGTGATGGCTAATAAATAGACCAAAAGGTAGAGACAATTGTTCTCATATAAACCAAGGCACAGACTTTTCCTGCACAAGGTTAGCTTACACATACTCTCTGATTTGACCATGAATTAGAGGTGAAGATGATTTAGGGCATGGCTACATTTACAATTTAGAGTGCATTAAAGCAGCCCAGTGCATTCTCACTCACGATGCTGCCACACTGGCAAGGCATGTAAAGCGCTCTGACTGCGCGGCTAGAGCTCTCCTGGTAACCCATCTCAACTAGTGGAATAATCTTTGATGCGACCCCACTGGAGCACCGCAGTGCCAGTGTGGACACCCTGGTCTGTTAATGCACTCTGATCGGCCTCCAGAAGTGTCCCACAATGCCTGTTCTAGCCACTCTGGTCATCGCTTTGAACTCTACTGCCCTGCCCTCAGGTGACCAACCGTCAGACCCGTCCTTTAAATTCTCTGGGAATTTTGAAAATTCTCTTTCTGTTTGCTCAGCCAGGTGTAGAGTGCTCTCAGCGAATCTTTCCAGTGACGATGCCTCCATGCATCAGGCGATCCCCAGTATGGAGCAATTGCGAGGTGCTGGACCTCATCAGTGTTTGGAGAGAGAAAGATGTCAAGTCCCTCCTGCAGGAATTACAGTACCTTCGAGCAGATATCAAGGGACATGATGGAATGGGGCCATGACCTGAATGCTCTGCAGTGCAGGGTTAAAGAATGTGGAATGTCTGCTGCAAAGCCCTCTAGGCAAACAGCTGCTCCAATGACCTGCCGTTTTTACAAAGAGCTGGACACGATACTTGGGGGTGACCCCACCTCCATTCTGAGTACCACCATGGACACTTCAGAGCCCAGTCCAACAAGGGAGGAGGAGGAAAGCAGGAATGCGGGTGCTGAGGAGGAGGAAGACACCCCAGCATCCCTAGATCCTCTCAAGCCAGGAGGAAGGTAGCCAGTCGCAACACATGATGCTTCGGGAAGGACAAACACCAGAGGAGGTTCCCAGTAAGTGGCTTTTATTTTGCAAAGGAAGTTATTTGGTGCGGGCTCTTGGAGTGAGGAGGGTTAGGGCTCCTTCCCGGTGAGCAGGGGTGGCTCTAGGAATTTTGCCGCCCTAAGCACGGCGGGCAGGCTGCCTTCCAGGGCTTGCCTGTGGGAGGTCCACCGAAGCCGTGGGACCAGCGGACCCTTCGCAGACAAGCTGCCAAGGGCAGCCTGCCTGCCGCCCTTGCAGCACCAGCAGAGCGCCCCCTGCAGCTTGATGCCCCAAGCACGCGCTTAGCGTGCTGGGGCCTAGAGCCGCCCCTGCCGGTGAGTTTCCTAACCACTGGGCTGTTACCTAATCTGGGGTGGGTGTCTCTCAATCTCTCCTGTTGAAACTGTTTCCCTTTGAATAAATAACTAAATATTTGTTGAACCACGGGCACGAGCCCATGTTTCTCACTCTCAGGTGAGTTCCCTAATTACAAAGATATATAGTCCTTCTCACTCTCTGGGCATGTCCACACAGAGGGGGAAGAAAAAATCCCACAGCAGAGAGTCTCGGAGCTGGGTCAATTGACTTGGGCTTGTGCCGTGTGGCTAAAAACAGCAGTGTAGATATTTGGGCTGGACCGTTGGCTCTAAAATCTGGTTAAGGGGGAGGGTCTTGGACCCCAGCATAAGCCTGACCTCTACACTGCTATTTTTAGCCCCAAAACTTGAGTTCTGCAAGCCCAAATCAGTTGACCCAGGCGCTTAGACTCACTGTGCAGGGTGTTTTATTTTTTTTTGTTTTTTTTTTACTGTGCAGACATATCCTCTGTGTCTCACCCAATGATTATTCAAATATTTTATTTGTGTGTCCCTCACCAGTGGACTATTAATAGAAGACCACCACCACAATCTGCTGCTACTCTTGTTTTGCGAATAGTCCTAAGTCTTTCTGTGAATGTAGCCCAAATCATTATTTTGTCTGCAACTATTTGGCAAATTTGTGAATAGAGTTGTTTGACCTGAAACCGTGGCAAATAAACTATTCCTCCAAAGATACATTTAGGTGAAATCAATCTTACTGCTGATAGAAATAATTGTATACCACACAGTTCATATTTTAAATTATTTAGAATGTTAGAGACTTCATTGACAGCAGTGGTCATCGATTTTATAGTTAATGTGTTAAATACTAAGGTACACAGTTTGTAAAACTTGAGAGGTATTTTGTGTTGGCAGTTTACCATGTCTCTAGGCCAAAGTAATTGCCCATACTCATCCATACATATAGTATGGATAAAGTGATTCTGATGAAAGAGGCTGAATGTGAAATACTAGTTTACCTCTCAAATATTGCAACTGGAGAGCCTGTCTGGAGTTTTATATTGAGATCTAAATCTCTGAATTCTTTGAAACCATTTGAAAAATGTATCTCATATATGGCTCCTGACGTTAAGCGAAAAATACTATGCCCAATTCAAAATTGATTAAGCAACAAATTTTACTCCTGTGTGCTCTCCCCCACAACCCTCTTAAACCAGGCTATAGGAGAATAACCTTTAACTAACCTTTTTAAAATTATTTCCCATCTGTGAAATTCTCTGCCACTTGTATCACTCCATCTCTCGCCCTACCAAGGCACCACATGTCTGACACAGACCCAAATAAGAGACATGAAAACAAATTGTGCTGGAAACCAAAGATACTGTGAGATTATTCCTTTAATGTAAATAACTCTTTATAACATCATCTTCAGAATTCATTATTTATGATCAAAATAATTTTTAAGAGTGAATATGAAAGGACATCATATTTATATAGAGTGAAGGTAAATTTGGGACTCAAATGAGTGATGCCTCAAAGTGAGGGACATTTGTAAGATATGGGTTTGTGGAAATTATTTCTGTGCCGTCAAAGATGCAATGGGTTTCATGGGTTGTGATGAGTCCTCTCATGGTAATAGTCACAGAATAGTGCCTATTTTAGTGAACTGGGAAATGCTAGGCAGATACAGAAGGCAAAAAATAACTTTAAAAAAATAGCTAGAACTTATTTCTATTCTAGACGTCCCCCGTGATCTGATTAGTGTTTGGGAGTCTGTCACAGGACACTGTCTCAGCTACTCAGTTGGCCACTCTGTCTGGCCTGTTTGGACTGTCTTTTACTCACAATACACCCACAGTCAGTTTCTTTTCCCCAAGTGTATCTTTAATCTTTAGATTCCCAGCTTTGCAGAACAGAGTACAGGAATGTGTCAGGAGGACCCTTCCATCCACCTTTCTCTACCACACCCAGCTCATTCACTAAACTCCCCCTTCCTTCATGTTTCTGCCTTTTATATATCTTTTAGTCCAATCATTCACCTCAAGTGTCACATATCAGATTAATTGGCTCACAGTAAGATGTAATCTTCTCTGTTATGCAATTACCTAAGTGGCCAGGATGCTACAGCTAGCTCTCTGTCACAGAGTCCAAATACAGATTTAGGTATCTAATTTTGGACATTAAAGTCTGAAAACTTTGATCTGAATTATTTAAAATAGCTTATGTTTTGCAGAAGCTAATGGGACCACCAAAGAAATGACGTGCCACCACCGATTGTTCAGGCTAACCCCTAGCCACTTCCAAAACTGCTACTGAGAGAGTCAAAACCACAGTGACTTCTTCAGACCTTCCTGATTGTAGCCCCAATACATCAAAGTACTTAAGTAAGGCCTGGTCTGGACTGGGGCAGGGGGAAGGGTTCAATCTAAGTTACGCAACTTCAGCTACATGAATAATGTTGCTGAAGGCAACGTACTTAGATCTACTTACCGCGGTATCTTCACTGCGGTAAATGGACAGCTGATGCTCCCCCATCGACTCCGCCTGCGCCTCTACCTAGTGTAGTGCTGGAGTCAATGGGAGAGCGCTCAGCAGTCTATTTATCGTATCTAGACTGAACACAATAAATTGACCCCCACTGGATCAATCGCTGCCCATCGATCCAGCTGGTAATGTAGACAAGCCCTAAGAGAGTTGTCCCAGGAAATCAGTGGGATTATTCACATGCTTAAATGCTTCAATGGATCCATATGAGTTATGCTTATCCAATCAAGGAATAGAAAATATACCATGTAACCAATCACAACAGACCAGCACAGATTCAATAATATGCTTCCATTTTAAGGAATAATCATTTCATGTTTTATCTTTTTAATGTTTCCTTTCTTATTTTTCCTGCTGTTCCCTTCCTTATGTCTCTGCTAAATGCTGGAGGACACTTGTTTTATATGTAGTATATTTGTAGGGAAACGATGCCTGACAATGAAACAAAATGGCATATTATCATTGCAATGAAAATCAGTTGCATATTTGCTAAAGGCTTATAATCAACAGGTTTGTTAGTGAGCGATTGTTTGTGACTCCTGGCCCCCCAGTGAAGGAGAGACCCAGTGTAGGATCAGTATACAAGACACTGAACATAACAGAATGAATATTTAAAATTGCCAACCATCTATCTGTTGAAAAGAGTGCATGGGAAAAAGCAATTTCTCTGTAAACTCAGGTACCAAAGGATCCTTATAAGCAGAGAGTCTCTTCTGTACAGTTTACAATGGGTATATAACTGAAGAGAGCTCCATACAAAAACATCTTTCACAACCTCTATTCAAAACTGAAATAGTGGCTGTGCAGGAGAAGGTGATTAGGCCCTGTTAGAGCATTATGGTTTTGATGGATGACCAGTAAACCTAATCTAATATTTCTTTTCTGGATAGGGAAAATGATACGGAATTGTAAGGTTTACTATATCCAAAGAATGGGAGGAAATGCTCATATTAAGCCAAGCCATACCTATAGCCATGGCAATAGCTAGTGCATTGTTCTAGAAACTAGACCAGCAGAGAGAGGGGTATTCGGATCATTTGAATTGTTAGTGTTGTCTTTATTAATGTAATTGCCCACGTAGGCATTTCACAGATGAAAAACACATATTTGATTGTTTGCTGACAGGAGTGTTGGAGTGATTTCTGGGTGAATTTCTGCCTCCGCAAAGGATGTAGAATGGCTGCCCATGCCATAGCATGAGAATTTGGAAAAAGCTGTCAGAGAGAGAGGCCCTCACCACAGCCTAGAGACCACACAGTAGTTAGATGATATCAAGGGTTTATGCGGTAAGCTCAAAAGAAGATGGCAGGAAAGTTGCCTGGAGTCTGAATTTCATAACTGAGCCTACAGATGAACTATGATAGAGGCCATGGCCACCATAAACTACCATGCAACTGGACCTTTGTAAGTAGTGCACAGTACTAGCAGAGTACTAGCGGTTCCTTCACATGATTTATGTGATAAGCTTGCTACACTCTTTCCATAAAAGACAGAGAGGCTCAAGGCTGGTCCCTTCTTTCCAGAGGAAGAGCCTATGAGCAATCTGTACTTCATTTGTGCCAGAAGGGATTCATTAAGCCAAGAAAAATTTAAGTAACTTTCACAAGGCCATATGACCAGTCAGTGGCAGAGTTGGGATTTGATTCTAGAATCTGATAATCTGGAGGCTGTAAATAAACTGGGAGTTATGCTAGATGGAGATATTAGTTTAATAAATCTATTCTAATTTATTCAGAGCATTTTTAGGTAAGAGCACATCATGTTCTGGTTACAGCACATTACAAACTCATATAATTTGCCTGCATGCAGCTTGAATTAGTGCATTAAGTAGCAGAATGGCATATCTGCTTCTCTTCAAAGTTGTCATCTAGTGCTACATCTGTCATAAGCAGATGGTTAAGGGTTAATGCCTCTTTTACCTGTTAAGGGTTAAAAAGTTCACTTAGCCTAGCTAACACCTGACCAGAGGAACCAATGAGGGAACAAGATGTTTCAAAAGGAAGGAGGGAAGTTTTTCCTTTGTTTAGAGTTTCAGTTTCAACCAGAGTTAAAAAGATCAAGAAACCAGCCTTTTATCAGAATTGTAAGTTTTAGAAAAGGATAAATAGGTTTATGTGTATTTTCTTTGTAACTTGTCTTGGTACCGTTAGGGAATTATTAAAATTGGGTATTTGGGTATTTTTTTGTGTAACTAAATTTGTGCCCAGGGAAACATCCTCTGTGTTTTGAATCTGTTGTCTGTGAGAGTAGCTGGTATGCTAATCTCTCCCAGAGGGTTTTCTTTTACCTTTCTTTTTTTTAATTAAAAGCCTTTTTTTTAAATACTTGATTGATTTTTCCTTGTTTTTAGATCCAAGGGGGTTGGATCTGGATCCACCAGGAGTTGGTGGGGGAAAGGAGGGGGGATGGTTAAATTCTCCTTGTGTTAAGATCCAAGGGGTTGGGTCGGTGTTCACCAGGAACTTGGTGAAAAAGTCTCTCAAGGCTACCCTGGGTGGGGAAGGTTTTGGGAGGAAAGGGGGTGTCCCAGATGGAGGAGCTGGGTGGTGGCAGCGATACCAGATCTAAGCTAGTAATTAAGCTTAGAAATGTCCATGCAGGTCCCCACATCTGTACCCTAAAGTTCAGAGTGGGGAAGGAACCTTGACACCATCCCCTTTTTTAATGAAAGTCTCTAGCCATTATAGCTGAAAAAAAAATAAAATAAAATCCCTGGAGAATGTGAATGGACTATAGAAGATACAGTGATGTTTGCCTGTGTCTACAGAGATCCTGAAACAGTAGCTCAGAAGTGTGAACTACTGCATTCATCAAAATCAGGTGTTAATTTCGATGTCCAGTGATGGTACTTTAAATGCCAACATTGCTAACTATTTCCTTTTGGAAAGAAGAGTGAGGATCATATTATGAAGATTTGCATAATCTACTGTGAATGACAATTCATATTGGCACCATTAGTAGGTGGTGTTTGGGAGAATACAGTCACTTTTTTACCCAGTCAAGAAGGTACCAATCCCAAATAGCCTACTGGAGCCCAGAAGGGCATCTGAGCCCAACTGAGAGGGAGCTGAACCAAGCCCAAATTGATAGTGGAGCATTCACGCCACACCAAGTGAAAGCTGAGCAACACATTTGAGCTCATGGTCGTGTTTGAACCACAATGGAGGCAATCCAAATTCAGGGAGCTACACATTGTATTTTGTGAAGCTTTTCAATCTACTAAGAGTGGTGTCTTATTCTTTGCCATTTTAAGTGAGTAGATGTATTTTGTAGATGGAGATTGAAAGAGCACCACCACCAATCTCTCTCCATTTTGACTCCTGCTACTGTGCCCATAGGCAAGTTCCCATAACAGCATACCATTCACATGCATGTGTCTCTTGGGCAATGATCTCTCTGTTTTGGCTGTATAATCTGATGATTTTCTACAGTATAAGAAGCACTCTGGTATCATTCCATAGTATATTTATAAATTAGATCGCTGTCCAGTGGAATGTTACATGACTTATTGTAATGTAATTGAAGATCTTCATATGTTTGTCTGACATATAAAGCTATATGAAGATCTGCTGACTTCCAAAGGTGAAAGGAATCTTTCACCAGACACGGCTGGGTATGGGAGGTGGCTGGTGGATTTTGGTACTGTGGATCTACTAGCCATTACTGTGGCCTGCCCCCAAAGTCTTCCTTCCTGTTGAGGGTGGTCCCACAGAGTTGTAATATTGGTGTGCATGGAGAGTTATCATCCTGTGAAGGTTCCTGTATGTTGCCCCAAATAATATTATTGGTTCTGTTGCATTTAGGAGCCTCTATGCTAAGAGTGTGTATTTGCACAATAGAACCAAATTCAGGCCCTCTTCAGTTTTGCAACCAAAATATGTGCAAAATAGTACTGAAATATCAGTCTAATCTGTTTTTTGTTTGCACTGTGGCTGGTCCAGGAGTTACTCAGATTGCACTCTCCCTCATGCATCCACAGAAGCATGTGAAAGCTTCTGAGGGAATTCTGATCACTGAGGAATTGCAGAATGTGAACATCCATTTTTGAGAGACCCAAAAGCTGTAATGCAGAATATTCCCCCCTCTGTTGGCTGTGTCTGTTCTCAGCTACTGGCTGAATTTGGCCCATTGAGTGCATTTAGATAGATTTTGCTGTTTTTGTTCAAGTAGCTAGTTTGCATTAACAGAGGTTTAAATCTTAGCTGAATATTTCTGTTTTGATGGAACATGAGTCTATTTTTCATTAGGTGATATTCTGTTGGGCAAAGCTGGATTCCGCTATTATGAGTTACCACTGTGGATGGATTGAAATGGCAGAAAAGTATTGATGTGCAACAATGAGAAATGAGGGAGAGGGGGAGAGAGACTACTCCTTGAAATTCGTCTGTTCCATAACTTCAGTATGAAAATAGAGTTGTGGGGACATCTAGCGCAACAGGGCAGGCCTAGTCAGGGGTCAAGGCTTAATGAGATATAACGAAGCAGGTCATGTCTGAGTGGACTCTCAAATAATTAATTTACTTATCAGTTTTGTCTCATTAAATCTTTTTCCTTGTCTTTCTCCTGTGATGATTTCCTTACGTCTGTTTTATTGTTTTCATCCATCACTCATTATTGTCTCTGTTCAAGCAAAGCAGGAAGCAGCTCTTTTCTTTCAGCAATCAGCTAAATCATAGGGGTACTAACATGACAATCAAGTTTTCTGAGCTCCTGCTCACTTTTAAGCAAGATAAAGGAACACTAATTGTAAGCAAATGAAAATGGCTTAAGTTAACAGAAAAATGTAGAAAAATGAATGAGTGGCCTATGGAATCTGTCCTTTGTTCAGATGACTTCATCCTGGCATGTTGCATTCTTGGAGGTGTGCTGCAATATGAAGAGTTAAGCTTTAGTAGGAGATTTAAATTTGCCACGCATCCTCCAGGACAAAGTACAGTGCCACTCTCTGATTATGTGACAGGGACCAGCTGCAGAGATTGAGATGGGAAATGTAGCCAGTATAGATTACACCAGTTGTGTTTATTTTTATAATTTATTACCCAATTTTTATCCTAAAAGCTACATTTATTCACCATTAAAAGCCTCCATGGTACCAAAGCTGGCACATGTGTCCATTGGATATTTAACCTCTGATTCTAGTTCTATGAATAGAAAATATGTCTGGCATTCAGGGACTAATCTAATTTACAACAAAAGAATGTATGAGTAAGATTTAATCTAGTCAGGCTGTATTCTGTGTCTCAGTCTCAGCAGCTACAGGAACAGAGTAGCTAGTGGAACAGAGTAGCTACAACACCACTGGAAGAGGCATGGCATAAAAAAACAAATCTATCTTTCTCTCCTTTCTCTGTGGTCTTCCAGTTTGGAGAATTAACTCTCTAACATTAAAAAGGTACCCAGCAAAATGTCTTTTGAAAAATTAAACTGATAATTGATGTTCCCTGTCAAAAGAGAGTAACTTTCTGAAGACCAAACAAGTGGTAATGCTCAAATCAGTGCAGTTCATAGAAATATAGGACTGGAAAGAACCTAGATAGGTCATTTATTCCAATCCCCAGCACTGAGAAAGGGCTAAGTCTTATCTAAATCAGTGGTTCCCAACCTTTTTGTGGCCAGTAGCACATCCATGTTTTCAGAAGAGTGTGGCGGGCACCAACAATTTTTCAAGGCTTATTTTGTATTTGTACATTAAATAATACAAAAACCATCATATTTAATATTACATAATATATGAATCCAGAGAGAAGAGAGAAGCCGCAAGGACAGAGAAGCTGGGGCTACAGGCTGCGGGGCCGCAGCTTCTCTCCCCTGCTGGGCACGAGGCGGGTCCTGTGCCTACCTGGGACCGAGAACACTGGTCCCCGCAGCCTGCAGTCCCGGAGTTCTCTGTCCCCGGCAGGCGCAGGGCCACGGCTTCTCTCCAGCTTAAGCCGCGGCCCTGCACCTGCCTGGGACCAAGAACATCAGCACCTGCAGCCCCGGAGTTCTCTGTCCTCGGCAGACGCATGGCCGCGGCTTCCCTCCCCTGCTGGGCACTAGGCGGATGCACATAAATGCCCTAGCGGGCGCCATGGCACCAGTGGGCACCACGTTGGGGACCACTGATCCAGATCATGCCTGTTTTTCTTACCTGTTCTTAAAAAACCTACAATGATGGAGATTCCACAACTTCCCTAGGTAATTTGTTCCAGTGCTTTACTACCCTTAGAGTTAGGAAGGTTTTCCTATTGTCTGACCGAAATCTCTCTTGCTGCAATTTAAGCCCATTACTTTTTGTCCTGTCCTCAGTGGTTAAGGAGAACAGTTTATCACCCTCTCTTTTATAATAACCTTTTACGTACCTTGAAGACTGTTTTTATATCTCCCCTCAGGTGTCTTTTCTGTAGACTAAACAAAATCAATTTTTTCAATCTTTCCTCATAGGTTATGTTTTCCAGACCTTTGATCATTTTTGTTGCTCTCCTCTGAACTTTCTCCAGTTTGTCCACATCTTTCCTGAAGTGTGGTGCCCAGAACTGGACACAGGATTCCATCTGAGGCCTTATCGGGCATGAATAGAGTAGAAGAATTACTTCTTGTATTTTGCTTACAACACTCCTGCTAATACATCCCAGAATGATGTGTACTTTTTGCAACAATATTACATTGTTGACTCATATTTAGTTTGACTCAAAATAGCCCCCGCATCTTTTTCTGGCTTACTGCTTTCTAGGCAGTTATTTCCCATTTTGTATTTGTGCAATTTATTATTCCATTCTGAGTGGAGTACTTTGCATTTGTCCTTATTGAATTTCATCCAATTTATTTTAGACCATTGTCCAGTTTGTCAAGATCATTTTGAATTCGAATCCTCTTCTCCAAAGTGCTTGCAACCTGTCCCAGCTAGTGCTAAGGGAGTGAAATTGTGATAATTGTTTCCATTATGTGTAGCATGCATATGTAGGAGACCAGTAGATCCCAATTTTTTAAAGAAAGTGAAAGAAGATACTGCAAAATACAATGGATTA
Organism: Gopherus flavomarginatus; assembly: GCF_025201925.1. NCBI lineage: Eukaryota > Metazoa > Chordata > Testudines > Testudinidae > Gopherus > Gopherus flavomarginatus. Next base: position 185,397,146 of record NC_066617.1, read on the forward strand.
TAATAATAGTCCCACTTAGTGTTTCCAGTAAGAACAAAAGTTAAGTAGTTGAGATGAGTCTAGGGAGAACTAGTGGCTGATTCAGACAACGATGGACTTAAGAAAAGTAGGGAGTTGGTGGCAAGAAAAGGAAGAGAGAAAGAAAGGAATAGATAAAGACAGAGGGAGGAAAAAAGAAAGATACAAAAGGAGGGAAGAAAGGATTAGAAGAGAGTTAACTGCTCTGGATAATATAGTAGAAACAGCGTGTGAGGAGAGATAGACAAGAGAACAGAAGAAGAATATAACAGTTGCAGGGAAGAAGGAGCTGAGAATACATATTTGAGATAGAACATGTAAGGGGGCATATATCATCCTTTCTCGGAGGGCAATTAACCCATCTGGCTGCACATAGAGGGTTGGCCAGGCCTGATTAAAGATGAAGCCCAGGTGAGGAAGGAGCTGGATTGTGACTATAAACAAAGGAGGTAAGGGGTAGAAAAAGGCTTTAAGAAGAGAGGGGAAAGAACACTGAAGTCCCTTTCTTGGTGTTAGAGACATGAGATCAGAAGGGCGGAAGAGGAAGCACAGAGGGATTGTTGACCCAGAGGATTCTCTCCTGAGTAGAAAAAAAATGTGGCAAGAGGCCAGGAGAGAGACAAGTCAACATGACAGAGAAGGCACCAGAGGTGAGCTCTGACAAATGGGGGATTTATGTTATAGGGACCCTAGACTGGAACCCAGTATAGTGGGAAGTCCTGAGATTTTCTACCAGCCATTGGGGAAGGTGGCGAGAGGCTTTTGAGAGGGAACTAAGGATAAATGAAAAGCCTGAGAAAAAGATGTGAAAGATCATGGAGCCCAGAGTAAAATAGAGGCCAAAGACATGTTGTAAGGATTTTGGACTTTGTTATCTTGGAAGGAGTGGAAATAAAATGTAACCTGGCTTGAGGGCCAAATCACACAAAGAGGCAGATCACCCTAAGACCAGAGCAGCTATTAGCAGGAGGTTCTAAAGAAGAATGGTTTAATACACCACACCCAGCCATAAGGGGGTGTGTGCCACTAGTGAGATGACCCTCTACAGAGTAGTTGAGAGAGACACTATGGAACTGCTTTTGGGTTTTGGATTGGAAACATGGGAAAGAGGGAAGCAAGGAAGATGAGGTACCAGAGAACTGGAGAAGGGAAATGGTAAATAAATAATTGAGACCCATCCAAAAGGAAATGTAAAATGGGTAACAAAATAAGCCCAAGGGAGAAGCCACAATCATTGCAAATAAAGGAAAGTGTCTTGCTTTTACAGAAAGAAATGAAAAATACTATAGCAAAATGAATGATAGGAGGGTAAAGAAAGAAGATGGATGTACAGACAGAAAAAAGGCAACAAGAAATTTAGTGTTAGGTGTGAATCTGAGCCCTAGATGTGATCACCCCAAAATTTGGATAAATTTCGATAGAGGATCCAACATTTTTCAGACTGAATCAACTCTAAAATAAATATATGAGTAGGGGAGATGAAATCCCAAATGAGAGACTCTTAACTTTTATGTAAGTGATCTGTGTTTTATTTATTGCTGGAGGACTGTTCTGCAGGTCTGCACATTTTGGGGAAATGGATCTGCAAAATATTTTGACTGTGAGCATTTGAGTCTTATTGCTTCCACTGTTACTGTTGGGCATGTAACCCAATAAGACATGGATTTTAAAAAAATACAGAAGGATTGGGTAATTTATTGCTCCTAAGGTGTTGTCTACACTGCAGAGTAAGTCGGTGTAAGTTACACAACTTAAGTTACATAATGTATGTAGCTTAAGTCAATGTAGTTTACATTGACTTACTGCTATGTTGTCGGAAGGCACTCTCCTGTCGACACATCTTCCACCTATCGTTGAGGCGGAGTACTGAAATTAGTGGGAGAGTACTCTGCCATCAACTTATTGCGTCTTCACCAGGGCCACTAAATTGACACCTCTGCATTGATTGCAGCAGTTCTGATTTAGCCTTCAGTGAAGACAAGCCCAGAGTTTCAACTTCCCTTGGAACAGAAGAGAAAGTTCCAGAACTGTTTAGGAAAAACTGAGAGGTCTTAAAGAGACTGGCAGGGGAAGGATAGCCTTTAGCATTTGTATCTTTTAGATAAGGACTTCTTCAAAATTAGGGTTATTATCCAGTACAGAATGTATGTCCATTAGCCCAGTGTTGGTGTGTGTGGCCTGTTTGGAATTTACTTCCAAAGTAGACTGTAATTAAAAACAACGAACCCACATGAATGTAATTTTAATTCTTATGTGCAAAACTGCATAGTGACAAATTCTGTCTGCTCTATACAGGGGTGCACACAATGGGAGGGAAGGCACACAGAACTATCCTGCTATAGTTCATTCTGCATAACAGCCAGACAAGACTTACAGCCTCTGCACTCCTCCCTACTTTCCCAGGAATACATGGCACTGCAGAGAAGTTAGTATGAGACCAGTACTCAGGGGAGAGTAGCCTACATCTTATAAATAGTGTTGCCTCAGGAACACTTCTCCTCTGCACTAGGGAACCTTGAATGGCATTCACTGAGGCTGAATGCTTCATAGAGCTGTCCCTGGGAGATGGCTCCATACCATCCCTTACTATATGCTGTCTCTAATATAGTATTTAATTAGTTGTAGTGCATGTTCAACCATATTTGTAAGCGGACATTTCTGGAGAAAGTAGGCTGTGAAGAAGAGGTTCATTTCTCTTGCTAAAATCTTTTCAAAATACATAGAGTTTAAGGCCAGAAGGGATCATTAGTTCATTTAGTCTGATCTCCTTTGTATCACAGGCCATTACATTCACCCAGTTATCCTTTACTTAGCCCAGTGTGTTTAATGTTTGACTAAAGTATATCTTTCAGTCAGGTATCCAGCCTTGAGATGGAGAATTCTCCACTTCCTTTGGTAGTTTGTTCCAGTGGTTAATCACCCTTGATGATTAAAATCTTGTGCATAATTTCTAATTTGAATTTGTCTGGCTTCTCCTTCCAGCTACTGATTCTTTATCCTTTTCTCTTCTAGGTTTAAGACCCCTTTAGTACCTACTGTTTTCTCTCCCTTAAGGTATTAATACACTGTAATGAGAGGTGGCTTTATTAGTCTTTTTGATATAGTAACAGATTGACTCCTTAAGTCTCATCACCCTGGAAGTTTGTGTGCACTTGCTTGTCTACTATGACCTTTACGTCTTTTTTGGAATCACTGCTTTCCAGGATACAGTCCCCCATTCTGAAGGTATGGCTTGCATTCCTTGTTCTTAGATGCATAACTTTGCATTTGACTGTAATAAATATATTCTGTTTGAATGGGACTGGTTTACCAAGTGATCCTGGTTGCTCTGTATCACTGCCTTGCCCTCATAATTTAGCGCTCCATGAATCTTTGTGTCATCTGCAAATGCTATCAGCAGTGATTTTTATATTGACTTACACATCAGTGATGAAAGTGTTGAATAACAGACCTAATACTGATCCCTGCCTAACCCCACAAGAAACACCCTGATTTAATGATGATTCCCCATAGACAATGCCTTTTTGAGATCTGTCATTTAGCAAGCTTTTAATCCATCTAATGTGTGCTCTATTGATATTATATAGTACAGATGTCCCCTGGGTTATGCAAATCCAATTTACGCAAATCCACACTTACAGAAAAAGTTCTGTAAGATAGAAATAGGAGGGCTTTTTGTGTGTGTTTGTTTTGCATAATGGTCGGGTATATGTTTCCGACTTATGCAAAATTCGAGTTATGCATGGCGTTCCAGAACAGAACGCTTGCATAAGTCGGGGAGCATCTGTACTCCTTGTCTAATCAGAACATCATGTGGTACTTAATCAAGTGTCTTTACAGAAGATTAAATATATTACATCCAGATCAACCAAATTTGTTATCTCATCAAAGATTGAAATGAGGCTTGTTTAACAAGCCCTGTTCTCCATTCACCATATTAAATGGCATTAATTATATATATTCCCTTTCATTCTTTATAAATTGAATGACCTATCAGATTTTCTATTACTTTACATGGGAGTGGTGTCAGGTTACTGGCTGATAGTTACTTAGGTCATCCCACTTGCCCTTTTGAAAATTGGCACAATATTAGCACTCTTACATTTCTGTAATTTCCTTGGTATTCCAAGTTTTATTAAAAATTACCATCAGCAGGCCAGAAATCTCCTCAACCAGTTCTTTTTCACTTTTAGGTGCAAGTTAACGAGGTGTATGGATTTAAAAAATGTTTATCCTTCAAAGTTGTTGTTTAACATCTTCCTTGCTTACTAATGGACCAAAAAATATTTCATCTTCCTAATGTGATACAAATCCTACTTCTTTTCAAATACAGAATAGAAATGTGTATTTAATATGCCTGTATTTTCTGCATAATTATTAAAAAAAAAGTACTATATCATCCAGTAATGAGTCTATTCCATTGTTTGGATTTCTTTTTTCCTAATATACTTTAAAAACTCCTTCGTACTGTCCTTAGCCTTGCCAACCATGGATTTTTCCCTAGTATCTTTCCTTTCCTTATTAACTTTCTATACTTCATAACTTCAAATTTATATTGATTGCTATCAATTTCCCCTCTTATCAGTTTATTATATATTGCTTTTTATTTCCAATTTCTGACTTCATTTATCACTGAACCAGGCAGGGCTTTTAGACATAATTGTCCTCTTTCTAGATAGCAGAATTTTTGCTTTTTTGGCCATCTAATAAACTCTTCTTAAAGAACTCCCAATTCTCATTTATCTTTTCTATCTGAATGAGTTGTTGGATTCTATATTGCTGCAATATATTGTAATCATATCTTGGATCTTTTGTAGATAGAAAACACTTTTTTGGGGAATAAATCCATATAATGCCTAATTTCAGAACTTGTTTTCAAATAACTTTCTCTCTGAAATCATCACTTTGCACGGTGACCCTCAAATTATCTGAGGAACGAATAGTAGGAATGAACTGTTCTGCACAGATGGAATAAATAATGATCCATTGGTCACTGGTTCTCCTAGAAGCAAAAGCAATGATAATGCCAAAAAAGTATATGATGACCACATTGCCCATCCCTCTTCCCCCATCCCACCTTACCCCCCCACAAAAAGTAAGATTTTTGAGGGTACCTAAATTTTGTTTGTTTTTTGGGGGGGGGGAGGGGTGCAGGTCAGCTTTCAAAGATAGAGAACACAGCAGGGAAGGGAAGGCATCCAACCCTCCATAAAAGCAATTGTAGGTCATTTTGATTTTTTTAAACAAAATATAGACAAAATGTTTGTCACATATGTTAACATTCCTGTCTTTTAAACCATTGCTCCATTAAAAAACTGCTGGATATTTCTAATTAAATTTTAATGATAATAGGATTTAGGGGGAAAAAAACTGTGTGTTAAAAATAAAACAAATCGCCATCTTCTGGGAGTAAATTCTGTCCTTTTTTCACGATATAGTGTATGTGGAGAGCAGGACTGATTATTTATTTTTCAGGTCTACATCTTCTTAGAACTTAATGCTTTTATTTTGCATGATACTAAATCTGCTCAAGTCTCTCTTATTATTTCTAGTCATTAGGTCCTAATCTCTGGAATGCCCAGAATCCTCAAATACCTGAAGGACTGGAAGCATTAGGCAGTCTTAAATCTTTATCAGATGATAGTTGTTAAGGACATTTGTTCCATCAGTCATAGGCTCATCAGAACAAAAGGCCTTTTTATCATTTGTTTTGTTAATTCTTTTGATATATTCATATATCCATCAAGAAAACACAAACCGTCCTCTTTGATTCTCCAGGTGCTTTTGACAACTGTTAAAAATACAAACAACAAATATATCAGCAAATCAAACAGAATATCTTCACCCCTAGCCAAAAGAAAGACTAAATAACTAACTTAAAACCACCCATGTTTCTCTCCGACACCAACCCATCACTTTCCCTAAAAATACAGACATACAGGGCCAGGTTCCATGTGTAGTGGGGCTGCTTTGCACAATGCTGTCAGCAGTAAAATGACCCTAAAACAAGAATAGACTTTCACAGGGAGATCATACCAGTGTAGTGTCCTATGACATATATCTAGCAGAGCAGTTCCTACCTCCTCCTTCCTCATGTGCTGTCAACTCTCCAACATGCAAGCATCTGTCCAAGACAGCACTAAGGTCCACCTGCTTATCAGCTTCTTTGATGCAATCTATCCATCTCTTCCTTGTTTTTTCCCCACCCTCTCTTTTCATGCTGTCTTCACCAGATCCCCCTCATACATCCTTTACATGTGTCCAAACTAGTGTCCCATGTGCTTCCTGGATTTTGTCCATCACATCAGATTTTGTCTAGCAGCTCCTTTGCCAACCTCAGTGCTCTTGCTTGCTGAAGTAGTGTGTGTGGCAGGGGTTCCCTGATCCCTTGTGATCCCTGGCTGCCATATCACCTCATTGGCTCCATTGGCACCAGTGTAAATTAGATCAACCATAGGCTGCTCTGACTTACGTTGGAGAAGCAATCTGATACACAGCTGGTTCAGGATCGGGACAAGGAGGATTTTCGATACCCCCTTCCTCAGCCACAATCAAGCATTAACTCATACTATGCATATTGGAGGGGGAGATATGATGCCGTAGAGTGAAACAAATGTCATTTGTTTGAGCCCACTTATGCCACACAGGAGCCAGGAAGCTGTGTTCTGCATTAGTTGGAACTGCTGTGCGGACTTCAAGGGCTGCTCTGAGTAAAAAGTGTGACATGTTGTAGATGACAGTGGCAAAGTCTACATTTGAAAGGGTTGTCTGCAACCTTTTACTCTTTAGTGGCTGGTAATTATGGGCCTTCTGTGTTGGGTTGTATGCTATTTGTGGATAGATGAAATAACTGTTGTATTATATTTCTATGTGGAATGCTATGAACTGGGAATTAATCAAATTAAATTTACAACAGAGCAAACAGTGGTGTCATGAGAATGATCAAGGCTATGGAACTATCATGGGAGCTAGAGCAGCAGTGTGGAATTTGTAAAATGGCAACAATAGGTTTCTGGTATAGAAGATGGCCTAGGCTGAGTATCTGGTGCCTGTCAGAAGAATGATACGTGGCAAATGAGCTTCCATATCGACTGTGGTGGTGTGGGGCCACACCCTCCTTTTGCACTGGCTGGTGGTCTGAAGCCAGAGTCAGAGGTAGCACTTTTCACCACTTAACAGTGAAGCCACTCTTACTCTCCTCAGTGCCTCAGGGTGCCGCCTGCCTCTGCAGGATGCCTTTGGGAAAAGCTATTCATACAGAAGCTTTGCCGTGCTTGACTATGGCTCCTAAAGCCTAGATGAAGCCATCTGTGGTAAAAGGCTTCAGGAACCTGTTGAACTGGAGTTTTGGTAAGGGCTTCCCAAAACAGGAAAAGGGGTGGGAAGGAGTTATTTTGGAGGTGGCTGGGTGGCTGAGTTCCTGTTTGAAATGAGTATTTTAATACTGCTGGGGTTTTGCTGTGTTAATAATTGTGTTAGGGCACCTAGAGTATTATATAGATGTCTTTTTCTATTAAGTTTAAGTAAGTTAAATAAAGTTACAGTCATGCCATCTAAAGGGGCTCACAAGACAGAATACCAACCTCAGGGCAGATTATTAAGAAGCAGGGCACAAATCCCAAATGAGATGTGAGTTCTATACATAGATTTCACCAACCAAGTAACAAATGTAAAAGTCTCAGACATTATACAGGCTTGACATGGAGTCACAGACAGTCCTCTTGGGCATTCCAGTCTATCTTGCCATCCTGGAAAACTGTACTTAGTGATAGATGGTCACTTACATTAAAGATCACAAAATACTCAGGTTACTCCCAGTCCCAAAGGACCAGTCACTTACCCCAAATCAAACTGCACCTTACATCTCACACCCAAGACAGCACTTGTAGCCAATCCTGTAACAAACCACCTAAAGGTTTATTAACTAGCAAAAAGAATTTACAGTTATTTACAAGGTTAAAACGGTCAAACATACACACAAATGAGATATAATCTTAAATTCAAAAGGTAGTAGAAGCTTCTATAATAAGCAAGATTTGATGACCTTTTGGGCTAACCCAAGCCAGGCAGTTTGGGAAATCTTTGCCCCTCAGAGTCCAAACAGCATAAAATTCCCTGATTCCTTCTGGTAAGGGATTTTTATCCTCACCTCCCGAGAATCCAAGCTAATGGGACAAGCACTTCTGCATGCAACCTCTTAATTAGGGTTGCCAACTTTCTAATCACACAAAACCAAACACCCTTACCCTGCCCCAAGACACTGCCCCAGCTCTGCCCCTGCTGAGTCCATCCCCCCTCGCTCAATTGCTCACTCTTCCCTACCCTCACTCACTTTCACTGGGCTGGGACAGGGGGTTGGGGTGTGGGAGGGAGTGGTGGTTCTAGCTGGGGGTGAAGGCCCTAGAGTGGGACCAGAAATGAGGGGTTTAAGGTATGGGAGAGGGCTCTGGCCTGGGGTATGGGAGGGGGTGAGGACTCTGGTTGGGGTTGCCAGCTCTGGTGTGGGGCTGGGAATGAGGAGTTTGGGGTACAGGATGGGGTTCAGGGCTGCAGCAGGGGGTTAAGGTATGGGAGGGAGTGTGGGATCTGGCTAGGGGTGTGGGCTCTAGGGTGAGGCTGGGGATGAGGGGTTTGAGATGCAAGAGGGGACTTGGGACTGAGGAAGAGAGGTGCAGGCTGCGGGCTGTGGGAGGGGGCTTGGCTGGGGCAGGGGCTGGGATGTTGGAGGGGCTGCAGGCTCTGGGAGGGAGTTAGAGTGTGGGAGGGGGTTCCCATATGGGGCAGAGGGTTGGGGTTGTGGGTCGGAGTTCAGGGGTGCAGGCTCCAGCCAGGCAGCACTGACCTCAGGCGGTTCCTGGAAGCAGCTAACATATCCCTCTGGCTCCTAGGCAGAGGGGCCAGGGGGCTCTGCACACTGACCGTGCCCACAGGTGCTGGCTCAGCAGCTCCCATTCGCCGTGGTTCCCACTAATGGGAGCTGTGGAGCCAGTGCCCAGTGTGGGGGCAGCGCGTGCAGCCCCTGTGGCTGCCCTGTGCCTAGGAGTCAGATATGCCAGCCACTTCCAGGAGCCACACAGAGCCAGGGCAGGCTGGGAACCTGCCTTAGCCCCGCTGTGCACCTGACTGGACTTTTAGCGGCCCAGTGGTGCTGACCAGAGCCACCAGGATTCCTTTTTGACTGGGCGTTCTGGTCAAAAACTGGATGCCTGGCAACCCTACTCTTCATGTGTGGATGTGAGGGAGCAATTGACAAAGTCTTTGTTCCATTGGATTCAATAGTGTTGAATCCAATGGAACAAAGGACCTTCAGAAGGAGTCCAGAACTGTGCATTAGGTATAGTTTTTTGCCCGTTTGGCGAGTTACATAGTTTCAGAACAAGCATTTTACCATTATAGAGCAAATATGCAGTATTACCTTAGAGCATAGGATAAAGATATCATAAGTAGGATTAATGCATGCAGCATCCTAAAATAATTCCATAAAGTCTATTTTAACTACTCACAGATGAGGCAGACTGGTTTTCAGCTCTGCATTTGTCAGTGCAACCTCGGGCCTTGGCAGGAGCTGGCACCTGATCTGCCAGCATCCCAGTTACAAATCAGTAGGTTTAGCAAAGAGGAAATGCTATTGAATGTTTCCAACCAATGGCTAATACAGGTACAAAGAGGTCTGAGAACTAAAGTTACAGTCACTAGTATTCTGGCCAGTATATCTGAAATCTGAAAGCTATTGGAGACAAAATTCATCTATATGAGCTGCCTATCCTATTTGTGGATCTTTCCCAGCATCTGACTTCCTGGTGATGAGGAGGAAGATAAGAGGGAAAGCAGAATGAAAAGCCAGATAGTTTTCATTTCATTAGTTACTTCTCTAATAAACAATATCCTGATGGATGACATCATGAGGTCTATCAGGCTTTAGAGATGCACTTTTTGTCTACATTAGGTACATATATTGTCTCCGTTACTGCAGTATCTGAGCACCTGATGGTCTTTAATGGATTTATCATCACAACTCCTGTGAGGTAGGGAAGTGTTCTCATCCCCATTTTAAATATAGGAAATGAGGCACAGAGAGACCAAGTAACTTGTCCAAGATCACCTAGGAAGTCTCTGGTGGAGAGGGGAACGGAATCCAGGTCCCAAGTCCCAGCTAGTGCCGTAACCACTGGTTTTCCATATTCTCAGGTGTTTCTGATGTGTTGATACTATTCTTGTAAGCATCACTTTTGGAGAAGTATTTCTGGGGTGGAGAATATTATATTATTCATTGAAATTCAATATACATGTTTATTTTTTATTTTTTTAAAAGACAAATGGATGCACAAGGCTTTCTATGAACAGGACTCCTACAAAAGTTGGAGCTTATTAACAAATTAATATAATAAAGGTGACATGTAAATGGAAGCGATACAAGCTAATGTACTGTATAGTCAGGCCCTGAGTCATGAAAGCACTTGAGTAGCACATACATAAAATTAAGTTCCATTGATTTAAATAAGATTTGATTTAGTTATGTTCTGATAGGCATGCTTTGCCTGAACTGGGTCATAATAAGTAATTAACCATGAATCAACACAACAAAGAACTAAATGTGAAATATTCTACCAGTCTTGGATCAAAGCACTGACTTTTCCCAACATCATAATAAAGAATGTAAAAAATAAAATTTAAATGAAGTCTCCTGTGAGTAAACACTAAAACACAAAATCATCGCACTTACCTCAGACTTCAAGGATAAATGACAAGTATGCTGTCTTTAGATTTCATTACCTTAAATAAAAATACTGCAGAATATTTTATGCACTGCTTATTAATAATTCACAAACATTTCCATGCATTTATATATAGTAGCTGTTTTTATGCAAGTGAATCTTGGAATATATTTGTATTTATTGTGTGTTATTATAGTCTATATTTTGTTATAAGTTGGATTCGATTTTGTATAATCATTTTCTAAATTTAACATTATTTTAGCTCAAAAATACCATTAGAAAATGCCAAATTATATTTTTACTGAAAGTTTATAGAAATATAGAAACACTACAGCACTTCTCTGTTGTTAATCAAAACAGTCTAAATTCATCCCTGGTGTAACTTCACAATTTACATATGCTGATTTAATAGAATTACATTAAAGACAAAATTGGCCCAAGGTTTTTGTTTTTTTCCCCCTCCTTCCATATCTCATGAATGAGTGCCTTAGGGGAAGGTGTAAAGCCATTTGGCTCATAAAATCTCATCTTTCATTAGCACTTCATTTCCATCCAGGATTTGTTCTACTTGTTATTTAAATAACTTACATGATGTTGGACTCAAGAAAATACTTTCATGCTGAATCAAACCGTAGGTTTAGTTTAGTATACATACTTTATTTTGATTTGGAGGCAGGGAATGCTAAAAGAGTGAAGGTCATTCCCCTCCACACTCCTTATCCCAACTGCTACCATTTCTCTGTGGCTTTCCAATACTATTTGTGGCCGCATACTGTATGGAGCTTTTCATATCTAATGCAGTCTGCTCTCTCATCTCTCTTTCCCTACTAACTTTCATGGGATATGCAATCATTTTAGTTGTCCTTTGTTACTTCCTTTTTCTGTTGGTCACTGTGCACCTTTTTCAGACTATTTTCCCTTTTACAAGTACCATGAAAAACATAATGCAAATGATGGAAGGTGTGGATGATATGAAATCTGAGGAGAGTGTGAGGAAGCCATATTTATGAAGTGTACACAAGAGAAGATGCAGGGGAATATGATCACAGCTCATAAATACCTCTAGTGGAAGTTTTGTGTGCTCTTGTGATGGAATTTCCCATGGAAGTAGAAAGGGTCTGAGGGAGGGAGGGTTTGGAGTTTGAGGGCTTGTCTACATCAGAAAGTTGCAGCGCTGGTGAGGGAGTTACAGCGCTGCAACTTAGGAGGTGTACACATCTGCAGGGCACCACCAGCGCTGCAACTCCCTGTTTGCAGCGCTGGCCGTACTCCCGTTTTGTCTCGGGTGTAGAGGATCCAGCGCTGGTGATCCAGCGCTGGTAATCAAGTATAGACACTTACCAGCGCTTTTCTTGACCTCCGTGGAATAAGCAGGTATCCCAGCATACCTGAGGAAGCCTCTGGTAATCAAGCTGGTCTCCTTCCCCTGCTTGCTCTCGCGTTCCCCTAACCCCGAGCAAGCAGGTCTCCTTCCCTGAGGTTTGCTGGGTGGTTCCGGGAACGCGAGAGCAAACCGCGGCGAAGCTGGTCTCCTTTCCCGGTTTGCTCTCTCGTTCCCCGAACCCCCGAACAAGCAGGTCTCCTTCCCTGCGGTTTGCAGGGTGGTTCGGGAAACGCGAGAGCAAACCGCGGCGAAGCTGGTCTCCTTTCCCGGTTTGCTCTCGCGTTCCCCGAACCCCCCTTGAAGCCGCCCAACAGCGCTGCAGTGTGGCCACATCTAACACCACTTGCAGCGCTGGTTGCTGTAAGTGTGGCCACTCTGCAGCGCTGGCCCTATACAGCTGTACTAATACAGCTGTAACAACCAGCGCTGCAAAATTTTAGATGTAGACATGGCCTGAGATTGATGGGGGACAGGGGAACACAGACAGCCAGGAAAGGGAGCTAATGAATACTCAAGGTGTTTATGGAAAGTGAGGATGCAAACTGAAGTTTCTGTGCTCTTGATAGGTATCCGAATGTTCAAAAACTTTACCTGAACACCTAAACCTTTTGAACTTTAACAGCCTTAAGCAGAAATCAATTTTTTTTTGAAATGTGGCAAGAACCAACCTGAATTCAACCAAGAACTTCCATTTCTTGAATAAATGTGAATTCTGATAAATCTGAACCGGTCTGGATGGACCTATGCCAGTGTTGCCAATTCTCACATTTTTAATCACAAATCTTACAATAGGCTGATATTTTTCTTAAAACCCCATCTCCTGGAGTCATGTGATTAAATTGGAATTTCAGTTAAAAAAGCAAGTTTATAGTCCTCGTGACTGTGAAGAAAAGCTTGAAAACATGAAGTCCAGAGTGCTCAAACCCCAAAAAGTAAATCAAAATAACCCATAACTTTGCATTTAAAAATCTCGTGGTTTTTAAGACAGCCTTTTGATTTGACTCAGGATTTTTCAATACTTGGGAATGACAATGCTGCTATTCATAACCTTAATGTTTAGTTCAGTTCAGGAATTCTAAAAATCTATACTAGGACTGATCAATAAATTTCCTTCAAATTGATTTTTCAACAGATTTTTTTCTTTTTTTCATGAGAAATGTCTGTTTTCTGCAGAAACTTTGGGTGACGTTGAAAAAAACGATTAATTGAAAGCTGAAAATTCCAGCTGAAGCATGAAATTTTAATTCAGAAATCCCACTGTATTTCAGTCTGAGTTTTAGTTCTGGTGCTTCATATCTCCATTCTCCTCTACAGTCCAGGCTCCCCTGCCAGACTCTGTTTCCCATGATGCACCATGTGGCTCAGCATGAAATGGGACTGTGGTATATCATGTGAGATGTTGCCTACTCAGTGATGCTAGCCCATTGAGAAGAATGGGGATATGAAGCACCTGAAATAAAATTTCCATGAGGCAATCTAGCAGTGTTTCTGAATTGGAATTGACAGTTTTCAGCTGAAAGTTTTTTTCTATTTTTTTGGGGGGAGGAGGTCAAAATAAAAAAAATTCAATCAACTCTGCTATATATGCTACCATTTTTATAAAGGACAAACAAGTAAATACAGATACCTTATAAATCTGAGATTAAATTAGCAGGAAAAATGTAAATCGTGTACATGATGAATAGCAGCAGTGACTGATCAGGAAACAATGATAATCCCAACATCCTGTGTTCAAATAAAATATTAATTTTATCCTTTAACTGGAGTGATGCACAGTGCTGGTGGTACCTCCTGATAAACATAACTGCAACAATCAGACTTCAACCTCAAAGTGTAGAATGAAAGTTAGAAAATACTTTGAGAATGGCATCCTCCACCGCCAACAGGAATTTATATAGACTAGATAACAGAAAGAAAGCACAACATGAAAAGCAAAATGAAGTATGAATTAACAGAAAATAAAATAAGTGTATCTTTTCACTGTGAAAATTCACCCGTGTGAATTAATATTATGTATAGGACTCAACATAAACATTGATTTTGAGTGAGCAGAAAGGATACATAGCCTTGGACCATTGTAGGGTGACCAGATAACAACTGTGAAAAAACAGAACAGGGAGTGTGAGGTAATAGGCGCCTACATAAGAAAAAGTCCTCAAAAATGGGACTGTCCCTTTAAAAACAGGACATCTGGTCACCCTAGACCAGGGATCGACAACCTTTGGCACGCCGGGCAGTGGGAAGTGGTGGCCAGCACATCCCTCGGCCCGCGTCACTTCCCGCAGTCCCCATTGGCCTGGAGTGGTGAACCGCGACCAGTGGGAGCCACGGTCAGCCAAACCTGTGGATGAGGCAGGTAAACAAACTGGCCTGGCCCGCCAGGGTGCTTTCCCTGGCAGGCCCTGTGCCAGAGGTTACTGATCCCTGCCCTAGACCATTGGGACATAGAGATTCTGGCTCTGTAGCTGGTTGATTAACTAACTAGAAAACGCATCCTACCAAAGACAGGCAAAAAACCCTAAGGAACTTGAGGGTGGGGGGAGCGGGGGAAACAATCATACAACGCTTAAGGAGTTGTGAAGCTGTACTGGGAAGAGCACTTTTGTAAAGCCTCCCCTTTCTTTTATTCTGCTGCTTCTTAACTGTATCTGCTCCTTCCCCTAACCCTTTGCCCTGATACCTAGCTTTGTGAGACTGCACAAACCACTGGAATTCCTAGATCTAGAGCAGCTCTCATATTCTGCTACATGGTGGGAAGAGACCTGTTTTCCTACACTTACCTAATACACTCTGCTGCTCATGAGAGATCCCCTTCACTGCATCTGCTGTGGAGGGTACTCTGGGTGACCTCCTCAAATGGAAATCTTCTTGGCCTACTCCATCCCTTTCTCTCTCCAAATGCTTTTGGAGGGAATGAACTCTTGGGACTCATGGCTCCACCTCATTCCCTTACCTGATAACCTAGTTTCAGATCTCTTCCAGGGTGAGATTATATCAGTTTGCCCCTTCCCACCCTGGATGACTGGCCATCACTCATAGCAATCAGATGGCAAATCCAACAGTGGAACATTTAAGGCTAAAGGAGGTCAGTGCTGAGGGTGAGGCAGCATCTTGAAATAAGGAATAGCGTCTGCCAAGAACACACAATGAATTTCTATGGGTCAGTAGCCATTGCTGCTGCTTGCTGTTAAACAGGGACTGGAAACTGCAATTGCAGTTTCATGATCCATTTGAAAAATCTATGTCAGTCTTGACTGTCAGTCTCAAGTCTAATTTTCACAGAGCTCGGGAAGGGAAGTATCCCTCTAGATGAGCTAGAGAAAAATTAAACTCGTTTAACTTCAGTCTGAATATAAATCTTACAGATTTCATTCTCCATGGAATTCAAAGTCTGCCTTTTGCTATGCTAATAAAATTACCATATTTGCAAGGTTTATTACTCCTAAAAGCTTTTTTTAAAAAATTTATACAGCTATATTCGCTTTCTGAATTAATTATATGGAAGATATTAAAAATGTACATAGTTATTTATCACTTACAGTGCAGTAATACCCTGAGGCCCTAATAAGTATCCAAGCTGGGCTTCGTACAAATGCAGAGGAAGGTACACACTAAGGTCCCAATCCTGCAAGGTACATCACATGGGCAGAGCTCTGTGTTTGCACAAAAACCTAATGATTTACACGATCATGGCTAGAAGATGTTTGCACTGTTATAAATTACGTAAATTATATTTCTGAACCAAATTTTGGGTGTATTTTATTTCTGACTTATTTACCATATAAAAATAATATTCAGCCTAGAATCTTTATCTAAGTCATGTACGTGAACTAAATTACACGGTATGGCAATATCCATTTTCTGTAGAACATAACTCCAAGTGACTTTTTATTTCCTTTTTAGTTGAGGCTGTTTTTTAATGTTGTGACTTTGAAATAGAAGGATTTATTCTTATTTGGTTTACAATATGACTTTTATGAGTGCAAAGAAAATAAAAATAAATTATAGGCGACATGTCCCAGAGAACCTTTAAAGTATTTATCCTCCTGGCATTGTCAGCCAGGAAGTTCTATATACAATAGCTGCATACTTTTATAAAACAAAACAAAAACCATGCAAATGTATGCTCATGTAAAAGTAAAATAATTAAAACAAGTAAGTATTGTAAACCCAATAAGCTAATAGACAATGATTTCTATGTGAAGTGGCTACTTATTGCTGATCTCTTGATAAAATATTATTGAAACTGACTTTAGGAATTACGGACATCTCAACCTGAATCAATTATGAACATTTTAAGATTATTTAAAGACTTACACAGTGCTTCTGACTTTAAATTGGTATAGCAGGAAAATTAAACATGGCTTTAAAGTGATGTAGTAGGGAAAATTGTATTAGCAGGGAAGAGAACGCCAAAGCTCCAAGCGTAAACTAGTATTTCAAGAACTGAGCTAGAATGTTGTTTCATTTTTTATTGCTGGCAAAACCAAAGTAAGTTTTATAAAACCCCAAACCCCTTCACCAAAACATACACACACAATAAACAGCTAAGGTGTCTGTTATTTAATATCCTTTATTTGTTTCATAATGACAGTGTGCTCAGCACTGGACAGATCATAGCCTAATACCCAGCTCCTGCCCCAAGGAAAGTCCCTAACGTCTGGTCCAAATCTCACTGAACTCAGTTCAATAGACTCCCATTGGCTTCAGTGGGCTTTGGATCAAGCCCTTAAAAAGTAGGAAGACAAATCTAGATCAGTTACTCTGTATGAAATCCTGGTCCTATTGAAGTCAATGGCAAAATGCATTTGGCTTCAATCTGGTCAGAATTTCAGTGAAATCCTGACCCTGTTGATTGGGCTCAGTCATGAGCACATGAGTAGTGCTTGCCATGCCTGGGGTGAGGTGCAAAGGTGGCTTTCTGCTGTCTTTCTGTTCCCATACCTTATCCTGGTAATAGCTGGGGGTTCAGCTGCCAAAGGCTGCTTTAAACCCCCTTTGCTGTGTTGGAGTGCTACAAAGAGGATTTAGCAGTGGTCGCTCTGTTCTGTAGTATGAATATATGACTCTAATGGAACTGTTTTTCCCCTAAATTCCCTACTGGATATCTGATTTCTTTGAAGGCATCCGATCACAGTTCTGGTCTTTGGAAAACAGTCAGGTATTGTCCTTGGCTCATACTGGTAATTTAAGGGACCAACTGCATCATCATGTCAGATGGTTGTACAATATATACAATTATAGAGTATAGCTTTTATGTCCTTGCTTTTATTGTTACAATTTGGCTATTGGTTGTGTAGCGGGGACCAAGCTATGTTTTTACTGAATTATGTGACAGCCCTTGCCTTTACAGAGCTGTAACAGGATTCAATAACATGATCCAAACATAGTTACAGCTGTCTATATAAGCAAGACCAAGCAAAGCTAAAATACAGTCAGGGGAGCATTGTTTTACAGCACAGTGCTCTATAATGCTTATGTAGTCAGGCCCTAAAACTGTCTATGAATGCACATTTCCTGTCTATAAAAATTAAACGTGAGCTGTGCCAAGATATTAACTGCAAAAATGTAAGTAAGAAAATTAAAAAAAAAAAATCTCCGTTTTCTTCTCTGAGCTGTAATCACAGGCCCCCTTGCCAAATTGCTTTTACAGGGATTTAATCTCTCTTCACTGGTTTTATTCACATTAATTAAAAGCAAACTCTCAGTCATCTTATTTCTGAACTGAGAAGAGGACAATGCGCTAGTCTAAATCATTCTCAAGGAAAATCCTCTTTTAGTTTCAGCACGTTCTTCTAGATGAATCTCAGCTAAATGCAACACATACTTTCCTTTTACATTAACACATAACTTTAGAGGAGAGATTTTCTTTTTGAAGCTCTATCCCCATTCCCCAGGACGGAAGGACAATACTCCAGGCTAGTTCACTGATTCCAGAGGTGACCGATGGGGGGTTATGTACCCTCCCCAGATTAGTTGCTTGGCTTGTACTGAACAGTCTCATATAGATTGAGCTTGCTCATTTAAGCTCCTGATGCTGGCTGCCCTCATGATGCCCCACAACTATTGGCAGGCTCGGGTCATGTCTGACTGATTTCACCTTGCTATACTAAAATTTTCATTGAGAAGAATGCAGCACCCAGTTCTGCTATGCACACTGTTAGTGAGAATTTTAGTGACACATAACCCAGATGATTTTTTAAAAGTGATTCTTTATTGTAAATTTTCGGACAGGTCAGTTAAAGGGCAAGTGGTATTATAATGGGGGAAGAGAGGAGGTCAGCATCCCCAATATTCAGGTTGTCTCACCTACTCCACTATAAAACATTTTTGTAACCTTGTTTTTTTTTTTTAAGAGTGCTAGCATCTTTGTGGTTTGCAGCAGGACTTTGACATTTGGCTGGAGGTCAATCCTGAGTCAGGGACATATTTCTTGATGTGTTTGTGAAAATTTGTTCAGATCTGGCTGTTATAAATTGTTGAAAATTGCCATTCACTTCTGTGGTTTGTGGAGTAAAATTACAATGCAATATTGTCATGGTATAATTCCCCAATCTGAACCTTAGTGTCCAAAAGATGGGGTACCAGCATGAATTCCTCTAAGCTCAATTACCAGCTTAATACTTGTAGCACTGCCACCAACCAGGAATTCCAGTGCCTGGTACACTCTGGTCCCCCCAAAACCTTGCCCGGGGACCCCCAAAACCCAGACCCTCTGGATCTTAACACAAGGAAAGTAAACCCTTTCCCTCACCGTTGCCTCTCCCAGACTTCCCCTCCCTGGGTTACCCTGGAAGATCATTGTGATTCAAACTCCTTGAATCTTAAAACAGAGAGGAAAATTCACCTTCCCTCCTCCTTCTCTCTCTCCCTCCCAGAATCTTCCTGAGAGAGAAAGTAATCCTAACACAGAGAGAAATTAACCTTTCTCTCCCCCTTCCCTCCTTTCTCCCCACCAATTCCCTGGTAAATCCAGACCCCGTCCCCTGGGGTCTCACCAGAATAAAAAAACAATCAGGTTCTTAAACAAGAAATGCTTTTAATTAAAGAAAGAAAAATCAGTAAAAATTATCTTTGTAAATTTAAGATGGAATATGTTACAGGGTCTTTCAGCTATAGACACTGGGAATATCCTCCCAGCCTAAGTATACAAGTACAAATTAAAATCCTTTCAGCAAAATACAAATTTGAACTCCTTCCAGCCAAATATACATTTGCAAATAAAGAAAACAAACATAAGCCTAACTCACTTAATCTACCTAGTACTTACTATTCTGGACATATAAGAGACTGTATCAGAGAGATTGGAGAGAAACCTGGTTGCACGTCTGGTCACTCTCAGAATCCAGAGAGAACAATCACCAAAAACTAACAGCACACACAAAAACTTCCCTCCCTCAAGATTTGTAAGTATCCTGTCCCCTGATTGGTCCTCTGGTCAGGTGACAGCCAGGCTCACTGAACTTGTTAACCCTTTACAGGCAAAAGAGATTTAAAGTACTTCTGCTCTATTAACTCCTACTATCTGTTTATGACAAATATATATAAATTAACTAATCTCTTGATATTAAGCAACCTGATCTGTGGAGAGGAAAGTTGGATTCTCAGTGCTCATATTAATAACTGAAAAAGCATACCACACTCTCTATATTATTGTATAGATAAATATTCAAACATACAGGAAAGCTGGTTGAATTCTATTTGTTGAATACATTATACTGTAACTTCTGGTTTTCATCAAATTTATTTGAGAAATCATTGTTTTTGCAGTATTAAAATAACTGTTGGCTGGGTAAATAATGTTCCTCTATTTTTTGACGGGTAGTAGCAATGTCCATTGAATGACTTATTCAGTGGGTTTTTTTAAACTGTTCAATCAATTCTAATACATGTAGAGTACAAAATAGAAAACAGTGAATGTTTTCTATTGTTACTTTGACTTGATTTCAGTTATCAAGATCAGTAATTAAGTACACGTTTGGTATGTTGTAAATTTTAGTCCTTCATACTTATCAAGAATGAGCATATTGTATCAAATATTTATAATTGTTCACTTCATAGGACATTTCGTAGAGTAGCTAATTTGCTTCTTGATATGATTCTTCAATCAGAGGTGTTAATTGGGATTTCTATATTTTTATTAATTTGATTTTTAGTTTTGATATCAATTCCTGGGCAGTGCAATCACTGCATCCACATTTAGGAGGGTACAACAAATGCTTTTTTGCAGGCTGGGCAATTCCTGGCAAGCGTACGCTGGAGCAGGAAACAATCTGGATTGTTTTGAGATTTTTGGTTGTTTTTTTAAGTTGGACAATTACTATGAAATTATTCTTGCCAAGTAACTGACCAGTTAGTAGGATTCCAATATCAAGTCATTCTTGCTATCTGTGTTTATTTATCTCGTGCTGATTGACTCCATATACGTCAATTACATGTTTACAAAAATAATGAATATTAGATTTTTTTTTCTCATCTGGCCACTTTTCTCCAGTCCTCCTTGTTTGAGGTATGTCATTATCTAATGCCAGATCTAGACGTATGATGTTTTCTGCTATAGCTAGAGAAATAGGGTAGATAGATTTTACTGTGTGACATGTTTATGTATCCTGAATTTTCTGGAAACAGCCTTTGATCTGATTAGAGTAAGGTAAGGGACTGATCTTATGAGGTCCTAAGCATCCTCAGTGCCCATTGAAATTGATCAGGACCTAAAACAGGCAGTGTCAGTTTCTATGCTAGGGATAAAGAAGAATTTGTTAGCTTCCCTTGCGCTTAGAAAAATAAATAAATAGTGTGGTTTTGTTGAAGTAAACCTTTGATCAATAATGTGTTCAGTATGTAAATAAGACAGAGAAAGATATTTATTTTTAATGCTATTGACTTTCCTCCCCATTACGAGTCAGGAAGTTTATCTCATCTATCCAAATCTAGGTTAATGGTGTCTATTAGTGGCCGGAGGTAAGTGTTTATTAGGTAATGTAGTTTAGGTGTTTATACAGAAACCTATATACAGGACTTCAACCTACATGGAAACATTTTCAGTTTTCAAAGTGAAACCACAACTTACTTAAGCATGTAGTGGTTGCCATGAAAAATGTGACAGTTACTGTATATTTGTGGCATTAGCACACTGTATTATACATTCTATGTGAATCATTCAGCAACCATATTAAAGGAAATCTAAAATGAAATGGTCAGAGTTAAGTTATTTAAGGTGAATGCTCACATGCATGTCTTGTTGGTAATTAAATGGAAGAGTAAAACAAGAAACATGAGAAGCCATACAAGAGAACACTTAGTGGGTACAGACAACTTTATATGTTTGGCACATTGGCCTAGTTTCAATAGTGAAAGCCTAAACGTAGAGTCCTAAATCCATATTTAAAAGCTTAAATAACTGTCCAGATTCTTATAAATGCTGAGCACCAACAAAATTCCTTTGATCTAAATTGATAATCTGTCTTGAGGCTTTGGGGCACCTAAATGCTACAGAATGAAAACATTATGAACTCAGCACCTAATGTTTTCAGTGCTGTGAGCCTGGAATTCTTCTGGACAGTTTATGCACTGGTTGCCTACCTTCTTTTTTTAATGGAGTGAAACCCCTAATAATTTGTACAGAAACTATTTGACAATGACATTTCAAGTTTTCAGTACTTACTATACATGGTTTACATTGTAATAACCCTCCCCCACCAACCTAGATCTCCATTGTCATATGAAGTCATATATATATATATATATATATTTACATCTAAATTAGACAATGGTATACAAAGAATTAATGTTTCTATACATGTAGAAATCTGAATTTAGGATATCTGTTGTGATGGGCTGGATCACAAAAACTCTCTTGGGAGCTGCCACCTGATGTTCCAAAACTACTTCTGCCCCTGCCTTCCCTGCCAGCTCGGGACCCCAGCAACCTGTCTTGCTGAGCCAGACCCTCCCATCTGCTCCAACAATGGGTCTGACTTACTTGCTCCAAAGCTGCAGGTTTACCTGAAAGCAGCTAACAGAAGTGTTCATGTCTTTAACACTCAGATGCCCAACTCCCTGTGGAGTCTAAACCAAATAAATTCATTTTACCCTGTATAAATCTTACACAGGGTAAACTCATAAATTGTTTGCCCTCTGTAACATGAGACATGAACAGCTGTTTGCTCCCCCAGGTATTAATATATACTCTGAGTTAATCAGTAAGTAAAAAGTGATTTTATTAAATACAGAAAGTAGGATTTAAGTGGTTCCAAGTAGTAACAGACAGAACAAAGTAAGTCACCAAGCAAAATAAAATAAAATGCGCAAATTTATGTCTAATGAAACTGAATACAGATAAGATCCTCACTAGTTTCAGAATGCTTCCTTTCACAAACTAATTTCCTGTTAGTCTGGGTCCAGCAATCACTCACCTCCTTGCAGTTTCTTTCAGATCTCTTTCGGGATAGAAAGGCTCTCTCTTTAGCCAGCTCAAGATAAAATAGAGGGGTGTTCCAGGGGTTTAAACAGATGTTTTTTTGTTGATGGAGACTGCCTCCTCACTCCTATGCAAAGTCCAGCTCCAAAAAAGCGTTCTGGAGTCACCTGATCAAGTCACATGTCCATGCATGACTCTCAGTCTTTACAGGCAGAAGCCATTGTCCACATGGTATCTTGTATGTCCCAGGAAGACTTCTTATGTGGTTGCAGCATTCTAAGTTGCATTGTTCCCCAAGTGCTTCCTGATCAGGTACTTAACCTTGCAAATTCCTTCCTAAAGAAGCTGACCAAATGCCTCACAAAGCTTACTTAGAAGTCATGCAAGTGTACAGCCAATATTATTAACCTCAAGTACAAAGTGATATATGTGTACAAACAGGATGAATAGATATAGTATACTATAACCTTTACAGAGATATGTTACTTGGCCCAGGCAGCAGAAAACATATTACAGTTATGTCATTCCCAGAAAGCATTATGGGGTACAGCGTCACACCTGTGAGGAAGTTTCAATTGTGAAAATACACCCTTAGTGAAAAGTCCTGATAATGAGATTGATATTCATTTTTTTCCACATAATTTTATTGAGAATTTCATGGACAAGGTGCAATATGAATGAAAGCTCTTCTGTCACACTGTGAACATTTCAGTCCATTTAAACAGAGGAAGGTTTATGAAAATAGTCATTATTACCATCACTGTCTGACCTTTCACAAACATTGAGAGTCTGTAAAACAAACCTAACTATGGAAGCTATGGCTGTAATTCTGTAATCTGATTCTTCAGCATTTAAGTAACCTGTATGTTATTACTGAGATGAATGGTTTAATTTTAAACTAACCATTGACTCTTCTTCTATATGTTATAGGTTTTAAGGGCAGGAAAGTGGCATTAGATTTAGGCTTGATGGCTGCCAGTTATGTTGGATGTCAAATACAGATAAAAATGCTTACCTTCATTACAGAGCATAGTTTAAACTGGGAACATTTTGGATGGAGTGGAGATGATTCTATGTACATACAACCACCTGACACTTATAAAGTGCTTTACATTAAGAAATATCCCAACATGATATGTCAGCTGTGTGTCTGATCCAAAATCCATTTAAGTCAATGGATGTCTGTCCACTAACTTTAGAATTGGGATGATAAACAAGTTTTGGATCAGGCTTTAAGTCTTTATTTAGGCAAAATATTTGTTTAGGTTGAACCTTTTTCCTGGATTGAGAAATATACAGCAGCTGGCTCCAACCTGTACACTGCACAAAGGATGTAGGACTCTTTACCCCAGTCCCTGTAGAACTTAAATATTGTGCAGCAGCTGAGAGAGGGCATTCTGTATTTGAAATGTATGGAAGGGCTCATCAGGAGCCTTTATTTCATCCATTGGTAGGTAGCTTAATCTTCCATCTGTCAGTTCAACTTTTCTCATCCTACTCTGACTGAGATTGGAAAGGAGGGTTGTGATTGGTTAACCAGGAACAATGGGGACAGTAGACTAGGATTAACAAAGAGGAGACCAGTGACCAATTAGAATCATAGAATATCAGGGTTGGAAGGGCCCTCAGGAGGTCATCTAGTCCAACCACCTGCTCAAAGCAGGGCCAATCCCCAACTAAATCATCCCAGCCAGGGCTTTGTCAAGCCTAACCTTAAAAACCTCTAAGGAAGGAGATTCCACCACCTCCCTAGGTAACCCATTCCAGTGCTTCACCCCCCTCCTAGTGAAAACATTTTTCCTAATATCCAACCTAAACCTCCCCCACTGCAACTTGAGACCATTGCTCCTTGTTCTGTCATCTGGTACCACTGAGAACAGTCTAGATCCATCCTCCTTGGAACCCCCTTTCAGGTAGGTGAAAGCAGCTATCAAATCCCCCTTCATTCTTCTCTTCTGCAGACTAAACAATCCCAGTTCCCTCAGCCTCTCCTCATAAATCGTGCTCCAGCCCCCTAATCATTTTTGTTGCCCTCCGCTGGACTCTTTCCAATTTCCCTACATCCTTTTTGTAGTGTGGGGCCCAAAACTGGACACAGTACTCCAGATGAGGCCTCAGCAATGTCGAATGGAGGGGAATGACCACATCCCTCGATCTGTTGGCAATGCCCCTACTTATGCAGCCCAAAATGCCTTTAGCCTTCTTGGCAACAAGGGCACACTGTTAACTCATATCCAGCTTCTCATCCACTGTAACCCCTAGGTCCTTTTCTGCAGAGCTACTTCCTAGTCATTCGATTCCTAGTCTGTAACAGTGAATGGAATTCTTCTGTCCTAAGTGCAGGACTCTGCACTTGTCCTTGTTGAACCTAATCAGGTTTCTTTTGGCCCAATCCTCTAATTTCTCTAGGTCCCTCTGTATCCTAGCCCTATCCTCCAGCATATCTATCACTCCTCCCAGTTTAGTGTCATCTGCAAACTTGCTGAGAGTGTAGTCAACGCCATCCTCCAGATCATTAATGAAGATATTGAACAAAACTGGCCCCAGGACTGACCCTTAGGGCACTCCACTTGAAACCAGCTGCTAACTATACATGGAGCCATTGATCACTACCCGTTGAGCCCGACGATCTAGCCAGCTTTCTATCCACCTTATAGTCCATTCATCCAGCCCATAGTTCTTTAACTTGCTGGCAAAAATACTGTGGGAGACCGTATCAAAAGCTTTGCTAAAGTCAAGAAATAACACATCCACTGCTTTCCCCTCATCCACAGAGTCCATTATCTCCTCACAGAAGGCAATTAGGTTAGTCAGGCATGACTTGCCCTTGGTGAATCCGTGCTGACTGTTCCTGATCACTTTCCTCTCCTCTAAGTGCTTCAGAATTGATTCCTTGAGAACCTGCTCCAAGATTTTTCCAGGGACTGAGATGAGGCTGACTGGCCTGTAGTTCCCTGGATCCTCCTCTTCCCTTTTTTTAAAGATGGGCACTACATTAGCCTTTTTCCAGTCATCCAGAACCTCCCCCGATCGCCATGAGTTTTCAAAGATAATGGCCAATGACCTGCAATCACATCCACCAACTCCTTCAGCACCCTCAGATGCAGTGCATCCAGCCCCATGGACTTGTGCTCATCCAGTTTTTCTAAATAGTCCCGAACCACTCCTTTCTCCAAAGAGGGCTGGTCACGTCCTCCCCATACTGTGCTGCCCAGTGTGGCAGTCTGGGAGCTGACCTTGCTCGCGAAAACAGAGGCAAAAAAAGCATTAAGTACATTAGCTTCTTCCACATCCTCTGTCACTAGGTTGCCTCCCTCATTTAGTAAGGGGCCCTCACTTTCCTTGACTTTCTTCTTGTTGCTAACATACCTGAAGAAACCCTTCTTTTTACTCTTAACCTCTCTTGCTAGCTGCAACTCCAAGTGTGATTTGGCCTTCCTGATTTCACTCTTGCATGCCTGAGCAATAGTTTTATATTCCTCCCTGGTCATTTGTCCAGTCTTCCACTTCTTGTAAGCTTCTTTTTTGCATTTAAGATCAGCAAGGATTTCACTGTTAAGAAGGCGGGGCAGGGGTGAGCTGGGGCGGGGAGTTCCCTTGCTTTCCACCCCGCCCCCTTTACTTGCTGCAGGCGGCCCTCCTCGTGCTCCCCTGCCCCAGTTCCCTCCGCCTAAATGCCGGCGGTGACCAGGGAGGCTGAAGATCCAGCCACTGCTGTCGTTGCCGAAGAAAATGGTGCCCCCCAAATCCTCGTGCCCTAGGTGACCACCTAGGTCGCCTAAATGGTTGCACTGGCCCTGATCAGGGTGATTAAAGTTTCGCATGAGAACCAGGTCCTGCGATCTAGTAACTTCTGCTAGTTGCCAGAAGAAAGCCTCATCCATCTCATCCCCCTGGTCTGGTGGTCTATAGCAGATTCCCACCACAATATCACCCTTGTTGCTCACTTCTAAACTTAATCCAGAGACTCTGAGGTTTTTCTGCAGTTTCATACCGGAGCTCTGAGCAGTCATACTGCTCTCTTACATACAATACAACTCCCCCACCTTTTCTGCACTGCCTGTCTTTCCTGAACAGTTTATATCTATCCGTGACAGTACTCCAGTCATGTGAGTTATCCCACCAAGTCTCTGTTATTCCAATCACATCATAGTTCCTTGAATGTGCCAGGACTTCCAGTTCTCCTTGTTTGTTTCCCAGGCTTCTTGCATTTGTGTATAGGCACTTAAGATAACTCACTGATTGTCTCATTTTCTCAGACTTAGACAGGAGTCCTCCCCTCTTGCACTCTCCTGTTCATGCTTCGTCCCAATATCCCATTTCCCCACTTACCTCAGGGCTTTGGTCTCCTTCCCCCAGTTAATCTAGTTTAAAGCCCTCCTCATTAGGTTAGCCAGCCTGCTTGCGAAGATGCTCTTCCCTCTCTTCATTAGGTGGAGCTGTCTCTGCCTAGCACTCCTCTTCTTGGAACACCATCTTTTGGTCATAGAATCCAAAGCCTTCTCTCCGACACCACCTGTGTAGCCATTGGTTGACTTTCACAATTTGACGGTCTCTACCCAGGTCTTTTCCCTGCATAGGGAGGATGGACGAGAACACCACTTGCACCTCAAACTCCTTTATCCTTCTTCCCAGAGCCACGTAGTCTGCAGGCACCTGTCTAGCAGAGCTCTAGATTCTAGTGCCCGGGACTCACCACAGCTACAGCTCTCCAAGCTGAATATTCTGATCTAGAGCATCTGAACAAAGCTACAATTCCTCTTATATGTAATATAGATCTTCAACTAAATTGTAAATATCTAACTATAGTCCTGCCAGCTTTAGAGGGATGGGTCATATGACAACTCTGCTGAATCTAATGCAGGAATATGATGTAATTGCTTTCATTATTTTTATTCCAAATCACATTAATAGTCAGAAAAATCTAATTTTTAATCTTAGATATAACTGGTAGATTAGATTCCTGCAAATTTGTGACATTTTATAGATTGATGCAAGTGTGAAAGGTGATCTGGGTTTGACATAGATAGCTACATCTTGGGGACTCTCAGTGCTATTTTGGGGTGGGGGCGGAGAGGGAGAAGGAGAAATTCCTTCAATCTACTCCTGGCTAAAACTGAGGCTAGTGAGTTTCACCATTCTTGGTGTATTTCTAGGCATTTATAGTGAATATTGAATCTGTCTTTTTTAAGTCAATAGCTTTAGTTTTTCCTAAATATAAGTATGTAAAAGCCATCCTTTCTGCCAAATGTTCGAATTTGAGTCTGATGATTTGGGTTTCAGAGACATACACTTGTGAAAATCAACTATGTGTATTCTCCTACAGCAGTGGCTCTCAACCTTTCCAGACTACTGTACCCCTTTCAGGAGTCTGATTTGGCTTGCATAGCCCCAAGTTACACTTCCCTTAAAAACTACTTGCTTACAAAATCAGACATAAAAATACAAAAGGGTCACAGGGCGCTATTAGTGAAAAGTTGCTGACTTTCTCATTTTTACCATATAATTATAAAATAAATCAGCTGGAATATAAATATTGTTCCTACATTTCAGTGTATAGTGTGTAGAGAAGTATAAACAAGTCATTGTCCATATGAAATTTTAGTTTGTACTGACTTTGCTAGTGTTTTTTATGTAACCTGTTGTAAAACTAGGCAAATATCTAGATAAGTTGATGTACCCCTGGAAGACTTCTGTGTATCCCCAGAGGTATGTGTACCCCTGGCTGAAAACCACTGTCCTACAGAGTATCAATACTTGATGATAATTTCATCTTACTCTTCCTTCCTCTATTTTTTATTTTGTTTTCCTTAAGAGAAAAAGTTAAACTGGTGATTACATCGATATAGGTCACTAGTCTGTCACAGAATCTCAGGACAAGAATTAAAATACCCCCATATAGTAAAGAATAAGGGCTCAGTGCTGTTCTTGTTGAAGTGAATAAACCAAATTCAAAATGTAATGTGGAAGGGAGATGGTGTAAATTTGATTCAATTAAACACTTTTAAGATTGAGTTTGATTCCCTTACACTTAAGAAGACTTCCTTACACATACATTCACCAATGTATAAAGGACTCTAAATTAGTGTAAATTACACACTGAGGAGATGAAATAACGTGTGAATGAAATAAAGATATGGGGTAATATTTTCAAAAGTGACTTAGACACTTTAGCTCTTCCGTTCTATTGACTTTTAATGAGCCTTAAGCTCCCAAATCTCTGTTGAAAATGGAATTTAAACTCCTAAGTGTTTTGGAAAATTTACCTATGATCTACTTTTAGTTACACATGTTTACATTCTTCTGCCGGCTGCTTTTCTTTCTATAGTCTGTTCTTCTGGCACCTATCAGTGTGAGAGTTATGCCAGGTTAGACTCTCTTAGACTCTCTAGGCCAAATTCAGAGGTGATATGTACATCAGACATTGGTAATTTGGTGTGAATCTAAATAGGCAGGGAAAATCTAAGGTGGTATAATGTAGGACACTTGAAGGGGCAAGAGAAGGTGTTAGTTACATTGACTTGGGCTGCCTCTAGAGCTAATTAATCTCCTTTAAATATAGCCGAATAGGAGCAGAACTGGGCCCTGGGAGAACTGAAACTTATATTGGTATTTAAGAAAATGAAAGTACCAGCCTCTGGGATGCCCACTTCAATGCTGTTGCTGCTAAATCTAAAAAGAAAAAAGAAGTTGGAGCAGTAGGGTTTTTTTAAGAGCTATCCAGTGGAGTAGTTTTGGCTTTCAAAGCCTCGATGAGGCATTCAGTGGTGGACATTTTAGAGCAATGTGCAGACATATAGTCCAGGAAAAGTCTACACGATTGGAGCCAGGAGGAAATGACACACAGTAGCCTCCAGGTTAGTGGAACGAAGGGATCCCTGTCTAGGTGTTGCCAATCAGCAAGCATCAAGTTTAAAAAATCACTGCAGCGTGATCAAGTAAGTAGGCCCTTTTTGTATGAGATTTGGGAAATTTCATTCAGCACAATTTTTTTTCCTCTGGCAACCTGCTGTCATTTGAATGGTTAAGAGTGAAATTTGCCTCTGTGCAGAAAGGCAACACAAGGCCTATGCAACATTGTCTCTTTAGAATGCAGTTTGAGGACTGACATGGTGCATTTTTTCTGGTCTTCTGTGTTAAGGTGAATTTCATCCTAAGTAAAAATCCAATTAGGGAACAATGTAAAGTTTCCTCAAATGATAAATGCAGCATACTGGAGCTTCACAAGGTGAAGGGAATGGCAGTGTGCATAAATTGTCTCGTTTAACTTCACAAATTAATATTTCTTATCAGAGTACTGCAGAGTCCAAACAAACAGAACACCATAAAGAAGACCCATACCTTAGTGTACAGAACTAAAGAAAATACAGTCACTAAGATTCCACAGTACAAATCCAAGTTTAGTAACTCCAAAATGTATAATTTTACCTGCAGGGAAAATTAGATAAAAACTAAAAGACCAACCTAGTGGGAAAATCAGACGATGCATCTGAGTCTATTCATTACTAAAAAGTGTGTGGAACTAGTTAGGAGATGGTTCTTAGCTAAAAAATTAATTTATAATAAGTATATCATGAAAATCATTTAATTTAGAAGTTGTTAAAACAACTGTGAAAATATTAAATATTAATTTGATTTTTTTTAAAAGAAAACATCCTGATGTTTAATCAGTGACATACCCAGATAAATCTAGCTGTCACATAATCAATTTAGATTATTTCAGTAAAGAGCTGGAGTATTTTTCCTTTTCCTACTAACATAGGAATTGTAGGGTATGTCTAGCTTTTGTAGACTATGCCTAGCTGTTTAAATAGCATTTAAGAGGTATTAAATGCAAATATGATACTGAATATTATATGTATTAATACTGAAGTCATGATCATTAATATTTGTATTATTGTAAAGCCTAGAAGCCTTAGCCATGGTCCAGGAATCCATTGTGCTAGAACATAAAACAAAAAGAAGGAGCTTATCCCAAGCTACCCCAAAGAGCTTACAATGCTGTTTATTATGGTTACCAGTTTATTAGAGCTTCAATTAGCAAAGTTTGATGAACCAGCCTCTTGTAGCTCACTTTGGATTTGTCTGTAATGGGAAAATGAGTTGTGTTTGGAAAATAAGTGAATGAATGTTATTAAACATTATTTAGACAAAGTCAGTCATGTTTAAAACCATATTTGCTGGTGTTTAACACCTGGTGTTTAACTGTGACCATGTAATAGGTTTTTAAACATGCCTGAGCCAGATTCTGTCCTGTGTTAGATCTCTGGGCTCAGGAAAGTGGGAGTTTCAAGAAGGATGAGAGACACTGAATGTGGTTTATTAGGTTGTAAATTTGTTTCTAAATGTTTGGGAGTACCTGGCAGATA
Source organism: Gopherus flavomarginatus (assembly GCF_025201925.1). Taxonomy (NCBI): domain Eukaryota; kingdom Metazoa; phylum Chordata; order Testudines; family Testudinidae; genus Gopherus; species Gopherus flavomarginatus. The sequence continues at coordinate 185,428,052 of NC_066617.1, forward strand.
AAATTTTGCAGTGCAGGTCATTCCATATTCATTTATATATATCTGCCAGCAAGCGTATGTATATGCCAATAGTGCCCCCACCCACACCCATTCTGGTCCCCGGCCAACCCACGGCTGAGAACTCACCATTCCTCCCTTTGAACGAGGGTAAAAGGGGACTATAAAGGAGTGTGGGTTGGCTCCTTGCTGAACCAGTCATAGGAACCCCGAATGCCACCTCCTACCACATTTCTGCCCCTTTAAAGAATATCTCCTTTCCCAATCCATTTTTTCTGACCACTATATCCCTTCCTTACAGAGCAATGAACATCTGTCACAAGGAGGCACCAGCAATTAGCATGGCTGCCTCCCCTGCATACCTACCTGGGCATAAATGGTCTTCTCCTCTTCCAGTCACCTGTGGGAGGATTATTCCAATGTAGTGGAATATGTACTTGGAATGGTGCTGACCATGTTGCAGGTAATCTCCTGGCTCTGTGGCCTCCCTTAGAAGGACAACACCTCCTCTGCCAAGCTCAACACAAGTCCCCACCCCTTCATCTGCAGAGGTCATTTTTAACAACACAGCTTTTCTCACCATCATCTTGTGCATCAAGTACTGATGCCAATGGAGGCACTCGTGGAAAGTTTGATCCCATATGGGAAGCACTTCAGGATATGTTCACACTATGTTTTAAAACCCACACCCACTCACCCCGGTCCACGCTACAAATTTATGTCATTATAGCTATGCCACTCAGGGGTATGCGGAAAATCCTTGAGCGACCAATCTACCCACCAGTGTGGATAGGGCTATGTTGATGGGAGGGCTTTTCCTGTATACATAACTACTGTCTCTCATGGAGGTGGAGTACCTACACTGATGGGAGAGCAGCACGACAAGTGTAGACAAGCCCATGACAGCTGTTGAAGAGGCCAGGGAAGAATATTTGTATGATAGTCAGAGAAGGGTGACCAATGACCAGTTTCCACCCCATGTCCATGCTGTATTCAAGTTTTTTTGTGGATATGTATGAGCAACAATTGTCTCAACTTGATCTTTAATATTGAAGTCTATAAAAGACTACTTAAGGCATACAGTCAGACTCTGCATTTTACAGGACTGAAAAACAGGATTATGGCTTCAAGTAAGGAATAAGCAGCTGTGGCAGATGAACTCTTAAGATTCAAAGAGCCTGATTCCTTGTAAATAGTCTCAGTGATGAACAACAAGGGGAACAAAATGTCTACTATTAATGTAAAACATGACATCTCGTGGTTCTAATCTGGTGTATGCCATCTGTAGAGTTCCCCCGCTAATTATTGTTGTACATTGGAATAATCACCAGTACTCTGACTTAAAATCTCTGAACACTCAAATGAGATTCACTTGGGATATCAGAGCAAATACAGTGTAACATTGTACAGTGGTGTTGCTCTCGTTTTGGTTATGCTCTAGTTATATTTCAGAATATACTTTATTAAAAGTCCCAGTCCTGAAGACAATGAGTTAAAATGTTGAACTCCTTCCAGATGATGTTGTGGTATCCTCTCACACCGAGTATACCTCTCTGGGGGAGGGAACGCCAGCTATTAGAAAGAGATAGGTATTAGTAATGGGCAAGTTGATCATTAGAAAAATAGATAGCTGGTTTTGCAATGATCAGGAGAACCACATGTCTGCCTGGTGCAAAGATTGCGGATCTCTCAAGACATCTAGGTAGCTTATGTGTGGTGCTGGGGAGGAACTGTACGTGTAGGTACCAATGACATAGGGAAGGATTGGAGGTCCTGGAAGCCAAATTTAGGCTGATAGAGAAAGGGGTAAAAATTGAGGAGGCAAAGTTTGCAGATGATACTAAAATACTCAAGATATTTAAGACCAAAGCAGACTGTGAAGAACTTCAAAAAGATCTCACAAAACTAAGTGATTGGGTAACAAAATGGCAAATGAAATTTAATATGGATAAATATAAAGTAATGCACATTGGAAAAAATAACCCCAACTATACATACAATATGATGGGGACTGATTTAGTTACAACTAATCAGGAAAGAAATCTTGGAGTCATTGTGAATAGTTCTCTGAAGACGTCCACACAGTGTGCAGCGGCAGTCAAAAAAGCAAACAAGATGTTAGGAATCATTAAAAAAGGGATAGAGAATAAGATGAAGAATATCTTATTGCCTTTACATAAATCGATGCTACGCCCACATCTTGAATATTGCTTATAGATGTGGTCTCTTCATCTCATAAAAGATACTCTGGCACTAGAAAAGTTTCAGAGAAGGGCAACTAAAATGATTAGGGGTTTGGAGAGGGTCCCATCTGAGGAGAGATTAAAGAGGCTAGGAATTTTCAGCTTGGAAAAGAGGAGACTAAGGGAGGATATGATAGCGGTATATAAAATCATGAGTGATGTGGAGAAAGTAGATAAGGAAAAGTTATTTACTTGCTCCCATAATACAAGAACGAGGGGCCACCAAATGAAATTAATGGGCAGTAGGTTTAAAACAAATAAAAGGAAGTTCTTCTTCACACAGCGCGCAGTCAACTTGTGGAACTCCTTACCTGAGGAGGTTGTGAAGGCTAGGACTATAACAGCGTTTAAAAGAGAACTAGATAAATTCATGGAGGTTAAGTCCATTAATGGCTATTAGCCAGGATGAGTAAGGAATGGTGTCCCTAGTCTCTGTTTGTCAGAATCTGGGAATGAGCGGCAGGGGATGGATCACTTGATGATTACCTGTTCTGTTCATTCCTTCTGGGGCACCTGGCACTGGCCACTGTTGGAAGACAGGATACTGGGCTAGATGGACCTTTGGTCTGACTCAATAAGGCCATTCTTATGTTCTTATAGAAAAGATGGCGATAAAATCAGCTAAGATCCTTCCTGACCAAGAGATTTTACAAGAGAAGGAGAGCTTTTGGATGTTTAATTCAGGAACTGTCCATCCTGAAAACTGTGAATAAACTGTTGGACTTATGCTCTTTTTTTATACACACTTGTTTGGTATAGAAATGTAGGTCTCCTAGGAATATACAAATATTTCACTTTTTAAATTTTGAGTGGTTTGTTTTAGGTTGAATATTTGTAGCCTGATTTATGGTGCACTGATAATATTAATTTGGATAATATGGGAATTTAATTTATTAATTTAATTTTATTTGATCTTAATAATGTTAATAATTATCATCAATATTAATTAGTATGGGTTTTAGGTTTCTCAATCTGTTTGATCAGAAAATAAAAGTTTTTGTCCTGAATCAGGCTCCACAGAATTTATAAAGGACCCTTGGGGGTATGACAGGAAGCTCACACTGAGACAGATACAGCCTTAAAGACTTTTTATTAAAATTAATAATAGTAATTAAATGGTAAAATACCCAGAGTTACAAAGTTACAATTGCATTAATAGTATTCATTAGATACATATGATAATACAGTATTATATGCAACAAAGCTTTGGTTAACATACTCACACCTTTCCTTGATAACCTGATGATAAGATACACAGGAATAGCCTTGTGGTTCAGGTTTCTCAATTCTTGAGTGAGGGATGCAGTGCTTAGAAAATGCTAAGAGCTATCAAAGCTGACTAGGGTTTACTTGACAAACTTAAATCAAAACCTAATAAACAAACTAAGAATAAAACTTAGGGAAACCAAGCTTAGCTTAGTTCCTTTGAAACTTGAAGTTTAAGAAGAACAAGTATAGCCCACTAATAGTAGCAAATCATCGTAGATAGAATAGATAGAGTGGAGGAAGTAAGTGAGAACTGGAGCAAGTGAGAAAATGGAGTACTCTACTGAGGTGGGTCACCTCTTTTATAGGACAAAGTGCTGCAAATCCTTCCTCCTATGCCCAAATTTCATTCCTCATCCACAGAAATGTTAGGGTACACCCATAGGCTAATACGTTTGTGCATATTGATGACATGTATGTATGCACGTCAGTCTCTTGTGGTGTACTTGTTAACTCTCTGGGTACAAAATTGAATTCCCCCCATGCCATTCTCCATTGTCTATTGGTCTAAATAAAAGGTCATAGGTGTAGGCACTCATCTATTTGGATAACAAGCTATAGGTCAACTTTTCTTTCTGAGTAAAAGGTCTTAATATAGATATGCTAACTTTGCTTTAGCTTAACATAGAGGATATGGCCTGTAGGTTTCTTGCATTACAGCCAAACTTACTTTAATATAAATCTATAAACCTATTACAATAAACCAAATACTTAAACTATAAGAAAATATATAGACAGATATAGATATAGATGGAGATAGATCTATATGCAAGCAAGCAATTTAGTCCTATAGGCTACATATTGAAAGAATGTTTGTTATAAGGTATGGGCACTAAGCATTGTTTAATTTGCAAATTGATCTATGATTTTTCATTTAGAACTAGAAATTCCATTATCCTGCTGGTTTCTGCTAAGGCAAGAAATTGGTAATACATGTATATTCCCTGTAGGAATTAAAAGAACCATTCTCACACTCCAGCAAGCTTTAAATATATATTTTCCCAACCACCAGAGAACATTCAGGTGCTGTATTTTATCTGTATTTCCTAACAGCCTTAAGTATGATAACATCATTGTGTTAATAGAAGCATATTCCTTGCTAATCAGAGCATTTGTCTCAATTCATTTAATAATACCCCAGTTATGGATAAATAAACTTGAACCACAGAACTTTGAGCTTATTTTGATCAGAAAAGTTTAATTTAGTTAACTTTTTTGTTTGTATATTTTTTTTCCTTTGCTTCTTGACACCCTGGTTGTAAATGGGAGCAGAAAAACTTGTGAAAAAGACATAATATTTTGAACCTAGAAAGGGGCTGTGGGACTAAGAATGTCAGATGAGAATCTAAACTGGACCTCTGAAACGTTGAGGTACTTAATCTTCCTTATGTTTCTCTGAAATAAAGTGCCCAGAGTTCACCTTTTGTAAATGCTGATGAAATTTCTGTTCATCATGGAAGCATTACTGTGATGCCACAAACACTAGACCTATCATGAGATAACTCTGGAAGGAGTAGTCTGATTAGAAAAGAGGCTATGGTTCCTTCATGATATTCTGAAGGCTTAAAGAGGACATAATGCCACCTTTGGGAATTCATCCGGTATTGGGTTGTTGTAAGACCAACATAGTGAACTCTGAGTTGCCATGCTGTGTAGTGCCTATGCAGATGAATGTTGGTCGATACTAGACAATAGTGGTCGTGAGGGCTAGAGTGCAAAACAATCCAGCTATGCTGGGCTGCAAAGCAGCCTATACATAGTCATAAATTAGAGCACACCTTCAGGATGCTCTAACTTGTGTCAGCTGTACTGGGCCCAATAGCAATCCAGAACTAGCAAGGTCCAGAAGTGGCATATTAGGTGCACCAATATGCTGCACAATCTGTGTTGTGCTTTTTGAAAACCATAGCATAGAATCTGCCCTTATACTTATATTCCTGGTGCTTGGTAAACAGAAATGTTGGGGAAATAAAAGTGTTGAACCAGTTTGTAACAGCATAATGTGGCTTTGATAGAATAGAACACTTTAGAAACATTGCCACCGTATGGCACTGACTGCTTCGGATGTAATCTTTCAGGCAGCTTGTTACAGCAATGTTAAATAATAAAATAAAACATACTGGCAGAATTATCCAATAGGCAGGGGAGAGAGAGTGAGAGTTGAAAAAAACTTTAGAAGAACTGGCCCAAGGAAAACAAAAAGAAGAGTTAGCCTGAGGAACTGAAGTGAAGAGTTGTTCTAAATGAGTTTATTTTTCATAACAAGGAAATGCCCCCATTAAATTATTCTTCCTTTACAGTACAGAAAAAAAAACTAAGGAGCTACTTATGTATGTACTTGATTAACAGTAGAAACGGTCTATTAAACACTGATATAAACAAATTGAAAAATACCCTTTTTTATAATAAAATATTTGTTTTATATTAAAGCATCTGATTCCTCCTGAAATAAGCAGAACAATTCCAGTCACTCAGCTAAAACTGGTTCTGTGCCTTAGAAATAAGGGTCAGATATCCAGAATCTTGTCTCTTTCATTGTTACTTTGAAGGACTGGGTATGTTGTCATAAGGTAGTACAGGTAAGCTGTCTAACAGGTAGAGTAGTAGTCCTGAGAGTTGAGACTCCTGAGTTCTGTTTGTAGTTCTCCCATCACATTGCTGGGGGACTTTGGGAAAGTTATTTAAAGCCTCAGTGCCTTCATGTCCTCATTCATTGCCCTAAACACAGAAAACTTCATTAAGCTGCTCTGCTGATTAATATAACCTTTATGCAAACAAGAACATGACAATTGAAAGGTAGAGACATTTTCACTGAAGGTAATTTTACATAAATATTCCATCGCCCTTGCAAGGTTTGTACATTCATGGAATGACAATATTCACATGTAAAAAGTCACAATATAGCGCAAGTGAAAATCCTGCAAACCATCATTTCAATATTGTTGGCATGAAGCATACATCTTTGATATTACACTTGACTATATCTAAATGTATAGTAAGAATGTTAACTATGATATTTTGACCCCCTTTTTAATTTAATGTAATTGATGTATCTTATTAACTGAAACATTGAATTAGGGTGGTTAATATTAAGTCATTATGAGCTTGTAATTTTATACACAAATTAGGCTTGAATTTCAGACACAAATGGGTGCACCGAAGATGTATGAAAAACTGTCCCTTAATTTATGTTTTATACAAATCTACTCACTATTAATTACTCATACACAGAATATATTGTTCAGAAAGACAATAGTTTAGCAAATGCATATAGTGCTTATTGCCTTGATTCAACAAAACATTTAAGCACGTGGTTATGTCTATCCCTATTTGGCAAAACATTTAAATTTATGTGAAGCATTGCTTAACTATAAAAACAATGAGGCATCCACTGGCACCTTAAAGACTAACAGATTTATTTGGGCATAAGCTTTTGTGGGTAAAAAACCCACTTCTTCAGATGCATGGAGTGAAAACTACAGACGCAGGCATTATTACACTAACACATGAAGAGAAGGGAGTTACCTTACAGGTGGAGAACCAGTGTTGACAGGGCCAATTCAGTCAGAGTGGATGTAGTCCATTCCCAATAATTAATGAGGAGGTGTTAATATCAGGAGAGGGAAAATTGCTTTTGTAGCGAGCCAGCCACTCTCAGTCCCTATTCAAGCCCAAATTAATGGTGTTAAATTTGTGACTGAATTTTAGTTCTGCAGTTTCTCTTTGAAGTCTGTTTTTGAAGTTTTTTTTGTTGAAGCCTGGCTACTTTTAAATCAGTAATAGAATGTCCAGAGAGATTGAAGTGTTCTCCTACTGGCTTTTATATGTTACCATTCCTGATGTCTGATTTGTGTCCATTTATTCTTTTACATAGAGACTGTCTGGTTTGGCCAATGGCAGAGGGGCATTGCTGGCACATGATGGCATATATCAAATTAGTAGATGTGCAGGTGAATGAACCCCTGATGGTGTGGCTTATGTGGTTGGGTCCTATGATGGTGTCGCTAGAGTAGATATGGGGACAGAGTAGGCAACGAGGTTTCAAGTATCAGAGGAGTAGCCGTATTAGTCTGAATCTGTAAAAGCAGCAAAGAATCCTGAGGCACCTTATAGACTAACAAGCGTTTTAGAGCATGAGCTTTAGTGGTTGAATACCCACTTCGTCGGATGCATGGTTTGTTACATGGATAGGTTCCTGGGTTAGTGTTTCTGTGGTGTGTAGTTGCTGGTAAGAATTTGCTTCAGATTGGGTGACTATCTTTAAGCAAGGACTGGTCTGCTTCCCAGGTCTATGAGAGTGAGGGATCATTTTCCAAGATAGGTTGTAGGTCATTGATGATGTGCTGGAGAGGTTTTAGTTGGGGGCTCTATGTGATGGCCAATGGTGTTCTGTTATTTTCCCTGTTGGGCCTGTCCTGTAGTAGGTGACTTACGGGTACGCGTCTCGCTCTGTCAGTCTGTTTCCTCACTTCCCCAGGTAGGTATGATAGTTTTAAGAATGCTTGATAAAGATCTTGTAGGTGTTTGTCTCCGTCTGAGGGATTGTAGCAAATTTGGTTGTATCTTAGGGCTTTGCTGTAGATAATGAATCGTGTGATGTCCTAGTTGGAAGCTGGAGGCATATAGGTAAATATAGTGGTCAGTAGGTTTCTGGTATAGGGTGATGTATATGTGACCATCACTTATTTGCACTGTTGTGTCCAGGAAATGGATATCTTGTGTAGACTGGTCCAGGCTGAGGTTGATGTGGGGTGGAAATTGTCGATGGTGGGTGGAAATTTTAAACTTTAAAATTTTAAACTTTAAACATTTAAATTTAAAACAATTCAAAACTCAGTAATCAAAATGTAAAAATATCTTTATTTTTATATTGTTGTTATCAGTAAAATTAGAAACTGTAAATCCCTTGCATTAAAATGAACTATTTCTTTAACTGTTTGTATAAAGTGCTGTTTCGCTTGACTTTTAGCTATAGCATTTGAGGATGCACCATCATTTTGAGAATCCACACACTTCAGAGCAGCATTACCTAAAAGGAAACATTTTTGCATTTATTGGGGCAGTGGTTACGGTTAGGGCTCATACTAAATTAACATCTTAAGCAGCATACCTTGTTAATTATCCCTTATTTTAATATTTAATATTGTTTTAATATTCTTTCTTCTTCCATACTTATGGTAACTCTTTTTAAATATATATCATATCTAGGTTTTTTGTTTCTACTGGTGGCGCACATCCACACATTACCTTGATATTGGTGCTGCACATAACAAAATTCATTACATACATGGATGAAAAAAATTAGAGAGAACATTGGCTGAGATTCCTTCTCATAAAATCAAGCCTTCTGTTGGCTTGTCCTCACAGATTGAAGGAATAACTAGGTGTTCATCTGCACTCCAGAAATAGTTTCAAATTGTATTAGTCCTAAACAGAACTAATGTATTTTTGTTTTTCTCCTCCAGCCTCCAGAGTCTATTGATTTAGCATTTTGCTCAGACTGTAAATGAGCATTCATTGTGAACCATACAATACTCAATTTGCACATGATTAGAGAACATATTTTTTAGTATATATACTGTAATTCTTCACATATTTTCCACACGCATGTCCCACAATGACCAGTATGACTCAGGCTTTCATTAGCGATATTATGACATCCTTTGGAGGACTAGTAGATGCCAGACCCAGGGGACTTCTGCAATGAAATTCTCATGTATCCCTTTGCCAGTTGCCACCAACATGTCCTTAGGTCACATCAGTCTCAAATGAAATCTGTTTGCCTTCACACTCTTCAGAAAAATCAGTCTGTTGGGACATTTCCAGGAACTGGATAACCTTCCTTCCCCTCCTTTATGTCTCTCCAAGGCCTTGACACTGGACATAGGTATTAATTTATGGCCACAACACCTTTCATCCCATTCTCAAGTGTCATGATGAATCTCAACACTCTCCCTGCTTCTTCTGCAGCTTCTCTGCTTCTGACATCCTCATCTAAGAAAATCCAAAGACTAACTAGGGCAAATACTAAATAAGGTTCTGTTCTGATTAGATTCTAATACAGCCCATTTCCTTGGTGTCAGAGTCCCTGCGATCAAGCTTTGAATGCACACACTTACATGTAAGATTTTGTTTTACAGGAGCATAGTATAATTTAGCAGCAGCTCCTGAGCTGGTATACCCGGTCATAGCTCCATTGAAATCATTCACAATTTACGTGAGATGAGGATTTGCCCCATTATTATGTACTATTTTCTTTGGTGATATAGTCTGAAGCTGTCATAAACAGATAGCTAAGGGTTAAAGTCTCTTTCAGCTATAAAGGGTTAACAAACAGTGACCTGCAAACACCTGACCAGAGGACCAATCAGGAGACAAGATACTTTCAAATCTTCTGGAGGGAAGCCTTTGTTGTGGGTTTTGGGTTTGGCTTTGTTCTCTCTGGGTCCTGGATGGGACTAGAGGTGCAACCAGGTTTCTGCCAATCTCCCTGCTACAGTCTCTTATCTATTCAGAATTGTAAGTAAGAAAAGGCGGTCATAGTCTTTTAATTTGTTTTTTTTTCATTTACATATGTGTACTTGCTGGAAGTAGCTTAAATTGTGTTTCTGCTGCAGAAAGTTTCTTTCTATTGTTTATAAGTTGAAAGACCCTGTAACTTTTTACCATCTAAAGTGCAGAGATAAACCTTTTACTTTTTTTTCTTTCTTTTTTATTAAAAGTTTTGCTTGTAAGACCTGTTAATTTTTTTCTCCTAGTTAAGGTTCAAGGGAATTGGTGGGGAGAAGGGAAGGATAACTTTTCTCTTTGTGTTAGATTCACGCAGCTTGAATCTGTAGCGCCTCTGGGTGAGGGGGAAGGTAACACTCCTCTCGGTGTGGTGATTCAAGAAGCTGAATCAGGCGATCTCCTAGTGTTCCCAGGGCGGGAAGGAGCTGGGAGGAAGAAGGGAGGGGGAAGGGAATGGTTTATTCCCCTTTGTTGAGAGACTCAGGGAATCTGGGTCTTGGGGTCCCCAGGGAAGGTACTGGGGGAGACCAGAGTCTATCAGGCGCTCTACTCTAAGTCCTGATTGGTGGCAGCCTATCAGATCTAAGCTGGTAATTAAGCTTAGGGGAATTCATGCTAGTACCCATATTTTGGATGCTAAGGTCCAGAATTGGGAATTATACTATGACAGAAGCATCTTATCTTAAAACATGTCTTTTCTCCATAGCCTGTGTCTAATTGTGTTTTCCTTTTATTATTGGCCTTCTGCCATTCATCCACCCTAAAGTGTCTTTAATCCACTGTTTTCTTTCATTCACACTGTATTGTTGCTGCAGTTATTGAACTAAATTATTATATAAAGCAATTTAGGATAGTGTTTATATGAAAATCACTGCACAAAAGGAACTAAATTGTTGTGTAAGTAAACACAGGAGAAACAGCTAGTGGTAATGATGCTGATAGAAATCAGAGAAGAAAAGAGGAAAGACAAATTAACTCTTGGATTTGAAGCCTACTCCCACCCCACCGTCTGCCCATTGAACCACCCAAATATAAAATTACATCAGAAATGATCATTGTGAATATTGCTTTTAATTAGTAACAGACACATTAATTGTGATGCTATATCTGTTTCTCCCTCAACAAAATAGGTAAATCAGAAATCTCATTCATCTTATTCATCTTAGCTGCTCTTTTTTTGGAGCAAGCAAACAAGTTACTATCTAATTTATGTTTCAGGTATGATAATAAATAGGTATTCGCCTACAGTGAAGCCACTTGTTAGTTGTAACAGATGTATTATTTAGAGGCAGTAATAACCCTGAACTTTCTCATTATTATCAATCTCAATAGACATAGACCCGCAAAGAGCAATGTGGTTTTCATAAAACCATGGTGTCTGTGCAACTGCTGTAACCACTGGCCAGCTCATCAGCTGGTGTTAATCGGCAAAGCTCCATTGAGGTCAACGTAGCTTTGCCAATTTATGCCAGTTGAAAATCTGGACTTACATATGTTTGAATAAGAGGCAAGGATTATGTTTCCATGCACCCACAATAAACATGTACCTTTTAAAAAAAGACTAAGGGTATAATTTTCAAAAATGCTCAAGTCCCATTTTCAAAGGTGACTTAGTCCCAGTGAATTTCCATAAGACTTAGACTTCCAAGTGCCTAAATTGCTTTTGAAAATGTTACCATTAAACAAATCCCGGTTGAATATATTACCCTTACACTCAGTTGCATTGTATCACTTTGCAAGTGCCCCAGCAGTATTGGTAGGGCCTTCACTAGGGCTGGTGGAGAAAAAAACCAAAGAAACCTTTTTCTGCTGTAAAATGCCATAGTGAATCAGACCAAAGGTCCATCTAGCCCAGTATCCTGTCTTCTGACAGTGACCAATGCCAGGTGCTCCAAAGGGAACAAACAGAACAGGGATTCATCAAGTGATCCACCCCCTGTCACCCATTCTCAGCTTCTGGCAAACAAAGGCTAGGGACACCATCAGAGGCTAGGGTCATCATGGAATTATACTGGTATTAAGAAATGTGTGTTGTTTCTCAGGTCTTGGTTGGACTTTGGAGGGGAGGGAAGAGAAGAGACTCCAGAGCAGCCAGGTGTTTAGTGCATTCTCGTGGGATGTGGGAGATCCAAGTTCACAGTCCCTACTCTAAATCAGGCAATACAAGAGACTTGATCCTAACCACTGTGCAGTTCTGGGGTGGGTCACTTTCTGCAGGAGTGGATTTTTCTTATGAAAATGATCTAAAGGTCTCATTTTCCTTCTGCATCAGAACAAAACAAAAATTCCCAAACTTTGGACATTTTTGTGAACCAGAATTGTTGTTTTTGGCCAGCCTTACTCCTTTAGAAACCTGCTAGCCTGGACTCATTTTTACTATCTGTGTCTGTTTTAGATTGTATCAGAGGGGTAGCTGTGTTAGTCTGGATCTGTAAAAGCAGCAAAGAGTCCTGGGGCACCTTATAGACTAACGGAGGTATTGGAGCATGAGCTTTCATGGGTGAATACCCACTTCGTCGGATGCATGTAGTGGACATTTCCAGGGGCAGGTATATATATGCAAGCAACCTTGTTATCTCTAGCCTGTTTCTTGCTTGCATATATATACCTGCCCCTGGAAATGTCCACTACATGCATCCGACGAAGTGGGTATTCACCCACGAAAGCTCAAGCTCCAATACCTCTGTTAGTCTATAAGGTGCCACAGGACTCTTTGCTGTTTTAGATTGGAAACTCTCATTCTTCCTTTTGAAAACTTCATTCTTCATGTTTCATTCTTCTCACAGTAACTGCCAGTAACTCCCTTACCAGTGTAAGGAAAATGAGTGAGGATTTCATCTGTCAGTTAATGTGTGGGGATTGAATAAGATCAGGATAAGAACAGAAGAGCAGGATTTTATGTGCTAAACAGCAGATGTGAGTAAAGATTTAGAAAGAATAAAAAAGGTTGAGAATTGTACTTTCAGGTGTATTGGTACTGTATGCACACAGACAGAGTGAATACTACATTACATCCTAATAAGAGGCATTTGATATGAGATGGTTACAGAAAAGACCAAGGGCAGAAGAAAAATTATCAGTTATACCTAACAATTCATTGAACTACTAGCTGACACAGTATGGTCTAGCAGCAGCTAGAGCACTCTATTTGGTTTCTATTCTCTGCTGTGATACCATGGACAAGTTTGTGTGCCACTGTATAATCTAAACAGACAAATGGGAAGAAGACAAATTCTTTGGGACAAAGGCTTTTTCACTGTTTCTATACTGCCTAACACAATGGGGTCCTGGTTTTGTCAGGCCTGTACTTGTACTTGATACTATAATGTTAATTCTCATAACAACAATCTGGTGTGCAGAAAGATGTGGAACCTTTAAAGTGGTGATGCATAAAATGTTCAAACCATGATAACTCTGTAAATGTTTGCTACTGCTCAGACAGAAGTTATAGCCACACGTGGCCCCTTGTAGCAAGGAGTGAGAAGAAGCAGTGCCTCCAGAAAAGTTGACACAAGAAGATGTTACTTTGGAACAGATGAATTAGGCAGCACTAAGAGCTTGGGAGAGTTAACTTGGATTATAATATTGATCCTGAATTGAATTGTATGCTCTCACACAAACCCTTAACTGATATGCTGTGGTGCTTTTAAATAGAGTTGGCTAGCCTTCCCTGGGGTATAAAGTACAGCTTATCAGTGTTAGTACTATCATTCTGTGAAGTTCGAGTAATGTTTCAGTGTGGCCTTTCTCATTCACGTTAGGCAAACTGACTAAAGCGTGGATAACTGAGTTACTTTTTCAGTGAAGATATAACTGAGGAACTCCCAGTAAGCTAGATACTGTGCATTTTACACTGGTTTCTATATAATTCTGAGCCCAAAACCCTAACCCTGTGATCCTTTATGTGGCAGACAAATAAGCCTAAATAAACATCTTTGTTCTATTATGTAAATTAATTATTTTTTCAACAGACCTGTGCTGACCTATCCTTCCAGTGGCATGTTATTTACACTGATATCCATCACATAACATGAATGTTACCAGATTATAGTGCATAACATGTGAAAAAATGAAGTAACCATGCATACTACTGAAAAATAAGTAGGTTTTATTTTATTTTTACAGTAAAAAAGACGATCTTATTTTTAAGCCTTTAAAAAAACTCTTTGCTTTGAACAGTACTTGCATCTTCAAGATTTTTGCAAGAACAATTGCAGATAAGTATTTTCAGGCACTGCTGTTTGTGGATGGCAGATATTCTACAGTTACTTCTGTACAGGTTGGAATTTGATTGTATGTTAGCTGTACAAAAGTGACAATATTTTCTACTAAGAGACATCTTTCAACTTCATAGCCCATATCTTTCCAAAGGCCCAGTTCTACAATGAAGTATGGTGTTCAAATATGTTTTTTTTACTGGATTGTGAAAATTATAGACTCGTAGGACTGGAAGGAACCCCAAGAAGTCATCTAGTCCAGTCCCATACACTCAAGGCAGGACTAAATATCATCTACATCGTCCCTGCCAGGTGTTTGTCTAACTGCTCATAAAAATCTCCAACGATAGAGATTCCACAATTTCCCTATGCAATTTATTCTGGTGCTTAACCACAATGTTTCACTGTAATCTCCTTCACTCATTGGTAACATTGTTTCTTATGCATATATTTCACCTTTAATCAGAAAAATGTGAATGGTAATTGGGAATCATGTAAGTACACCTTACTAGATACTCAAAAATCTACAATCAAGGAAGAAGGCTATTCTTTTTTTTTTTTTAATGTTTTAGAGGGGAAGTGAAAGCAGCTGTAAAATATATATATATAAACAAATGGAACAAAGGGGAAGTTGATAGGAATGAATAGTTGGAAATTAGGAATTGTAGAAAATTGGTAAGGGAAGCAAGGGAACACAAGGAGAAAATTGTGCCCAGCAGAGCTGAGGACAGTTAGGAAGAGGTTTTTAAAAATATATTAGGAACAAACAGAATTCTGATAATAGTATTGGCCCATTACTAGATGAAAAAGGTAGAATTATTAATAATATGGAAAGGCAGAAGCATTCAATAAACATTTTTGTTCTGTATATAGGGGAAAAAACAGATGATATAATCTCATGGTGATAACACTCTTCCTATTCCACCAGCATCTCTGTAGGATGTTAAACTGAAGCTATTAACTTTAGAGAATCTTAAATTAGAAGGTCCAGGTAACTTGCATCCAAGAATTTTAAAAGAACGGGTTGAGGATCTCACTGGACTGTTAATATTGATTTTCAATAAGTCTTGGAGTACGGTGGAAGTTCCAGAAGATTGGAAGAAAGCTAATGTACCAATTTTTAAATAGTATAAATAGGATGACCCAGGTAATTATAGGTCTGTCAACTCAATATCAATCACAGGCAAGCTAATAGAGTGGGAGACTCAATTAATAAAAAATTATTGGAAGATAGTGTAATTAATGCAAATCAACATGGGTTTATGGAAAATAGATCCTGTCAAACTAACTTGATATTTTTTTTGATGAGGTTACAAGTTTGGTTGATAAAGGTAACAGTGTTATGTACTTAAACTTCTGTAAAGCGTTTGACTTGGTACTGCACAACATTTTAATTAAAAAACTAGAACAGTATATGATTAACATGGCACATTAAATGGATTAAAAATTGGCTGATTGACATTTCTCAGAATTTAACCGTTAAGAGGGAATTGTCATTAAGAGTGTGTGTTTTTGGTGGGGTCTCACAGGGTTTGGTTCTTGGCTTTATGCTACGTAGGGCATACTCACTTGATAGAGGACTCTGTCTTGGGAAGCAGTGACTCTGAAAAAGATTTGGGGGTAGTGATGGCTAATCTGCAGAACATACGCTTCTCATGCAAAGCTGTGGCTGAAATTGCTAATGCAATCCTGGGATGCATGAACAGAGGAATCTTGAGTAGGAGCAAACTCATTATTTTTACCTCTCTATTTGGCACTGGTGGGATTGCTGCTGGAGCATTTTGTCCAGGTCTGGTTCCTGCAATTCAAGAAGAATGTTGATAAATTCGAGAGAGTTCAGAGAAGAGCCACAAGAATAATTAGAGGATTAAAAACATGCCTTAGAGAGAGACTCAAACTCAATCTATTTAGCATAACAAAAAAACGTTTAAGTGGTGACTTGATTATAGTCTATAAGTATTAACACGAGGAAGAAATATTTTAAAATGGGCTCTTTAATCTATCAGAGAAAGGTATATCATGATCCAGTGGCTGGAAGTTGAAGTTAGACAAATTCAGACTGGAAATGAGGAATATGTTTTTGGCAATCAGTGTTATTAAACATTGGAACAACTTACCCAATGTTTGTGGTAGTTCCTCAATCACTGGCAATTCATAAATCAAAGCTGGATTTTTTTCTTCTAAAAGATATACTGTAGATATTATTTTGGAAAAATTCTATGGCCTCTGTTATACAGGAAGTCAGATTAGATTATTACAGTGGTCCTGCCTGGCATTGGAATCCATCAATCTATAAAACCTTATAGAAGGTTTTGCAGTTGATTGAAAACTTTATGAAACCCACAAAGATTTGGCTGAGATAACAGTATTTCACTGGGGAGGTGACTTTTTTTTCTTGTATGAAAGAAGGATGTTTGCAATTCTGAAGGATGACCATGAGTATTTTGTAGATCATTTATTTTGTGAAAAGTGTCCTCTTACTCTTGCAATGAAGCATGCATACTATACCGTGTGGTTTTCTTTTGTTGCTTTAATATAAGGAAAATGAATATCAGTTTTGGTTTTAACAGGCAAGAAGTTGGACTTATCCTTTAATTTCTGATGCATGTTGGTGCAGTGTCTTGTCTAGTCATGGAGCCATTGCAAAGAGTTCCACTCTCTCAAAGCAATGAAATTATTTGATTGAGACTAGTAAGTCCTCTTGGCTGGTTCTTCAGCTCCTTTCCCATAGAACTACCTCTTCTTCTCTTCCCTTATCAATAGCATACAACTTCCTTTCATTGTATGCCTGCTGGCATAGCTCCTTTTGGTGAGGCATATAATGGCACCTAATAACAGCATGCCAACCTATCCATTACCTCACAGCTCCTCCCACTCTTCTACATTCACACTTCCTGCTGCTCCCTGCAGTTGTGGTTGCATTCATGTGCCTTTCTCCACACGGCTCCAGCTCATCCCTCCTTATCACATTTGTCACTGTTTTGCTTCCTTTTGCTCTTGCAACAAATCAGGCACAAAGGGGCTAGGTTTCTGCATCTATTTTCCCCCATAATGGGCTAAACATTAGGGGAACTTGTCATAACATTTTTTCCCAGATCTGGACCTTAGCGTCCAAAATATGGGTGTTAGCATGAAAACCTCCAAGCTTAGTTACCAGCTTGGACCTGATAATGCTGCCACCAGCCAGGGATTTATACAGTGCCTAGCTCACTGTGGTCTCCCCAAAACCTTCCCTGGGGGACCCCAAGACTCAGATTCCTTGAGTCTCACAACAAAGGGGAATAAACCATTTCCCTTCCCCCTCCTCCCCTCCAGGTGTTCCCTCCCTGGGTTCCTGGAGAGATATACAGAAGCAAGCTCTGTGAATCTAAACAGAGGGACTCCACCCTCCCTGTTTCCAGTCCTGGAAACACAAGTACCGAGAGAGCTAATCTCTCTTCCCCCCTCACCCAGAGGGTATGCAAAGTCAGGCTTAGTAAATCTAACACAAAGAGATTTTCCCCCTGACTTCTTCCTCCCACCAATTCCCTGGTGAGCTGCAGACTCAATTCCCTGGAGTCCCCACTAAAGAAAAACTCCAACAGGTCTTAAAAAGAAAGCTTTATAAAAAGAAAGAAAAATACATTAAAAATAGTCTCTGTATAAGGTGGAAATATACAGGGTCAATTGCTTAAGAAAAAAAACTGAATAAACAGCCTTATCCAAAAAGAATACAATTCAAAACACTCCAGCAACTACACACATGTAAATACAAAAGAAAACAATATAAACCTATTGTCTTACTATCTTTGTACTTACAACTTGGAAACAGAAGATTAGAAAGCCAGGAGATAGAAAAATCACTCTCAGAGCCGAGAGGGTCAGATCCAAGACAAAGAACAAAGAACTCACACCCCAAAACTTCCCTCCACCCAGATTTGAAAAAGTTTTGTTTCCTGATTGGTCCTCTGGTCAGGTGTTTCAGGTTCCCTGGATTAACCCTTTTACAGGTAAAAGAACATTAACCCTTAGCTATCTGTTTATGATAGAACTATAGCTGTGTTAAATGTTCCTGGTGGTTTCAATTAGTCATAGGCACTTGAGAGCACACATTGTTAGCGGAAGGGTGGTTCTTTTCTCTTCCTCTCTAGTTCTTCTCTTTAGGATACCATAAGAACGGCTGTACCGAGTCAGACCAAGAGCTATCTAGCCCAGTATCTGTCTACCAACAGTGGCCAGAGGGAGTGAACCTAACAGGCAATGATCAAGTGATCTCTCTCCTGCCATCCATCTCCGTCCTCTGATGAACAGAGGCTAGGGACACCATTCTTTACCCATCCTGGCTAATAGCCATTTATGGATTTAGCCACCATGAATTTATCCAGTTCCCTTTTAAACACTGTTATAGTCCTAGCCTTCACAACCTCCTCAGGTAAGGAGTTCCACAAGTTGACTGTGCACTGTGTGAAGAAGGACATCCTTTTATTTGTTTTAAACCTGCTGCCTATTAATTTCATTTGGTGACCCCTAGTTCTTGTACTATGGGAATATGTAAATAACTTTTCCTTATCCACTTTCTCAACATCACTCATGATTTTATATACCTCTATCATATCCCCCCTTAGTCTCCTCTTTTCCAAGCTGAACAGTCCTAGCCTCTTTAATCTTTCCTCATATGGGACCCTCTCCAAACCCCTAATCATTTTAGTTGCCCTTTTCTGAACCTTTTCTAGTGCTAGAATATCTTTTTTGAAGTGAAGAGACCACATCTGTACACAGTATTTGGGATGTGGGCGTACCATGGATTTATATAAGGGCAATAATATATTCTCAGCCTTATTCTCTATCCTCTTTTTAATGATTCCTAACATCCTGTTTGCTTTTTTGACTGCCGCTGAACACTGTGTGGACGTCTTCAGAGAACTATCCACAATGACTCCAAGATCTCTTTCCCGATTAGTTGTAACTAAATCAGCCCCCATCATATTATATGTGTAGTTGGGGTTATTTTTTCCAATGTGCAGTAATTTACATTTATCCACATTAAATTTCATTTGCCATTTTGTTGCCCAATCACTTAGTTTTGTGAGATCTTTTTGAAGTTCTTCACAAACTATTTGGTCTTAATACCAGGGCATTTGCAGCTCTGTCTCTGAAATGGTGTAGAACAGTTGCATTAGTGCTGGTGATGCAGCCCAGAATAAGCAGCTGCTTCCCCTCCACCCTGATGAATTCTCTTCCATGTGGTGTTACTTAATGGAAAAGCATTCTATTACCAGAAATGAGATGGGAGAGCAAGGGAGGGATAATTAACAACATCACTAAGAAAAGTGAAAATCTTTTCCCTTGATGTTCTAGAAAAGGACCAGACTGTAAAGACCAGAGCAATCCCTTCAGTCTTTAAGTTACAAGGACAAGTCTACACTACAAAATTAAGTTGACCTAAGTTATGGTGACGTACAATCACCACAGTAATTGAATGACTTTTGCATCTCCATTCTACACTCCTTGTGTCAGTGGGGCACCTCCTCATCAGGAGTGCTTGCACCACTTTAGCTGTCAGTGTGGGGCATTGTGGGACGGCTTCTGAAAGGCAGCAACAGTCGACGTAATAAGCAACAGTGTTGACACTGATACTGCATCGACCTAACTACATGGATCCTATAACTCCGCCTCTCATGGAGGCAGAGTTATTAAGTTGGTGTAGTAGCTGAGTTACGTCGGTGGGAGCTACATTTTAGTGTAAACACTTAGGTTGACATAAACTGCCTTATGTCAACCTAACTCTGTAGGATTGACCAGACCTAAGGAAAGGTGAGCTCCAGTATTTGGGAAACATAAAATAAGCCAATGAAATGTGCATAGATTTCACAGATTTTTTAAGGCAGAAAGGGCCATTGTGATCATTGCAGCCTGACCTCCTGCATCCATCCATTGTACCTTAAAAAAAACAACAACAACGCCAGTGTCACAGCTTAGTGAGTCACAGCTGAGCATGCCAAATTCAGGACAAGCTGCGGAGAAATAGGGCAGACTCACCCCAAACTGGTGGTTCTTCTATCATTAGATTATACCAAGCCAGTAAGAAAAGTAAACCTCTGTCTCACCACACTGGTCAACAGGAAGTAAAAAAATGCAGTCTCCTTAGGCATTCCAGCCCTTGTCTCACCACTCAGACACTGGACTCTATGATAAGTGGTTACTGAAAATCAATTTAATCAAACATAGAGTCCTTTTAATCCTGAGAGATCAGCGACTAGGCAAGGTCAATATATAACTTAGATCTTACCCAATAATCACACTAATGCCAATCCTTTAGTAACTAAAATTAAAGTTTTAATAATAAAAGAAAAGAAGAAGAAAGTTGTTAATAGATCATGTACATACAAATAATCACAAAATCCTTATATCAGATTTGTAGCAGTGATGGAATAACTGCTGGATTGTAATGTGTCTCTGGTAACTTCTGAAAGATTGGAAGGTCCTCAGTCCATAGTTCAAAATGCTCCTTTTAGTTGTAAATACCCAGTCCAAAGAATCAGGGCATGAAAGAAGAAAAATGGATACATCTGTAGGGTCTTTTATATTCTCTGCCATGTGCCTGGAAATTTACTGACTCAAACAAAGCTCACAGCCCAGGTGCCTGGAAAATTACTGGCTCAAGATGGAGTCTAGACTCACATGAGCATATCACATATCCTTACACAGTTTGATGACTCACAGGGGCATCCATTGCCCATATTCTTACTGAGGCATCCACAGGAAGATCTTTCTGAGTGGAATGAGTTTCTTCAATGGCCCATTGTGAAATCTAAGTATCCTTGATGGGCCATCAATACATAGCTATCTGGCCTTAAAGTAAATCTTATCTGGTGCATGTTACTCAGGGATACAATACACGTATAAGACACAATTCCATGCCCAGTATTCATAACTTTAGACAAAAAGATGATACATGCATGTAAACATGATAATCATACTGAGCAAATCATAACTTTTCCATTGACACCTTAGATAACATATTCTTTGTACAAGATTTGTTGCAATGGTATAACAGTGGCAATATCAATGATAGAAATGGTTATATTCAATCGTACAGCATCACAGTCAGCTAACCTTCTCAGCCATATCAGTTGCTAACAGTACATCACCAGGATAATCTGCTAACTGAACTAGCCACCCAAATTCAAAATCTGGTTTTAATCATCAAGCCCCACCATAGAAATAGTTCTTTACCTACTTTTTCTGCAAGACAGCAATCTGCCTCAACAACTGCATTCCTATGGCTCTGTGAGATTGTCATTCCTGAGAATGGGAGGAAGGGAGGGAATTTTCTCAGCAGCAGGCCCAAGGCTTGGAAACTGAGAACAGGAGGATAAAATGATCACAAATGTCAGTGCACAGGACAGAAAGAAGAACTGAATGCTAGTCAGAAAACAAACCATGGGATGCATCCTTCTTACTGTCACTTTTCTCATGTTTTTTTCCACGCAGCCTTGCTTGGTTGCCCCATTTACAACAAGATAGATTTCTCATCTAGCCATGTATCAGGCAGAACTCCTGTGCAACTGAAAGGAAGTAAGAAAATGCATTTTTTAACCAAATTCTAAGAAATTTGTTAACCTGAAGTTAATAGGCTTTCACACATATATCCTCTGATTTAAATGTAAAGTGATGGACCCAAGCAAGTACTACTTTACTATGATGAATCAAAACTAATAGCATTCTAGAATGAGCCTCATTCTGACCTTACTTATGTCATAGTCATAAGCAATTTATCTGAAGTCAATGGACCCAATTCAAAGTTATGGATGCTACTTTATGCTTCTCTAGAAGTTTTAATGCCAGATTAACTGGCTATCTGTGTATTTGCCCAGCATCAGTGACAGCAGGTATAGCATACAATGTGCTCTGTACCAGTGACCCTCTGTGTCCCCAGTATAGATGGGGTGGCCAAGGAACTTCTCACCCTAGCTACTGCCAACTGCTGGACTGAATCTTTTGGGCTGTGGGAAGCTGAGCATCAATTACAACGGCCTTTGAGCTGCACTCACTTTACCTGGGGCAAAACTGGTCACCAAGATGAACTATGCTGAAAGCAGTACACAAACAGCTGAAAATCAGAACTAGTGGAATTCCACCAGTTGAAAGCGATTATAAATGAGATCAGAATTAGGTTCTCTTTGTATTTCTGGGACCTACTCATTTGCTGCCTTTCCCCTGCTTACACCTATGCAGAATTTGTGCAGACTGAACGTAAGGTGCTACCACTCTGACTTGGTTTGAGTTTTAAACCCACTTTGCACAAGTATAAATGGTTGCACAAAATGCAGATCAGTGAACCCCTTGTTCTTAGAAATCTTATCTGTTTTATGTGTGAACAAAAAACCTTGTATGCACCATGTGAAGCCATTTACACTTTTGTGAAGTGATTGTAAAAGTATTATTAGACCAAAAGTGTAAATAAGTATATGAAAAGAATGAAGAATTCCTTCCCTCTGCCTTATGGTAGGTAGAACCAACAAAACAGATATTACAGGTACCTGAAAATGTATTCCTCACCTTCTGTTGCTCAAATGAGTGAGAGGATCTAGGTGATTGTCACTTGACAAGGAAAGTTCAAAGTAGTGGTTGGCTGGCTGAATAGTTTATAGCCACATTCCACCAGCACTGCTACAGCAGTAGAAGTTTAAGAATTAGTTGGAAATTATCCACTGTCGGAAAATTCTTGGGAAACAAAGGGATGTTCTAGCCAGCCCAACACCAGCCCCCAGCCTTGGTGTCAGAAGATGAGCTGTGAGGTGACCAGAAAATAGCTGCACTCCAATAGGCTCCAGATTCCCAAATAGCCTCTGGCCCATTAATGGAGCCAGGTGCAAATTAGAGCAGGCTTAGGGCAGCTCTAACTTGCACTAGCTGTAGTTGATTTGGAATGCTCTGGCACTGAACCAAAATAAAGATATCATTCAACCTGTAACAGGTCCTCTGCCTGCCCCGCTTCCTGGGACCCACTGGCTTCTCCAATAAAGCTCAGAGAGGCTTCTAGTTCTACAGCACCTGTGGCTTTATTTACACCTTGTTCTCCCACCACCAGTGATATACTATATACAGAGCTTGCGGGGATTATAATCTCCTCTCCTACAGAGTCTGCCCTCAGCCTGGAGACTGACCTTCCCCTGGCCATCTCCCTCCTTCTGGCTACCAGCCAGCCTGTATAGCCCTTGAACCCGCAGGTCCAGCCAGTTCTAAAGGCCAGGCACCAGCCTTCTCCCCAGCCCCAATCTATTTCCCCTGACTGGGGCTGGCTGAGCAGGGGCTAATTAGGTGCCTTTGCACCAGTACCCTGCTACACAACCATTTTCATACCCCCATTCCCCAGGTCATACATCAAGCACAGCTCAGCCAAATCTGAGCATTGTATCTAACATTAGACACTGGTTGGGTTTAGTCTTTTAGCAATAGATTTTTGGTAAATATTTTGAATTCTATTTATAGTATTGTACCATATATGTGCTATAAGAATCATTACACATTTCAGTAACTGTCTGTATTGTTTATGTTTTATTATTCTGTGGGGGACCATTGCATGAATGGAAAGAGAATAAAACAAGTCAGATAAATTCCACAAGAAAACCTTTCATTTCTGAATGAGTGAGATGTGTTCTGAGATGTACTCTGCTGTGTTATTCTATTATGTGATCATTATAGCCCTCTAGGTTGGGAGTGTTCTGGCTTCCCCAGGACATGTCAGTAATAAGGTACTTTTTCCTTTAAAATGACATTTTGGGTTGATTTTAACACACTCAGGAAGCTGAGAATCTGATAGCAGTGGCTACAGACAGATACCATGAAAGCTTCCTTACACATCTTTGCTAATGTACCTCCATTTTGCTGTGCTGCTTAATATTTTAATACAGGGCCTCACTGCAGTAGGGATTATCAATTGGGCAAAAGTACATTGGAAAAGGTGTGAGTGTGGAGGGAGTGTTCTTTGAACAATTGTCCAGTGTGGCCCAGGATTGAGAGAAGCCAATTTACTTTGCACATTGAAGTTGCAAGTACATATATGATGCTTCCCAGGGGCACCTCAGGTTTTGAGGCACCTCACCACTACCTGCCCTTAGCATGAAGCAATCTTATTGCTGCCTTCTGCAGCCCAACTCCCCAAAACCAATAACTTTTGGCCACACATAAGCAGTGACTTTCAGAGACCTACAGACCTCAGTATCTCCGTGCAGGCTGATGACTGACACACACCAACCCCAGGGTCCTCAGGATGCTCCCTGCAGTATTCAGCATTCTTTTGCTGGACATTGAGGCTGTGTCTACACTACAAAAGCTACCGTGACACAGCTGCGTTGTTGTAGTATAGCGACGGAAGGGGTTCTTCTGTTGCTATAGTCTATCCAATTCTCCAAGAGGCAGTAGCTAAGTTGATCTAGTGGTCTCTACACTAGGGCTTAGGTGGGCTTAGTTAACCTCATGGGGGCATGCAATTTTTCACAGCCTTCAGTGATATAGTTTAGCTGACCTAACTTTCAAGTGTAAACCAGCCCTGACAGAAATTATCAGATAAGCTGTCCCCGAAAGGACTGTATGTACACAGCTTGACTGGCACAACTCAGGACCAGGTCCTTCATAACATTACAGTACTGAAATATATTAATAGTGAAATGACCATAAGTTTATTATAAAAGAAGTAGCTAGAAAGGACAATAAGTGGAAACAAAATAATGTTTCTTAGAGTCTAAACTTTAACAGGCCAAAATCTTTGTCTAAAGTACTTTTGCACCTAAAGTAAACTCCCAGCATCACCAACCCACCTAGCTGGGATCCACCATTCCTGGATGCAAAAAGTGCTGTCCTTTTTGCTCCCTCAGTAATGGACGACAAAATGTCTGCCTTGTCCCCTAGTTATAGCCAAGTAAACCATTCAAGTGTACAGCTAGACAAAGCTCTCCCCCCCACATTCTGCTGCTCCTCTCTTCCTGTTGACTTCTCACCCCCTTGTTGACTCGTATGTAAATAGGAGTCCAGTTGTTTTTGTCTTACACTGATTAATCTACATTTGACAGATACATATTTTTTTTTCTTCTCTCCAGAATAAACCTATTTGTCAGCTCTGCTTGGGACTCAATTTCTAAAACACATTTTAAGTACATACACATAGCTCCTTAAATAACAGACATACGTAGATCTTGCAATGACGTTAATGACCAGCATGATCCTGGCTTTCATTTAAGACTTCACATGGCATTCTTTATAAGTAAATACTGTGACAGCAGTGTGTTAGGTGTAATGAGTTTGTGAGGCCTGTTAGGAGTTGCTAACACAGAGTTGTGAACCTGCTGCCAGCTGGCACCAATGGGCCTATGTCTCACAGTGTATTAATCAGTATTGAAAAACTGCTGCAGAAACTCACTCCATACCCTAAGGAGAGTACTTACAGGTCTCTGTACAGTAGTCATACTTTCTAAAGGAGCTGCTATGTAGCTACTCTATACAACAGTCACTGTGAAATGCCGCACAGTGTTTCAATGGAACTCCTTATGTAATTTTGGCTGCCATATCCAGATGTAACATGTGAATGCCCTGTGTAAGTAACTCTCAAATGCAATGGGCCAAATTTAACCATGATGTAATTTTACTGGAGCCAATGGAGGTACAGCAGATATGGATTTGGCCCAGTGATTTAAGATAGCTACTGTATATACATCCAAAACAGTCTCACACAGACACAAATGCTGTGCTCACCTATTCATTTTTTAACTGTGCTCAGGTATTCTGTATCCCTTCTGTTGAGGAAAACATTGCTGTCTCTTTCATCTGTTAATCTTATCTCTTGCCTAATCTGGCTCTTGCTACTGCAGTATCTCAGCTTCTACCCCGCTAAAAAGTGTTTGTGTGTGTATGTGTGTGAGAGAGAGAGAGAGGGGAAAAAAAATCCATGGTCATATTCACAGTGAGTGACATGCACGGATGTGAAACCTCTAATTGTGTTAGGTAACCTGTCCAGTGGTATCATCTAAAAAGTATGGTGAACAACCAAACTTTGAGATGAAGTTAATGATGCTACATGGGGGACGGGGGAGTCCCATGTCCCTATGAGCATTTGTATTGCACGATCTGCAAAGGGTATACATATGATCAAAGGACAGTGTTTTGAATCTGACAGCCCTTTCTGTGACATCCCTTTGCTGCTGTGAAAGATGACAAAAGCACTAGATTCCATGACATTTTAGCACAGGCCACTGGTCTCGGTCTCATGTAGTGAGGTTTATCATGTTTCTTACAATGCAAACTACCCCAGGTGGAAATGAAAGCAATCTAGAAGAGGTCTGACCACCTACATGCCCACAGACTATTAGATAAACACGACAAGATCCAGGGAAAGTAGGAGGGAATCTAGCTGGAGAGTCAGATGCCAGGCAGAAAAAGATATTTTAGAGCATTTTTGGCAACCAGTTCTTACAGTTGCCAAGTTATAGATGTTTTGTCATGATTGTGCCTGACCGTCTTTTTCTTGACAAAGCTCAGAAAAAAGAAGTGGTGTGTGAGAACACTGTATGTGAATGAATAGGTGAGCATAGCATTTGTATTTGTGAGAGACTGTTTTGGAAGTGTATACAGTAGCTTTCTTAAATCATTGGGCCAAACCCAGATCTCAATTGGCTCTAGTGAAATTACTTCATGGTTAAATTTGGCCCCTTGCATAAGAGAGTTACTTACACAGGGCATTCACATGTGACACCTGGATAGTGGCGACCAAAATTTCTTAATGTGTTCCCTTGAAATACTGTGTGGCATTTCACAGTGACTGCTGTATAGACTACCTACATAGCAGCTCCTTTAGAAAATATAACTGTACAGAGACTTGTAGGTACTCACGTACAAAGAGCCGTTTTGGGGTAGATCAGTTGAGTCACCACTGTACAGTAGTTTGTAATAAGAAAGTGGAGGTGATAAATGTCTGGCTGCAGGCCAGTATTTTGGAATAAAACGGTGTTCAGATGCAGTACTGGGGTATCTAATTATATTGCTTAAAATACCGGTTTTGTTCCAGGTGCTTCAAATTGCCCTCCTTAGAGAAAAGAGTAACCAAGAGCCGGGGATACTGATTCCAACCAATTGTAAAATCAACACTATTAAGACTAAGTTTTAATAAAGTCGATAAAAAATGGAAATAAAATCCACCCTCCTCCCCCTTTTTAATGGTGTAGTTTTATGGTTTTGGTTTCTGTACAGTTGTCAGTGGCTGTATCCTTTTTCCAGTGAGGTCCTTGGCAAAATTCCCATTAATTTCAGTGAGAGCAGGATAAGGCCTTATATTTGCAATGTTACTACATAGTGTGAGAATGTCATCAATAGCCTTCTGCCCTGGATTTTGTTTTGGTTTATTGTAATTCAGAACCAGTGGCTAGATTCCACTGGATGCATTAAATGAGCTGCCTTTTTATTTATTCTTTAAATCTGTATCCCTGCTTGTAATGTGGGATTATGTAATGCAGCGTCTAAAGTTCTTTTAGCCTTAAGGTTGGTTGTACGAATAAAAATGTAGTTGATTAACCCTGAGTGATTTAATGCTCACATGAATCTTAAAACATTCTCCAGTAATCTCTAAAAGAAAAATATGCTCAGGGCATTTATGAGGGGCAGTGACTCTTATGAATCATGTTGGTTATCTTCAATGCTGAAGGGCAGAACACTGGTACTTTTTTCTTATATATAGATGTAAATGGATTTTTTAAAATTAATTTTGTGTAACGTACAGCAAAATATTTGCACTGAAATGCAAGATAAATGAAGGGTTAAAGGAATCGTGCAAAATTCAACTGCAGCCATGTCCTGCTAGACTAAACCATAGTTTGTATATTTTAGCTCATGTTTTAAAGCAGTATTAATGTTTTCTGGGAACTCCAAGGATATCTTTTTTTCTGGCACACACCAGCTACTTTTTGGGCTGTGTCTCCCTCCAGAGGCATTTATAGAAGAATGTGTTCCCATTTGTTTCCAGTGAATTTTATGAAGCAGAACCAATGCAGGGAAATTACTCTGAGTCTATTTTACACTAACAGTCAGAGGTAATTATCTAGCCAGCATAATGTTGCATTAAAATTCTGAGAACTTTCTGAGGATGTTGATTTTTAAAAAGCAGGCTACAGGAAAAGCAGGGGAAATGTGGTGTTTGGTATAAGCAGCCCTGAAACATCATAAGGTGTTTTGCACTCAGTGAACAGGGATACTCATCTACAAAGATGTTATGGTCTAGATTGTCACAGTTCTTACTCCCTTTTTTCATCTGCTGAGATTGAGGTGTGGAGAGTATGGGCTACTCACCTCCTTCTACCAATTGTGAGCAAGTGGGTAGAGAGGGTTTGGAGGAGGTGGGAAGTGGGGGTAGTTCTGACTCCACCTCTGTACTCACTAGCCAGGGCAGCTGACTGAGTGCACAGCTGGGTCCCAGATGCTCCATGAAAAGGGTGAAATAATTTTTCTCTCTGGGGGGATCAGGGAAGGAATTGGGACTCTGTCAGTTTTCTGCTCTGTTCCTGGGGCACTGCAGCAATGCCCCATTCCTTTCTCCAGGTAGATTGTAAAATTACAGTCTAGTCCTGTGCTATCAAGAACATATGTTTCATAACAAATATGAGGACAAACATTCCCCTTCCTCATACTTCATCTCCCTCTGGGGTGTTTTATGTTGAAAATGACAGAGTGGAGAACAGGAACCATTTACTTTTCTGAGGGTATTGGGCAGGAGGGATTTAGGGGATATCTGACAGTGCTCAGATTGAGGACCCATGAAGAATCCCAATCCTAATCCCAATTCTGAGGATTTTGAGGTATCTGGGTGGAGTGCCAACCTCCTCATGGTCTCTTCTATCCCTCACTCTGGCAGCAGGGAGTTTGTTGGCCATGCTGAAACTATTTCCTCTGTCATCTTTGCACCTTCCTACCTTTTTCAAGGGTGGAGGCTAGGGTTGCTCTTTACCAGGTTTGCTTCTGCTTCAGCTAGCCATGCCTCCCAAGTTTTCACAAAGTCCCAAGTGTGCATTTTTCACAAAGAGTGAACGCTATGTGGAGAGCTATGAGCTCGGAACACCGTATCCTGCAGCCATCATCACTCCTTTCAGTGTACTTTCCAATGCTGTTTCCCTCCCTGTGTGTTACTGTGACTGTTGTTTATATAAGATGCTAGAGCTAGCACCCCCTTACTTTAATTTCCAGATGTCTACAAGCAAGCTATTTTCAATGAAGTAATCTGCCTTATCTCATGTCTTGGTTCCACAGGATCCAGGGATGAAAGTAAGTCAGGACACTTACTGGTACGGGCTGGGGGGGCCTCTGGCTCCTGGAAGAGGTGGGGCTGGGGGCCAGCATCTCCCAACCAGCCCTTCTAGGCCCCCTGGCCCGTGTTGCCCGGGAGTCCATGTTGATTTAAAGGGCCCAGGGCTCCAGACGCTGCTGCTGAGCTAGTGGCAGCAGCGTACAGAGCCCCAGGCCCTTTTAAATCGACCCTAGGGCAACTGCTCCCTTCCCCCCCCCAGCCCGTGGGAGGCTGCGGGGGGGAGGGGGAAGGGGCAGGGACATTAAAGCGCCGCAGGGGCCTTTGCTGTAGCAACACTTAAATGTCATTGGCCCTCTCCTCCCGCCCCCCAAGGCCCTGCCAGTACGGACCCTACCAGCAGGGCCACTGACAGGGGAGGCAAAAGGGGCACGGCAGCACTTAATGTGGGCTGGGTATGGGCTAGTGTGGGTTCTTACCAGTGTGGAGTACCGGCCCCTATCGTCTCACTTTCACCCCTGACAGGATCTGAGCCTGCTGACCTTCAGGTCACATTGCAAGGCCTAGTTGTTCTCTTGGATTTATACTGAGGTCAGGGCTAAGCTAGTGAGTGGGGATATTGAAAGTTCATGGGTTGGTTTGGAAGAATTTTGGAACTCTGTTTGCACTCGCTGAATAATGGTTTAATCATATACAACCATATACACACACATACGTGTGTGTCCACAGTATTGGAAGCAGACGAGGGAATGGTTTTGAGATTAAAGCACTGGATTAGGACTCTAGGTGTGATGCAGATTCCCAATAGAACCTTGAGCAAATCATATAATCTCTCTGTGCCTCAGTTCCAAAACTGTAAAATGGGGATAATGATACTTCCTTTTGCCCAGCATTTGTTTATTTTATCTGCTTGCTTTAGATGCTTCTCAGGGAAGTGGCCGTCTGTTACTTTGTATTTGCACAGTGTTTAAGGGTCTTTCAATGTTACTGTAACAGTAATAAATGATTTAGAAATACAATCAAATGTATTTATTTCACATATCTATTTTATTTATTTTGTCGGGTTTTAAAAATGTGTCTATCAAATGTATGTGTGCTCAGAGCATTGACTGTAAAGGCATAATGACAATTTAGGATCAGTGTCCAACAAATTGAGCCCTCCTAAACCCCTTGGATTCACACGTTTGTTTCCCTCTGTTCTGTACAGCAAAAGGGAATATTAGTACCAGAGTCAGAAAAACATAGTTTTCAGTTACAATTACATTTAACAGGTGGCCAAGATCAGCATGCTCATGTGGAGACTCTAACAGGTCACAGAAGGATTCACCAGTTGCATCTTGGGTCTGTCATGTTAAATATTTACTTTTCATAGATGGGTCAGTAAACTGAAATTTAAAAACAAATGTTTCTTACTCTGAATATTCCTTTAGTTCTTGGCTTACTGACCCTCTTCTTGTTTGTCATTTTCCCTTTTTCTTCTATCACCTCTCTAAGGCAATGTAACTGTGTAGCAACCAGTTGATCACAGCTGTGACTGAAGAAATTTTTGGTATCATGAAATGAAGTTTTGATGTCTCAACAAATCAGATGATACTTTCAATTTAGCACATGGCAAATTGCTTTTCAGAGTAGATGACTCAGGGGATCAGTAATGGAATATGGAGCCTTTCATCTGTTTATATCCGACTCAGGTTGGTAGTGACTGAAAGGTATTAGCCACAGCATGGTAGACTCAGCTGACAAATGTCTGAATCACAGTTGGTAATAATTGGCATCCTTGTTGAAAGGGAGACCAGTGACTGGAGATATAACTTATCCTCTTTCCCTTAGAAGTGGTCCCACAAAATCAAGGTTGAGCCATATTTCACAGCTGCAGCTTTATGCTTATCTGTTCAAGGGATAGAGGATTTCAGTTGCCAATGCTGTCAACTTGGAACCTTACACCAATACTAAATTATTTTTAAAATTGTAAATAGCGTGCTTTTCAATTTCTTCATGCTGCAATATATTTACATATGTGGTGCATAATTTGCAAACAAACACTTGCACAATCCCTTTGAAGATTGTACATAACATTTCCTAAATATCTGAGCCACAAAAATATTAAAGGCTCAGTACTGAACTTTTATTATTTTTTTATTACTAACAAAACTAGAAAAAGGTGATATACTCTGCCCATTATGGGCAAGCTTCATCCCTTTATTCACCCACACAATCCCAATAACTAGGATGGGGATTGCACAGGAGTAAACAAAAAGGTCAAATTCTGCCCTATGCATCTGACATCTACACAACTTCATCCTTCAAAGCTAGTAAAAAAAAATAGGGCATACTTTTAATGAAAATGTTTTATCAGCTCTCCTGTTGAACTCAATAATTGTGTACATGATATAAGTCTGTTCAGAATTTATTCCTAAAAGGGCAAAACCAAGTCTGCTCTCTTGATCTTGGTGGATCTGTGTACACACATCTGCAGGCAGATGAGATTTCCATAAATATGCTTTTTGCCAAAGGTCAGTGATCAGCCTGTACTCCCTTAGAACTGTTCAGATTATTGTTTGCTACCAAATTCTCATTTTTTTATGAATAATTTGCTAACCCTTTGTAAAAATCAAACATTAATTGTTTATAATCCTTTGGTAATAATTTATGGAAACTGTTTCAGTTTGATTTTTCATGATTCATAGTGTGTGATTGGTCACCTAAGTCACATGGTATTGTTTCTTCTCCTTGATTGGATGATTGTAACATTTAAAATAGCAGTGAATAACAAATATTCATCTTCATGCACAAATATCGTGGCTTCCATGTGAATATGGGTATTTGACAGTTTCACATGGCTGTTCACATTTGTGAATAGCCAAAGATTTTTTTTCAGAATTTGATCAAATGTCCATGAACACATCTTCTGAAGTATCAACCAGCTCCACTCTATTTTTGTGCACTTTAGTTTACCACTACCCTCTTTTTGCCTCTTGAGTCCAGGACAGGATTCCTAAATACTAGCTAGCAATAATATCTGTTATGCCAGGATATTGATTGAGACCAGCTTTGAGTCAATTACCGATTTCCCATGCGTAGATGCTATTCCTGTTGAAGTTGATGAGAACTGAGGTCAGGAAAGAATTCGGCTTAACCTGGGAAAAACAGTCTACATTAGAACCTGCAGGCTCCAAAGCAACTTATAAACGTGTGTGCATCCACATTCTCCGAACAGTATTTTGAAAGTTGCAAACCCAGCCTATGTGTGGCCCGTGATACTGTATACTACTCATGTCTTACAAACTGGATATTGCTCTTAGTGGTCCTGCTTTCAGGACACATGCATCTGTTTTGCTGTCCTTTTCTTCAGGTCTCTGGCAGAATGACCAGAATGCCAATTAGAGTTCTATGCTGTCAGTAAAGCTATCATTACAAGGTACTTTGCGTCAATAATAAGCAGCTGATGATGGTGAATGGAATAGACAGTGGTATAACAGTTTGAGGGCTATGCTTTTTAAGAATAAAATGTGTGGCTATAAGAAATTCATTTGCTAAGCAAGTGGCCTGTGTTTACTTGCTTTACTGTCACATCATCATCCCTTATGTGTGTAACCAGAAAACCAGAGCTCCTCACAGCCAGATGTATTCTGGAGGAAATGTGTCCAAGAAACTAGGAGTTTGGGAGGGTTGAGGCACTGATTCCAGCGTATAGTAATAGTTAATTAAAATAATTTCCTAACCTTCATCTTAAATCTTCAGTTAAATATAGCCACAAGCAATACTTTTCTATTTTATGGTTTTATACTGCTGCCCTTCACTATAATATCTCTGTATCTTCCATGTAAAATCATTAGCAATAGTGAAATCTCTAGTGGACTACATGGAATCTTGGGTAGTTTTCCCCAGTCAGAGTAAAAAGCTCTTCTTGCGGAAACTTATTTTGGGGGGAATGAGAACTGGGTTGGTAGGAGCTTGGGAATAGAAGGGGCTTTTTGTATTGTGAGTGTCCCTCATGGTGGAGAGGCTTTCCCAAGAGGAAGGTCTTACAGTGTTTCCTAAAGTTGGCCAGACTCAGGATTCTCCCACCTCCTCTAGAAGATTGTTCCATAACTGTATCCCCGGGACTTCATCCTGAGCTTTGTGGTCTATACTGTACCACAAAAGAGCAGTCTCAGTGGCTCATCAGTTGATATTTAGTCTTTCATGTATTTGGGGACTGATCCATTAATTGCCCTGAGAATTCAGACCAAGGCTATTAAACGGCCATCAGAAGCTGATGGGGGAGGCAGTGGAAGGAATTGAGCACAGGTCTGATATGCTCATGGTAGCTTAAGCCATGGAGAAGACAGACTGGTGCATTCTGTACCAGCTGGAACCTGTACCTTATCTTTACATTTAGTTTCAGGTACAGTGAGTTACACTAATCCAGCCTGCCCATGACAAATTCATAAATTACTGTGCCCAGG
The DNA here is from genome assembly GCF_025201925.1 of Gopherus flavomarginatus. NCBI lineage: Eukaryota > Metazoa > Chordata > Testudines > Testudinidae > Gopherus > Gopherus flavomarginatus. The sequence continues at coordinate 185,461,998 of NC_066617.1, forward strand.
TCCTTGCTCAGGAGGAAGAGACAAAGTTTCCTTGCAAACTGGAGGTAAAAAAACCCATTTTTGGAAACCAATGCTGTCTGGTCACCTAAGCTTAGTGAGGAGTTAAATGGGTGATAAAGGCTTGCACGACTTTTGACAAATGGGGGCTGAATATCTTTAAAGAACAGGAGACAAATTTTGGCCAGCTTTTAGAAATCTTTCTCTTTTCTGACCAGCACCACTTCAGTCTTGCCTGGGTTCAGCTTGAACCAGCTGCTTTTCATCCATGCTTTAGTTCCTGTAGGCATTCTGACATTTTAGAAGTGAGATGATAGCATCAGTTGAATATGAAATGTATAGTTCAATGTCATTGGCATATTGTTGTTTTTAGTATATGATGTCTCACTTCTCTTGAATTCCTGCATGATATAGTAGTGATAGTATGGATGCTGTGGGACCTTGCAGGTGAAGGCCATTGGAGCAGAGGAGCAGTTACCCATTACCACTCCGAGAGTTCTGCTGGAGAGGAATGATTGGAGGCATTGTAAATGCTGTGCATTCTACTTCTGCTATATGATGGGTAATGTTAGTAGTCCACTTGATCAAAGGCTGGAGAGGTCCATCAGTCTGAGCATGAAGATATTACTCATGTCCTTGGTCATGGGAAGGTCCTTTTTCTGTGCTGCTAGTTACTATGTTTGAACCCTGACTGCCAGGCATACACAATGTTGAGTGATGTCACATGTTGGAGATTTGTGGTTATTTTCTCTAATATTTTGCCCCAAAATCCAACCAGCTCCACAAAATCTTTCAATTTCAATGAATAGACAAATTTCAACTAAAGAAAGTTTTGTCAGAATTTTTCTGACCTGTTCTAGTGGATAGTTAGTCGTCCATTAGCAGTATGCATAATTGTTTTTCACTGGCTTTTACCAACCAGGAAGGACAGTTTTGCATGGTGTGGCTCTAATATTTTTCAGCTTCTTCAGCTTCAGTGTGTGTGATGGGCCCATACTCAGTCAGAGGAAGTGGGGCGGATAATACAAATTGGTCAGGAGTGGAATTTTCTTTCCCAGTAAGTACCATCATAATTAGTTGATCTTATCAGTGAAGTATGCTGTCAGCTCCTCACAGTGGTCGATGCTTGGGTCTGGGCTGTGCAGTCTAGGTTTGATTAGTTGGTTCACTATGCAGAATCTCTCTCCTGGCCATGATTCTGAATTAGGAAGTACAACAGCTCACACTTAAACAAAGTCTCTCAGAACAGGGATTAGTTACATGGCTGAGGCTTGCAATACCATTGCCAGTACTTAGGTGGGTGTGTATGCGCGCGCATGCGTGCACATGCAAAAATGGATAAGTAGAGGACTTCAGTTCAGTACTTTCAATCTTGCACCATTCACAAGCTCTAAATTCATGCACACAGTACAATAAGCCTTTGATTAACATATATTTGCATCATAAATACAAGACGCTTTGGAGAAGCCATTGGTTGCATTAATTCAAGAATCTGTCTTTATATGCAGTAAATCCTCAATTACATATTTGTCATACACATTTTTAAAAGACTGTATAAAAGGTATTTGCATAATACAACCATAACAGAGCTACTGCATTGTGATCCATCATCTGAGCCCTCAAATACTCTCAGCAGGGCTTATATTCTATTTGCCACAAAAAGAAAAAAAAATCCTAGACTGATTATCTCCTTACTTGATGTTAAAATATGCAAATTCCATATTCCTCCCAAAACTATGGAATAAAACCCTTGTTTATACTTGTGAAATTTTACTGGTGTTCTTCCCCTTACAAACCCCCACATTTTCATTATCTCTTTAGAAGACCTTCTCTTCACAGAATTCAGTATCACACAGAAAACTGAAAGCTTTATGCATTAGATTAATTATTCCTGATGTCACAGAAGGATATTCATTTGGAAATTTAGACTGCTTTAAAGCTAAGAAAACTTATCTTTAAAAATCAATTTAATATAATATTTTATATTGATTTTTCTGATAGAAATTTTTAGTTTTTGGCTAAATATTTTTGACAAAAAAATCGAAGTTTTGACAAAATGTTCCTTGTAGGAAAATCCGTATTTCCTGACTAGCTCTGTCTGGGACTACAGGTCACTGCAAGCATTGCCATACATGTAATAATAGTCCTGTGCCCTGTATCTTTTTCAGCACCACATCCACAGCTGTGGTTTTATTTTTGTTGTTGTTTCACCTCACAGTATGTGTTTCTGGTAATGCCTATACCTGGCTGCTGCAAAAAGATTCCCGCCTCCCCTCCCCATATCTGAATGGCATGGTAGGCATTCCCATATAAAGCTCAATTTTTTAGTGCGTTGTTGACAGTCAGGATCTGCTTCTATAAATCTCATTGACTTCAATGGAACTAAATACAGGTGGAAGGGTTTGTGCTAGTGGATCCTGAGGCAAGATGCGGGCCATAGTCCTTTCTGTGCCTGTTCATTGCAAAGAGGACATAGGACTCATGGAGTATTATAAACTTGGCTCAAATTTTACTTGAGATTTCTCAGTATTACTTCTAATATGGTAGCTTCTGATGTAAAATACCTGATTTTTCAACCCGACTCATTCCTGGCCTCTCTTCTTATGTCCATAATTTTGGCACAATATGTAGAGATAATCAATCTTTGGGAAAATAAATATATCTTTTATTGCTTAATGTCTGTAAAGCACCTAGCATCATGGAGCCCTGATCACAGCCCTTAGGTGCCACTGTAGTTAGAATATTAGGTAATAGAGGCACAAGTTGGGTGAGGTGATTTTTTTTTTAATTGGACCAACTTCTGTCGGTGAAAGAGACAAACTTTTGAACTTATGCAGAGCTCTTCTTCAGGTGGTAGATAAGACATATAGAGCACCTGCAAACTGTTGTGGATTCAAAGAAAGAAACCAGGTGAAAAAAAATGTCTAAAAAGGCAAGGTTAAATGTGAAATTTCTCTGAGTGATGATTCTATATTGCTGTTTTTTGGGGTAGCAGATTTCCCACCCACCTTAAACTCAGTGGTATTTAAATCTGAAATTGTCATTCCATTGGAGTAAAGTACTAGTTCCTAGCATAATATCTTTGTTTAAAGTGTCATCAGTGTGATTGTAATAGGCAACACATTATAATGTAAGGGTTCTGGCTATATGGAAGCTAAATAAGATTAATTCTGTTTATTTTTTGAAGTAATAGGTGAACACGAAGATTTGGAATTACCCAAGAAACATGGTACCTTTCCCAAAGTAGCTGCTGATTAGCAATAGAGAACAGAAGGGATTATTCTAATTATTATATATGGGAGTGAAGATGTTGCTTCTTTACCAGGTTTTTTCATATTGACGCCATCTAAGTCACCTGAACAAAAATATTATTTAGGATCCATCTTTCTCCTTCAAAACTCATGTGCTTTTTGCTGTTTCACATTTATTTTACTGCACAATTAGAAACCAAAATCTTGAACCTGATCTTTTACTTTTTCCTGCAAACTCTAAAGATATAAGCACTTTTCTTGTAGCTCTCAGCCTTCAGTACATAAATGATGGATATGCCCTTGGCCCTATTTCCTCCCAGTTTGAGATCTATAACCCTTTGGCTATTACTGTGTACTTTAAACAGATATACTCTGAAAAGCAGCGATGAGGAAAGCAGTTTAGCCCTCCCTTATCACAGATTGACAAAATATCATCACTGAACTCCTCTGGGAGATTATAAAAATTGCTTCTATCCCTTGGAGGAAAAGGCTTAATGAATGAATCCTTAAATTTTATCTCTAGCAGTCAATACAGGACACAGGGAGCTCTGGAGTTTGGGCAAAGGACTAGTCAGTTAGACCAATGACACCTAATCCTGAAACACATGAAGAGAAAGCTATTAACTGAGATTTATAAAATGGTTACAATCGGTTACCTCTCATTATTGCAGTGACATCCTGCTGTTATAGTACATTTAATACCCATGTTCCCATAGTTTTTATATGACTGTTATATATTAATAAGTTAACTTATCTGTTGTTGTTAATTTGATTTATCCAAGATGTAATTGAATGCTCTATTTCACCACCTACTTAGTTTTTAATATCACTTGGGTTTACAAGCCTGTCACCTTCTCAAAAGAAGAGGCATTTAATACAAATTTACTATACATGAAAATTAAATGTGAGGTTCAAGTGATACATGTTAAAATCATGGTGTATGTATATATGACCACTTTGTGTATGTGCGTGCACACACATGTAGTACATTTTCTATCCCTGTACAGTACAGAGAAACACTGAATGAGATTGTCTTTTGGTTAAGGCACTGTCTTGTCTATTTGGATTTTATTATTTGGATAGGTAGCACTCCGTTTGGTGGAGATCTCTAGGCACTTGCATATATGATATGTAATTATAATTCAGGCATGTGTGTGTAGTGGGTGGTCCAATAAACTTAAAGTTCAGGTTTTTCACCACTGTGTGCGGGACTTAACATGGATAATTTCCATTAGCATTAATTGGATTAGGGACCTGTGATGCTTTGGGACTCCACCCAGACAAGTTTATTGCTCCTTTAAAGAGTCAGTACACTGCAGTTCATTAATTTAATGGGTGTTCGAAAAACACTCTTATTTCAATCACAGCACTGAACTGGTTTATAATAAAAATAAAACTAGTTTGTTAAATAAACCAGAAAAGTGATCTGTTTAAGAAAGTGATTGGTTTAAGTGATTCCAAGTACAAGGAGTATGGATAGAAATGGTTACTGACAGACAAAATTAACATGTGCTTCTAAGACTAAAACTTCAGAAAGTTCTCTTTTTCCCTAAGCAATTTTCTCACCTATATTCAGTTTCTAGAGACTTTAATCCCATTGGCTGAAGAACCTAGTGTTTTGTGATCTCACAAACTTTGGTACCTTGTAGCCCCCAACTGATGGACAATTATAGGTTGTTCTTCCCTCTCTTTTTATAGTCCAGTAAAGCTTTGGAATATATCCTTTGAAAAGGAAGCCTAGGCAAAGCCTCTAGCCTGATGGGGTGTAGATGCTGTGCTGTCTTCCCAAAATTTGTTGACAGTCATTCAAGATGCAGGAAGGCTCCTTAGGAGAGCAGTGTCCCTCCTCCTGCTGATTTATATGTAAATTTATATTAATTGCTCTGATTCTACACTACTTAATTTACATTGGAGATGGGTAGACAGCTGTCTTCCCTCCTGTCTGGGAAAGAATCTATTTCTTCCAGTGTTTGGTCAGAGACTTAAAAGCATAATCTCAGTGAGTATCCATAATTACTCATACAGTGTTAATGCATACATTTCACAGTGATATTAATCACCAGTGTTTCTCAGGCTTTCAAAAAGACCTTACTTGCTACACTTTTTGCTTATCATTTGTGGTTCAGACTCTTTGCTTACATAGTTGAGGCTATATCCCCCATTTGCTAGTTTGATGGCTTTGTTTATCATTTATGTAAATGTACCTTCATTACCTCCTTTTGTGTAAAAGTACCTTCATGACAATCAGGCTGGTTAGACAAGCAAATTCATATTCCTTTGTCTAAGGCAGAATGGGCTTATGCATTGCTTGCCAAACACATTTTAAGAACATAATTCTAGCACATATTTATAACTCTTTGTATATACCCTGTACATATACCATGCAAGAATATTAATGATCAGTGAGTTTGTTTTCCAGTGGTATACTACATGCTGCCTTTTGGGTATGTATCATGAGAACAATGAGTGTGATGACTATTTAAGACCTGACAAGAGTGGCTATAAGGATATTTGGGACTAGAACTGGTGGAGCCTGTAACAGCTGATATTCCCATTCCTCCACCAGGAGGCTATGCAGAGCCACGTCCACGGAGCACTGTGGAGATTAGGCACCACAGTAAGTTCTGCCCAAAGGGTCCAGAGTGACAGAACCCTGCGGCCATCTGATTGGTCTATACTCATTATTTAACTCTGATGGGTGCCCCAGGAAGTTGTCTGGGCAACTGCACAGACTTCTAGCCTGCTGCAACTGCAGAACTCACCTTGCTTTCTGACCTCCAGTCTCTGACACCAGCCTGACTCTGAGTATTGTCCCCTGACTTCAGCTTGGTAATAATCTCTGATCTCTAGCCTCTAAATCCCTCCTGAGTCTGACCCTGACTCATGCTTACTGATCCTGGCTCTGTGACTACTCCAATCCCTGCTCACTGACTACCATCTTGTGACTATCCTTGACTTGTGGGCACCAGCTCATCTGTGATCACTAGGTAAGACTGCCTATGCCTCAGTCCCTTACAATTGCTGACCTAGAAAATTGAACAACCAGTAGGCCTTTGTGTTACAGGACCATATAGAGAGTTGTACAACAAGTTCTTATGTAAAGGTGTGTTGGCTTAACTCCACTGCAGTTTGTAAAGAGTTTCCCTAAATTTGTCGTTCACAACACTGTTTCTCTAAGAAGGTATTTAGGGGCCGTATCTGCAAAAGATCATTTTACAGTTTTAAAACTGCCAACAAGATAGCTGAGTTTGTATTTCTCACTGTTACAATCTCTTACCCAAAAATGGATATGTATTGAGTAAAATCCTATTCTTATCTGATGCTTTTCTTTGTCTGGGAAACATATTGTATGTGCAATGTTCTGTTTCCATTCCTTACTGTACAATTCATAGACAAGACAGAATGTTTTTTTTCCTGGATGATATGTTTTTTGATTTATTAACTTATTTCTCTATAGCAGGGGAATTGCCTTTCACTTTTGCCCACCAATCCAACACAATGCTATAATGATTATGAATAAAATTTTCCAAAGTATGTAAATAATTTAGGAGTCTGTCCCATTGAATGCCAATAAGATTTAGGTTTCTAAGTCATTTAAGACTTAACTACAATAATAAGAATTTTTAAATATATTAGGAACAATGTTATAGTCCTATTACTAAAAGCAGATGGAAAACTGTTAAAGATGCAGAAAAGGCAAAAGTAGTCAATAAATATTTCACTTCTGTATTTGGCAAGAAACAGGAGGATGTACTTTTATCGTATGAGGATAATGAAGTGTTTTGCAGTTCATTTGTAACTGAGATCTTAGACATCATCTTGTAGGGATAATTTTTTAAAAAATCATCAGGCCAGAGTAACTTGCATCCAAGAGTCCTAAAAGAGTTGGCTGAAGAGATCTCTGGCTCAATATTAATTGTTGTTAAACCTTGGAATGTCTGGGAAATTCCAGAAGACTAGAAGAGTGCTAATGTTCAGCCTGTATTCAGAAAGGGCAAGTGGGATGATGCAGGTAACTATGGGCCGGTTAGTCCTGAGCAAAATAATGAAAAAGAAGATACAGGATTCAACTGATACAAAACTAAATGATAGGAATATACTTAATGCTAGTTGTGATGCTGTATGATTGAAACATGGCAATTTATATCATTAATATTGCCACTTGTCATAAACAGATAGTTAAGGGTTAATGCCTCTTTTACGTGTAAAGGGTTAAGAAGCTCAGTAAACCTGGCTGACCCCTGACCAGAGGACCAATAAGGGGACAAGATACTTTCAAATCTTGGTGGGGGGAAGTCTTTTGTTTGTGCTTTTTGTTTTGGGGGTTGTTTGCTCTTGGGACTAAGAGGGACCAGACGTCAATCCAGGCTCTCCAGATCTTTCTGAATCAGTCGCTCATGTTTCAAACTTGTAAGTAACAGCCAGGCAAGGCTTGTTAGTCTTATTTTTGTTTTCTCAACTTGTAAATGTTCCTTTTTGCTGAGAGGATTTTACTTCTGTTTGCTGTAACTTTGAACCTAAGGCTAGAGGGGGTTCCTCTGGGCTGTATGAATCTGATTGCCCTATAAAGTATTTTCCATCCTGATTTTACAGAGATCATTTTTACCTTTCTTTCTTTAATTAAAAGCCTTCTTTTTAAGAACCTGATTGATTTTTCCTTGTTTTAAGATCCAAGGAGATTGGATCTGGATTCACCAGGAATTGGTGGGAGAAAGAAGGGTGGGATGGTTAAATTCTCCCTGTGTTAAGATCCAAGGGGTTGGATCGGTGTTCACCAGGAACTTGGTGAAAAAGCCTCTCAAGGCTGCCCAGGGAGGGGAAGGTTCTGGGGGGACAGGAAGTGTACCAGACACTGAAATTTCTGGATGGTGGCAGTGTTACCAGATCTAAGCTAGTAATTAAGCTTAGAAATGTCCATGCAGGTCCCCACATCTGTACCCTAAAGTTCAGAGAGGGGGAAGGAACCTTGACACCACTGTCAGACAATTTGCAACAAATCTTGTACAAGGTATATCCTGTAAGATGTCAGTGGAAAAGTTATGACTCGCTGAGTATGATTTATCTTGTTTATATGCACATATCATTTTTATATCAAAAGTTATGAATATTAGCTATGTAGCTGATTTCTTGGGAATAAAGGACCTTATATGTGATGAAATTGGTTTTCAGTAACCATTAATCATAAAGTCTAGAGTCTGGGTGATAAAACAAGGGCTGGGATGCCTAAGGAGACTGCAGTTTGGACTTCTTGTTAACTGGTGTGGTGAGACAGAAGTTTTCTTTTGTTTCTGGCTTGGTATATCTAGTAATAGAATAACCACCATTTTGGTGTGAATCTGCCCTATTTCTCAGCAGTCTGTCCTGAATCTGCCATCCTCAGCTGTGACCCACTGAAGCACGGAGACACTAGTCAATATGGTTTTATGGAAAATAGATCTTGTCAAACAAACCTGACTTCATTCTTTAAGATTACAAGCTTGTATGATAAAGGTAATTGCGTAGCTGTAATATTCTTAGACTTTTGTAAGATGTTTGACTTAATACAGTATGTTCAGATTTGTAGATTTGTAGAAGTCCACTGTTGGGAGAGGGGGTTCACCCCTCTCCGGGATGGCTGGGAGCCAGGCCGCCTCACTACCTGGGGTGACAACAACAGTTCCGGGCCCAGACCCTCAGGCAGGGGCTGAGCCAACAGTTCAGTCTATAGAGCTCAGGCCCTGGATCAGGGCGGGGCAACAAACACTGGTGCAAGGCTCAGACCCTCAGGCAGGGGCTGAGCAAGCAGTTCCGTTTATACAAGGTAAGAGGCCCAGGCTTCTGGGCCTGAGCGTTGGGGCAAGGGAGAGACTGCCACCTATGAGTGGGGTGGCAGGGGGGATGCAGGCCCGCCCACTCCTTTGCATCCCAGCCCGGGACCCTAACAGCGGCAGGCAACCTGCAGCTGTGTCAGTGGGGATCCTGGCCGCAACACACTGACATTGGCTCTGGTTCTGCTGCAGCCAGAATAGAGTCGGCTGCCACCGGGCTACTTCCAGACTCCCCCTCGGGGCTTACCTGGATCCTGGGGTCGTCCTCCGCAGGGTCCAGGTGCATGGGTTCGTCCCAGTCGGGGCTGGAGGGTAGGTCCGGCAGCTCCTCTGGATAACGAGCACGGGGGAGCTCCAGCAGCTCCTTTGGATAAAAAGCACAGGGAAGTTCAGGCCACTCTGGGCGGCTACCCTGGGTTGCAGGAGTCTCCCAGTCCTGAGCTCCCCGAGTGCCGTCCACTCGCTCCGACCACTGGGGCCTCACTGAGCTCGGAGGGCCCACCTTTATACTTCCGGTTCGGCGCTTGACCCTTTGCGGGGTGGGCTCAGAGCTCTGTAGCTCCACCCAGTCTGGCCTCCGGCTGGGCTCTTCATCCTCCAGGGCGGCTGGGAGCCAGGCCGCCTCACTGCAAGATTTCACAAATAAAAGCACTATACAATGTCAGTAGAGCACATGCTAAAGGAGAAAGAACTGAATAACTGATAGTTCTCAAAAAGTAGTCATCAATAGGGAATCATCATAAAATGGGTGTGTTTCTAGTGGGATTCTTCAGTCATCAGAAGTTGGTCCAACTATTAACAATTTTCCTAAACAATCTGGAAAATCAGTGCTGATAACATCTCTGGATGACACAAAGATTGATGGAGTGGTAAAGAATGATGAGGACAAGACAGTCATACAGAGCAATCTGGATCAGTTGGTAACCTGGATCCATTCAAACAAAATGTGTTTTAGTACAGCCAAATGCAAAGCTATATATCAAAGAACCAGGAATGCAGGCCATACCTACAGAATGGGGAACTGTATTTTGGAAACCAGTGACTATGAAATGGATGCAAGGGTCACAGTGGATGAACAACTTGGCATGAGCTCCCAGTGTGATGCTGTGGCGAAAGGGATAACTCTATCCTTGGCTGTATAAACAGGGGTGTAGGGATGCGATTTGGCCTCTGTATAATGGTCACTTGGCATTATTGAGACCTATGTTGGGATACTGTGTACATTTCTGGAGTCCCCATTTTAAAAAGTATATTGAACAATTGGAAAAAGCTCAGAAAAGAGTCACAAAAATTATTTGATGGCCAGAGAAAATACCTTAGTCAGAGACTTAGGGTTCAATCAGTTTACTTTATCAAAAAGAAGATAGAAAAAGGTTGCCATTTTGGGGTCCATTTTGCTATCTGGAAAGAGGAGGAATTAAAACATTTGCTTCTGTTTTGCAAATGGATCAGTTGAGTCCCTGTGGAGGGAGATCCCACCCTGTGGTAGTGCTTAAACTCTTCCTGAAATACTGGCAAAATTTCCCTGACTCTGCTTTCACTGAATGCAGCCATTCTAATCTACTTTATACCTGCAGTGTAGTGGCCTGGTGGTTCCTGTGGGCACTTCAAAAGCCACCAAGTGTTTTACGAGAGATCAAGAGCAGTAAATGGGGAGAGAGTCTTCTGTTCGGTAAACAACAGTTTCAAATACTCTGTTAAGGCTAATTCCCCACTCTGGCACTTCAAATCCCACAAGGATTCTAAAAATTAATAGTGGCCACTCCAGGCTTGTATAAAATTCCCAAGGTTACAGATTTTCTCTGCCGTTGAGTGGTGGCAGCATCTACCAATCTAAGTGCAGAACCCCTTTAGGAGCCCAGAAAGGTGCACTTGGGAGGCACCCTCAAGCCCTTTAACCTGCCCCTCTGGGGAAGAGCTGAGAAAGAGGGTGGGGGGAGGAAATCAACTGTTGCCCCCAGCTAATTAAACAATGTGCAGAAACCTTTTAAGACACAAACATCCAATTCTGTCATTTAAAAAGGTAAATTTTATTAATAAAAAAAAGAGAGAGAAAATGTCGGGGAACTCAAGCTATTGCTTGATTTTAAAAGATCAATTACAAGGATTAAGCAACAAGAATAGCTTTCCTGAGGTCCAGCATAAAGGATACAAGCAAAACAAAAGCACTTGGGGTTAGCATAGAGGAGTTCACCAGCCATAAAGAAATAAAAAGAGATAAATCACGTCTTCCTAGACATTTCCTAGTTTACTTACATATCTGGGGTTTCAAACGAGTAGTTTCTAGGTATGATACAGAGGATTTTTCATATGTGGCCCTAAGCTTCTTACAGCATTGCTGTTGCCTTGTCTGCCTCCTCCCAGGAGAACAGCAACAGACAGACAAAAGGGGACCTTTGTTCAAGTTTAAAAATTTTTAGCCTTCTCATTGGCTCTTCTGGCCAGGTGCCCACTCACTTCCTTTTACCTATGCATTGCAGTGAGGCTTTTTAACCCTTTACAGGTAAATTAGAGAACAGCTACTAAGAGGATTTTATAGCTATTGGCTGGCTGTCCATAAAAGGGAGCCACCGCTCCCCCCCATTTATCACACACTCCATAAAAGATTTTCTTTTATTTCTGAAATAATTAAAAAAAATCAAAGGACTCCGTTATTGTATTAAAATCAATTGCAAGTTGCTTTCTTCAGTAAACTATGTGCATGCTCACAAAAATAAAGCTGGATAAACTAAACAAGCCATGTCTCCTATAGTTTGGAAGAAAGATTATTTATCTTTTTAAATATCTGGCAGGTTTTCAGATGATATAGTGATTTAGGGCATATAAGACACAATGGAAAAGCTCCCATTGATTTGAGTAAGCTTGGAGTTAGTAGCACAAATAGAAATGAGCAGGCAATATAAACATAAATGTAATTAGCAGGGGCAGAGGATAAATGCAAATGTGACTTTTATGTACGACCTATTTCATTCAAAAACAGAGCCCTTATATTGGCTTCATGATATGGAGGGGACAGAGAAAATCACTTCAGTCATGCCAGAATGAGGCCATAGATTGTACCTGGAATGGGTTGCAGCATGTCATGCTTCCTCCTCACTAGCCTCCGGCATACTCTCCTTTGGTAATCAGCACTGTAATATGAGTGATTTTAGGGGAAAAAACTGGCCTGCATCCTTCCCCAACACATTCTAATTGACATGGCAAACTTGTTAGTTACAAGATGCAGAAATTGACCTCTTCTTTGCAGCTTCTGCCTTCCTCTGAGGTGGAAAATCATGCATAGACATACCGGGGGAGTTGGGTGCATAGCTAATACATCAATGGTGCTGCCAGTGAAGAGAGGGGTCTGGAGACCAGTGTAAGGCTGGCTTAACTAACAGGAACAGGACAAAGTTAAGACAGGACATGCCTGAACAAGTAATTGCTGAACTAGCCTAAACAAGTAATTGCTGACACTAACTATTGTGAAAATGTTCACAGTAAATAAGGGAAGCAGAAACTAGCTAAACTATTGTAGGCATCCTTAGAGTAAACAAAGTAGTCAGAAACACTCTGAACTGATAAGTTTGCTGTTCCCAATCTGCAAAGCCTTTGGTTTTTATGTGTAAGAGGTATAGATGTTTGTAGCTAGGAAAGATGTGTATAAATGTGTGACATGGATTGGAATTGTGGTATCACCCTGTACCCAACACCTTTGCATGTGGGCAAAGAGGTCTTACATGCATAATAAAGTAATCTGAATGGTGACCTGGAATCAAACTGAGTATTTTGGGTCTCAAAGAACAGGATGAAGTATTCTCCCAGAACTGGACAAGATGTTCTGAATAAGCCAAATGGAAAAGAACTTGGAGGGAATCCCAAAAAACAGTGTAGAAGGACAGATACTCTATATGGATGCTCCAAGGTTAGTGTGATTGATAGCCATTTTCTCTGCAGATCCTTGAGTTCACAGCTCTGAGATGCATCCCCTGGCTTTTGCATGTCTCTGTTAGCCCAGCCTATCAGGGAGAGAATGTGGCACTATACTCATTCTCTAAACTATGCAGAATTATTGTAGACTTTTCTCCTCTACTTCCCTGTTACAATGGTGATGAATGTGGTCTAATCATTCTTCTTTAATATAAACGGAGTTTAATTGTATAGGGCATCATAATTGTCCCCACCACAGTCATTGTTGCAATTTTACAATTTAAAATTAAATATTTTGCTTTGAATATCAAGGGAAGAGAATATTGAGGAAGCCATTTCCCCAAATTAATTATCTGTTGATACAAATGGACAAATTGCTACCCATGTGAACGGCAGCAGTAACCACCTGCCAGAAAAAAAAATACATTTTTTCCTTTTCATTTTAAAATGCTGAAGCACCAGCAGGTGTCTAGGAGCTTCAGAAAGCGTGAAATCCAAGCATTAAAATGCTGTCTGTATGCCATAGTGGTTTGTCCTAGTCATCTAACTACACTCAGGGTCCTGTAGTGTCTCTCTCATAAAGATGATTTGCAAATAGGATTCAGAAAACTCCATTAACTCTAGAATAATATACAGAATGCACCAAGTACACTGTCAACCATGTGAGAGAGACTCAGACTTGAAACTTTTTCTTTCTTTTGTTATTTCATTCATTCTTTTAGCTACAACAAAGGCATGGATCACTGCCTCCCTTTCAGTGTGATGGCCCCAGCATTCTCTGCAGTTATCATATCCACCTTGGAAAATCAGTGGAGCACAGAGCTCATCTATGGGAATCAGGCAGGCGGTGACTTATTTAGTATATTTTATGGGTTTGGAAATTTCTACACTGTGCATTTTAAGGCCTCTATTCTACAAACACTGCACATCTACATAATCACCTGAATAGTCCTTCTTGAAATCAATATGACTAACTCTCATGAGTAGAGATATGCTTACACAGAGTGTGTGTTTGCAGGAAGAGGCTTGGTTCTGTAATCAATAGGAGTAGCTAACAGAAACCTATCAAACTAAGATACTATGGTGAGAGTAAAAAAAACCTTAAATGTGGCAGGAGGAGAAGGAAATATCCTCTGCATTGTTGCCATGTGAAGAATTTGTCGTAGCTGTATGTATCTCGGCAAAACTTAGAAATGATGTAACATAATGTAACAATCCTCACACCATTTCTAACTCTGAGTAAAATACAGTATTTGAACATTCTTGTTAGTTCACTTTGCTAGTATTGATGAATACTCGGATAAGGGGAGGTTGTTCGCAAGACTGTCTGCAGGAAGCAAAAAATGTCTTAAATATCAGTTCAAGTAAACATTCTCTTAATAATTGAAGCTTTCTTGTTATGCTGTAAAAAAGAGTAGTGATCCTCAGTACAATGTTACACTGAGAAAATGAACATGGCAGTGATCAGAGTATGTGAAGCATAAGGAGAAGGCTTACATGGAATATCATGCCATTTGATTAGCACCCTTCTTGGCAATCTCAGCAGAGGAACTAAGGAATGAATGTGTTTGGAGACCACATGTAGAAAAAGTTCACTGGAAAAACAACAAACAAATGAACAAAAAAATCCCTTTGCCATTTTGAGAAGATCTCTAGTATTGGCAAAATAATTTTGTCTTATGCCTATCTATGTTCACTGATAACTTTTACAAACAGCAAAGAGAATTCTTCCTGTTTCTAAAGCTTAGTTGATCCAATCAGGGACCAGAAAGTATACAGTGTGACTGAGTGGCCAATTACGTAGCGACTGATCACAGTGAGCAGTTCACAAATAGACCTAACACTGTTTGCACAAACTATTCACTGAACAGTTGCAAATAAACAGACATGTGAAAATCCATGATCTCTTCTTGGCTACATCACAAAACATTAAAAAGGTCTAATTTGATTGGATAACTTAATCACAACAAAGAGCTTGGTCAGCTGGAACAATGATAAAGATAACATCACAGTCCCCCTGGAGCAGCTGGTTTGTGGATCTTTCTACAAACTATGGCAGTTGTTGGCTATCAAAAATCAACATGGCCTGAATACAAGAAATAGTGTTGGATTATGGAATCTACTCTTCCTCCATCCTATCTCTGCTCTTTTAAATTAATAAACTTGCTACATTGGAAAATGAAAGTTTCAGATTCACATAAAATCTATAGCCTGGTCAATAGAAATAACCACTAGCTTTTATCATCCCACAAGTGTTTTTTTTTATTATTTTTTTAACCTAGACTTTAAAGCATGGCTGTGTGATCTCCATGTACATTCATTCCTTGATTTCTCTGCTGAGATTGCCAAGAAGGGTGCTAATTGGATGGCATGATATCCATTTAAGCCTTTTCCTTTGGCTCCACATGCTCTGATCCACTGACATGCCCATTTTCTCCAAGCATTGCTTAGTTCTGAGGATTGCTACTTTTTTACAGCATTAAAAGAAAGCTCCTATTATTAATTAATTATTAATCTAATTTTATGTGGCTAAATCAAATATAAACCACCTAACTATATGACCTCAGTTAATTGAATAACTTGATATGTACTAAAGAGCTGTTTTTTTTTTCTTTTTCTAATACTGACTTCACTTAGGTTGAGATTTACCTGCACTGTCTCCTGCTAAACTTGACTTTGCTCAGTGATGTGTATTGAAATCTCATAACCCATCCTCACCCCTTACCTTTCTCTCATTTGCAAAAGTCAAATAGGGAGCAGAGGGGAAAATGAACAAGATCCCCTCATCTATTTAGCATTGATTCAGCATAAGAAGTGTTCTATTGCACACTCAGAGCAGCCTGTTAGTGCCCTCTACTGTTTTTTTTCCCGCTCTAACTTGTAATCATTTCCGGGAAAAGAAGAACATAGTAGGCAAAAATGTATTTTCTCCCATTATTGTACTTCAAAGGTTTCTTTTGTGTGGAACAGCAGGAAAAAAATCAGGTTATAACATACTTTTTTTAGAAGAGAATGTTCTAAATTCTTAACTTTGCACACAATAAAGGGCACAGTGAGGAAGGGGGGAACAAATATGCCTCCAAGTGCATCCGCTTCACAATGAACTTCTCCAGTCCAGAGTGCTTGAGGGAAGTGGAACTGATGTAGGAATGCTGTATATTTTATACATTTTGCTTAGCGCAGATTAGACATGGCCATAACAAAAGAAGCTTTTATTGAGAGAAAATAAATTAAAAAAAACATTTAAAAATTCCTTTTATGTGTTATATTTTCCTTTTATTTCCCATCAGTTCAAATGGAAGAAGAGAGGAGCTTTTAAACCAAACTGATTTTAAATACATATTATTGTTTTTATTCCCAAATTAGCCAGCCACTCGAGTCCAAGACATTTTGAAATTGACTTGTACACTCAGGCTCTGATCTTGCAATTAATTGTGCACGACAGAGTGCTGTTTTGGTGTGTGCTATCAGTTGCAAGATCCTAAGTAGACCATACTTTAGAACACTTATTTTTTATAATGATATAGATGGATTCTATCATTGTTGTTTTGGGCACTGTTTATGTAATTAAAACCAATTAAGGGACCATTTTATCAATAAAGAGGGAATAAATAAGTAAGACTCTTCACCACTGTTCTGTGATGGACCTCAATAATTTTTTGTTAGGCACATAATAAATGTGGTTGCTCTTAAATATTGTAAATACATGTTTTAATTTCCTTTTCAGTTCTTCTGATGAGATATTTATATACATTTAAAATTTTATTTCCCCTAATTTTGGTTAAGAATATGAACTAATCTGCCAGGGATGAGCACAAACTCTTTGGATTATAGTCACTTTGTATTGTGGTCTTTGGAGTGCATGTGAAAATCAGCTGCAAATTCCATTTAAAAATGGTTCCAGTTTGTTTCAAAGCTGGTTTGGCAAGACAGTACTGGTTTGATAAGGAACAAACCTTTATTTTTTTTCTCAAGGGTATGTTTGAACATAGGTGATACTAGTCACTCTGACCAGTGCAAATATGTTTGAAATGAGTACAGAGACCATTCAAAACCTAGTGTAGGTAGGGCCATTAAGTTCTTTTCAGGCTGATGAATGTCTGTTAGAAGAACCTGCCCCAATATTTGGCTAACTAAGCATGCTCAGTGGAGTTGTTGATCTCATTCTTAAGAATTAGTTGCTTTAAACAACAAGAGGATCAGATGAGCAAGTGTCAGATTTTGTTCTGGAAAAGGGTTTAACGCAGAATACCTTATGCTCCATGTACAATGTGATCATGTAGCTGTGTAAACTTCTGACTAAATGTATTTTAATTTGCTCCAGAATTATGTACCAGAATCTAAAAATAATTAAATTGATAGCCCTTATGTTTACAAAAACAACTTTCTAAATATTAAATCAATGTAAATAGATGCAGAATTATCCTGGATCTGCTGACAGCTAGAAATAATAATTAGGAGAGGTGTGAACAATGACCTATCAACCAGGCATTTATTCCGAAGCCTAAGGTTGATGTTATAAATATCGGTGTTATTAACTACTTCACTACTAATCACTTTAGAAGTAACATCAGGCTAATGTGCCTAGTAGTTGGGTGGACTGGGGCAGCTTCAGGGTTCACTATTCTGCTCAGTGAAGAACTCATGCTCCCACAATATACAATTTAAAATCTTTTGTTCCACTTTCCAAAAAGAGGAAGGGAGAGAAGCAAAAACCACAACAGCCTCTTCACTGTCAAATGGAACCCCGAGCTGACTCCTATGCCTTCTTGGGTGCCAAAAACCCCAACTGTTCCTTTTCCAGCTGCCAAAGCCTATAGTTTGACCCAATAACGCCTACAGAGAAATTGTGCGTTTTTGAAAACCAAAACCTGGGAGAAGCATCCAATTGAAATAATATGAAAATAATTGAGATAATGGTAATGGACATGACTGGAGGGGTTACTCAGTGAGGGAAAGCATGTGAGGGAAGAGCTATGTGTACACCTTGGAGGTCCTTGGTATCACATTGAGTATAGTGTGTACAGTAAAGACTTGAAGCCTTAAGAATGCTAGGAAGGAGGGCCTGTTCTTTAAAGCCCTTAGTGGACTAAAGGTCATGCTACCTCAAAGACCATCTCTCTCTGTCTGCTCCCCACTATCACAGCAAATATCAGCAAGAGGTCTGAAGCTCACAGTTGTCAGGGTCTAGTTAAAGACAACTACCAAAAACAGGCTCTGCAGTTGTATTCTGCAGCCTTGGGTTTCTGGTAAGTTTCTGTAGGCCAGTAGCTACAGGGAACTATTTTCATCTGGTTCAGGGCCTCCAGAAGCGATGTTTAATTTGGATGTATTGTACATTGTTTTGTGTTGGAATACATTTGGCTCCTGGCACTTTCCTGTGGTAGTAAATTTTACACCTACTGACAGCAAGAATAATTGCTATGAACAGAATGAAAATGCCTACTTAAGAAAGTTGTTTCTTCACTTCTTTTTTTACAATGTGACCATTACTGCATATGTAAGTTTAAAAACACTAATAATTTCTTAGGTCTTCTGCTGTGAAAGCATCTAGAAAGCTTAGTTGCCAAAATGGAAAGTTAAGAATAATAGGGCTATTTCTAAATCAATACCACTTTATTTCCTGGTTGTTTCTTTCACATTGGTTGCTATTACTTTGACTCGTGGCTGTCATTTTGCAGATACTAAAAGATTTTGATTTCACAACAATGGCCAGTTTTAAAAAGGGGGACACTGTCAAGTCATCTAAAATGTTCTTACCATTCTCCATTATTAAAATATTATATTACACTCTTAAGGCCAATGCTGGATGTATGTGACCTCCCCATCCTTCCTATGTTGCCAAATGGGATGTGGGTCACAGTATGGAGAAGGTTGAGAATACAGCTACTTAGGAAATGATTTATTAAAACAATGTCATTAAAAACAAATTTGTTTTCAATAAAACATGCTGAATTTTAGTCAAAAAAAAGAAAAAGAGCAGCCAGACTACTTCCCTCTCCCTGCAAACAGAAAAAGAGGGGGGGAGGGGAATTGACCAGATTCATTTGAGAACTGCTGTTCTATGAGACAATGCACAGTAGCCTCTTACTCCCCATATCATAGTCTGTCCTATGGCTGAACCCATCCTCAGGGTAGTTTTGGAAAAAGGCTGCAGAAGAGTTCTCCGTATTTGCTTTGTGGTGCAATCCAATGAGTGGGGGTGGATGCTTTTGGAAATGAAGTCGTCATTCTCATAACCTCCTTCTGCAAATCCTAGTACCCATTTCCTCTAGCATAGAGTTCACAGAGAGGATTGTGCAGTCATGGAAGTACAACAAACATCTCAAAGAAACTTGGGGAAAGAAAATAAAAGTAGGGTAGTTCTCTAAGTGTTATTTACACAGACACACACACACACAATCACATGAACAACCTAAAAGTTGAGGTTTGCCTTGAACAAACCCTATAATAAAGCTAGAATGCAGACCAGTGTAATTGCCCCTGGAATACCAGTCTTGGAGGCTTATTTAGCTCAAGAAGTTATTTGAAATGATGGAGGGAGAGAGGTTTTAATGTTAATGATAGATTGGTGTTTCCCAATGTATGTCTATGGTACCTAGCTAATATGGTGTTTGGAGCATTTGTTATGGGTGGATAGGTATGTTGCAGAGATAAATACTTAAAGTTTTCTAAAATACTTATTTCCATTAATGCAAAGGTTTCGGTGTTCACCAACTACTAACAACTTCTATGTAGACAATATTTTTCAGAGAAGACATCAAGGGGCTGTAACAAAGCAGTGTAATAATTCAATAATAAGTCTGCTGAGTGCAGTAACAGTTTGAAATCAGTGATAAATTCTCTTTCATTCTTTAAATCAAAACTAAAATGTATCCGCATCTGTAACATCCCTAGAAAGAACTTCCCAAAGAGAAGGTACTAAGGGCTAAGGAAATAGCTGCTTACATAAATCGATATTAGACTGTAGGCTGCCAACTAATGGCCTGATCGAAAGGCAGATATAACCATTTAGCACATTCTCCAGATTACATTTTGTTCATCCTTCACTTTAGCGCAGATGAGACTCAAGATGGGGTTCCTAATTTGGGGCAGCAGTTTTATTAGGGTAAACGGAACCATAGATTAGACAATAGAAATCTGCAGGGATTACTCCTACAACCAAAGTCTGAGGCATTCCAGTGGAGCTTGTTTCCACTTTTGCTTGATCCACTCTTACTTTAATTCCATGTACTATAACTCAAGATGTACACCACAAACTGCTTGCGATATCCTGACTATTTAGTGCACCAATACCATGTCCATTCAGTAGTCACCTCAATGATGTAGCCCTATAGAACAGAAACACTTGAATTGTAGGCATCATTATGCTCTCTGCTTATAAAATGGTAGACCTTAAAGTCAATGTGGTTAGTTAACCGATTCTAGGTTGAATGAATGAATTTTAATTTAAAAGCAGAGATTTTGTTTAATGTGTTCATAGGTTGTCATTAGTTGTAGAAAAGAATACTACCAAGATATTTTCTTTATTTACATATACAGTGATTTCATAGAAAGTTTCTGCTGTTTTGAAAGAGAAACTCTTTCATCAGTTTTTCTCATTCTAAGTATAGGAAATATTTGTCCATCTGGGAATTTTTTTTTTAAATGGAAGAAACTTAAGTGCAACCGCTGAATACAACACATTAGAGAAGCAGCTATTTAAAATGAGCAGTGACAGTTAAATCCTACTTAAAATAAGTATATAATTAATGCTGATGAGCTAGGTATCTGCTGCACTGGGAATGAAGGTATTCCCAGCTCAATTAATAAACAGCACTGAATCAGGTCTGAGGCATCATCAACATTCATAATGGGCTCAGCAGAATAAAATACAAACACATATAATGGCATTGTCAAGAAAGCATTGCCAACTTTCCTTAAAATTGATAAGGTCATTATAGCCAAATGCCAACTTAAAGCAGAGACAGGTCTCTTATATTTATTAAACTCTTTAAAATATACAGTGGTAAGTGTTCTTATTCATATGGAAGAATCCCAGCTATTAAATGGTGGCAATCAATGATGTCGCTCATTTAACAATACTACTTTTATTTTTTACTAATGTCAAAGTTAGACTCAGGATTCACAGTTTGTCAGACCACTCTGTTTTATTAGCACAGCACTCTGCTAATAACACCCAGATAATATGAGCACCATGTAAGACACAAACTATCTTATTTATACAGATAAAAGGGCGGGAACTAAACAAAGGGCCAAAGAGAGCAAAACTGTAAAATTTACCTGGGGCACAGCATGCATATCCTACTTCCTTACTAACTCTTACGGCTCTTCTGTTAATGTTTTGCCATTAGCACCATTGTTTATGTTCTGGCACCTGTATTTCAACATTTCTTCTTTCTGCTTAAAGGTACATACAACATTTCTTTAATCCATTCTTATTTTCACAATATAATTCATTCTGCTTTCACAATCCCCCCTTTTGATCAAGCTTACGCCATGACCAGCAATTACTGGGTTCCACAAATCAATCGTTCTTTATTTCTTCATCAGTGATATTTAAAATCATCATATTAGCACTCTGGTTTGGGGCAGCTATTTGTGTGGCATGTCTTACACCATTCTGGATGCAACAGGAGATAAACTGAAGACATACAAAAATCATTAGGATTCCAAACAAGATAGTCAGGGCTCCCTGAAACAACCAGTTTTCTGTGCCAGAGAAATTAAACAGGTTACTTAGCCACTTCAATAAAGAATTTGGCTCTACATGGGGAAGATATGCGATCTGTTCTAAGCGGCTAGCGCGATCTATTACCTCATTGGTATCGTCAGGTATAAACACAAAACATTGTTTTCCAATGAGAGCACGGGTCCCTCGTTTGGCTGCCAGCACTATGTCTAATGCCTGATGGTTTTGGAGGGCCACCTGTCAGATTGCCCTGTTTCTTTGGCCAGGTCTCTTAAACTTTCTCAAGCTTTATTTGCCATTATTTTAACTACTGCTTGTAACCTCAGGAGCCTTTTGCATGGTGTATTACTCCCCCAAGTGTTATTGCTGTTTCATATTGTGTTAAATGGACGAGACCCTCCAGTGAGGTCTGGGGAATTGAGTGGGATAGCCAGGACAAGAACACCAGTTTGAGAGTGGGCTGGGATTTGGCTGCAGACCCAGCATGTAGAAATATTAAGGGTCTGAGCTATCCACACTTGCTGCTGGATAAAAGAATTGTCATTGTTGACTCCCCAGACCTTAAGACACGAGCAGCCGAGGAACAGGTGCCACCAGAGGCCCATGTTGGATGCAGGGCCCTTCTGGTTCTGACAACCTCAACTGAGGGAACCGCAGTCATGATTTTACGTATACCAGGCAGCAGGCGCTAGGCTCACTACTGCTTCTTCTTGGGCCTTGCTTTAGGTCGCCATCTGCTTCTGGCAACCCTTACAAGAGCATAGATTGTAAGGTATTGCAGGCTGTACCTCTATGTCTTCTTCTGGAGTCAACATTGACTCTGCGTGGTCCTGAGGTGATGATTGGTTCACTGGGGGTGGTGCATTCTTACACTGCGAAGCATGTATCCAGTCTGCGATGCCAGACAGTTTAACAACCGTCTGGGTAGTAAGCAGTGCCTGATGATTCTTTGATGTTCTTTAAGTCTCTTTGCTTCTTTCCTTGACTCTAGCTATAACAGTGACCTTCACACCTAATGCATACATTGCTCATTCACACAAACAGATTGAAAAAACAAACAGCAGTATTTTATATCGAGCAAAAGGCATTGCAAATTAAACCTTGCTAAGTTTTACAATCAATAACCAAGACAATTTACATTGAGACCAGGCCTTCAATGTTTCTCTAATTTACTTAACATAGACACAATAGAGAATCCTGTCTCTTACTAACTAAATCTTACAACAAAGAGTTAAGAGAGGGCCCAATTTGTAATGCATATGGGAAAACGAAATCTTATAGTCCCACAGAGTCATGTCTTTCTGCTATTCAAAAAGGGTGGCTAGCAGGATGAAATCAAATCATACATTAATTCTTATGGGACATTATAAAATCCTGTTCCTATATATCCCCCTTTTGACACTAAGATTATTAATCGCTGTGTCACTTCTTATTTAGTCCACGTAATATAAAATACTGGGAGGTGATTTGGGCCTATGGCTTTAGCTTTGCATACATTCATTTTATCCAACAGCACATTTTAAACATTTAAATTAAACGCATACAATTTAAAACCAAAAACAATTGGAGTAATAACATTAGTATGCCAGTAGTTGTGGGAGACCATCCAGAAAATGTGTTATACCAATGGTAAGCTATTATGTCTTTCTGCAGTGTATAATATGAATGGTTCCATTTCCCACATTGTTTTTTTTTCTGGGAACTATGTTATCTTTTTACCTTTTAACAGATGATTGGTAACTGTTTGCCGTTCAATGCCAAGACTGATAGAGAACTCAGCTAAATCAGTGCTTACAGTAAGCTGAGACTTTCTTTTTTTGTTGTTGTTGTGGCAAATAGTAAATGTGATTATTAGTAAACATAGTACTTACATTACATTTACATTTGTCTTCTGGTGGGTTGCTAACACTTTTTAAACACTTTCCCCCAAGAATTAACACATGCACATAGCCCATTATACAGTACTTTGGATTTTCTGAAAGATAAATATAACATTTTTCTACTGTTTTTGGGGTAGCATTGATTACTGCCTAAAAATTCTGTTATTTTACAAATACCCTTGCTGATTGCAGGCAGAACAGAGGAATTACCCCCATGTTTTCCTGTGTTTTTTTGTTTGTTTGTTTTATAGGCAGGCCAGGTTTTAATGACTTCTACTTTTTAAGGGTTATGGGGAAATTATTCCACTGTTAAGTGATTAAATTCATGAGGTGGTGTACCTCAAGTTTTTCCTTTTATATAGCAGACCAAGTTTGTCTGCTGTGTTAAGCTTTAAGTTTATTCACAGGTAATAGCTGAGAAGCATCATTACCATATTACCTTAAAGGATTTTTCCAAAAATCATACACACTATAAGTTGTTAAGGGGTACTTCTAACATTAAATTTATTTCAATGTTTAATATTAACAATAACATTAGCATCAAATCTATTAAAGGTATCTTGCCTTTTATTTAGGCAATTTGTTTGCTGACCAGGTATGTTTTTTATTTGCAGCTTCTTTTGTGCTGGCAGTTCTCACCTTTCTTTATCAGTTAGGTAATTTGCATCAACACAGGCTTGGCTTTTGGATTTAAAGCCACCAGCAGAGCTCAGAGACTCTGTCTTAACACACAGGGATCTGAAAAAGAAAACACAGCCTATTGCGGTTCTTTTTGGAGCCTGTCATAAACAGATAGTTAAGGGTTAATATGTCTTTTACCTGTAACAAACAGGTTAACAAACAGGGACCCAAACACCTGACCAGAGGACCAATCTGGAAACAAGATACTTTCAAATCTCGTGTGGAGGGAAGCCTTTGTTTGTGGGTTTTGCGTTTGTGCGTTGTTCTCTCTGAGTCCTGGATGGGACTAGAGGTGCAACCAGGTTTCTGCCAATCTCCCTGCTACAGTCTCTTATCTATTCAGAATAGTGAGTAAGTACAAAGGCGGTTATAGTCTTTTAACTTGTTTTTCTTTATTTGCAGATGTGTATTTGCTGGAAGTAGCTTAAATTGTATTTCTGCTGGAGAAAGCTTCTTTCTATTGTCTATAAGCTATAAAAACCCTGTATATTTACCATCTTGATTACAGAGACAATTTTTATGTTTTTTCCTTCTTTATTAAAGTTTTCCTCTTTTTTAGAACCTAATTGATTTTTTTGGGTTATCTTTTGTAAGACTCCAGGGAAGGGAGTCTGCACTCACCAGGGAATTGGTGGGAGAAAGGAAAGGGAGGAGGGAAGAAAAACCTGCTCTCTGCGTTTATCTCTGTATCTCTCTCCGGGGAAGAAGGGAGGGGGAAGGTAACATTCCTCTCGGGGTGGTGATTCAAGGAACTGAATCACGGTGGTCTCCTAGTGTACCCAGGGAGGGAAAGAGCTGGGAGAAGGAAAGGAGGGGGAAGGGAAATGGTTTATTCCCCTTTGTTTTGAGACTCAAGGAATCTGAGTCTTGGGGGTCCCCAGGGAAGGGTTTGGGGGGACCAGAAGGTATCAGGCCCTGGAATTCCTGATTGGTGGCAGCGCTACAGAATCTAAGCTGGTAATTAAGCTTAGAGGACTTTAGGCTAGTGCCCATATCCTGGACGCTAAGGTCCAGAGTTGGGAATTATACTATGACAGAGCCCTAATGGAATTTTAATTCAGCAGTACGTTTCATTTGCATTTCTTTTACCCCTTTCTACAATATACACTGCATATGTCCTAGGGAAAATGCACATTCCTTCTATACTATAACTTTTTTAAAACATTAGCCATATCAATTTTTAGATAAGGTGTCACTGTTTCTTTTGTTCTTACAGAGTTTTCATGTACCCTTATCAAAGCAACAGTCTGATTACACAGAGTCATCTTAAGGCTCAGGCCTTGGCTACACTGGCGCTTTACAGCGATGCAACTTTCTTGCTCAGGGATGTGAAAAAAATACCCCCCTGAGCGCTGCAAGATACAGCACAGTAAAGCGCCAGTGTAAACAGTGCCGCAGCGCTGAGAGCGCGGCTCCCAGCTCTGCAAGTTAAACCTCATGAGGATGTGGAGTATGTGCAGCGCTGGGAGAGCTCTCTCCCAACACTGGCACTGCGACCACACTCGCACTTCAAAGCGCTGCCGCGGCAGCGCTTTGAAGTTTCAAGTGTAGCCATACCCTTAGCGTTTTTAACATTGCTTCTTTTTTTGTTTTGTGCACGTCACCTCTGCTGTTGCTTCAGAGGGTCTTTTTTAACATTTTCACAAAGTTTAACTGCTTAATTCTCTCCAGCCTCTGTAGAGTTAACTTTTCACTCTCTTTCCTTAAATCACTTGTTTATCTCCCAATATGACACCTTCATGAACTCAAATGTAACTATTTTAAGTATTGTTCCAGGGATTCATGCCTGCACTTTCTGCTTTTCTTACTCCTGACACTATGCCCTTAGGGTTTTCAACCTGTTTTTCAGTTTCTTTATCTGTTGCTTGCCTACTTGTCTGGGCTCGATCCTGCTTTTTTCCAGTGAACCGTTTGTGAGTGATACTGTGGTCATTTCACAATTTTGAAAGAAATGTTTAAGGAAAGGGACTAGGAAGGGTGGGGAATTGAGGATCCGACCCTCCTTGCTGAATTGGTAGTGGACCACTAAAGAATCAGTTTTTGAAGCAGACAACAAAGGGGAACAGAACAAGGGGCTTTTTGTCCTTTTTACCCATGAGATGGGAGAATGAAGGGAGTTGGATCGGTCCGGGGTTTGGAGAACAGGGAAAAGGGGAGCACTCGGTCTGGTGGTGGGAGAAGAGGCTTTTAATAAAGCTTTTAACATATTATTTGAATATTTGAGAGAGGCGAGTTTTGATTTTGTCCACCTACAATTTGTCTCTTCCCACCACTGCATGAAACAATTAACCTGTCCTTTAGCCAATTTAGTTTTAGATTGGCCGAGTTTGTCCTTAAGACGTCCACTTGGTCTTTGTTCTAAGATTTTAACAATGGCCACTGAGTTTTGGAATCTCCCTGAGTTAGCCTAGACCATTTTTCCAGAAATTTATAGGAGTCTAGACCCTTTTTACAGGAGTCCGGACCCATCCTAAAATACATAAATAAGCCAGCGTTCGTTTAGGGAACTGTCCCGACTTAGACGTCTGGTTACCCATACAGGAGAACTTTACACACGAATTGCACAAGAAGGAAATTCAGGTTCATCAGAGCGATGCCCGGTGCAACACACAAAAGGAGCCCACAGGCTACTGCCTCAATCGCCCTTACTTTCACACCAAGAGTTTTACCCAAAGTGCCGTGCAACTGCGATTGTGCAGATTCCACTCACTCAGACCGCGGGGACAGGAACCCCTTGGTTGGCCGATCCCCAGATGGAGATGGCACCCAGACTCAAACACTCAACAGGGAGGACGGATTGACACAGAGACAGGACAGTCCTCAGTCCAGACAAAGCACAGAAATAATTACTTGACCAGATTCCTGATGTCAGATCCCGGGATCCCTACCAGAACAGAGTGGGAAACAACAGGTTCGATGGCGTAGACTTCACTGTGGTCGTGCGCCTTTCCGTTTTGGTGGAGGACCGCTCAGGCCAAGTGCCCAGGTGCCAGCTGCCACGGTCATCCTACAAAAACAGTAAGGAATCACACAGCCCCAGTGAAGATGGTTGCCATCTCAGTGGGACCTCCAAATTTTCAAAGTTAGACTCAGGACTCACAGTTTGTCAGACCACTCTGTTTTATTAGCACAGCACTCTGCTAATAACACCCAGATAATGTGAGCACCCTGCAAGACACAAACTATCTTATTTATACAGATAAAAGGGCGGGAGCTAAACAAAGGGACAAAGAGAGCAAAACTGTAAAATTTACCTGGGGCACAGCATGCATACCCTACTTCCTTACTAAGGGTATGGCTACACTTGAAATTTCAAAGTGCTGCCTCGGCAGCGCTGCGGGAGCGCTGCCGCAGCAGCACTTTGAAGTGTGAGTATAGTCAGAGCGCCAGCGCTGGGAGAGAGCTGCACATAAACTACATCCCTTACGGGTGTAGCTTGCAGCGCTGGGAGCCGCGCTCTGCAGCACTGATTACACTGAGGCTTTACAGCGCTGTATCTTGCAGCACTCAGGGGGGTGTTTTTTCACACCCCTGAGCGCGAAAGTTGCAGCGCTGTAAAGTGCCAGTGTAGCCATGGCCTAATTCTTATGGATCTTCTGTTAATGTTTCACTATGCTTAATGTTTCTTTTTCTGGCACCTGTATTTCAACATTTCTTCTTTCTGCTTAAAGGTACATACAATATTTCTTTAATCCAATCTTATTTTTACAATATAATTCATTCTACTTTCACACTAATGATTTAACTTTAGTCTGCTATTTTCTATCATCCTGTCTTCCAAAAATCTAGCCTTTCTGGTGGCCAATTTACTAGTTAAATCTCTTGAGGAGAGGATAATACCAGGCTACTGTTACTTCTTTCTGTAATGTGCTTGACAGATATAAAGCTACTTTTGTTCTCACCTTCTTTGAAAGACAATGGGGAAGGAATTAAGCATTCATTATTATGCACATTAGCTTCTTGTGCCTGTTAGTGGCACAAGGTCCTAGCATTTGGGTTTTATTTTTCTTGGTGTGAGATAGGGGGTGGTAGTTTGTTTTTTCTGCTATGGGATTTCTGTTTCTAGCTGTTAAACTATGGATCAGGCCAGTTTTACAAGTCTCATTTTGAGTGTTCCTCACTGCTGCTGTGGTTGGTAGATAATTGCAGATTGGCAGAGAGAGACAGTGGGATAATAATGGACTCCAGTAAACAATGTAATTGTTCATCTGACAGCTAGGCAGTCATGAGGGAAAGAAAACAAACCACCATGAAAACTGCTGTTACAGCTAAGGAAAGAAATAAAAGGGGCTATAGGCTTATCCATGGACAAACAAATGAATTTTTGTAACGGCTTTCAAATCAGTTTTTATACACACGCTAACCTATCCCTCTCTTATTGTTGGTCCTGGGGGTCAGGGGATCCACTGATATCCCCTTATCTATTTTCCTCTTCCCACACACTCAGGATTCCTGTATCTACTGACCCTCTGGTGAAGGCAGATGAGGCACATTCCCTTCCTCAAAAAGGCCCAGAAATCTTTGTGGACCTGTTCCCATTGAAGTAAAATGGTAAGGCTTACATTGACTATAGCGGGGAGGGAGGCAAGGCCAAGCCCCCAGTGTGTATCAAGGCACTCCCTGCTCCTGCTCGCCTAGATGGTGGATGATCAGCTGCATAACTTGAATTCATATTAGGTAGATCTTAGGAACTGACAGCAAGATTAACAACATTGTTATGGATAATTAGAATGTCCACATTAATATTAGATAAATAAATAAAGGTATATAACCCTGGGGCTTCAGATCATAAGCCAACTTTTTTGCCTGGGGTTAGAAAGAAACCTCTCATACAGTGAGATTATTTTATAATTTTTCACTCCGAGGGTTCTTGCACCTTCTGCTGAAGCATCCAGTACTGGTCACCTTCTGAGAGATGACACTGATCTGGAGGGATGACTAGTTTGATCCAGCATGTCATTCTCATGTTCCTATATTTTCTCACAGATTTGGACTAAGCATGCCACTTTTTCAGGGAGGAAGACATTTCTATAGCAAATTGTATGTGATATGAAAATAGGAATTCATAATGTTGGTCTATCACTATGCTAACATTTCACTGTTCTAGAGTTCTACATGTCTATCATCATTTCTATATACATCCATTTAGCAGTGTCTTATAATGCATGTGTAAACCCTTATTTACTGACACTTAGAGGAATTGTATAGCAAAACATACATTTTGATAGCTACTTTCACTTTAAAGGATTTCTACAGAATTATACAATCTAAATAAACTGATATAGAAACTATCATAGTGATCACATCACCCATTACTGAAATGCAGCCAAGGGTTGGGTGGGACATCAGCACACACAACAACAGTAAACAGTAGTTTAAGAAGGAGAGTGAAGAAGGGAACCATGCTTTCCTAGAAGCAGAACATATAGCCTGAGGCTTACTGGTCTCCAGAGAAATAAAATACCAGAAGCCTGCTGCCTTTATAAACAACTGCAGTCCAGGAATACAAAGCCGTGACTAGCCTAATCTTCTGAGGCTGTGACTTCATTGTTTTGTCCATTAAAAGCTGCAACAAACTGTATTTATTCAAAGTTGTATACTTCAAACTGGAGTAAAATTCAAAGTAACATTCATCAAAACAATAAGGAGTCGAGTGGCACCTTAAAGACTAACAGATTTATTTGGGCATAAGCTTTTGTGGGTAAAAAACCTCACTTCTTCATCAAAACAGAAACACTACATCTATTCAAAGCCACATTCAAACCAAGTTTACTTGCTACTGCTCTGAGGGTGTATGTGGATGCTGCAATATATCAGACTGATTATTTACAAGGGCAATGAGATTTATCACAGTGATTTTTATTACATTTAGACTTTTAGGTATAGTTCAGTATATTAACATGTTGGTATTGCTTGTTTCCCACTTCAAGTCATATATGTATGTTGAGTTGCATGTTAAAGCACCTCCTAAGCATCCCACCTGTCTTTTTTGCAGTGTGAAACAGTTGTAGGCTGCCCTGTCCCTGGCAAAGGGAGGTGCATTAGGATGGTGCTGTGATATTACACCCCATATTCCTTATAGAAATATGCTTATTATATGGGTATGGCATAACTGGGATATATTTTATGCAAGATAGGTCTTGTAAGGTATCATTGGAAAGGTAATGGTTTACTGAATGTGATTATCCAATTTGTATGCATGCATCACTTCTGTATCTGGAGTTAGGAATATTAACAATGTAACAATTACAACTGTATGTGTATTTGGGAAACACCCATCAGACAACAGGCCATCAGCCTTGATGGGCCATTAGCAAGAAACAATAAGACTTTGAAGATACTAATCTCTCTCCTTCCTGAGAAGTGTCCTGGGATGTAGCTGTGACACTACTAGGTCAGGTGGTCCTCTCACCTGGTACTAAACACCATCTTGGACTTCTAATAATTATCCACTAAGGGGAGTGGGAGGTCAAGACTGGGAAACAAAAGATTCCCACCTTATGTAATCTTATTTAAGGCCGAGGGGTAAAGCAAACAGGACTCTTCTCCATTGCCTTCCTGCCCAAGAAGAAAGATGACTGAAAGTACCTAGAAGAACAAAGGAACTGGGTGGTGGGAAAGGCAAGGGCTGAGTCTACACTACGGGATTATACCGATTTTACAGAAACCGGTTTTTTAAAACAGATTGTATAAAGTCGAGTGCACGCAGCCACACTAAGCACATTAATTGGGCGGTGTGCGTCCATGTACCGAGGTTGGTGTCGATTTCCGGAGCGTTGCACTGTGGGTAGCTATCCCATAGCTATCCCATAGTTCCCGCAGTCTCCCCCGCTCCTTGGAATTCTGGGTTGAGATCCCAGTGCCTGATGGGGCAAAAAACATTGTCGCGAGTGGTTCTGAGTACAGTCTCACCCCTCCCTCCATGAAAGCAGCAGACAACCATTTCGCACCTTTTTTCCTGGGTGAACTGTGCGAACGCCATAGCACAGCAAGCATGGACCCTGCTGAGCTCAAGACAGCAATCATGGACGTTGTAAACACTGCACAATATCATGCAGTCTATGCTCAACCAGCACCTGCAAAACCAGGCAAGGAGGAAGCAGCAAGTGAGAAGTACATGGACACAGAATTCTCTCAAACCGCGGGCCCCTGCGCTTTGGAGATCCTGCTGGTAATGGGGCAGGTTCTAGCCATTGAACGCTGATTTTGGGCCCGGGAAACAAGCACAGACTGGTGGGACTGCATAGTTTTGCAGGTCTGGGACGATTCACAGTGGCTGTGAAACTTTCGCATGTGTAAGGGCACTTTCATGGAACTTTGTGACTTGCTTTCCCCTGCCCTGAAATGCCAGAATACCAAGATGAGAGCAGCCCTTACAGTTGAGAAATGAGTGGCAATAGCCCTCTGGAAGCTTGCAATGCCAAACAGCTACCAGTCAGTCGGGAATGAATTTGGAGTGGGAAAATCTACTATGGAGGCTGCTGTGATGCAAGTAGCCAAAGCAATCATTAAGCTGCTGCTATGAAAGGTTATGACTCTGGGAAATGTGCAAGTCATAGTGGATGGCTCTGCTGCAATGGGATTCCCTAACTGTGGTGGGGTGATAGATGGAACCCATATCCCTATCTTTGCACCGGAGCACCAAGAGGGTGAAGAAATTGTCTCCAGGGAGGGAGCCCTGGGGCACACTGCTCTGTCCTTGCTCTGGAATAATCTGAGTGCGTGTGAAAGCATGCACACTCAGCCAAGCAGGTGCTCACAAGAGGTGAGTGCACTCTGTTATATACCAAAATTAAACATTGGAGTTGTAGTCGGGACATTGGTGTAAAATCTGTTTCTTGCCCTGCTCTTGCAAGATGTTCCATGAGATCTTTAACAGCCATAGTGTCAAGGCCTAGTTTTATCATGGGTTTGGATGCTATGGAATTGAAGTTCAAGGTGTGTCACTTTTAATCAGATAACTTTGCATTGCTCCCCACCTGCCCTGCATTGTGTGGGGTACTGTACAGCAGCATAAGAACAAACACAATGCAATAAAACCATAATAAAATACCACCCTCTTCCACTTTAACAAAAGATAGGGATTGAAATGGAAAGTAATACAGTTAAGAACAATAGTAGTCATCATATAAGTATCTTTAAACTAAATTTGTTTTGTTTTTCCTTAATGTTGGAAAGGGCTGAAATTGCACTGACCTCATGTAATGTCAACACTTTAGAAGGAATTACAACTTTCTCCTACTATTTTCTCACAGAAGGGCAGAAATGCTGAACAATAGTTTTGGAACATTCAGAGGTGGGTAGTGCCTAATATGGAGCATAAATGGGATTTAAGCATCCGTGGAATTGTCAGAAAGATGTTTAATTGGAGAGGAAGGTGACTGAGCACGTTGGGGAGAGATTGCGTATATTTTCGGCATTGTGGACATGACTGTGAGATACCCTACAGAAAGAATCACAATACTCAGTGATGGGCGAGGGGAAGGACAATAACTGAAAATGTGGAAATGGCTGAGGTGCTTAATGGCATCTTTGTTTTGGTTTTCACTGAGAAGTTTTGGTGGCGACTGGACCTTTAACACAGTGAATGCCAGTGAAAATGAGGTAGGATCAGAGGCTAAAATAGTGAAAGAACAAGTGAAAAATTACTTAAACAAGTTAGATGTCTTCAAGTCACCAGGGCCTGATGAAATGCATCCTAGAATACTTAAGGAGTTGACTGGGGAGATATCTGAGCCATTAGCGATTATTTTTGAAAAGTCATGGAAGACGGGAGAGATTGCAGAAAACTGGAAAAGGGCAAATATAGTGCCAATCTATAAAAAGGGAAATAAGGATAACCCCAGGGAATTAAAGACCAGTCAGCTTTCTGTACCAGGAAAGATAATGGAGCAAATAATTAAGCAATCAATTTGCAAACATCTAGAAGATAATAAGGTGATAAGTAACAGTCATCATGGATTTGTCAAGACCAAATTATATTAAACCAACCTGATACCTTTCTTTGACAGGGTAACAAGCCTTGTGGATAGAGGGGAAGTGGTATATCCTGACTTAAGCAAAATTTTTCAAAATGCCTTGCATGATCTTCTCATAAACAAATTAGGACCATGCAACCTAGATGGAGCTACTTATAAGGTGGATCCATAACTGGTTGGAAAACTATTCCCAGAGAGTAGTTCTCACTGGCTCACAGTCATGCTAGAAGGGCAAAATGAGTAGGGTCCAGTTCTGTTCAATATCTTTATCATTGATTTACATAATGGCATAGAGAGTACGCTTATAAAGTTTGGAGACAATACCAAGCTGGGAGGGGTTGCAAGTGCTTTGGAGGTTAGGAT
Source organism: Gopherus flavomarginatus (assembly GCF_025201925.1). NCBI lineage: Eukaryota > Metazoa > Chordata > Testudines > Testudinidae > Gopherus > Gopherus flavomarginatus. Next base: position 185,495,556 of record NC_066617.1, read on the forward strand.
TATAATTCAAAATGATCTGGAGAAATGGTTTGAAGTAAATAGGATAAATTCCAATAATGACAAATGCAAAGTACTCCACTTAGGAAGGAATCAATTGCACACATACAAAATGGGAAATGACTGCCTAGGAAAGAGTACTGCGGGAAAGGGATCTGAGGGTCATAGTGGACCACAAGCTAAATATGAGTTAACGGTGTAACACTATTATGCCAAAAAATACATCCCAGAATATTTGCTCTTTTTTTTAATCAGAAGTGTTGAAAGAAAGACATGAGAAGTAATTCTGCCACTCTACTCGGTGGTGATTAGGCCTCAACTGGAGTATTGTGTCCAGTTCTGGGCACCACATTTCAGGAAAGATGTGGACAAATTGGAGAAAGTCCAGAGAAAAGCAACAAAAGTGATTAAAGGTCTAGAATGCATGATCCATGAAAGAAGACTGAAAAACTGGGTTTGCTTAGTCTGGAAAAGAGAAGACTGAGAGGAGACATAAAAGTTTTCAAGTAAATAAAAGGTTGTTAAAAGAGGAAGGGACAAGAACTATTGTTCTTAACCTCTCAGGATAGGATAATGGGCTTAAATTGCAGCAAGGGAGTTATAGGTTGGACATTAGGAAAAACTTCCTATCAGGATGGTTAAGCACTGGGAATAAATTGCCTAGGGAGGTTGTGGAATCTATGCTATGATTCTATATTGCGGGGGAAGGGAGGGAGAGATCATAACAAGAATAAAGCACTGATTAATTCAGGCTCTGGTGGCATGGTCATACTAGGGTAGAGGTTCTGAGTTAATGCTGACTGACTTGTGGAAGGGAGTCTGTGCTCTTGCAAAATTCCTCCTGAAATTAGGCACATCATTCAGGGTGCTATAATACACACCCCTTTGTTCTGTATATGGGCTGAATTCACCATTATCCTGCTGACTTTTAAGCTGCTATTCTTCCCATTAGCAACCTTCAAAAATGGATGGGAAATAAATTCAGTATGAATTCATATAGGAGCATTGAGTCTACAAACACACAGAGAGATGAAAAGAGCACAGTATATTGTTGCTTAATTGAGCTATTGCTATGGAAATAAATCCTAGAAGAGAGTATTATATTCCTAGTCAATGATCTATTAAAAATCCACTTCTGAGTTCCTTGTGATATTCAGATCTGATCCAATTTTCAAGTCAAAGAAAAATCTTCATATCAAGAGAATCAATATTTTAAAATACTTTTCTACTTCAAGCATAGAAATACATTAGAAGTACTTGTGAAGGTAAAAATGACTATGGAAATTCATAGACTGGCTTTGATATTTTTATGTATATTATAAAACAGAAAAATGAAGATTTTCGTTTTTCCCCCAGGGATAAAAATATTGAATCTCACATGGAAAAAGTGAAAGTTCAAAGTTGGGTTTGGCACTTGAAATCTCTAAAATGCCGTTAGTCTGTGTCAAGCAACTCACTCCTTGAAAAAGAGTAGAAGGAAGCAACTCAGGTTTAGATAGCTCACTTGAGAATACAAGTTTTCAAAGTTGTCAGTGTATAACATCTAAACAACATTACTTTGAGCATCTAAACAACATTTGAAACATAATGTGACTTCAGTAGAATTACATCTGGGATGATTTGGCCCTACGCTTTTATTTGGGGTGGAGCACAGCTGATTTAATACAGTGTGAGAGAAAATATAGGCATACAAAGAAATAAAACCAGAGGTGAGCTACAACTTGAGTCTATTTGAAGCAGTTTTTCCACTTTACTTTCGTATTAGACTCAAGGCCAGCTCCCAAGTGTTTCCTGGTAAAATGGTTTTTTATTTTTTAAAAACACTTTATTTGGATCCTCAAAATGATAGACAATAATGGATGAAGATGGCTGGAATTAGAGAATGTGAAGGTAAAAGCTATCGATGTACAGTTATAGTCTGAGCTAGCCAGAGATGGTCTGATTCTCATCTCACATGGGTTTAGATTGATGTCACTACTGACTTTACTTGAGTTACTGCCTACTTTTGCCAATGTAAGGAAGAAAAGAATTGGGCACACAGAGAGCTCAGATGGAAGAGACACAGGAATATATTCCATGATATATAATTGTGGCTCTACAGCTTTATCATTCTGAGCACCACTTCATGAAAGAGCATTTTTCATTATTAAGGTATTTACACACAATCTACAGTGGGAGTCAAGGCTAATATTGTCATAAATGTTTAGGGTTTTTTCTGGTAAGTTTGAAATTAAAAAAAAACTATCAAAAACATGTATTTCTGTTAACAGGCCATCTTTAGATTTGGAGGAGCCACCTGCACACAGACCACATTGATAGGTGTTGTCTGTCCAGTTTACCTGATCGGTGGCTTCATGTTGATGTTGAAAAGGAATATACAGAAAATTGATACTTGTGGGACTTCAAGTGGTGATTCTAGTGGTGCAGATGCAGTTTCCCATTGCTAGTGTTGGGTGTGTCCCTTCAGGAAGAGCAAGAAGCATTTTAGTGAATTACCCTGGACTCCTACTGCCGATCTCAGGCTAGACAGCAATACCTCATGGTCAGCAGTGTTGAATGCTGCAAAGAAATCCAGGAAGCCTTGAATGGGTGTATGCTTTCTATCCATTGACAGGAGATCATCCTTCCATGTAACTAAAGTAGTTTCAGTTCCATGTCCTAGCCTGAATCCAGATTGAGCTGGATATAGAATATTTACCTCAGATGCGATTGTAACTGGCCTTTAGCTAGCTCTCTGAGTTGGCTCAGAGATGGGAGATTTGACACCAGGAAATAATTGGCCAGAACTTAAATATCCAAGGTGAATTTCTTCAGTATCAGTCATATTATTGCATGTTTGCAGGAGGAAGGGAAAATTCCTTTTCTAAATGATGTGCTGGCTTTTTCAGTCAAGAATAGTACCAGTCCTTCATGACTATTTTACACAAGCCAGGAAGGGCATAGGGCAGATTCATAAGAAGTGAGTTGAGACTCCTTATAGCAGGGATGAGCAAACTTTTTGGCCCGAGGGCCACATCTGAGAATAGAAATTGTATGACTGGCCATAAATACTCTCACAATTGGGGTGAGGGCTCTGGTCGGGGGTGCAGACTCTGGGTTGGGGCCAGAAATGAGAAGTTCAGGATGTGGGAGGGGGCTCCGGGCTGGGTAGAGTAATGGGTTGCTAGATGTGTGTGTGTGAGGGCTCTGGCTGGGGGTGTGGTCTCTGGTATGAGGTTGGGGATGAGGATTTTGGTGTGTGGGACAGTGGGATGGCTGGTGGATCAGGGCTGGTGCAGGAGGTTGGGGCATGGGGAGAGGCTCAGGGGTGCAGGCTCTGGGCAGTACTTACCTCAAGTGTCTCCCAGAAGCAGCAGCATGTCCCTACTCCGGCTCCTACATGGAGGTGCAGCCAGGTGGCTCCGTGTGCTGCCCCATCCACTGGCATCACCCCTGAAGCTCCCATTGGCTGTTGTTCCCAGTCAATGGGAGCTGCGGTACGGGGTGGGGGCAGTGTGCAGAGCAGAGCCCTTTGGCTGTCCCTATGCATAAGAACCAGAGGGGGAGCATGCCACCGCTTCCAAGGGCAGCATGGAGTGGCCCCCGACCCTGCTTCCTGGCTGGAGCACCAGAACGGGGCAAGCCCTGGGCCCCGGTCACCAGCAGGAACTCGAAGGCCAGATTAAAATGTCTGGTGGGCCAGATGCAGCCCGGGGGGCGTAGTTTGACCATCCATGCTTATAGCATGTCCTTGACTTCTTGGTGGGCATATATCCTGAACTCTGGGGATGCTGGTAGGCTTTTGGTTGGTTGGCAAAGGCAAAGAAGATTCATGTTGGGTTCCATAGGGGTTCCCCTTGCATCACTGAACAGTAGGATGGGTCAAAGTTTTATGTGGGCAGTGTGGCCTCTCCAAGTACAGAGGGATTAACGCCCCTTGCTGGGTGACACCAATCCTGCCCTGCCACCCTCACAGAAAGTGTGGGTGTGGGACAGGAGGTTTAAGAATAAGGCCCTGCAGCTCATTTGTGGTTGGACCAGAGAAGGAGTTGGATGTCCCTCACAGGGAGCTGAGCCTTCAGCAGAGCCCATGACTGGAAGCATGGAAAAAAGGCAACCCACAGCCCCAGGAAATGGGAGACTGGAGGAAAGACCGCCTGACTGAGAGCCAGGACCCAGTAGCAATGGAACAGCGACAGCAGGAACCAACAGGAAATGGGGAAACAAGATCTTGGTCCAGTTATGTTGCCGGGACATGAGTCAGTGACCACGTTTCCCCACTGTCCCAGTGGTGGGATTGCCCACCGCTGCTAGGACCATGGCCTGGCACCTGGTGGAGCAGGGTGAGTCCAGGTCTCCCTAACCCCAGCCCCGTGTACAGGCAGTGCACTAACTTTAGGCCAGAAGGCTAGTGACACAGACTGTTTAATTGTTGCTGTTTGCCCCATCCAGGAGAGTGAGGGCTATAAACTGTTTAATTGCTCCACCCACGCCAAGCAGGCCGGAGTCCTAGGCTATTGCTACTTGCCCCACCCTAGAGGCTGAGGAACATAGACTGTTGAAATGTTTCACCCACACTCAGATCCTAGACTCTTATTGTGCACCCCAGTCAGGAGGCCGGAGCTACCAACTGACTGGTGGTGTCTCGATCCCTCCTTTTTGGAGACCTGAAGTGATGTCTCGGTCATTGTGCAGCCGCAAGATAGAATGACTGAAAAATCTGTGACACCGTCAAGATGGGTCACCCTGACAACGAGAGGGAGGAAGATAACACTAATCCATGATCCTAGGGACATATCTTTTAATAGTACTTCCAAAAGAGGTTGAGCAAAATGCTGGTATTTAGCTCTTGCTATCAGTACTCTGATAGTTATGAGAGCAACTTATCAGAAAATTCCTTTATTTGCCCTTATGTTTATAGTTTATTTATCAAATTTTGGTTTATTCAACAGAATTTGAGTCCATGGTTCTATTGTATGACCTGAAAATACTGCACATTAGATGCAATCTCCTTGAAGACTGCTTAGTAAGGATGTATTCTAAAAGATTCCTCTCAACAACAAAAATTATAGCACTATGGAAGTAGTAAGTAATTTTTCAATGAATGAAAGAAATCAAAGAGCAAAGCAAGCTCTTTTGGCATACACATACAAGTTAATTTAATTTCCCAAGATGCTTGTAGGGATATTAGAAATTTCTCTCTATATATTTTATACATGTACATCTGACCCTTCCAAAATATTCTGCACTTTGTTTCTCTCAGTTATAGTCTAATGCATATGGCAGTGCCTCAGCCATAGGTGGGATCTGACCAAAACCGAATGTGGCAGAGGACTGCAAATGTCAGCTTAAGTCTCTCTTTTTGGATCATGTAAGGAATATTGTGTAGTTCTTCCAGCAAAACAACATGGAAATCAATGGGAGTTTTGCCCTGTTGCAGGGAAAGGCTCTGTCAGCTTACTGATGCTGGAGCCCTTCTTCAGTGCAGGAAGAGAATCTGCCAGCAGGAAGATGCTCTCATCTTTCCCTGCTGCCTCTCGTCGGCCAGTGGAGCCTTGCACTGACACCTGTAGCTACACACTGCAATGTGGGTGCAGACCGCTTTTCACTGTGGCGTGTAGCTACTCATACACTGTGTGCCACTGACAGTAGTGTGCAGTGTTAGACAGAGGCTATGCTACCAGGATAAATAGTGTTCATGGAATTCTACCACAAAGAGGAATAGTAATGTAGAAGCAGATGGAGCACACAAGTGTCTGCTAGAGAATAGTCTCCAGGTAATGTACTTTTGCAAGGTACAAATTCATTGCTCTGATAAGTCACACAGATTTTACTTCAAACCTTACCCCGATACTAGTGTTTAATTTGCCCCATCACCAAAACAAATATTTACTGTGCAATTATGTCCAAATCAGAATGTAGCTATCTCTTGAAAAATTGCTATCTACTATTCTATAAAAGTGATCAATGAATAGAGCTCCAACCTTGTTTCATCCTTTATTATAACTCAATACCAAGCCCAGGCTCAGATTTGCCACCCTCACTTTTGTTGAGAAGTGCCTTTCTCTGTGAGTTATCTCCTCAACTGGAGTAAAGGTAGCAGAATGTGGCCCCAAATGAGGAAAACAAATATGCAACATTTATGGCATACCTTAAAACTTTACATGAAGGGTTGTTTTTAAAAGAATTTTATATTAATGGTTATGTAGCAACAGGGACAGAGCTTTCATTCAGAGTTGCCTGAAGAAATAGACAAACATTATGGTTTGATGTGATATATTGAATGTTTAAGGGAAAGTAGTTTGTACTTTTTTGATAACAAAGCTTTCATTTACTACATTGTATTGCTATGAAAACATCATTTGTCAAATCTTAAATTGAAAGCAGTGTATGACTGATACCTTAAATGAATCTGTAATGGAATTTTGTATTTATCAATTTACAATTGACTACACTTCATGCCTTTATTTTTAACCTGAGCTCTTCATATTAATGAAATAAGAATGGAAATTATTTCTTGAATGCTTTGACAATCAATTACTTATTTCTCCCTTCCATTCCAGGCACCAACTAATCAAAACACATTTAACTACAAATTGCTCCTGGAAACTGTGTATAAAGTAGTATGATAAAGCAAGCTGCAGGAAAGAGATACATACTCTAATAAACCGTGTAGATTATGTTTCTGATGCAAACATGCAGTGTTTTCCAAAACAAATTAGGCTTGGATGCTATCACTTTGTTGTTGTAGATATATTTAATCTATGTTCAGATGTATTTTCTTTTTAACTTGCATTTTATTATCTAGTTCTTACAATCTTCCCTTTCTCCCCATCATTAAAGTAGAAAATAAATAGAGAGTCAAACATGTATTATAACCTCTACTATGGGAGCCAAATAAGATAACAAATGCCTGGAGTTTTCCATTTAATGTTACCCTCCTGTTCTAATTAATAATAACCTCAGGTCACCTGTACATTCAAATACGCTACAATGTGGTCTGGATCACAGACTAAGTCTGATGACTTTGTTTATATTGACCTATCAGTTCCAAATGGATGAACCTTATTTTCACTTGCCAAAATGTGAAGACGTGAACAAGTATTTTCAACAATTACTGATAAAAGGGCCAATCCTACCACAACTTTTCACTGGGTGCTCGTTGTAGTGCTTAGTGCAGTCCCACAGAATTAGCTTACTTATATTATCAGTGTTCATACATTTCTGTTGTCCCCAGTCACAGCAGTGTCAGAGTTCCCTCCCCACTACTGAATTTGTGGGATTAAAAAGAGCGAAATAAAGTAGTTCCTTAAAAATGAGGGTGTTTACTACACCAACAGACATAGTAACTTACAATTCCAGTTCCTCACAAAGCTCTTAATGGTCTTGGTCCCCCAAAATCTTTTGCAAGCAGTACAGGCTTTTTTAACCAAGAGAACTCCTCCAGTTATGGGGATTTTACTATGTTACTAAGAACATAAGTCTTTGCAGGATCAGTAACTTTTACTCATTAGGGTGCTTCACAACATAGCAGAACTGGCTCAGTCCACTCTCAGCAATGGGGTAGGATTTGGAGACCCCCTACTAGTCTTTGCCCTCTTGCCTGTCCCCTATATGCCATAGAGCCAATTTCAATGTTGGGCTGCCTCTGCAGCCATGTGCAGTAGGCAGGGCCAGCACTACCATTTAGGTGACCTAGGCAATGGCCTAGGGCACCAGAATTTGTGGGGGGCACTATTTTGCTGGGGGGGGCGGCACGCGGGTCCGGTGGACCTACCACAGTCGTGCCGGTGGATGGTCCGCTGCTGGAAAGGCTCCAGTGGAGCTGCCACAGTCATTTCGGTGGACGGTCCCTTGGTCTAAAGGCTCCCGGCAGACCTACCACAGTCATGCCTGCAGCAGGTCCACCGGAGCCTTTAGACCAGCGGACTGCATGCTGGCATCACTGCGGCAGCTCCACCGGAGCCTTTCCAGCAGCAGACTGTCCACCGGCATGACTGCAGTAGGTCCACCGGAGCTGCAGGGGGCGGCAAAATGGCCATCCACCTAGGGCGTCAGAAACTCTGGTGCTGCTCCTGGCAGTAGGATTTGGGAATAAGCTGGGAAAGAGCAAGGATAGGCTAGGTAGACCTGCCAGCTAATCCCCCCATACCCGAGAGTTGGGCTAGTGTAGCTTTAGTACCACTCCACAGCGTAGGGTGGGAGGATCTTTTTATTCCTGTTCCCCACCAGGGGTGCTGAGACCCACTGAACCAAATTGTAAACCCTGCATATAATGGAAACCATTTCAAGTCAGGATGCTGCAGCATCCTCTACAACCCTAGTTCCAGCACCTATGTTCCCCACAGAACTTCCTTGATCAAGCTCAGCTAATTAATGCTTACTCCTGGCATGTGTGTGTGTTGTTGTGTACAGGGGATGGAGGGTGAGGGAAAGATTTCTCTTTAGATTTTAGTACCTGATGTCGGTGACCCAATTGTCATAACGCTGAGCAACCACATCTCCCTTTGACAGTTGTAGCAGTGGTTGCTCAACACCTCAGAAAACCATGCCATGGGAAAGTGTTGCAGAGAGAGAACAAATTTTCTTAGCCTCCTGTGACGCACTGTATCTCAGGGGAACACCTAGTGGCCCCATGTTCGTCATAATATGATTGTGTGGAATCCAATGCAAAGTTTGTCATGTCAGGTGTCTCCGGAAGGCTCATGAGTGTGGTTGTTGTGTTATAGGTTGTAATTTCATGTGTATAGTTATGAGGCTGAAAATATGGCTTAAAACAAGCCCAGACAAAACTCTCCAGGAACAGAGGAGCAGTTCACACCTCATCGGGGCATGTATGGGACAAACCCACCCCAGCGTCACAGGAACAAAGCACACTGGCCTAGGCAGCAACAAATGATCTGTTGGACTCTCAAGTGAGTCAACCCCCTTCTCTTGGTCAGTTGGGGTCTATGATGGGGTAATGCTCACCTGACCTGGTAGGGGGAAAGCCAAGAGGGAAGAAAGGATGTGATAAAAGGGAGAGATGTTTGCCGCGCTCTCTCTTTTTCCCACCTCCACCTACAGACATCACCACCAAGTGACTGAAGTGCTGATCGAAAGGGGGAGCCTGGCTGAAGGGAAACCGGTCAGCCTGTGGTGAGACGCATCTAAGTTTGTAAGGGCACTGAAAGTATTAAGATCAGCTTAATTTGCATTTTGCTTTTGTTTCATTTGACCAAATCTGACTACTTGTGCTTTGACTTATAATCACTTAAATCTATCTTTTGTACTTAATGCATTTGTTTGTTCTATCTGAAGCAGTGTGTTTCGTTTGAAGTGTGTCAGAGATTCCCCTTGAGATAACAAGCCGGGTACATATAAATTTCTTTGTTAAATTGATGAACTCATATAAGCTTTCAGCATCCAGTGTGCATAACTGTACACTGCAAGATGGAGGTTCCTAGGGTTGTGTCTGGGACCAGAGATATTGGCTACTGTCATTCAGTTGCACAATCTAAGCAGTTTACATGCTAGAGGTTGTGTGAGAACAGCTCAGGAGTGAGGGTTCTCACAGCCGAGCAGGGTATGGCTGGCTCCCAGAGTCAAGTATTGGAGTGACCTAGCAGATCACCGGTTCAGATAATGCCAGGGGAACATCACACCTTAGTCATGACATAGGGCTTCAAAAGCTACTGTAAACAGTAAAATGTTTAAAAGGATGGACATTACCACTGCGCTAACCTAGCTAGTCCCTATCCCCTTCATCACTCACATGTCATTTGTTTTCCAAGGTAACCTAAGAGGATGATGTGACTGGAAACTCAAGGACTATGTATGCATATTTATCAAAATGGAGGAAAGGTTGTCACAAAATTCTTTTATTCAAAACTGCTGAGTTTTGAAATGCGTCAGTAATAATTTTTCTTAAATATTTTCCCTATCTCATACTCTAAAATTACGAAGAAATAAATGGTCCCAAATTAAGTTGTTGAACAGATGTTTACTAATGATGATACACTTCTGAAAAGCAACATCCAACATTCATTTATTGTGGGATATCTGCTAAAAACTTTCTTATTCCTATTTAGGGAATGACTTCACTTAACTAAGAAATGTGAATCTAAATCCCAATAAAAAGCCAGTTTGGGAGGAATGCTTGAACATTTATAATACAAAGACAAATTGGTCTAGTGGTGGTGGTCCCAAGCCTAATACTCTGTTTTCAGATTAAAAGTGATTTTTTTAATTGGATTGAAATAAATCTACCTTTACGATACATGCCCGAAGAACAGAATTATGCATGCACTACAAACTGAAGTTATATTAACTGGCATCTAAATAGTTACAGAGTGATTATATTATGGCGAAGGGTAACATATTTTCTTACATATGTCCTTCCCCTTAATTTTGATCTGTTTTTGTTTGGTTTGGTTTGTTTGTCTTTTTTGATAGCTGCTCTTGCTGTTCCCCAGTAGACCATATGTGTCACCTCCTACTAACAGATGTATGTAGCACTGTGAAAGCTTGGGAGAAAGAAAACTATTGAGTAAACTCTTTTTTGTTAAATAAAGCCTTTATCATACAGAGTTATATTCAAGGGAGATATTTTCAAGTGAAAACTGAGGAAGTTGCCATTTTTCACTTTGATTTTTCTCTTGAGTTATGCAAGACTCCAATACAGTGAAATTAATGCATAATTAAAATTGGGTGAACAACTTGTAATGGTTGTTTTGTGTGGCCAGTCTAGCCCCTTCGTCAGTTCGTAAATTAACCGCAAATAGATTTTGATTTTATGAATACATTCATTATTTGTAATTGTTCAATAAGTGTTTTGAATAAACTTTAGCTTAATGATTAATGGCAATTTGGCTGCTGTAACAATAACTACTAGACTCTGTGGACACAGACCCCATATCATATTTCAAGGAAATTAATCTTAGTTAACCAGGCCATGTGACTGGGGTCAAGAAGTAAAATTCACTCTTAACAGCACTTCTTGTTGCACCTTTAATACAGCTGTCATTCATCTAGTCAATATTCAAACTGGGTGACTGGTCACCTAGATTAGCTGATATGTTTTTTCTTCCTGGACTGGATGAACTGAACTTTATAAACAGGAGAGGTGCATGAAAAAAAAAAAACATACCGAGTTGAGGCTATCAGGAGGCCTAGGAAATTGTAGGACATTTTCCATAAAGAGAAATATTATATTTGGTGTGTACATAGAGCCCTGTGTTTCTTTGATTAATAACAAGCCATATTTTGGGGCTGTCTAGCAAAATTTACAGTCCATCCTCTCTCTTCACACCAAAGAGGGCGTTAACTTTATCTTTTTATTTTGCCAGAGATGCCAGCATCAACAAATTTCCCTTATTCATCTCCTTCTTTTGTTCCTTTTTATATGCTGCCTCTTAGATTTGGGATTGTATTCCATGTGTACTTCACCAAAACACACACTTTCCCCATTCTAATCCCTGTTTTGTATTATTTTTTCTCATCGTGCCCATGAGAAATTAGTTAAACATAATATTGTAAAAACAAAAGCAGCAACAACAAACAACCCCTGTAAATTATTTTCTCCTCTAGCTATCCTAGTTTTCTCTATACCTCTTTCTTAGTCATAAAATTCCTTAGGATTTGGATGACTTTTATTTTTGTCACATACAGCTGTGAGCACATCAGCCCTTTACATAATGAGTAATCTTGCAAATAAAACTTCGCCTACATGATTTTTCTCAGGAAAGCCAATAACAAAAGTCACAGTTAACAGTGGAAAAAATACTTGTAGATTTTATTTTCAATAACATTCATGCCTTCCCCCCACTCTCAGATGCCTAGTTCTAAGATTGGTAATGTCATGGTCCATTAGTAGAGCTATGCAGATTATAGTCAGGGAGCTTGGGATCCATGATTTAAGTGGTGATATAAGTTAAGACCTCATGAAGCTCATGGCTGGAGCCTTCTCTGGATAGTTTCTAACCACACTAATGTCCTTGCCTTTGTGATTTCAGTGACTTCATCCCCCTCCCTACACACAGGCATGCTACTCTCTCTCTCACCCCCCCATAAGTCTATAATATTGAATCCCCTAATAAGTATATAACATCATGGTACACTTTTTCTATGTTTGAAAAATAAAGACAGACACTATGAAAGCTATTGCATGTTATTCTCCTGCATTAGTATGTTATATATTGCTGTGAATGTCATTGCGTCATCTTAATAATTATATTTCTGCAAGGGGGAGGTTAGAAGGAAACGCTTTGGTGCTTCTTCTTTGGTGCTTCTTCCACATAGGATTTCTGTGGTTTTCAAGTTTACAGTGGCCATTTTGTTTCTTTAGTCTTGAGAAAGAAATCCCTTCATTGGGTAATGCAACTTTTAAAAATCTTTGTTTTCACATTGGCAATTTTAATGTCTGACTGAAATCAAAAGCAGACAAAGGCAGACTCTACAAACCAGATGTGAGTGAAGTTGAGTAATTGCTATATATTTTAAAGAGGATTAACTCTGAAAGCCTGCTATTACAAAATAATATTCCTGGTGATCTTTAGCACTTGAAACAAGCTAGATTTTTCAGTTCTGACATGATCAGAAAGATATTTTAAAGCTCTATTTAAACAGCTTATATACTGTGAAATGTCACAACTTTTTCTCCTTCAACGACAGTGGAGTTTTGATATCTTTTAAATATGTATAATACACAATGATATGGGTAATTAGTTGTGGAGATTGTCATCTAAAGAGCTCTTAATGGCACAAATCTGTGTGTACACACAGAGCAATGGATGCTCTCAAAATTCTGACATTTAAACAACTTTAAGATGTATCTACTACAAACAAAACAAAACACACAAACCTATACACTTAAATGAGTGTTTGCTTATTCAAATGTGCATTTTATTCAGGGCCAGATTAAGGCAGGGGCTTTGGGGGCTGCAGCTCAGGGCCCTGGCTCAAGTAGGGCACCACAAGAATAAATCACAGGCAGTGATCTCCAACTCCAGGCTGCTAAAAGTTCTGCGGCACTCATGCAGGCTGCCTGCGTGCCTTAGTCCCACACTGTTCACGGAAGTGGCTGGCTGCTAGCGCATTTCTGCAGCCTCTGCGGGTAGGGTGACATTAGATCTCCAAGAGCAAACTGCAGCCACTGGGAGCTGCAAGTGGCTGTGCCTGCGGACAGTCAATGTAAACACTGTCTCGTTGCCCTCCACTGAGTTACAGGCTTAGATTTAAAAAGGTAATATAAGCTTCTACAATAAGCAGCTGTAGATGTCTTTTAGGGCTGACCCATGCCGAGAATGCTTATGTTTAGGAATCTTTGCCCATCAGAGCTCAGGCAGCATAAAGATCACAGTTTCTCCTTGTCAGGGATTATTTTTATCCCCTTCACCCCAAATAGGATGAATTCATGCACAGTCTTCTCTTTCTTGGTTGGAGTGAGGAATGCAATCAACAAGGTCTTTGTCCTTTGACACTACATGTCTCTCATGCCTTCAGCAGACCACCTTTACTTTAGTTAGTACTGCTTTTCCTGTTTGGTGAGTTGCACAATTACTGAGGTTAAAATCCAAATACTCAATATAACTTTATACCATGGGATACTGATATTATAATTAGGATTAATACATGTAGAATCCTACAAGCATTCCATAAAATCTAAACACACTCCTATAACTCCAATGTCTATTTTAACCGTACTGACCCACAGATAAGCCAGATTGGTTTCCAGCTATGCATTCGTGATTGTTCAGTGAGGTCCTGGGTTTTGGCATGAGTTAGTACCTGGTCTGCCAGACTCACAATGGTCTTAAAGTTACAAGCCAAATTAAAAAGATTGTGAAAGAGCTTTGACTGCTCAGGTTGATCAGTTCTTTTGTGTTCATAGTGGTATTTTTGGGTCCTTCTACAACAATACTCTGAAAAAAAGACAACAACTTACTCTATTCCCTTGATCTGTCTACAGGTTGTCACTTTCACCTTCTTTCGGTCTTTGAAAGGATAGATGTCTATTTCCTTCAACAGCAGCAGCTTGATCCTGCCAGGACTGACATATCAAAATAGATTTTGTATTAATTTTTTTTAAAGGCCAGATCTTCACTTGATGTAATACTGATTTACAGCACCTGAGCATTAGGCCCAATTGGTAATATACACAGGAGAGAACTTATAAATCATTCTTAAATATTAGAAGTAAGATATGAATGGTATGACAAACTCCTTTTAAGTGCCTATAGTGATATTACAGAGTAATGGTACCTGTGCCAGTTTACATGGTCTACTACATGGCATATTATAGCAGACTTACATAGCACCCTCCATCCAAGGATCTGTTTATTTAATATAGCTGAGACTGCAATGGTCATGTTGGTGAGTGATCTCTAAGTTGTTCAGTGATGAATGTGGGTCTTGTGTTTATGCTGCTATTAGATCTATTACCTGTTGCTAATACCACTGATCCTGAGAAGTTCTTGACCGGCAGATTCTTTCCTCTTGGATATATTTCAACAAGTAGTTTTGGGCAATTGCTTCTCTTGCAAGAGAGCTCTCAAGTACAAGATGTCCCAGGATCCTGTACTGTCAGGATATTGTACTGTCAACCTCCTATTCCATGTCCATTCTGAGCAGTTAGGAGGGTTAGTAAGGAGAAATGGGGTGCAATGTTTTCACTATGATGATATCCATCTGTATGTGTCTAGCTTGTCTGTCTCTGATGATGCTGTTTAGTGCCTCAGCCTTTGTCTAGCTTGAGATTGGGGCATGGATGAGAGTGAGGTGCCTGATGCTCAATCTGGACAAGACTGGAAATGATGATGGTGAGTTCGGGGAAACAACCAGGGGAGATAGCATAATTAATATCAATCTTTTTGATTTGAGAGAGAACGTCCCCCATTAATTGTTTATAACTAAGTGGTTTCTTTAGATCTCAGTGTGGCTAGGAAGTTGCAATCTTAACTTCAGGATGTAGACCCTGTCACTGTTGTCAGGTCAATGTTAGACTATTGCAGTGCACTCTTCCTGCGGGGCTGTGCCTTGAATCCATTTGGAAACCAAACTCTTGCAGAATGTTGGAAGCTTGTGACACTAGTGCTTCAGGAGATGCACTGGCTGCCTGTCTCTGGGTGAAGTTTAAGGTGTTGGTTATAACCTATAAAACCTGCAGGGTCCTGGAAGTGGATGACCTGAGGTGTTGCCTCTCTCCTGGAGCCATGCTACCACAGGTGCTGTTAGCACAGGTGCTTGATCTAGGTCTCTCTTATGAAAGAGTGAACTGTCACATGGGGGAAGAAAGAAATAAAACCAAAGCAGCTGGTTCCAAGTAATCAATCTCTCACTTCAATGTAAGCCCAGGGTTAGTGGGACCTGAGTCAGTTGACCAGTGTTAGGAAACCCTGAGCATGAGTATCTGCATTGTATTTTAACCCCATGGTAAGACTTTTCTAATCTGTGCTTGAACCTAAGTCTCAGATATCCACACTGCATTGCACAGATCCCAACCAAAGTGACTACATCTCAGAGTCCCTAGTGCCACCTCCCACTGTGGCCACTCTAGCCCTAGGACTATGATGCATAGTGAGAAAAGTTTATTGCTCACCCTGCATGTTACCAGGAAGCAGCTAGCTTTGTAAAAGGCTTGATAGGTTGGTCTGCATTGCAAAGACAGAAGGCTGTCTGATAGAGTGCTGGCAGACTGGTGATCAGAAGAGAATGGCAGAATGGATTAATGTTGACCTGAGCTGTTGCCATTTGCAAAGGGGGAATGGCTGCCATTTTCAATACAGTAAATTGCAGATTGTTGGAAGAGAGAGAGCCAAGGAAGTAGTCCCATGGAATTATGGGACATCTCTGGCTGACTCCCAGGACCTGAGTCAAGCAGGACTGCATCTACACCACAAAGCAATATGGATTGAAGCCTGGGTCCCAGCTTGATTCCAGCTCAGACCCTGCAGCCCTGAAAGGTCCCGGGACCCTGGATCAGCATAATTGTAGTGTAGATGCAAGTGGGGTTAGACTTGAGCCCGGGTTCAAGCATGAGCTTATGTTCCAGTATAGACATACCTTCAAAGGCTGCTGAGACTTTGAGGAGCCTGGTTCTATGCAAGCAGACCCAGATCATTCCAAGGTCAGAGCAAAGGATGAGACAGTTCTCTAGAAAATGAGGAAGCTGGAGAAATGCCGGGGGAGAGGGAGAGAGTGATCTAGCTCCAGAAAGAAGTGAGAAAAAGAGACAAACAGCTGCTGGGAAAATATACTGAGTTTAGTGAAACTTGGGCACAAGCTAGGGTCTGCTTCCCCTGAAAAATGTGGACTTGCCATAGAGGTAAGAAAATTATGGGAAGTGGGACTATAGACAT
This sequence comes from Gopherus flavomarginatus, assembly GCF_025201925.1. NCBI lineage: Eukaryota > Metazoa > Chordata > Testudines > Testudinidae > Gopherus > Gopherus flavomarginatus. Next base: position 185,511,869 of record NC_066617.1, read on the forward strand.
TGGGTGTAGATGATGATAAACTAAATACTGATTCACCCTTTTATATATTACTATGTATTCCAGGGCTCTGTTTTTTTCTTCAATACCCATCTGCACCCTCCCCCTCTTTATTTTCTTCTAAGGTGGTCAGGTCACCCTGGATCACCAGATGATAGCTTGGTGACATATTTCCTATTAAAGAGAGGGGGAGGCTGCTAAGGCATTCTCTTCGGGAGCTCCAGGCCTCTGGAACTTGCTCCCACCTTGGTCCAAAATATCCTGAATTTGGTGACTTTCCAAGCACACTGCAAAAGACCTCCGTTTGAAATGGTGAGGGTACACTCTCATGACAATAAAGGAATGGAAATAAGTTTCTGTAGGTATCTGGCTGGCTGAGTTCATGTTGGAATTATTTGAGTCCCGCTGGATTTTATTATGTTGTACATTTAATTAACATTAGGGTGCTGAGTGCTTTGGGTAGGTATCTTTTCTCATTTTAAATCTAAATAAACAAACATTTGCAGACACTAATGAACTAAGGCTCACCACAGTCCTGTGCGGGAGGATAAGTATTCTATCACCATTTCACAAATGTGAAAATCTGAGAGCAAATGGTGATTGCTTGTGGTCATATAAAGAATGCATGTCAGAGACAGGAATAGAACATGCCTTTCCAGGCTCTCATTCATAAACCTCAGACCCAGGACTAGCCTCCTAATATTCTTCTCCCTCCCTTATTGTAATATTAATTTATATTGGTTAATGAATTACATTAAATAATGTGTTAGAAGGAGGGAAAGATGTAGCCTAACTCAAAGCTTTATTAATAGCTGCAAAGAACTGTAATTGGTGGGGAAGATTTACTGGCAGTACCATTTCACCCCATGACGGCTAAAAATGTCTTTACTGACATGAGGAGGTTGGTGAGCAATGAAGCCTGAAGAGTTTACCACTGTAATCTCTAGCAATTCATTAACATTAAATGTTCAACCGCTTCCTTGAAAGTGATTATTTGATGAACTCTGGTAAGCTATGATGCATGTAGGCAATTTCCTTTTGTCTAATATCAGCAGTAGTCACTACATAACCTTACAAATAATTTTGCTAGAAGGTCTGTTTGATTTCCCACTCATTAAGTAGGTAAACTGTAATTTCATTTGTATCAGAATTGGTGTGTGGAGGAGCAAAATGAATATTAGCCGGAGAGTCTCTTTATTATTATTATTTCATAAAATTACAGTTGAGTTATACTTCTTTCAAAATCAACCATCTCAGGCAGACTTCCCTGCAGTATGTAATTACTTAATTGTATTTTTAGCTGCAAAAAAGGGTTAACTTGACTATCTTACCGTAAAATAGATGCTGAAATGTCAATTCCCCATTGTTAAATAATGGTTTCTGATAATAAAAGAAGTCTGTTGGGCTACCTTGGAGCCTATTGTTCTGAAATTCAATTTGAAGCATATATAAATTGGTGTACTGCCAGGAGTAGAGCTCCTGGAAATCTCAGTGGATCTGGTCCCATAGATTTCATTACATATAAGAATGGCTAGTTTTGCTGCAGAAAAGACAAATAGTGTTTATGAAATGATGGAGTGTATGTCCCTTATCCCTGCTGTCATCCCAGCTGCAAGGTGTTACCAACAGACAAATCAAATTCCTCCAAACTGGTTTGTAGCCATGGATTTAGTGTCAGGTTCATAAACCTGAATTTGTAAATACTGTTAGGCCTTTAGAGAAAATCTGGAATGCTTTCATATACTTTCTACTTTGTATCTCATATGCAATGACCCAGGGGTGTTCTGATAATTAGTTTTGCTATTTAAATTCCCCAAGCCTACTCATTCAGTTGTTGAAATTTGCTCACAACATTTTTTTTCTTTATTCCTCTCTAGTGTTTGCATTAGGATATAAGCTATTCAGTTCTGTGCTTGCTTTAGCTATCATGTTTCCCATTGCTGTACAAATTAGATTCATTGCTTATATTACCCTTTCAATAACCAAAAGAATAAGCAATAATGCACAGCATGACATGGCTGGATTGTGAGCTTGGAGTGCCATTACACAGGGACAAATCTCTTGATTACACTTGAGTAACAACAGAGTAACACCGCTGAACTCAGTGGGAGTTGCTCCTATTCTTGTCAGTCTGAGGAGAATCTGACCTGGTATGTCCATGCCAGTTCTATTTGTTTATATGGAATTCACTGTGATTTACTATATTTGTAGCTGACATTTATTTGATACTCAGGAAATGAAGTATAGATCCCTGAGGAGCCACTGGCAAGCTTTAAAACCTGTCAGTGTTCAAACTCAGGTTGAGAGAAAACAGAAGATTTTCATTTCTTCCTAATCACTTTTTAAAACTACGAATGAGATCCCTAGCTGATGTAAACTGGCATAGCTCCAGTGACTTCAGTTTACACCAGCTGAGAATCTGGTCCACATTAAATTCTACATTTATTTTCTATTTTATATGTATTTTAAATAAAAACAATTTTAATTTTTCAACTTAAACTGTCCAAAGCCAAAAAAGTCTAGAATAAAGGCCAAAATTATCATCCTGTGCTTGCTCCCATTTTTGCCTTCCTACAACAGGAGGAGTCTCAAGCACACCATAAAAGCTGCAACAGCTGGAATCTGATCTTGCGTGTATTTTTTGGTCAAAACTCCCATTGTAGGCAGTGGGCATAGTGCCAAAGGAAAACAATAGAATAGGGCCTCTAACTACTATTAGCCTAGTTCTGCTACCCAGGTCTAGATGTACAGGTTGAACTTTTCTAGTCCAGCACCCTTGGGACCTGACTGGTGCCAAACCAGAGAATTTGCCTAACCACGAGAGGGCCAGCAAGTCTCCACAGGCATGGGAAGTAGGGGAGTGGGGGGCACTGCAGCATCCGAAGGCTTTGCACCTAGTGTGGTCCCCTGCTCTGGGGCCCCGTTGCCACTCAGGGTCCCAGGTGTCAGCCCCCTCCCAGAGCTTGAATGCCACAAATCATCTGTTTGCAGTGCTCCAGAAGCACTGAGAAGGAGGAGGAGGAGTTGGTAAGTGCGGGGCTGCTGGTGCGCAAGAGGTGCAGGGGGCAGAGGGGGAAGCTTGGTGCCAGTGGATGAGCTGCATGCACTAATTTTTCCCCATGGGTGCTCCAGCCCCGGAACACCTACGGAGTTGGCACCTATGCCAGACCACGGATGTTGCCAGATCAGGGAGTGCCAGATTAGAGAGGTGCAACCTGTATCTTATTTTGTGAGAAGACCCGTTGGTTTTCACAAGACTTCTCACAGAAGAAAGTACTTCTTGACATAGGTAAGTGTGGCAAGAGTTAGGCTCAGTGTAACATGTCTAAAATGAAGTTTTAGCATTTGACCATGAATCTGCAGTGAGCTTTGTACATGGAAACCATCAGGAAACTCATTCCAGGATGGAGGTTTTTGAGATGCTGAAATTTTAAAACTAAAAGTCTGATTGACTAAAGTTAAAGTTGCTAGAGACTCTAATAGGAAAAGACTTATAAATTTAAGGGCTATGCTTTCCAGGGCCACCTGGGGGTGTGGGGCAAGTGGGGCAATTTGCCCCAGGCCCCACAGGGGCCCTGCGAGCCCTGGCCTGGTGGCAGTCTGGGTCTTTGGCCAGCATTTTGGCGGTGGAGGGGCCGTCAGTGTTGCCTAAGATGTGAAACAACTGAAGGGCCCCCTACCACCAAAATGCCTCCGAAGACCCGGACCGCCACGGCTTCCCTGCTTTGCCCCAGTTCCCCTGAATCCTCTGTGTGGCCCTGATGCTTTACAAGGTTCTGTGCCACTAAATGAAGCACCTACCTGAGTGATAACAGCTATAAATAGTGTAAGCACTCACATCTCTTTTTTTAGAAGAGGTGCAGCTGAGGCGCAGATGTGTTTAGAATGACCAGACCGCAAGTGTGAAAAATCAGGACAGGGGGTGCAGGGTAATAGGCAACTATATAAGATAAAGTCCCAAATATCAGGACTATCCCTATAAAATCTGGACATCTGGTCACCCTAGATATGTTGGATGTGTCTGGAGAGGTATGTTGGAACTGACCAAGAAAATTTGCTCTCCATGAAATCTTGAAAGGCATGCAATTAGGCACCAGTGCCAACTGCTATGGAAGAGTAAATGTCACAGGGTTTAAGTTAGTTGATGACAGTAATGTTCCTTTGTTTTCATGTGGAAAGTCTACAATCAGATTGTGATTTCCTTTAATTTTATCATTGTTTATTTTTTTTCTGAAGTAACTTTCATTTATTTATTATTTTTGCATGGATAAATTGTGAATATTCAAAATGTAAGCAATCCTGCTTGTGATTGGTCAGATAAGATTGGTCAGAATTGTGATTTGGTCAGATAAGTCACATGTTCTTGTTCCTTGATTGGGTAAACGAGCACAAACTTTGATGTAAATACTTGTATACCTAAGTTACTGCAAGTAGCTCTTGGTACCTCACTACCAAAGCAAAACATATACTAAATGGAAGACATTCAGGGAAGAGCAATAAAAATTTGAGGATGGATTGAGAAATTGACTCCGTGTCACCTATTCAACAAAGTATTTAAGCACTTGTTTCATTTTAAGCATGTATTTAATTCCAATGGCCAAAATTAAAATGGTAACAAATAAGCATGTGCTTCACTGCTCAGCTGAATTGGGGTCTGAATGAGGAAAGTTCACAAGAACTAAATATTAGGTCTGGCCAAAAGCCTGAACTTTTTTCCCAGGAGAAATTCTGATATTTTGAAATTTGCTTTAATTCTGAATTGAGCCAAAAAGCTGAAATATCAAAATATGCAATGGAACAGAGAGTTCTTTAAAAAAAAATTCAGAAACATTGAAGTTGAAACAAAACACTTCAAAGTTTCTGAATTAATATTCTTTGGGAGAGGAAGGTGGCTCCTGTCTGTCATATTGGACTGTGTAGTATATGTCTGGTAAAACTTTGCTTCCTGTTGGTTGGTGGGAAGAAGCATCCTTTTTTCCCACCCTTCTAGGTTCTGACAGAATTCTATCCGCTGTGCGCTGCTGGACTGTGAAAGCGCTCCATTCTCTATCATCTCTGTCTTTCTGACCAGATTAATTCTATTCTCTCCGTACGTGCATCCTGACTGCTGACAGGGAAATGGAGTACCATAATCTCCTTCTATAAAGGGCATCAATGGACCTTTTTCTCCACCCCATAGGGGACGATTCTTTAGCATCTAAAGCCAGTGGTGGACAACCTGCAGCCTGCGGGCCGCAGGCAGCCCATCAGGGTAATCTGCTGGTGGCCACGAGACAGTGTTTACACTGACTGTCCACAGACACGGCCTCAGCAACTCCCAGTGCCAGCAGTTCGCCATTCCTGGCTAATCGGAGCTGTGGGAAGCGGGCTGCAGGTTGCCAACCACTGAAGCTCTGAGACTCCCTATCATTGCTGTGCCTGAAACACGTATGGAGAGAAGGGTACAGAAAGTTTTGGAGTTTGTTTTAATATTTCCAGCAAACATGACAGATGTACAAAGCTATTACCTATGTTGATGTCAAAAAGAAAGTGGAAATGTGAAAATTAAGGCTAATGGCACAGAAGAAGGGACTCTTGAATTAAATGGCAGCTTGTACTTACCTCTCTTCCGGGGACATTTTAGATGGTTAGTTCAACTACCTGATCACTGACAACAGGCAAGTCGTAGAGAGGGATAGCAAAAGATTCCTTGCTCTAACTGCAGGCTAACAGGGTGCTCCTAGGTTTGCAGGTCCTTCATACTTATGTAATTTCCACTTTGAATTAATGTGAAAATTTAGATAACCCTGGCAATATTTGGTGTGATTACAATAATGATTTTTTTAGGAGCCAAGGATGGAAAAGTGTTGCACAGAAACAACAATTCTCACCTTCTTAGAGCCCACAGGGGACCTGTTTGCCAGCTTGTTAAAGATTCCATAGTGTAATTCCAGGCAATAGAGTCCCAGCTGCCTTGTTATATTAGAAAATTTAAATTAGTTCTGTTGATATACAAGGTTTATTTTATTTTGATTACCGCTTACATTATGCATTTTGAATTCAGGATCCATTATTTCTTCATACGGAAATTGATACTGGATTTTATTTTTTGCCTTTGTTTAAAAATCAGGGCATTTTTCTTTGTTATAATGTGGCTAATGACCAATATGTATCAAAGTAAAATAAGTCCTCTGCATTTTAATAGCAATTATATTATAATATGAACAAAACAAGATAATAGACTTAAAGATTCTAATAGGATTTTTTTGTTTGCTTGTTATTTTTTTTTAAAGTAGTTCTTGTTTCAGGTAAAATGTCTCTGAGAATACAGTGTCTGAACAATGGAAATAATTAATGTATCAAGCGTCATTGCTTGCAAATGAAAACCCAAAGTAAAGTATTCGAGCTCAGTAAAAAATAAATCATTAGTCTTTTATCCTGCTTCTTCTAGACATATAACATATTAAGAGGTACAGTGTACTAATATTGGATTATTAGAATAAGATAGTTTAATAGTAAGAAAATTACATAATCATTTGTCTTTGCCTGTTTGGACCACACAGGAGAATTTACCAAATGCAATATGGTATTATTATTATTATAGGAAAGTCCCATATTTATTACAACATTACTTCATTTTTTACTGTGGATAGGAAGTGTGAGCCTAAAAACCACATGTGCTATATATATATGCTATTCTGGTTCTCATGTCACTGGGCTATGTCTACACTACAGGATAAATTCGAATTAGCTTAAACCGATTTTATAAAACAGATATTATAAAGTCGATTGTGCGCGTCCACACTAGGCACATTAATTCGGTGATGTGCGTCCATGGTCCGAGGCTAGCGCCGATTTCTGGAGCGGTGCACTGTGGGTAGCTACTGTAAAATAATGAGGCCAATAATGTCGATTTGTGTCCACACTAACCCTAATCTGATATAATAATATCGATTTTAGCGTTACTCCTCTCGTTTTGTAGGAGTACAGAAATCGATTTAAAGAGCCCTTTAAATCGATATAAAGAGCAGTGTAGTGTGGACGGGTGCAGCATTAAATCGATTTAACGCTGTTAAAATCAGTTTAACAGCGTAGTGTAGACCAGGCCACACTCATCATTATGGTGTCTGAGCACCACAATGAGATACTGGGCAGACCCTCAGCAGGTATGAATCAGTATAGCTCCATGAGGGTTTGCTCCACTATCAAGGATATCCCATCACTGCAGTGGCTCAGTACAATTATAATGAATGATACCAAGTATCAGAGGGGTAGCCCTGTTAGTCTGTATGCACAAAAACAACGAGGAGTCCGATGGCACCTTAAAAACCCTTAAGAGTCTTTCAGGTGCCACCAGACTCCTCATTGTTTTTGTAATGAATGATATTTCTTTAAATAACGATTTCAGAAGGAGGAATTCCATCATGGACTGAAATCTGAGCTATATCACCACACTTAAATTCCCTCTTATACTATCCAGGCTGGTTTTAGGATTTGGGGAGGCCCCCCCCTTCACTTTCTCCCTCCCTTCATTCTCTCCCTCTCATTTGAAAATTTTCTGGCTTTCCATTCATCCTCTTTGGCCCACCAATCTCCCAGTCAGTCTGATAGCAGGAAACCCCACTGTCCCATCTCAAATTTGGGACTACCCTGCCATTTGACCTCTTTGGCTCTGTGTGTCACCCTTAAATGCCCGTTCTATATAATATATTCTCTCTCTCTCTCTGTGTATAATAAACTTTTGGAATGAAGTGAACTTAGTGATGTTGCTATCATACGTGGAGAGATTGTGTTAACTGCCAGGTGTTGGGCATATTTACTTGCTCCCAAAAAAACACATACCTTTATCTACCCACCTGGGTTTAACACAGGGTGGATTATAATACTTTGGGAAGTTCTTCACTTGGAAAAAATTAATCCAGAAGTTGTATTACAGGTCAAGCAGTGCTGCTAACTAATCATGTCATTCCCTGCCATACTGCCCTGAGGAATGGAAGGAGATATTCCTAGGAATAACTTCATGTATTGGATTGGTGAGTATGATAAGAATGATGTTGGATATCCTCCAAAATGCATTCAAATCAATTGGAAGATGCCCATAGACATCAACAGATGTTGGATTGAGTATGTTTTGACAGTCCATGGTTAGCAGATACTTCAAATCCTGTGTCGCCCTAGTACTTTACTGTATGTTATAGGCCTCATTCTAGTTGTATGGAAAAGTACCAGAATGCGTGCTTCCATGTACATGTAGCATTAACTTACATATATTTGCAATAAGCAGATTTTTTTTAATTATATTGCCACCAAGTTTACTTTTTGCAAAAGATTATGTAGGCTGGATAGAAATATCAGACCTACTACCTTTACTTCTTACACTAACTTCCAAGTATATTTACATCTAAATAGCAAGTCAGTATTTCACAGTGTAACTGCCGCCAGCTGACACTGAGAAGCAAAAATATCAGACTACAACAATCTACAAATTGACAGCAGAGGGCACCCGTATCCTGCAATCCAGAATAACTGAGTTGCTTTTCTATGTAAATTGTACCATAAATCCTTATTTGCTCCTGCCAGCTTAATGCAAAGAAGCCCAGGCAAGATGTCAATTTTAACAGATCTTTAAGGTTTAATGTTTTTGGCGTTGCAAATACATACATATATTTGTTATAAAAATTCAATTTTAAGCCTATCATACCCCCTTCTCCACCAAAATAAAAAAAAAAAAATCTGTTCATCAAAATACATTAGCTACACATTTCCTAAAGACAATCTGTTTTTAGGAGGTTATTGTTCTTTTTTCTTTTATTGGACTGATAAATTCCTATAATATTGGTAGTTATTTATGCTTTTTCAAGCCTCAGTATGACAATCTAATTGTGATTTCTATTACAATCATTTTAATACAATGTAACAAGCAATCCTAAAGAAAATGTCAGTTGAAGTGTTGCATCAAAATATTAACTGCTTCTTTAAAAATGGCTAAGGTTGATGTGAGTACAAGACTCGTATATTTACACATGCAAATATAGTCTTAGCCGTGTGTGTATATACACATGTAATATCTATATCTATACTAACATGTATCTATCTTGGCACTAAATAGGTACGTAAGTGTAAAATATCCAACCCCATTCTTCCAACTGGCTCTGGATAGGTGTGAGCCCCTTTGCCTACCTGGAGTGCCTCTGACTTCAGTGAGGTTCTGCATGGGCACAATGATCTACCACCTGGAACTACTCGCAGGATTAAGGCCATAACATGTGTATGTGAGTACATTATACATCATTTCAATGCACATACTTATATGTATTTTCATTAAATAAACATTTATTTTGTAGTGTGTTACATTAGCTTGGGTAACATCTTCACTGAATAGAGTGTAGGAGGAAGTTCGTTCATGAAAACCCTTTGTTTTGTTCATCACTTTGCACTCATGATGCATGTTCAGAGAATGACTGACTGAAATCATAATCTTGCTGAAAACTAAACTTCAGCTAAATAGTAAGTCAGTCCACCGGTTATTTACTCTGACTTCTTAATTTATTGTTACCTTAAATTAATATTATTCTTTGTCTGTTGCAAATAGCGGTCATTCAAGTATACTGATCTTCGGCCCATTCTTAGCTTTTATGGCACTCTCATCAACCTAGTCTCCTAGAAGTTCAGATGTTGGCATGGTCTAAACTTGTAATAAGATACCTCCCCCCTTAATTGGTATGCATGGAAAATATTTATTTAATAAATAATTGATGAAAGAAGATTATTTTATCTATTTACTAGACTCCAGAGTAATATATGTTCATTAGTAATAGATGACTAACAGTATTTAATATTCTTTGTTTACAACAGAAGGTCACATGAACAAGTACATGAATATGTAAGTTATGACCTTCACACTTTGTCAGTTTTAACGACAGTGGAGTTGTTTCCCTCATATATTCTGTCTTGTGTTTGATTTCTGGCTTTAATTAAAGCAATTAAATTAATTCTCAGTTACAGCTATAAATGCATTATGATTGACAAACATGGATGTCTTTTTTGGTTACATTTACTCTTTTTAGTTAAAAATATTAAATTGCTGATTAAAAATGTAAGTAAGTTATTAAAAGGTTCATCTCCACTCACAAACCCTAGAATAAAAATGGCAGATTATAAGTGGATATAGAAGTAACCAAAATCAAGAATAAATTGTATGTACAGTTTTGAGTTGGAAGGACCCCATTTTATAAATACCCCAAAAGGAAATGATGGTGGTTAAAAGTGAAGTTCCACATTTTGCTCTCTTTAACAATGAATATCACAATGGTGTTACCTAGCACCAATATCTCTAAAAAACTAAAGGATTGCCTTTCAGCTCTATCTCTGTCTTATCTGAAGGAACTCAAATGTGAAATTGCAGGCCTACTAACTGTCATCTGTAACCTATCATTTAAATCAGCTTCTGTACCAAATGACTGGAGGATAGCTAATGTGTTGCCAATTTTTAAAAAGGGCTCCAGAGGTGACCCTGGCAACTACTGGCCAGTAAGCCTCACTTCAGTACCGGGCAAATTGGTTGAAACAATCGTAAAGAATAAAATTGTCGGACACATAGTGAACATAATTTGTTGGGAAATAGTCAACATGGTTTTAGTAAAGGGAAATCATGTCTCTCGAATCTACTAGAATTGTTTGAGGGGGTCAACAATCATGCAGACAAAGGAGATCCAGTGGATATAATGTGTTTAGATTTTCAGAAAGCCTTTGACAAGGTCCCTCATCAAAGGCTCTTAAGCAAAATAAGCAGTCATGGGATAAGAGGGAAGGTTCTTTCATGGATTGGTAACTGGTTAAAAGATAGGAAACAAAGGGTAGGAATAAATGGTCAGTTTTCAGAATGGAGAGAGGTAAATAGTAGTGTCCCCCAGGGATCTGCACTGGGCCCAGTCCTATTTAACATATTCATAAATGATCTGGAAAAAGTGGTAACAGTGGATTGGCAAAATTTGAAGATGATGCAAAACTACTCAAGATAGTTAAGTCTCAGGCAGACTGTGAAGAGCTATGAAAGGATCTTACAAAACTGGGTGACTGGGCAACAAAATGGCAGATGAAATTTAATGTTGATAAATGCAAAGTAATGCACATTGGAAAACATAATCCTAACTATACATATACAATGATGGCGTCTAACTTAGCTGTTACCACTCAAGAAAAAGAACTTGGAGTCATTGTGGATAGTTCTCTGAAATCATCCCCTCAATGTGCAGCAGCAGTCAAAAAAGCAAACAGAATGTTGGGAATCATCAAGAAAGGGATATATAATAAGACAGAAAATCTCATATTGCCTCTGTATAAATCCATGGTACGCTCACACCTTGAATACTGCATGTAAATGTGGTCACCCCATCTCAAAAAAAAGACATATTGGAATTGGAAAAGGTTCAGAAAAGGGCAACAAAAATGTTTAAGGGTATAGAACGGCTTCCGAATGAGGACAGATTAATAAGACTGGGACTTTTCAGCTTGGAAAAGAGGCGACTAAGAGGGGATATGAGAGAGGCCTATAAAATCATGAGTGGTATAGAAAAAGTAAATAGGGAAGTGTTATTTACTCCTTCTCATAATACAAGAACAAGGGGCCACCAAATGAAATTAATAGGTAGCAGATTTAAAACAAACACAAGAAAGTATTTTTTCACACAATGCACTGTCAAGCTCTGGAACTCCTTTCCAGAGGGTGTTGTGAAGGCCAATACTATAACGGTATTCAAAAGGGAGCTAGATAGATTCATGGAAGATAGGTCCATCAATGGCTATTAGCCAGGATGGGCAGGAATGGTGTCCCTAGCCTCTGTTTGCCAAAAGCTGGGATTGGGTGACAGGACATGGATCACTTGACGATAACCTCTCTGTTCATTCCCTTTGGGGCATCTGACAGTGGCCACTTCAGAGGACAGGATACTAGACTTGTTGGACCTTTGGTCTGATCCAGTATGGCCATTCTTTGGTTCTTATCTTTCAAGCATTGTTACATAAAGTAGGAGAAAGAGCAAAGAGTTAGTTACTGGAGCCGGTCAGGAATTTTCTGTCAAAATGTTTTTGATGTTAACTGCGGTTTCCACAAATTCAAAATTTTCTGTGGAAATCACTGCAGTGCATCATAGGTGTCTGACTATGGTGCTTCATGGGAGATGTAACTTGGCTGGTTGAGAAGTACAAGGGCGAGAGGCACCTTAGTAACCCATGAGGCACCAAGACAGCTCAGATTCCATCAAAAATGTTACTATTTTGACTCACCTGAATTCAGGATGAAAACAAAGGCCAAAATGTCAGAATTTCCAATTTCTGACTAGCTCTAAAGAATTATGGTGTTGCCAAGGAGGAAGAAATAGTCCCAATGAGATGTTTGTCTACTCTGAACGGAGATAAAATGGACCGTTTACAGCCAAAGTGGCTGCCCTGCTAAGACTTTTTACGAAGTTGAATGTCCATGGTACTTAATAAGGAACTAACAATTTGTTATTTTTTTGTCTACTGTAACCCTGTTATTCTTGCTGCACTAGAGGTACCATTTGGAATGGCAGGGTGCAGGTCAGTTTTGGGGAGAGAGAGAGAAATGGGACAGACTGCAAAATAAAAAGAAAGAGAACAGTGAGAAAAGAGTTGTTTATCTACCATATCCAGGCTTTTTTTTTCTCACTAATCATTTTGGTATCATCCATCTTCTTCAAAGGCAGAGATGGAAAAAGGTATTGCATCTTTTTCTTACTTATGATCCTGTTTGTTGGCTTCCTTTCCTCATTAATAACATGCTGAAAATTCAGTCTTCAGCTATTGCCTTTCTGCAGTATCCTGTCATAATCTCTGTTTTCTAACATTTAGGCACTAGTAAAGGGATAACAACTTGTTTCCTTTCTCTTAAGTTCAAAAGAGTGAAACAAATAGTGCAAACTGTGCTTTATCACTTGATTTTGATTTGCATTTCATTAAGTTCCTTTTCCTCCATACATTAGCACTTCCTTCTCATTTGCATACCATAGCATAAATATGCACGTAAAACACTGAATATGAAGGAGTCAGCTGAAAGAGGGCCAAGCAAAACTTATGCATATTTAAAACCAAAAACAAAGAAGTGAAATACATTATAGCCCTTAAATGAGCAGTTATTTACAATATTGGATGAAAATGTCAGTTTAATAATATAGGGCAAAATTGTACCTTCCTACGGAGGTACCCTTGGGAGAAAGATAGAGGAAATGCTGCAGAGAGATTTTATAGTGTTTAGCAAAATTGCCTCCTTTTGAGAGAGGAATTTATTGGTCTACAGAGGAGGTATAGAATACTCTGTCCTTATCTAACTGGTCTGATCTAAAGTGAGACAAAGCATTTCAAAATTTCTCATCACAATTATATGTTTCCATGAAAAACCCTCCACATTTTTTGCAAATTTTATAAAGACCAGAGCAGGATATGATCTGGGATCTTAAATCTCTTGTCTAAAATAATAATTCCTATGACAACTATATTCATTAGAATCTATATTAAAGCCCATAACTTCCAGAGTATTTGCAATAAATTGGCATACTTGTTACATATTATTTGCGGCTGATAAAATTGTTAAATTATTAGAATAAGACATTACATTTCTCCATGGGCAGCTATTCAAAGTGCACACAGGGCCACAACTGGCATTCTTCCTGGAATTTTCTGTGGAGATATCAACATCTGAATGAATATGCAGATTGAAATGGCCTCTCAAGTGCAAACAGTGTTCCTCCAGGTCAAGGTTTAGGAAGATCAGTGTGGGAAATCCTGCTCTGCTTGTGCCAGTACTTTACTTGTTTGGTGAATAGTGACAGCCATCTCCTGGGCTGTCCATCTGCACTTTAATATTTTGGACAATGCTTATTAAGAAAGGAAGATTGATTTTCTTTTAATAATCCTTTGCTTTTGAAACAGATGGTCTTGAAAGACTCCTGAAAAAATGTTATCTCTCTTAAAATCTTACCCTACTCACAGCAAGGTTAAGAGATAGAAATATATATATCCATCCTTAATTTAGACCGTGTAGTGGTATAAATTACTAGTTTTCTGGTGATGTGCATTTAAATTCCATTTATTTCACAAGTACAGCTGACCAAAAACCAAAATGACTATCCTGTGTGAAATTCTGATATTTCTGTTTGTTTGCCCTGATTCAAAATATCAAATCCTTTTAATCAAACAAAAAGTTCTAAAAACTTTTGATTCGGAAATGTTGAAATTTTTCATGTCAGCGTATTCATTTGAAAGAATTCATGTAGTCATTCATGAATTGAAAAGCTCCATGCATTGTAGGAGTTCCATGAGGCACATGGTAGCTCTGCCTCTGGCACAGGCCATGGTGCAGCATGGAAAGTGTAGAGTAGCCAGAGAGAAAGGGAATACAAGGGATCCACAACTACAATTTCTGTGAGGCATTGCAGCAGCTCATACAGATGCAAAGATTAATTTTGACCCCAAACTAAATATTTCAATTTTTTTCTGATTGAAAATTCAGATAAAATCAGCCTTTTCCAACAGAGAACATTGATTATGATGAAACTCCATTTCAGATGGATTTTTTTTCCAAAAAATTATGACCTGGCCTGTTTACAAGGAAAATGAATTACATTAATCTAAATTGTAACACACAAAAATCCCTATGTGCTGTGACATAGCTGTCAGTGTCTGTGTTATAATAAAGACATGATACACAAATAAAGATGCTGCCAAGAGAGTGAATTTTGTTCCCTGAACCCAGTCATCTGACCTGGTTCAGGGATACAGCACTCCTATTGTATGACAGGAGTCAGTATCTACTGACTCCTAAGTACTGTTTCTAGTTTTGCCACTGATTTCTTGCAGTATGACCATCCATAGCTGTGGTGGGCAACCTGCAGTCGCGGGCCACGTGTGACCTGTCAGGGTAATACCCTGGCAGGCTGTGAGACAGTTTGTTTATATTGACCATCCACAGGCACGACTGCCCACAGCTCTCAGTGACTCTGGTTCACTGTTCCTGGCCGATGGGAGCTGCGGGAGGTGGTGGCCAACTTGTCCTGGGGCCTGCACCACTTCCTGCTGCTCCCATTGGCCGGGAACAGTGAACCACAGCCACTGGGAGCTTCCGGTGGCCGTGCCTGCGGACGGTCTATGTAAACAAACTGTCTCACAGCCCACCAGCGGGTTACCCTGACAGGCCACATGCAGCTTAAGGGCTGCAGGTTGCCCACCACTGATCTATAATTTTTGTCTAGAGTAGGAATTGAAGGTGTTACATTAGATGGTATGAGGTAGCACAATTAAACCTAACTTCACTAGTTTAGCACTCATCAAAGCACTCATCTAGTTATCAGCACTAGACTTTCAGCACTTGTTAGAATGGGTTAACTTAGAAGTCCCTACACAGCATATAAACTCTAACAACCCCACATCTTTAAATCCTAGCCTAGAAAAGTTTGTGCTGATGGTTTTTGACCCCACAGGCAAGGTGTTGCTAGATCTGTTGTGGCTCATTGCTGTGGGGTTTTTGAAGTCTATATCTTGGTATGTCAGAATTTATGGAAATTTGCAGAAAGAAATACAACACACTCCCATTTATTCACATGGCCTGGGAGGCATCCAAAATTTCAGATAACCAGGTGTTCGGTTAAACAGAAATGATAATTTGAGCTGCACTTTCATGAATATAAAAATATGAAGGGAGCAATGCTGATGTTTGTTTAATACTTTGCTCTTCAATAAAATTTTAAAAAAATAAAAGACAAAAATAACTTAATTTTTGGTGTTTTAATAATTTCAATTAAAACCACTGTGGGCAGTTTAATTCTAAACTATTTGTCTCTTTAAAAAAATCCTAACTAATCAGTCTGTTTGCTAATATTTCTTTTTTGCACAGCCTTGTGAGGTAGCTGACACAATAGCAGAATCTGAAAATATCTGTTTTTCTAACCAGGTAATCCTTTTCTCCAAGAAGTCATCAGCCTCAGTATCAGTCAGGATTTTCACATCACACCACTATACAAATACAAAGCCATTGATTAGTGCTAGCAGGCACTAAAAGCCCAGTTGAGACTTTATTAGTAGGTAATTAACACCGGACTACATGAGGGGCTACATGAAGACTGACGTGCTCAACATCAAGACAAAAGCCAAACTTGGTTTTTAGCACGTACAGAGAATGTACGAAACAGGGAAGCTAGCTCAGGTCACAGCAGAAAAGAGCTGTGGAAGCCAAGCTGAAAAACCTGGGGCACAGCTGAGGAACCATTGAAAGACTTGCCAGAAACAAACAGGAGTGAGGAGCTTCAACTCTGCCCTAAATTCCAAATGCGTAATAGGATGATGATGATGATGATGATAATTACATGAAGGGAAACACATGGATAACTTTGGATTTTCAGATAAAGAAAATTTGGATAACTGGTATTATACTGCATTTAAGATGCCTCATCATGAATGTTGCTGATAATTTTGTAAAGGAAATGGCTAAGCTGTCTCATCTGTATTTTGCTGGATGTTGTTGGAATTTAAAAGGAGAAGAGCTGATGGACAGGCACATGAACCAATCAGTGCAACAACCAATCAGAAATTGGATGATTCTGACTGACCATTGTTGGGAAGTAATTTTGTAATAAATCAGCTTATAAAACTGCTATTGCCTAGTACTGTGTGATATCTAAATGCCAGTTCAGAGGAGGGGAGTACAAGAAGAATGATGAAACCAATTTCACCAAAACGATTAATTTTTTTAAAAGAACCAGTGAAATTAACAAATCACTTGAACAGTCTAGTTCACTTTTTTCTTTTAAACAGGTATAATAATTAGGGACTCAGAGGTTTCATGCTTTTGCAGTCACAGAATTAGTGACAGAATCCACCATGTAATGCAGAATTGTACTCCAGAATCTCAGCTCTTGTTTTTTAAAACATTTTGTTTCTAACACCTTATGGTTGGAAAGAAAACACTGAAAATTTAAACCAAGTGTAAACTGATTTGTTACTGGTTCCCTTAGTTTGCAGACAACCTGAAACAATAGCTGACAGGAACAAAATTTGTCCAGCGATTCCCATGTTGTAAAAACCCAGTTAAGTATTTAATATGGGATGTCTCTCCCTGGCTATAATCTGAAGAGTAAAATAAGAAATACTTGAGTTGGCTGTTGGATAGCAAATACTGATTGTTTTGTGTTGTACAGATTTGCACTAAAGCATTTGACACATTTGTGTAATTGGTCTGTTGTCCTAGTACAACCTTTATGAGGGAACCTAAGCAGCACATGAGAGTTTATGCTTCCTTTCCGCCCCCCCCCCCAAAAAAAAATAATACCCCAAACCCTTGATTTCCATGTTGCTATATACTTGAAAGCCAAAGCATTGTAGGGTAGTTTTAATATTAAACACTCTGTAACTGTAGTGTTGCCTTAAATGAATGTCTAAAATGTAACTGAGTCACCACACTGACAATGAACTTTTAATGTTTAGTAAAGGGACAAGAGGATAGAGCAGTGGGTCCCAAACTTGTTCCACCACTTGTGTAGGGAAAGCCCCTGGCGGGCCGAGACGGCTTATTTTACCTGCCACATCTGCAGGTTTGGCCGATCGTGGCTCCCAGTGGCCATGGTTCGCTGCTCCAGGCCAATGGGAGCTGCTGGATGCGGCAGTCAGTATGTCCCTCGGCCTGCGCCACTTCCAGCAGCTCCCATTGGCCTGGAGCAGTGAACCGCGGCCACTGGGAGCCGTGATTGGCCGAACCTGCAGACGCGCCAGGGGCTTTCCCTGCACAAGCGGCAGAACAAGTTTGGGAACCACTGGGATAGAGGTTTCTTGGGGTCTCTGAGGGAGGATATAGAACTATTTTCAAAAAGTTTTGAAAGGGATACAAGTTGTATGCATTTAAAGTTTTCATATCTTTAAAGTTGATAAGTTAAACCAAAGAGATAACCTTAAAGAGTAGTTTGTATTTAGAATGCAAAAACACTAAGCTTAAGGCCAGTCATATCATTTGTTAGTCAAACAGACTTTTTTGCAATTCTACTCCCCTCCAAGCGTTTGTTAGTGTCCATGTCAGCATTTGGATTTTGAACATTTTGTTGGGTCCCTGTAGTCACAACTACAAAATATTTTCTTGTTGATGGAATCAGTTAGTGCCTTGTAGAATTGAGTGAAGGTTTGTATTCATGTAGGAAAAGTTTAAACTGAGAGAAATTACAGTCTCTTGACATGCTCTAGCCACAGAGTAAATTATTGACTAAGAGAAATGATTACTAAGAAAAAAAAGAAGACTGACTTCTAAAATGATATATAGATAGGACTCCCACTGGAATTTTCATCAGAAGCAATGGGCGTACGTATACTAAGTATCCACTTCAGAACATTCTTAGGGCAAATTTTTCTGCAGAGATTTTTTTCACTCCCTTTTTTTAACTTGTAGAATAATTTCATCTCCTTAAATATAGATGAAACCACTTTCTCAGATTTGGAGGGAGACAAATTAATAATCACTATTTACAATATGAATCCATACCATTCTTTAGGACACTGATTGCAGATTTAAGCTAATGTTATGCTGTCTGGAAAGATGTCAGACTTTGCAAAATTTTCACAAATCCTACAGATTTCCATCATTTTTAGAGACTGCTTGAAAAAGCAGCTGCTTTCAGCTCAGGACTTTTCGACTGAGTTGCTTGTAAATGCACAGTGCCTGCCTGCATACATTACTCACATATACTGGTGTATACTGGTGGCTTTGAGTTGCAGTTCTCATCTGCTACCACTTGAAAATGCTATTCCTAGGTCTGCTGCCTCCTTTAAGGCCTCTTTCTGTATGTGTGTTTGTATATGTGGAAACAGTGAATATCCCAAAGGGAGATCCCTGAAGAGCCAGCCCAATGAACACTAATATGTGGCACCAATAGCAGGGAGCTAGTAGACAGCAGCTCCTTGCCAGCTCCAGCTATGCTCTTCTCTGTTACTATTGGACTTCTGCATGGGAACAGAGAATGAGGGAGAATGGTGTAATACTCTGGCTTTGAGTATGTGCGTGCATGACAAGGCCTTCAAAAGATTACAATATCTTGATTAAGAAAAGTGGCTGCATTTAGTTCAGGCTTAGCTAGTATGTGTCAATTAAACTCAGTCTGCTTTTCCAATTAAGGCAAACACTAGCTGGCTGGACCACAGGGAGATTGAAACAAATATTTCTATTACCTACCAAGAAAACTCTTCTTTAGCTCCAGTAGACCTTGTGCCTTCAGAAGGTGAAGGACCAGGGTTTTAATCTCACCTCCCTCAATGTGTGTGCAATTCATCTAGTAATTGTTGATAGCTACATATAATAAATTAATTGAGAGATTATGGAAACCAAGGCCTTGAAAAATAAATGAAGAGGAGAATGCCTAAGGAAATTAAAGGACAATACTTGATGAGCAGAATAGTGGAGGGAGCTGAGGAGAGTGCCCAAAGACTTGCCTCTATATAGGTGAAGGCAAGGTGCAGAATGAGCACAGAAGAGTTCTGAGGAATGTGTCAAATTGTCTTTTCCATCAGTCGGTAGGAGGCACAAGTTCCTTTATCTATGTATTTATTTAGTATTCATAATGTACATTTCAAGTTTAATTTTGAACCCGAAAATCCATGCATGCAAAAAGGACTAAGCGGGGAATGTGTATGTTTCCAACTGAGGGAACAAAAAGCAAAAGACCAGAAAAATGAAATGTGAGGGATTTCTTTAAATCATTATTTTTGAGATAGTATTTTTTGTCTGTCTCACCATTTTTGAACTCATGAGGCTGCTAATTCCACTGAATTTCCATTAATCTCTTCTCTTAATCTCATACAGAGAGCGTCTAGTGTTAATTTAGACCACTTTGTCTTACTTGACGGGGCAGCTCTGTGTTTGGGAAATGGGCTGAGAGCAGGACCATCCCTAGGGAGGTGCAGGGCTTGAGGTGCAAGTAACTGATTCGTCTCTTCCAGAACTGACCGCACCTGCCAAATGCATTGGCCCCGTGGGGCCCCCCAAACCACGGGGCCCAGAGCGGTCACTCCGATTCACCCTATCCAAGGGACAGCTCTGCCAAAGAGCATAATCTGTTTACCATCTGAGAAGAAGGTATAACCAGCACTGTTCCTCTGCAGGGGGCTACCTCCACCAGCCTGTGTGGAGGAGAGGCAGAACTATGGCCACATCCATTTGGGAAGAATAACACCATGAGCTCCAGAACTGTTCTCATGTGTAGGAACTGTTGGGAGCATCTCTGAAGATAATTAATAGAAGCTCAGAACAAAGTATTCATGTATAGGGAGACAGGAAAGACACTTTGACAAACTACCTCCACATATAATAAGGTAGATCTTAGAAGAATTCACTTATCTTTGCCCACTGAAGTTATAAAATTCAGCTGGTTTTAGTAGTCATGAAGAATAGTTATATTCAGACAAAGAACACTTAATTGTGAAGCAGTTTGTTTTCCTTTTACAAAATAGGTAACCATTATGCTCTTCTTGATACAGGAGAGAAGGCATCACCCTCTACAGTAAAGGAGGAGAAGCCTCATACCCCTATGGCTGGGAGGTCTGAGGAGGGAGCTGAGGAGAGTGCCCAAAGACTTACCTCTATATAGGTGAGGGCAAGGTGCCACCACTGAAAATAGGAAACGGAGGGTAGTGGTGGTTGGAAACTCTCTGCTGAGGGGGACGAAGGCACCCATCTGTCGCCCTGACATTTCATCTTGGGAGGTATGCTGCCTGCCAGGGGCCCGTATCCGAAATGTTACAGAGGCATTGTCGAGGATTATCTGGCCTTCTGACTACTACCCCATGCTACTCATCCACGTGGGCACAAATGATACTGCGAGGTGTGACGCTGAGCGGATCAAGAGTGACTACAGGGCTCTGGGAGTACAGATGAAGGAGTTTGGAGCGCAGGTGGTATTCTCTTCGATTCTTCCTGTCAAAGGTAGGGGCCCGGGCAGAGACAGATGCATCATGGAGGTGAATGCCTAGCTGCGAAGATAGAGTCGCCAGGAGGGCTTGGCTTCCTCGACCACGGGATGCTATTCGAGGAAGGACGGCTAGGCAGAGATGGCGTTCACCTTTCGAGGAGGGGAAAGACCTATTTGCACACAGACTGGCTAACCTAGTGAGGAGGGCTTTAAACTAGGTTCGACGGGGACAGGTGAGCAAAGCCCACAGGTAAGTGGAGAACATGAAGTCCTGGGAGATGAGTCGGAAACAAGAGGGAGCATGGGCTATAATGGCAGAGAGAAAGGAGGGTCAGGGCAAAACTGGGAGGCAAGATCAAACCAGTATCTTAGATGCCTATATACAAATGCGAGAAGTATGGGTAATAAGCAGGAAGAACTGGAAGTTCTAATAAATAAATACAACTATGACATTGTTGGCATCACTGAAACTTGGTGAGATAATACACATGATTGGAATGTTGGTGTGGATGGGTATAGTTTGCTCAGGAAGGATAGACAGGGGAAAAAGGGAGGAGGTGTTGCCTTATATATTAAAAATGTACACACTTAGACTGAGGTGGAGATGGACATAGGAGACGGAAGTGTTGAGAGTCTCTGGGTTAGGATAAAAGGGGTAAAAAACAAGGGTGATGTCGTGCTAGGAGCCTACTACAGGCCACCTAACCAGAGGTGGATGAGACTTTTTTTAAACAACTAACAAAATCATCCAAAGCCCAAAATTTGATGGTGATGGGGGACTTCAACTATCCAGATATATGTTGGGAAAATAACACTGCGGGGCACAGACTATCCAAAAAGTTCCTGGACTGCATTGCAGACAACTTTTTATTTCAGAAGGTTGAAAAAGCTATTAGAGGGGAAGCTGTTCTAGACTTGATTTTAACGAATAGGGAGGAACTCGTTGAGAATTTGAAAGTAGAAGGAACCTTGGGTGAACGTGATCATGGAATCATAGAGTTTGCAATTCTAAGGAAGGGTAGAAGGGAGTACAGCAGAATAGAGACAATGGATTTCAGGAAGGTGGATTTTGGTAAGCTCAGAGAGCTGATAGATAAGGTCCCATGGGAATCAAGACTGAGGGGAAAAACAACTGCGGAGAGTTGGCAGTTTTTCAAAGGGACACTATTAAGGGCCCAAAAGCAAGCTATTCCAATGGGTAGGAAAGATAGAAAATGTGGCAAAAGACCACCTTGGTTTAACCACGAGATCTTGCATGACCTACAAAATAAAAAGGAGTCATATAAAAAATGGAAACTAGGTCAGATTACAAAGGATGAATATAGGCAAATAACACAGGAATGCAGGGGCAAGATTAGGAAGGCAAAGGCACAAAATGAGCTCAAACTAACTATGGGAATAAAGGGAAACAAGAAGACTTTTTATCAATACATTAGAAGCAAGAGGAAGACCAAGGACAGGGTGGGCCCACTGCTCAGTGAGGAGGGAGAAACAGTAACAGGAAACTTGGAAATAGCAGAGATGCTTAATGACTTCTTTGTTTCAGTCTTCACTGAGAAGTCTGAAGGAATGTCTAACATAGTGAATGCTTATGGGAAGGGGGTAGGTTTAGAAGATAAAATAAAAAAAGAGCAAGTTAAAAATCACTTAGAAAAGTTAGATGCCTGCAAGTCACCAGGGCCTGATGAAATGCATCCTAGAATACTCAAGGAGTTAATAGAGGCGGTATCTGAGCCTCTAACTATTATCTTTGGAAAATCATGGGAGACGGGAGAGATTCCAGAAGACTGGAAGGGGGCAAATATAGTGCCCATCTATAAAAAGGGAAATAAAAACAACCCAGGAAACTACAGACCAGTTAGTTCAACTTCTGTGCCAGGGAAGATAATGGAGCAAGTAATTAAAGAAATCATCTGCAAACACTTGGAAGGTGGTAAGGTGGTAGGGAATAGCCAGCATGGATTTGTAAAGAACAAATCTTGTCAAACCAATCTGATAGCTTTCTTTGATAGGATAACGAGTCTTGTGGATAAGGGAGAAGTGATGGATGTGGTATACCTAGACTTTAGTAAGGCATTTGATACAGTCTCACATGACATCCTTATCGATAAACTAGGCAAATAGAATTCAGATGGGGCTACTATAAGGTGGGTGCATAACTGTCTGGATAACTGTACTCAGAGAGTAGTTATTAATGGCTCCCAATCCTGCTGGAAAGGTATAACAAGTGGGGTTCCGCAGGGGTCTGTTTTGGGACCGGTTCTGTTCAATATCTTCATAAAAAACTTAGATGTTGGCATAGAAAGTACGCTTATTAAGTTTCAGATGATACCAAACTGGGAGGGATTGCAACTGCTTTTGAGGACAGGGTCAAAATTCAAAATGATCTGGACAAATTGGAGAAATGGTCTGAGGTAAACCGGATGAAGTTCAATAAAGACAAATGCAAAGTGCTCCACTTAGGAAGGAACAATCAGTTTCACACATACAGAATGGGAAGAGACTGTCTAGGAAGGACTATGGCAGAAAGAGATCTAGGGGTCATAGTGGACCACAAGCTAAATATGAGTCAACAGTGTGATACTGTTGCAAAAAAAGCAAACGTGATTCTGGGATGCATTAACAGGTGTGTTGTAAACAAGACACGAGAAGTCATTCTTCCACTCTACTCTGCGCTGGTTAGGCCTCAACTGGAGTATTGTGTCCAGTTCTGGGCACCGCATTTCAAGAAGGATGTGGAGAAATTGGAGATGGTCCAGAGAAGAGCAACAAGAATGATTAAAGGTCTTGAGAACATGACCTATGAAGGAAGGCTGAAAGAATTGGGTTTATTTAGTTTGGAAAAGAGAAGACCGAGAAGGGACATGATAGCAGTTTTCAGGTATCTAAAAGGGTGTCACCAGGAGGAGGGAGAAAACTTGTTCACCTTAGCCTCTAAGTATAGAACAAGAAGCAATGGGCTTAAAGTGCAGCAAGGGAGATTTAGGTTGGACATTAGGAACAAGTTCCTAACTGTCAGGGTAGTTAAACACTGGAATCAATTGCCTAGGGAGGTTGTGGAATCTCCATCTCTGGAGATATTTAAGAGTAGGTTAGATAAATGTCTATCAGGGATAGTCTAGACAGTATTTGGTCCTGCCATGAGGGCAGGGGACTGGACTCGATGACCTCTCAAGGTCCCTTCCAGTCCTAGAGTCTATGAATCTATGAATCTATTAATTATAAGTTAAACTGCCTACCAATATATACCTTTTCCTGCTCTACCCAGGCACCTCACTATTGTCACAATTATTGTGCACCACAGACTCCATACAGCAATCTTAACACTGCCTGTTTTCACACTTCTGCATACACACTTTTACTGGAGGGAGATCAGATGGACCTAGAGGGGAATAAGCTTTGCAGAACAAGATTTTATCCATGAGCAGTTGTGCAGGATTAAATCTGATACAAAAGCATATTTGCTCATAGAGAAGATTTTGTCCATGCATGTCCATGCGTGCACTCAGCTCCTATCTGTCAGGTTGTGAGCACCTCATCCCCTTTAACCAAGAAAGTTTGCCTATTTGAACATAAATATTCTCCATCAACCAATCAGACTTGTATATACCTGTCTTCCTCCCTGCCATGAACAAATCAGGTCTGCATGAATCTGCCCCACTATCTCCCGATTCCCCATTGCCAGCGAGACTTGCCTGCATCCACCCCCTAACAATCAACCAAGCCTACATACTCCCAGTTCTCAGATTTGTAGATACAACATAAACTTTCACGTTAACATGCAAAAATGGCTTTAAAAAATAGCCACAATTCAACACTTCTAAAATCCCTGTTGTGCTAGTTCTCTTCAGGATCTCTCTCTCTTCCAAGAGATAGACTATCTTTAAAAGCACGGATCAGCCAACAATAAAAAACAAGGACACAAAAAACAATTCAGCCAGACCATGAATTTCAAAGTATTTAAGAATTTATGATGAGAAATAAATAAATAAATAAATAAAATAAATCACAGAAAAGCAAAGGGCATAAAAACAAACTCAATAGAAAATTTCAAATTTAAGTTGTCTGCTGTTATTGTTAACAATATTTAATACTTATTCATAAGGCTGTTTATCAAAATGATTTGCTTTTCTGAACTGCAAGTTTTATTATGCGTGTGTGAAGTGAAAGCACTAGTATGGTTGCATATAAAATATTTTTTTTCTGTTCCTATCAAATTGACTTCAATGCTGACAATAGAGACATAAGTTTATATCACTTCATAGACTCAATACAGTTCATTTAGTTTTGGATTTTGCTCTGTTATGCATTTTGGAGGGACAGTTTGATTGTTTCATTTGTTTGTTTTTGAAAATCTTTTATCTTTAGAGGCTTAGCACACACTACATCACATTATTTGCTTCATGTTAGTGCTTAATATTATGCACCAAATTTGAATTGTTTTAGAGTTAGAATTTTCCCAATAAAGCTGCTTAATATAACTATGCTGCTTAATGTAAACTTTATGCTATAAAACAATTTTACTGTGGCTCTGCCTACAAATTCCCACATTTATGAAATACACCTTAAAATGTCGTTCAAAGTCAATACTTTCCGGTACAGCGTTAGCAAGAAGTGGTGCTGTGGAACTTTGCCTCTGATCCAAAGCTCAGTGAAGAAAATGAAAAGATTCCAACTGACTTAAATGGGCTTGAAATCAGGACCCAAACTAATTTGAAATGCCATAGGGTCTGAATGCCAAAATAGCTTGAAATGAGACAAGGTAGAGTCGTGTAGTTAACTCACAGGTAGGAAAGGCATTTTATCTTATTCCAAAATGCACCTTCTGCATAACTGGTTCCTGTGGGAATCCTATCACAATATTAACTTGCTAATAGAGACCGTAGTTCTGGAAGGAGCAGGGATGGGAACAGATGAGTACTGTATGAAAGTGGCTTTTTCTTTTTAGACTATAGTAAAAAGAATATTTGATGCAATGAATGGGCAAAAAGAAAAAGGGAAGGGTTGGAAGGGTCTGGGTACAGAAGGTTTGTAAAATAGATGGGGGGGATTGTGAAAATGTTTGTGAAATATTATTTTTGTCATTTCATTTTTGTCAAATATATCCGATCAGTTCTACAGCTGGGAAAAAGTAAAAGCTGACAGATTAAAAAAGATTCTGAATAAAATAATTTCAGAGAAAAGAGAGTAGGAAAGTTGGAGGAGGAAAAAGGAGCAGCTAAATTAATCAAACTACCAGTTGTGTTTTTTGTGATCAGTGAAACATAGCTTGATGTTTGATTGTTTTTTAAAAGAGAATACTTGGGGAGAAGGGAGGTGAAGGATAAAACTGACTGTGTTTTTTTTTTGACAGAACCATTTTCTGTTGGAAAATTTAGTTCCAGCTAAATCAAAATTCTTCAAGAGATTCACCAAAACTTTATTGTGGAGAAAATCTGGGGAATAGTTCCAACAATGTTGAAATGTCTTATTTAATCATTTTTGGAATTAAAGCTTTTGGGTTTTTTGGTTTTGAAATGACTTTGTTTTGATTTTTAAAAAAATATAATAGTCTAAATCAGTGGTTCCCAAACTTATTCAGCTGCTTGTGCAGGGAAAGCCCCTGGCGGGCGGGGCTGGTTTGTGTACCTGCCGCGTCCACAGGTTTGGCCAATTGCAGCTCCCAGTGGCCGCAGTTCATTGCTCCAGGTCAATGGGAGCTGCTGGAAGCGGCAGCTAGCATGTCCCTCAGCCCGTGCCACTTCCAGGAGCTCCCATTGGCCTGGAGCAGCGAACCGTTGTCAGTGAAAGCCATGATCGGCTGAACTTGCAGACGCGGCAGGTACACAATCTGGCCCAGCCCACCAGGGGCTTTCCCTGCACAAGCGGTGAAACAAGTTTGAGAACCATTGATCTAAATCAAAATTAGATTTTTAAAACAAAACATTTCAATTGATCCAAAATTATTTTTTTAGAATTTTCCTTCTCAGAGAATTTATAATTTTTCAGGTTTCATTTCTATTCAAAATGAAGCCAGATTTTGAAATCTCAACGTGCTTCACAAAACAGAATTTCCATCCTCTGCACAGCTCTAGTGGAGGAAAGATTTCAGAAGTTGATCAGGAGCCAGCACAAATTAAGAGTAAAGAACTTGCTAAGGGCCTGAATCTATGAGATACTTAAAATGTCTTTAGGGTCTAATTCAACTTCCATTGAAGTTTACAGGAATCTTTCTCTCATGTCATTAAGAGTTGGATTAATTCTCTGACTGTTTAGTCTGACAATGGTTAGCAGCTTCACTCTTGCAAATAAGCTAAGTCAGAATTATAACAAACCAATTCTGTGATCATTTGCATGTTTATGACAACAAAAAGGAGATATTGTCCAATGGACAGACCTTACAGAGTCACGCACACAGGATGATTTCTTTATGTGAAGCAGAATTCACTCTCCCATCTTAAAATTCCCCAAACCTTTTCTAGTAGTGCTTCCTCTTTCTCCTTTCACGTCCTCTGTTTTAGATTATATTCCCTCTCCCTCATACCTATGTTACTGTACATCAATCTCCTACCACATTTAGATAATCTTGCATCTGATTTCTTAGATCACAGAACCCATTGCATAAACCAGCGGTTGGCAACCTTTCAGAAGTGCTGTGCCGAGTCTTCATTTATTCACTCTAATTTAAGATTCCTCGTGTCAGTAATACATTTTAATGTTTTTAGAAGGTCTCTTTCTATAAGTCTATAAGTCTATAACTAATAACGAAACTATTGTTGTATGTAAAGTAAACAAGGCTTTTAAAATGTTTAAGAAGCTTCATTTAAAATTAAATTAAAATGCAGAGCCCCCCGGACCGGTGGCCAGGACCAGGCAGTGTGAGTGCCACTGAAAATCAGTTCGCGTGCTGCCTTTGGCACACGTGCCATAGGTTGCCTATCCCTGGCATGAACAATAGTTACACATTACATGCTTGATCCTACAACATGCCCAGTGCCTTTAGCTCCAATTCACTTTACAAGATTAGAATATAACAATATTTGATTTAACAATATGGTTGGGTTACCTTAGAAATTGTTGTTGCTTGCGTTGTAGTAGCATTTAGGAGCCCCAGGCATGGACTGGGACCCCATTGTGCTAGGCACTGTACAAACAAGGAGAAAAGGATTTATCTGCATCTTTTTTATATGGTTATTAATATCAAAGGATAAAAACTTTGTTTGCAAATACACCTCTACCCCGATATAATGCTGTCCTATAATCTTACCAGTTATAGGTGAAACTGCGTTATATCAAACTTGCTTTGATCCACTGGAGTGCACAGCCCCAGCCCCCCCGGAGCGCTGCTTTACCGCGTTATATCCAAATTTGTGTTATATCAGGTGGTGTTATATTGAGGTAGCAGTGTAGTTACTCCCAGGTAACTATTCTCTCATCTACCTAGCCAAAGATAACATCATCCCTAATACATATGCACGTGTTTGTAATTATGTGCCCATTACCATGCACGCTGCCAGACATTTAAAAAACTCGCTGTGTTCAAGGTTGGCAGACAATATCCAGAAGATATACTTTTTCAGCCTTCAGTTTGTGGGAACCTATATCTCTCCTTTAAAGCTATTGGTAAAGCTGCAAGTTTAACTTTGTATAAGCACCCTATTCAGATTGTTTTTCTTTTGTGCCTGAATATCCTCTAAAAACTGACCTGAATATAACCTACTCATTTTTTTAAAAGTTTAGTACTGAAAACAGCACTGGTTGACTTCCCAAGAGACTGAAATCCTTTCTTTATCTACAGAACAGTGGCACTGCAGGCTTCCTCAGGCTGCCTCAACTCTATTCTGCAGATCCCACCTCTAGCAATGTTCTGTTTCCATGTCTAGTCAAATTGTATCCTCTCTACTGAGACTTCCAACAGGAATGCTGTTAATGTCTGTAGTTTTTGTGATGTGGACACTTGATCACTAACAACTGCACCAACCCCACAAAATCATTTCATGTAAGTTGTGTGACAGACCCAGGCCAGTGGGGTACAGGAGTCTGGTAGAGGGCAAATATACTGGTCACTGGATGAGTAATTTTCTGTTCCCTGAGTGACCAGAGCAGGGGCTGCATTAGAGTAATCGGGAACCTGCTAGAACCAATTAAAGAGAGTGAATTTTTAGTACATTTAGTATACAATACTGAAATTGTGCTTAATTATAGAAATAGTTTGTGCCAAATCCTTAGTTGGTGAGAATCAGCATTGTGCCACTGAAATAATTGGAGCTATGCTAATTCATACCAGCTTAATATTTTGCTCCATATATGAATATGAGTATATATGAATTCTTCACCTTGAATGATGTCGGGCAGTCCTCAAAATATAGTAGACTTAAGCTGAAAGAGTCACTGCCTGGTAAACACGGCTGATCAAAACTCCCTGTAACATTTCTTGTTAGCCTAAATTTCATTCTTAGACTTTCATTACACAGGAGAGATCTTAAAAAAACAACAACAACAAAAAGCAAACCAGCCCTCGTGGCAAGTGAAACTTCATTCCATCTCCTATACATGTGGACATACTATGTTTAAATTAGTTTTCTAGACCTTGATTTTTTTGGTTTATTTTTGTGGGACGTCTTTTGCAAGCTTGCAGGCATCATTTAGGTTTCCTGTTTCATAGTTCATGTGCAACTAATTTAATATGTTTTCATAGATTGCATCTCTTGGACAGTTCAGAAGTTTTTCATGTAACATATCCACTGTCCCATCCTGTCTTGTTACTACAGCAGTCATTTTATATAGCTAGGAGAGAAAAACTGGTGTCTTCCTATTACACTAGATAATAAAATCCCTCTTGCCCATTACAATTATCTCATTTCCCTTAAAACAAAAAATATCTTCTGCTGCCTGTAATACAAGTGACATGTCAACGGAAGCATAGCCAGAGGATATGCCCTTTATTCCCCTATAAGGGAGCTACTTGATGGACCACTTCTTCATCTTCTGTACGGAGATCTGTAAAAATGCTGCTAATTACCTGACCCAATCTGTGACACTATGAATTAAATCATTGACTTTCAAGTGTAAATAGAGCAACAAGCTAGTCCTTTGCTTAATCACTATACCATCTCTTTCCTTCCTGCTCGGAACACTAGGGAAGGGGATTAAAAGCCATAAAACACGGTGTGTAACCTGTGAAACTTGTATTTAATCTTTGCAGTTTTGGGAGCAATGAAAATTGTTGTAACCTTCACGATGTTTTATCTTTTTGGCTGCTGCTATTTATGCAAACACATTATATGCACTATTTTTTCCAATAGAACTCTTAAAAAATTTACATGGTATGAGATAGAGTACCAAACATCATAAAACTAATCAGATGACTGATGCACACTACTTAGCCCAAGAAATGGATGTATTATTAATAAAAGTTATCAATCATTAATTTCCTTGGTCACAATGTTATATATGAAATTTTTAAGAGGTGTTTCTTCACAGACATAGTATACACAATAAAAGTCCTTGCTTTTTATAGATTTAAAAGAGATGTGTTAACCAGATCTCTTGTGGCATTGGAAAAATCCTGAGATTTCTTTTTCTTTGAAAATGAAGATTTTTTTTTAAAGTGAGCCTCACAATTTCTAAGCCCTTGGAGATGAAAAGCTTATTTCTCTATTGACTTAGTAGTAATTTTCAAATGCTTGTTGCAGAACTTCATTTCTATAAAGGATGGGAATTTAATTGACTGACAACTTTTTTTTTCTGTTTTTTCATAACGATGCTTCTTGATATTTTGTAACTGCTGTGATGTAAATTCTTGTATTGTTGCACACGTGTGTAACAATAATAGGTATTACATTTTGTCACAAGCTATCTCCATACATTAAAGTTTCAACCTGCAAATTACTCCCATGTTCTGCCTTCATGGAGCAAACTGAAGAATTGGGGCCAATTACTAATAAGTGACAAGCCAGATCTGTAAATAAGCCATATGAATTCCTTCCACTTAGCCTTAGAAATACGTAAGCTATGGAATACCTTCTTCTAGCAATGGATAATAAATATTTTATCGTGATAGGTCACAATAATTATACTTCGCATTTAAATATCACCATTCAACTGTGGATTTTAAAGCATTTTATATATATTCATTAAGCTTCATAATGTTCTTTGAGGTAGGTATTCCATGCATTTTAAACTAAAACTGGAGTGCACAGATGTTTGATAAAAAAATTTAAAATTGCCACTGATATAGCTTGCGTCAATTTTTAGATGCCCAACTTTGAGACACTTTGGATGTGAAGATAAACAAAAATGATTAAAGATCTAGAAAATTTGATCTGTGAGGGAAGATTGAAAAAAATGGGTTTGTTTAGTCTGGAAAAGAGAAGACAGAGGGAACATGATAATAGTTTTCAAGTACATAAAAAGGTTGCTACAAGGAGGAGGGACACAAATTGCTCTTCTTAACCCCCGAGGAGAGGACAAGAAGCAATGGGCTTAAACTGCAGCAAGGGTGGTTTAGGTTGGACATTAGAAAAAAAACTTTCTAACTGTCAGGATGGTTAAGCACTGGAATAAATTTGCCCAGGCAGATTGTGGAATCTCCATTATTGGAGATTTTTTAAGAGCAAGTTAGACAAACACTGTCAGGAATAGTCTAGATAATACTTAGTCCTGCCATGAGTGCAGGGAAGTGGACTAGATGACCTCTCGAGGTCCCTTCCAGTCCTATGATTTTCATTACTGAATGAGGGAGGCAACCTAGTGACAGAGGATGTGGAAAAAGCTAATGTACTCAATGATTTTTTTGCCTCTGTCTTCACAAACAAGATCAGCTCCCAGACTGCTGCACTGGGCAGCACATTATGGGGAGAAGGTGACCAGTCGTCTGTGGAGAAAGAAGTGGTTCAGGACTATTTAGAAAAACTGGATGAGCACAAGTCCATGGAGCCGGATGTGCTGCATCTGAGGGTGCTAAAGCAGTTGGCGGATGTTATTGAAGAACCATTGGCCATTATCTTTGAAAACTCATGGTGAATGGGGGAGGTCCTGGATGACTGGAAAAAGGCTAATGTAGTGCCCATCTTTAAAAAAGGGAAGAAGGAGAATCCGGGGAACTACAGGCCAGTCAGCCTCACCTCAGTCCCTGGAAAAATCTTGGAGCGGGTCCTCAAGGAATCAATTCTGAAACACTTAGAGGAGAGGAAAGTGATCAGGAACAGTCAGCGTGGATTCACCAAGGGTTAGTCAGGCATGACTTACCTAATTGCCTTCTATGAGGAGATAACTGGGTCTGTGGATGAGGAGAAAGCAGTGGATGTGTTATTCCTTGACTTTAGAAAAGCTTTTGATACGGTCTCCCACAGTATTCTTGCCAGCAAGTTGAAGTAGTATGGGTTGGATGAATGGATTATAAGGTGGTGTGGCAAATTGCTGGCACTATTATGATGGGTCTTGTGCTTTCTCTTCTTTGGGGGTGGGGGGTTCAGGGCGCCATTTCTTGCCCCTGAATTGGAATATTAATTGTCCCACTAGTGTCCTTGAGGAAGGGAGTGGAGAGGGAGGGACCTGGGCCTGCCCTCTACTCCAGATCCCAGCCCAGGGGCCCTGAGGATAGTGGTGAACTACTTTTGAACTGGCAGTTCCTTCCCCTGGGCTACTTCCCTCTCCTGCCCTTCAGCTTGTGGGGGGGCTTCCTTCTCTCCCTCTGCACAAGCCAGATGCCCCTTCCCTAGGGTCTTGGACTTCTTAGCCCACCGCAGCACTCCTCCAAACTTTCCTCTGCTTCTCTTCAAATTGTTCTCTGCTCCAACACCAATCTTCTCTGTTCCAACTCCTTCAAACTGTTCTCTGCTCCAATACCAATCCTTTCTGCTCCAGCTCCCACACTGTCTGACTGAAGCAGGAGTTTTTATCATGTGACTGGCTTCAGGTGCTCTAATTGGCTTCAGGTGTTCTAATTAATCTATATCAAACTTTCTTCCCCATACAGGGAATAAGGCTCCCTTCTAACACTCTCCTGCTGCCCTCTGGACATGCTGTATCACAGTGGATAGAAAGCTGGCTAGATCGTCGGGCTCAACGGGTCGTGATCAACGGCTCCATGTCTAGTTGGCAGCCAGTTTCAAGTGGAGTGCCCCAAGAGTAGGTCCTGGGGCTGGTTTTGTTCAATATCTTCATTAATGATCTGGAGGATGGCATGGACTGCACTCTCAGCAAGTTTGCAGATTACACTAAACTGGGAGGAGTGGTAGATATGCTGGAGGGTAAGGACAGGATACAGAGGGACCTAGACAAATTAGAGGACTGGGCCAAAAGAAACCTGATGAGGTTCAATAAGGACAAGTGCAGAGTCCTGCACTTAGGCCGGAAAAATCTCATTCACTGTTACAGACTAGGGACCGAATAGCTAGGAAGCAGTTCTGCAGAAAAGGACCTAGGGGTTATAGTGTACGAGAAGCTGGATATGAGTCAACAGTGTGCCCTTGTTGCCAAGGCTAAAGGCATTTTGGGCTGTATAAGTAGGGGCATTGCCAGCAGATTGAGGGACGTGATCATTCCCCTCTATTCGACATTGGTGAGGCCTCATCTGGAGTACTATGTCCAGTTTTGGGCCCCACACTACAAGAAGGATGTAGAGAAATTGGAAAGAGTCCAGCGGAAGGCAACAATAAGCATTAGGGGGCTGGAGCACATGATTTATGAGGGGAGGCTGAGGGAACTGGGACTATTTAGTCTGCAGAAGAGAAGAATGAGCTGGGATTTGATAGCTGCTTTCAACTACCTGAAAGGGGGTTCCAAAAAGGATGGATCTAGACTGTTTTCAGTGGTACCTGATGACAGAACAAGGAGTAATGGTTTCAAGTTGCAGTGGGGGAGGTTTAGGTTGGATATTAGGAAAAACTTTTTCACTAGGAGGGTGATGAAGCACTGGAATGGGTTACCTAGGGAGGTGGTGGAATCTCCTTCCTTAGAGGTTTTTAAGGTCAGGCTTGACAAAGCCCTGGCTGGGATGATTTAGTTGGGAATTGGTCCTGCTTTGAGCAGGGGGCTGGACTAGATGACCTCCTGAGGTCCCTTCTCAACCCTGATATTCTATGTTCCCAAGATCATTCCTATTCCTTTCATAATGTTGCATGATGTCTTCCCACACCATGACAAACAGTAGTCAGAACCAGATTGACGCCCCAAATAACAATATCCAGTATCCAAGAGTATATGAAAATGATCATTTTATTTTTAAACCAAACATACTTTTAAATGCCTTGCTCCTGATTTTTCTTGTTCCTGGTCCCTCAATGTTATTATCTGTGATTTATATCAGTGTGAGGGGCAAATCACAACACACACTCTCCCTATCTTTTAAAGGAAAATATATTTATGCTTTAAAAGATTTGGATGTAGATGTATTCCCCTGGATTGTTAGAATGTATACCTGGGCAATCAGAAGTATGCATTGATTTGATTAAGCATATTCTTCTCTCCCCGACCGACAAACTAACCCAGCTCACATTATAGCATTTTCTCTGAAGAACATGTATTGAGTACTGAAGCCTTTCTTCTCATATCAAGGCTTTTATTTCACAAAGACTGCTAACATTCAAGCCTCTGTAATTACAATAAGAGTAGGTAGAATGAATGGTCAGTTTCATTTAAAAAAAATATAATTCAACTATCAATCTTTGAATAAGACAAAATGCCACCCACGTTCTATTGTCTTTTGCCTGCAGCTTGATCTCCCATTTGTATTGTCTCCTTTGATTGATTTATCATTTGGAGGCAGCTGAACTGTTTCAAGATCTTTTGTACAGATTTAATCATGTGATGGAAATCACACATTTGATTGACAGTAATAATTTATAATCACTGTTCTACCAAGAACAGCTATCCATCTTTAAAGCTTTTTTCTTTAGCATTAGATAATTTTCTTTACTCTTTTCATTTAAAAGGAATGGAGTTAGGTATATATGAAGCTAAACTCTTTATTGGGATTAATGTTTACAATGCATTTTTCTCTTGAAGCATGAAAAAATATTTATTCAGAATATGTGAGGAAATGTATATTGAAAATAGTGCCATTTGTGTCTCTTTCTTGCAAATAATCAAAGGGAATACAAAATAGAATAAAACAAACACAGTGCTGAATAATTTGTGGCTTGAAATTGTAAGTACAATATGGCTTAACATTAATTCATAATAATTGGAGAAAAGAAAAACCTTATAATGAAGACTGATCTTTTTTCAAGTGAAGGAGGTTGGACTCATTCGATTTTTATAGGCTACTAATAAACCTAGAACTACTTTTGAAGTATGCTACAGCAGCTGCAAAATCTTAACATAATAATTACATATTTTTCTTGGTTCAACAGATTAAATACTAATTATTCCCTACTGGAATTTGGATACACCATGTAATTTGTTTTAATTAATTTAATATATCTCTTAATACCTAATATTGCACTTTATATTATCATTATTTATTTCTTATGAAATGAGTAAAAGCTTAACATTTGTTATGGCTCATTGGTGCAGGGCTCATCCACTATTTTTCTCAATTTTATTATGAGATTTTAATTCTTAGCACAATATACCACAAGAGAGAGATGGTTTTCCTAAATAACTTTTGCCTATTATTAATATTGTGGTGTTGGTGCCTTGAAAAGCTAGGTGAATGATTACTGTTAATCCACAATTATTGCAGCATCATGAAATAAGCATTACAATTTGGAGACTCTCCAGCCCAAATTAACCTATATGCATGCTGGCCTAGAGAACCTCCCTGGGTCTCCTTGGCTATTCAGCTGTGGAATATGTGTCCTATTTCAAGGGAGTTGAAGTCAGAGTATGTAATAACAAAACTAACACTACATATGGCTGCAGAAGACTTGGTCTAACCCATGGTTTGCCAACTTTTGAGAAGTGGTCTGCCAAGTCTTCATTAATTTAAGGTTTCGTGTGCCAGTAATACATTTTACATTCACAGGGGCCGGAGGATAGAACCCCAGACTGGCAGTGGGCTGAGGGTCTCAGCCCGCATCTCAGTCTGCTGCTGAGCATCTGGGGTTCCATCCACCAGCTCCTGCCAGCCAGAGTCCTGGCTACTGGCCCCGCGCAGCCTACTGCTGGCTTGGGGTTCTGTTCATCCAGGCAGGCAGCAGGCTGAGTGGGCCGGCGTCCAGGACCCACTAAAAATCAGCTCCTGTGCTGCCTTTGGCATGCATGCTGCAGGTTCCTGACCCCTGGTCTACCTCAACTGCTCAATACACCACTAAGGCACAAAGGAATTATGGTATAGGTATCTATGAGAATGTGATGCCTTTTTTTTATTCTGTTTACTTCACCTTTTATTTCTTAAAAAATAGTCCATTTTGGTGTAGTTCAACATTTTTTTGTTCTCAGAGCTTGCTGCAGCAACTCCTGCACATGCTCTCTAATGGAGTTTTTCCTTTTTCCTTTCTTTTCTTTAAAACAATTATTTTAAACTGAAAATGCATTTTCAGTGTTGGATAGGGGGACATGCCAAATAAGACAGGTTGGTAAAGATAAGCCATGGTCATTGCATCACTTAACATTCTAAAATGGGGATAAGTTCGTTCATGGCTGGCAGAAAGTTTTAAGACTATCAGGTGCTCTCACAGGAATCTTCCTTCGTTAGCTCTCTCCTTCCATTCCATCATAACTCTGTACACATACAGTCCCTGCCCTGGTGAATTCACAACGAGTAGGAGAAAGGAAGTATCATCATCCCCATTTTACAGATGAGGAACTGAGGCAGCAAGAAATTAAATGACTTGTTCCAGGTCACACTGCATGCAACAGAGCTAGGAACTGAACCCAAGTCTCCTGCATCCCAGTCTAGTGTCCTAAGCACAAGATCATCCTTCCTTTCATCTTTTGCCTGGAAGAGAGTGTGGAGGAATATGTGCTGTATTGCGGAGAGGCATTGCAGTGCGGTAGCGTTGGGATGGATGGATGGAATAAAGGCAGCAGTGAAAGGAGGAGAGAGGGAGCAAATGCCTTTTTTCTTTCTCCTTCTCCTTCCACTGGGGCATTAATTAATAATTACAATTGGTGAAATTTATTCTGAACACACTGTGATTTTTTTTTATGGCACAGCCTGAGTGAATGCATATCTATTGGTAGAGCTATCCATATAGTAATAAAAACAAAATACACCCTGCCCCCCCACAACCCTGCCCCAAAAAGAGACAAAAGAAAAACCCAAAACCTCAGTGTAATGGGGCAGGACTCACTACTGCAGTGCCTCCTGCTGGCTGTCTGTGGAATTAGCTATCACTTCACCAAAGTACCCTCATCTAGTGGTGTCTCGCCCATGAGCACTCTCACCTCCATCTCTAGGACCCAGGTTACTCCCTGGAACACAGCATCCTCTTTTGGACACAGCCCTCTGGCTGTGCCCCACTTGGTTCTCTCCCCCCTTCCAAGGGACCTAACAGTCCTCAGTCCAGCCACTTGCCTCAGTGGCAAACTGCAGTCCATGCACTGACCACTCCCCTCAATGGCAAGTGTGTGTGTGAGGGAAACAGAGGCAGAGGACCCAGGCCCAGCCAATTCTCTGGGTCCTGGCCCAGGGACCCGATAGCCAGCAGCCACATAGTGCCCCTCCTTCTACTCCACCATCTGTTTCCCTGGGCCACTTTCCCACTGCGCTCACACCTTCTCCGCCCTTGTATCAGGGACTCGATGTGGCAACCGTCAGGCTGGAATGCCTTCTCTTTCTCTTTCTCCTTCTCCTTCTCCATCTTCTGACCCTGACCCACTCTGTCCATTGTGCTGTCTCTCTCAACCCTCCTACAGGGCAGCCAGTCCTCCTGCCTGGGCCTCCAGGGAGAGACTGCCTCTGTTCTGCTCAGCAGCCCTTCTTATATGGGCCATCCTGGCTCTGATTGGCTGCTCCACTAAGCCTTCTCTCTGATGGCTAACT
This sequence comes from Gopherus flavomarginatus, assembly GCF_025201925.1. Taxonomy (NCBI): domain Eukaryota; kingdom Metazoa; phylum Chordata; order Testudines; family Testudinidae; genus Gopherus; species Gopherus flavomarginatus. The sequence continues at coordinate 185,549,711 of NC_066617.1, forward strand.
CAATAAGCCCTCTTCTAATTGGCTGAGTCCTGTGCAGCCTCCCCAAGACTGCTATAACCCTTCTTCTGCCTGCATAAAGCATCCGCCCACCACAGTCAGTCATAAATATTTTTTATGAATACAAGTACTAAGTTCTGCTCTTTGTGGGGTCATATGATTTGTTATTTATAAGCATTTGTACAGCCACTTGTTGTAGGAGCAGCAGTGATCTGTATGCTTTGTATGACTATGCTCTGTATAACCTGTAGGTTCAAAAGGTCTATTCTCCGCCCCCCCTTTTCTCTCTTCTCCCTCTTTGAATACTTGTGAAGTGGCTTTCCTGCTCCCACTCCCTCCTGGAATGCTTGTGGATGAATGGGCTGCTTAAGCAGTTGGAAGATCAGAAGGGATCCCAGGTAGCCAAGGTGTCTGGGGCTCTGATTAGACAGCGATCATATGCCCAATGTATGGACACTGCCCGAGGTGGAGTGTGACCAACCAGACGCAGCCAAGTCATCTCTAGTCGTAGGCTATGAGGAACAGGACCTTAAAGGGGAAGGGGCCATGTGCTCAGGAGTGCACTCACTAGATTGTACTTCCCTTTGCCCAGGCCTACTGGCCAGTGGTTTTCCGTGTTGCATTTCATCGTGCCTCGGGAAGACTTACCCTCATCATATCGTCCATCATTGCACTATGGGACACTTACCTTGAATTATCCTGACATCTCCAATGCCGTGCCACTCCTAGGAGCGTGAGTATGTGAGTATGAGTGTGACACCTGTCCCTCCCTGCCCCCCTTTTGAGCTTAGTTATCAGTATAATAAATGTGCTGCTTTCTGCCAAATTCTTGTGGGTCATTAGTCCTCCCTAAGCTTACTAGCTGGACCAATGTCGGGTAACACCACTGAGTATCCTTGAAAATGTTGGCAAATCCTGGATGTTCCGCTATTTAAAGCACAATAAAATATTTATCTAGAAATGTGCTGGAAGGGCATTATTTGCTGTTTATTGTTTGTTATTTTCCTGGTAAAAATATTAAACAGTCATGGAACACAAGAAATAATACATAACTCAGAGGAGCAGCCCTAGAATACGAATCGTTAGAGACAAGAATGTGAACAACCTATTGTCTGAAAACTATTTACCCAAAATAGTCAGCAAATATTTACAGATAAATACATTAGACCAAAATCAGGAATGGTTTATGAACAATTCAAAAAGGGCTTCATTTGCAATGAGGGCTGTGAAATAATTAATCTAGCTATGTTTGATAGGATTCCTAAGAATTATATACCACTTTGCATATTACCAGCACATTTATTTGCTTGACTTTTGCTAATTACTGAACTAGTGTCATGCAAGAGGAATATTCTTATTACAGATATAAAAGAGATGAATAATAATAAAGCTTCTTGACTCTTGAGCTTGCCTTTTACATAGGAAACTCTACTGATTTGAAGTTTTGTATTTTAAAAGTCTCCCACCAAGGAAGATATATTTCAGAAAGTTATTTTTCAGCGCCATCAGCTCAGCATTTCTGCTGAGGGGAGCAAGGCAATGCCCTTCAGTTTTTGATGAAAAATTGTCAGTGTTTGAACTGTATTTCTGCTCTGAACTAAAGCTGCAGCTAATTAAAATACTCCCACCCCATTTTTTTTTCTTCTTGGAACATTTCTACATACAGCAGAAAGAAGATTACTATTCTCATGTAGAAATGCAGCAGACCAGATTCAGAAGGGACAGTCTGTATGTGTATTGACTAGACAGAGTCAGAATGCGGTGGGTGAGACTCTTCGAGCCCTGGGGGAGAGGAGAGGGTGAAGGTTGCTTAAGCTACCTTTGCACCTTCCCAATTCCAGCTTGCTGTGGGGCCCCAAACCACACTCTGTACAACATCTTGAGCTGGGGGAGCTGCTCCAAGTTGCAGCAACCCATACTAGGCTGCCTTTGGGCAGCAGCAATGCCCTTGAACTGGCTGTGGGACTATCTGCATGTGTATGCTCCCTCCAGCCCCTTGGCATACCCCTATACTGTGGCTGATGAAGGGACCTGCATAGGGCTGCCACACTGCATACATTGGGGACATTCTGCACTGGCTAGCTAAGAGGCTGTTAGTGCCCCTGCACACTGAGCCACATTGTGGGTGATGTTGTGGAAAAACGACCACATGTTGTGTTTGGATGTTTGGATCAGAACCGTCTGAGGCCTCTCTATTGTGAGCATGCAAGGGGGGTACCAGCAAACCGGCAGTATCCATGAATACAGATTTTCAGCAACTTATATAAAGTAAAACCATAATTAGCAATACATACTTCCTTGTTAACAGTTTTTCCCATGAATGGAATACACTTTCCATAAAAGGAAGACAGCACCAGCCAGCTTTCCACTTATTCACAGTTTGCCTTTGCGGTTACAAGCTTCTTCTAACACTAGCAGTGGGCAGTTATATTTTGCAAGCCCGGTGATTACAAATAGTTCTGCTTTTGCATTTTTCCTTTACCCTGTCTCCAATTAACGCCCCCCATCCCCTTTATGGTTAACTTGACCAAAGATCAGGCCTGACAAAGCCAAAATTTAGGCCTGAGCCAATTTTCTGCTGCAGTGAGAATCTCATCCAGTGCATCTGAACTTGCTGCTAGGGCCAAATCAGGCACATCCAGAGTTCATGGTCAAAAGTTTAAAAGGGACCAATAATTGGGAGCCTCAGATTTGGGGGTACCCAGCTTGACACTGCTAAGAAGCAGTAATGGCTCAGTAAGTCTGGTGGAATGCAAAGGAAATGGTATGGGCAAGCTGCAGTAATCCTATCACACTGCAATTAACTTGTATCACCAATATGTTGCAATATTTATATTTGAGCTGCCCAAGGTTTAAAATATCTCTGCTCACATTATGTATGAGATTTTGATTTTCAAAAGCTATTTGATTTTGTTGGAGCTTCAATTAAAAGCTTTGAAAATTAAACTAATTAAAAATGGTTTGAACATAATGATGAAAGCTGAAATAGGATGCCAGAACACATTCCTCTTTTTCCACATTAACGTTGAAATTCCCCACAATGAGGTTCCAGGAATAAGAGCCAGACAGACTCCCAGAGCATTTGAAATATCATGATTCCTTTCAGCTTTATATTTGGGTATTTCTGAATTAAATTTATTGGAATTCTAATTGTGTACAGTATCTAGTTATATTAAGCTTTGTTTCCGGCAATCAGTTTCTGGCCTGAAACTTGCAAACTTTTGCCCTTATTCAAAATGGTCACTATTTCTGATTACTTACAATAGGACTGAAGACACAAACTACTCTCAGTCAAGATGGCCAGTATTTCCTTACTGCCTTTCATGTGTGGAAATGAGAATGTCCCTGGTAAGTGTGGCCACCTTCTTCAATTGTCTCCGTAGGATTGAAGCCAGGTTGCCCTCTGGAAAGATGGCCATCTCCTGGGCTTGAAACTTAAGAAGTTGGACTGATAGCTGTGAAAAGACATGGGAAATAGGACTTGTACCCATTTTTAGTGGTCTATCCCAGACCCTTAAAACTAGACTCCCAAGTGTCACCTCCTATAGTCATCACCTTCCCTCTCTCCTTCTGTCTAGAAGGAGTCACTGCTGCACACCCTGGAAAGCTGTTCTTTCCAGCCACAGACACCACAGTGCTTTCAGGCAAAAAGTTAACAGAGTTATCAGGGTGATGGCAATCAGCTTAACACTACCACCAAGGCCTGGCAGACACTACAGCACCACCTGTGTGGCAGGAGTAGGTCCCAGACAGCAACCAGAAGCATCACCTGTGCCACTCAAGCCATCAGGGGACAATGCTAGCACCAGTCTGGCAGATACGGGGCTTGGCCAGCAGAAGCAGCACCAGCTATGTGGAGGCTAGTGTTTACTAGGCTACGTGGGTTCCTGCTCACGGTGGCACTAATGCAGGAGAAGATGGGAGAGGGTAAACCTGTTGAATGCGATCCCCATTTGGGGAAATGTGGGACAGTAATAATGTTTTTCATTTTAATAATCTAGTGTCTTTTGGAATATGATGTGCCCAAGGGGGCAGGGAAATGTAGGAGGCAGGAAAAGACTGAGCAGAGGGAGGGCAATGTTGGGGATCAAAAGGGATACTGTAGAGACAAGGCAATGTGAGGAGTAAGAGGAGAGTGAGGACTAGTCTACACTAGAATCGTTACAGCAGCACAGCTGTACCAGTGTAGCTGAGCTGCTGTAATACTGCTAGTGTAGATGCTCTGTGCTGATGGGAAAGAGTTCTCCCGTAGGCATAATTAGCCAGCTTCCCCGGGTGTTAGTAGCAATGCTGGATGGAGAGCTTCTCTCACCAATATAGCACTGTCCACATCAATGCATAGGTTGGTATAACTTACATTGCTCAGGGGGTGGCTTTGCCACATGCCATAGCAACGTAAATTATACCAAAGTAAACGCTAATGTGTACAAGCCCTGAGGGAAGATTAGGGTAATGGGAAGACTAAGGCATGTGGGGGAATAATAGATGGCAGAAAGGGAGAGTGTGAGGAATCGGATACTATGAAAGGAAGGGAAATAATGGAGCAAATTAATGTAGGGGTCATGTGAAGTATAAAAGACTGTGGTAGTGTGGAGGGAAAATTAGTGGGGCAGGAGATGAGTTGTGAAGGGAAGTGTCAGGCTAGTGATAAGGGAAGGGGATGGAAAGAGAGAGAGTGGCAGCTCTCCCACTTAAGGGTTAGGAGATGGTAAATAAAATTTCCCTCCAAGCAACCATCAGTGAGTATTTCCTTTCTTTTTTTCATGGATGTAATGTTCAGTTTCAAACCTGAAAAGACTGAATACAAATTGGAGGTGGATGGCTTCCCCGAGGAACATAAGAAAATCACAGGGAAGGCCAAAACATGCACACATTTCATTTTTAAAAGCACATGATTGACTTAAAAATCTCATAATTTGGGGGGACCGATTAATGTTTTTTTAATAGATGGAGTTCGCAATACCACAGGAGTCTGAGTATTCTCCTCTCTTTCCAGGAGAGATCACCTCCAGACTCCAGCACAAAGTTTGTAGGACCTCAATCTGAGACATTATCTGAAGTCTACCCCCACTTTTATGTCAAACTGTTCTGGAAGAAAAGATTGAGGCAAAGACCCAGGAGAGGTTAGAGCTCTGTTGGTCACTTTCTCTGAAGCCCATATACATAGTGGTCTACTGAATAGCACTGTATGGAAACATTTACTAAGATGGATAACTAAATTATTTTTGAAGCCAGAATAGTTGTCATATTTTTCACCTTCATTTAAAAAAGCATACCAGCTCACTCCCAGAATCTCTTCCCTGGAATCCCCTTATTGGAACTCAAATTTCCTGTTACTTTGGGAACCACTCATCTTTTCAATATGACCTTAAACATGATGATGGGCATTAAAGATCCTGTTTTGCAGTGTTGTTGCAGCCATGTTGGTCCCAGGATATGTAGCACAAAACCAACAATATTCCTGAGGTACATCAATGATATTTTCATCCTCTGTACAGACTACCCTCAACTCTCTCACAGATTTCCACCACAACTTCAACAACCATCACCCACATATCACAGTGTCTCTAGAACACTGCCACACCAACATCAATTTCCTGGACACTACAGTCAGCTTCAGCAGTTGAAACCTACAAAGGACTTTGTTAAAAATAATGTGGGTCATCACACCTACCTCCGCAGATCCAGCAACTACCACAGACATACCAACATGTGGTATACCTCGAATGCCCCAACAAGTACAATGTGAGTAAAACAAGACAATCACTATGCTCTTGAATTAACTAATGGAGAAAAAATGAAGAAAAAAAAAGACAAAAACACACTATCACATGCAAGTAAACACTTTTCACAAAGTGATCACTCAATATCAGTCCCTGTTCTCAAAGGAAACCTACACAACATCTTCAAGCAGAAAGCCTGAGAACATTAATCATGACTGTTCTGTACACCAGCAAACAGAGATTCAGTAGACGCTGGTTTAATGGCTCATTACACAATAGCACAAAATAGTGTCCTCCATTCAGCATGACCTCACAAGTATAGTGCGTATGAGGTCTCGCTGTGTGGAGGATGCCATTTTGTAAAATGGCATTCTCTGTACATTCAGGATTGCCACAAGCAAATCTGCTGATGGAGCAACTCCTCTTTGGATCTCAACCCACAATTTGGGAATTGCTGGCCTAGGACAATGGAGCTGGAGCACTCTAGGCTCTACTGCAATACCAATAATGAAGTGAATCATAAAAATTGGGATTTTAGCTTGCTTAACAAAACATTTGCCATGTTACTTAAAATAAGGTATTAAGAATGAACTATTTCAGATAACTAGTTAGCTTTATGGATAACAGTCTAGTTGTGCTGTTTGTTTTTTGACTGTTATGTTTCTTTGTTCTTCTTTGTGAAGGATGCCAATTTAGGTCACTTAAATTCAAGTTAAGGATTATGCTACAGAAATTCCTGACGCCAATGATGCAAATAATATGATAACTATGCTGTTTGGGTTTCCTTGGCACTTTAAAAAAGTGGTTTAAAATTCTCATTGTTCTTTCCTCTGACTCTGAGAAAAGCTGGTCATGTGCTTGAAATCAAAGCCTTTGGAAAATCCAGAAAAAGTTGCAGCAGACAACTGAAGTGCTGATGGTCTTTATATGAATGATGTATTATAGAGGGAGCTGTTTCCTCCAATTTGGCCATTTCATTATATGCAGAGAAAAACTTCGTTACAATGTTCTTGCTCTAGAAGAATGTGACAGGCTGCAAAGCCTCTGTAAAAGATGTTGACATCAATGCTTCTGGCAGTTAAGGTCACAGTATACTGCATTTTCCTACTATTTTTGTATACACATTGAACTGCCATATTAACTGAAGGACTGTTGTTTGACATCTACTTATATGCTAGTGACCTTAGTTAATTTTCAACATCAGTGGTGCTGATGGTTTCGGCAATGCTATTATTTGTTGGATATTGGAATATTCACTGAAACATAAGTGAACAAGCAGCAAAGAGTCCTGTGGCACCTTATAGACTAACAGACATTTTGGAGCATGAGCTTTCGTGGGTGAATACATGCATACATACTGACAAAGTGGGTATTCACTCACGAAAGCTCATGCTCCAAAACGTCTGTTAGTCTATAAGGTGCCACAGGACTCCTTGCTACTTTTACAGATCCAGACTAACATGGCTACCCCTCTGATAAGTGAACAAGCACAGTGACTTACTTCTCAAATCCCTGCCACTCTATTGACAAAGACTTCATAAGTGGATCTAAAAAGAGATATTCTGTTGTTAGTGTCTCTCTTGGAACACATTGTTGTAGATAAATGGTGTCATTTTTGGATACTAAGCACAATATCATGCAGGCATTTTGATTAAAGACAGTCTAATGAAGAACCCTTTATCCATCACAGATTAAATACTAATATGCATATACCATTGCTTTGCTTCTGTTAGGCCTCATGACAGGAAGGGAACTCTACCTCTTTGTTGTTGAAATTGATTAAAAAATGCCCTAGCATACAATGAGGTGGAGCGGCCTCCTTCCAGACTGGATAGAAAGGGACCCGCTCTCCTTCACTTGGGGAAAGCCAAACCCACATTCTCCTGCCTCCCTCGCTGGATGTACTGGGACAGAACAGGAAGTATAAAAGGAGAACCCTGGAGCTCATTTGGTGCTGGACCACTGGATAATAAGAGACCACTACATACCTTAACCATTTTCTGAACCTTTAGTATCATGGAGGAGCAGGTAGAGACATTAATTTTCTGAGTGATTATGTAGCTGTATAAGGATGAATTTACATTTTCAGAGAGATTTACTTATACTCTGGAGTTGTCTTATTTCTTCTAAAATAACTCTGTTTCCTGAAATAAACTCTGACCAGGCTTTGTTTTGTTTTTATTCTTTTCTATATCAAATTCCAGCCCCTTACTGAATCTTTTTTTTTCTTTTGTGAAAATGGTGAGATGAAGAGCTTGTGTATCATATTTTTTTGTCTTGGAGGCCCTTGTCACTTTTCAACAGCAGCTTTGATAGGAAAAATGATGGTATTCCTCTGTGTTTTTGCAGAAGTCCCTTGAGTGGAGGTACTGGAACAGCAAAGGACTGAGGGGGGAGGGATAGCTCCATGGTTTGAGCATTGGCCTGCTAAATCTAGGGTTGTGAGTTCAATCCCTGAGGGGGCCATTTAGGGAACTGGGGTAAAAATCTATCTGGGGATTGGTCCTGATTTTGAGCAGGGGGTTGGACTAGATGACCTTTTGAGGTCCTTTCCAACCCTCATATTCTATGATTTTGTGAGGTGCCAGCTATTCGACCTGATCCATTGAACATGGAAGGGGCTGTGCCCTGAAACCCACAGCCCGGAGAAGATTATGGAAGTGATAGTGTTGGACAAGGTCATGAGGAGACTACCACCTGACCTATAGGGATGGGTCAGCCAGAATGATCCTCTGATGAATTATTTTCCTTTGTAGAGAGGTGCTTAATAGCCAAAGAACTTTCTCAGACTACCGGGGAAGAGCTGTGCTGGGTCAAGACGCCAGTCCCTGCCCCGAGGGCCCGGCTTCCAAAGTTCTGCACATAACTGTGTTGGTGAGGAACTGAGGAAGGAGGCTGAAGAGTGGCTGGAGGAACTGGGGAGAAAGGGTCATGAGGTAAGGCCCAATAGCCCCAGGAACAGGAGAATACCCCAAGTAGGATGTAGGTGTTATGTATTTGGGGAAGAAGTGCATATAGCAGCCCACTGTCCTAATGTGAAGGCGATCATGCAATGTAATCTGGGGGCTCCTGAAGATCCATGTTGCTTGATAAACCTTGTGGGAGTCGTGATGGCTCCCCCATAGGTACACACGGCTAGTTAAAGATGAATGACATAAAGACCATTGCTTTAGTAGACTCTGGGAGTGCCATCATGCTGGTCTCAGGGAAATTACTGGGGTGTGACCAGCTGTCTGCGGCCAAGCACACAGGAATAACCTGTGTACACGGTGCTGTCAACTATTATCCAACCATCCTTGTACAAACTGAGGTCCAGGGGAATACCACAAAAGTGATGGTGGGTGTGGTTCCAAAGTTCCCATGCCCGGTCCTCATAGGATGAGACTTCCAAAGGTTTGGAGGCCTACTTCCCATAGATGAGTCAGAGGAGGGTAGTGACCCTGGGATCAGTATGATGGCCCCAGTAGCCAGCTGTCTACCAGTCTTCCATGAATTTACCCAGGATTTATTCTCTATAGGTTGGAAGCCCCAGAAGACAAGGCGAAAAAGGAGGGTAGATAAAAGGTTGGGAATCAGAATCTTGGCCCAGAACTGAAAGGTTTTGCTCATAGGGAAGAAGTCGATCTGGCTGACTTGAGCAACACAGATGAGTCAGAAGTTGGACCCAGTTCTGCAGAGCCCCCCCCCTGCCCTGCCCCCAGAGAGAAATAGAAATAGATCCCCTTGAGTTTGGGCATATTGGACTCTCCTTTGAAAATTTTGTGCAGGATCAGGCCAATGATCTGCTATACGATAACATATATAGATAACATATATAGATAACATTAGGAAAGAAGTAGTTAAGGTGAATGGGGTCCCAGTGGAGGGGAAAACCAAAGGCCTAGGGCCATACTTTATGATAAAAAGCGACTTGTTATACAGAGTAGTCAGAATACAATAGCAAGAAGTGGAGCAGCTCTTGGTACCTTGAAGGCACCAGAGGGCAGTGTTGGACCTAGCTCATAGGCTGAGCCTTAACCAGTGGGCGGGGCATTCACTCAGGCATTCACTCAGGCCAGGGCTTTATAAAGCTGCGCACAAGCGACCAGGGAGCTTAGCGAACAGGAGCTGCTAACAGGGAGTTTTGCAAGGGAGTTCTCCAGGTGAAGGAGGAGCACATACAGCATCTGTGGGGTAAGTGACTGTCTGCAGTGTTTGTGTTTGTGTTTGGGGGTTACTTGCTGTGTGCTGAGCTTGTGTTTGTCAGTCTGTTTGGTTTGTTTGTTTGAAGGACCGTGTGCTGTAGCTGGCAGTTGGAAGTGGAGCTACTAGGAAGGTTTGAAAGCTAGAAGCCTCTGGTAATTGGCTGAGCCTTAACCAGTGGGCAGGGCATTCACTCAGGCCAGGGCTTTATAAAGCTGCGCACAAGCGACCAGGGAGCTTAGCGGACAGGAGTTGCTAACAGGGAGTTTTGCAAGGGAGTTTGGAAGGGGAGTAGGAAGGGAGGGGGGGTCCCTTGTCGGTCTCATCTGTGACCTATTGGTCCCCTGAACCTATAAACTGAGCCACATCCAAAACCTTTCTGTTTACAGCAGAGCAGAGTGGACAGGGAGCTGTAGAAGGGAATTTGAGAGAGTTTGACAGAGGGAGGCTTACAATGTTGAGGAGGACCCGCAACACCTGTGCCAGCACTGCTTCTGTCTCCTCCACCTGCGCCTGTAGCCAGACAGAGTACCAAAGCATGGATGCTTTTACCCAGATTCTGGTGTGGGCTTGCAAAGACTGTAATTTGCAATTTCCACTTACTGATATCCAGGCTGGGGGTGGCATCCAATGTGAAAGGTGCCTACTGGTGGAATCTCTCAGGCAGCAGGTGGGAGAGCTACAGGAGGAGGTGGCTAGGCTGAGGAACATCCATATCCATGAGCAATTCCTGGACAGTATCCATGTGGAGACAGCTGACGGTGCTGTCCCAGTTGACAGGACTACCGACACTCCAGTGGAGGAGGAGATGCCTCAGGGTGTATCTGACACACCAGTGGAGGAGGAGGCTCAGGGTGGACACAGCCAGCTGGTTACTTCTAGCAGCAGGCAGTGCTCCACCGCTGCTGCAAACCCTCCTGCTGTGGTAAAAGATAACCATTATGCTCTTCTTGATACAGGAGAGAAGGAATCACCCCCAACAGTTAAGGAGGTGAAGCCTCGTACCCCTAAGGCTGGGAGGTCTGCTGCCACCACTGATAAGAAACATAGGGTAGTGGTGGTTGGAGACTCTCTGCTGAGGGGGACGGAGACACCCATCTGTCGCCCTGACCGTTCATCCCAGGAGGTATGCTGCCTGCCAGGGGCCCGTATCCGAGATGTAACAGAGGCATTGTCGAGGATTATCCGGCCTTCTGACTACTACCTCATGCTACTCATCCATGTGGGCACAAATGATACTGCGAGGTGTGACACTGAGCAGATCAAGAGTGACTACAGGGCTCTGGGAGTACGGGTTAAGGAGTTTGGAGCTCAGGTGGTATTCTCTTCGATTCTTCCTGTTGAAGGTAGGAGTCCGGGCAGAGATAGATGCATAGTGGAGGTGAATGCCTGGCTGCGAAGATGGTGTCTCCAGGAGGGCTTTGGCTTCCTCGACCACGGGATGCTATTTGAGGAAGGACTGCTAGGAACAGATGGCGTTCACCTTTCGAAGAGGGGAAAGGCCTTATTTGTGCACAGACTGGCTAACCTAGTAAGGAGGGCTTTAAACTAGGTTCGACGGGGACAGGTGAGCAAAGCCCACAGGTAAGTGGGGAACAAGACCTGGGAGATGGGTTGGAAACAGAAGGGAGCACGGGCTATAATGGCAGAGAGGAAGGAGGGTCAGGGCAAAGCTGGGAGGCAAGATCAAACCAGTATCTTAGATGCCTATATACAAATACAAGAAGTATGGGTAATAAGCAGGAAGAACTGGAAGTGCTAATAAATAAATACAACTATGACATTATTGGCATTACTGAAACTTGGTGAGATAATACACACGACTGGAATGTTGGTGTGGATGGGTATAGTTTGCTCAGGAAGGATAGACAGGGGAAAAAGGGAGGAGGTGTTGCCTTATATATTAAAAATGTACACACTTGGACTGAGGTGGAGATGGACATAGGAGACGGAAGTGTGGAGAGTCTCTGGGTTAGGCTAAAAGGGGTAAAAAACACAGGTGATGTCATGCTGGGAGTCTACTACAGGCCACCTAATCAGGTGGAAGAGGTGGATGAGGCTTTTTTCAAACAACTAACAAAATCATCCAAAGCCCAAGATTTGGTGGTGATGGGGGACTTCAACTATCCAGATATATGTTGGGAAAATAACACCGCGGGGCACAGACTATCCAATAAGTTCTTGGACTGCATTGCAGACAACTTTTTATTTCAGAAAGTTGAAAAAGCTACTGAGGGGAAGCTGTTCTAGACTTGATTTTAACAAATAGGGAGGAACTTGTTGAGAATTTGAAAGTAGAAGGAAGCTTGGGTGAAAGTGATCATGAAATCATAGAATTTGCAATTCTAAGGAAGGGTAGAAGGGAGTACAGCAGAATAGAGACAATGGATTTCAGGAAGGCGGATTTTGGTAAGCTCAGAGAGCTGATAGGCAAGGTCCCATGGGAATTAAGACTGAGGGGAAAAACAACTGAGGAAAGTTGGCAGTTTTTCAAAGGGACGCTATTAAGGGCCCAAAAGCAAGTTATTCCGATGGTTAGGAAAGATAGAAAATGTGGCAAAAGACCACCTTGGCTTACCCTTGAGATCTTGCGTGACCTACAAAATAAAAAGACGTCATATAAAAAATGGAAACTAGGTCAGATCACGAAGGATGAATATAGGCAAATAACACAGGAATGCAGAGGCAAGATTAGAAAAGCAAAGGCACAAAATGAACTCAAACTAGCTATGGGAATAAAGGGAAACAAGAAGACTTTTTATCAATACATTAGAAGCAAGAGGAAGACTAAGGACAGGGTAGGCCCACTGCTCAATGAGGAGGGGGAAACAGTAACGGGAGACTTGGAAATGGCAGAGATGCTTAATGACTTCTTTGTTTCAGTCTTCACTGAGAAATCTGAAGGAATGTCTAGTATAGTGAATGCTTACGGGAAGAGGGTAGGTTTAGAAGAGAAAATAAGGAAAGAGCAAGTAAAAAATCACTTAGAAAAGTTAGATGCCTGCAAGTCACCAGGGCCTGATGAAATGCATCCTAGAATACTCAAGGAGTTAATAGAAGAGGTATCTGAGCCTCTAGCTATTATCTTTGGGAAATCATGGGAGACGGGGCAGATTCCAGAAGACTGGAAGGGGGCAAATATAGTGCCCATCTATAAAAAGGGAAATAAAAACAACCCAGGAAACTACAGACCAGTTAGTTTAACTTCTGTGCCAGGGAAGATAATGGAGCAGGTAATCAAAGAAATCATCTGCAAACACTTGGAAGGTGGTAAGGTGATAGGGAATAGCCAGCATGGATTTGTAAAGAACAAATCATGTCAAACTAATCTGATAGCGTTCTTTGATAGGATAACGAGCCTTGTGGATAAGGGAGAAGCGGTGGATGTGATATACCTAGACTTTAGTAAGGCATTTGATACAGTCTCGCATAATATTCTTATAGATAAACTAGGAAAGTACAATTTAGTTGGGGCTACTATAAGGTGGGTGCATAACTGGCTGGATAACCGTACTCAGAGAGTAGTTGTTAATGGCTCCCAATCCTGCTGGAAAGGTATAACAAGTGGGGTTCCGCAGGGGTCTGTTTTGGGACCGGTTCTGTTCAATATCTTCATCAACGATTTAGATGTTGGCATAGAAAGTACGCTTATTAAGTTTGCGGACGATACCAAACTGGGAGGGATTGCAACTGCTTTGGAGGACAGGGTCAAAATTCAAAATGATCTGGACAAATTGGAGAAATGGTCTGAGGTAAACAGGATGAAGTTCAATAAAGATAAATGCAAAGTGCTCCACCTAGGAAGGAACAATCAGTTTCACACATACAGAATGGGAAGAGACTGTCTAGGAAGGAGTATGGCAGAAAGAGATCTAGGGATCATAGTAGACCACAAGCTTAATATGAGTCAACAGTGTGATACTGTTGTAAAAAAAGCAAACATGATTCTGGGATGCATAAACAGGTGTGTTGTAAACAAGACACGAGAAGTCATTCTTCCGCTTTACTCTGCGCTGGTTAGGCCTCAGCTGGAGTATTGTGTCCAGTTCTGGGCACGGCATTTCAAGAAAGATGTGGAGAAATTGGAGAGGGTCCAGAGAAGAGCAACAGGAATGATTAAAGGTCTTGAGAACATGACCTATGAAGGAAGGCTGAAGGAATTGGGTTTGTTTAGTTTGGAAAAGAGAAGACTGAGAGGGGACATGATAGCAGTTTTCAGGTACCTAAAAGAGTGTCATCAGGAGGAGGGAGAAAACTTGTTCACCTTAGCCTCCAATGATAGAACAAGAAGCAATGGGCTTAAAGTGCAGCAAGGGAGATTTAGGTTGGACATTAGGAAAAAGTTCCCAACTGTCAGGGTAGTTAAACACTGGAATAGATTGCCTAGGGAAGTTGTGGAATCTCCATCTCTAGAGATATTTAAGAGTAGGTTAGATAAATGTCTATTAGGGATGGTCTAGACAGTATTTGGTCCTGCCATGAGGGCAGGGGACTGGACTCGATGACCTCTCGAGGTCCCTTCCAGTCCTAGAGTCTATGAGTCTATGAGTCTATAGTCATTTGTTCAAAGAACATCTGGGGTGGATAAAACCCTTGACTGAATCCTTCGGAGGTTCTTTTGGCCTGGAGTTTATATGGATGTCTGACGATATTGCACCTTCTGTCCAGAATGCCAATTACATGGCCCCCAGTCTCACCTAAGGGCTCTTTTGGTGCCATTGCCAATTATTGACGCTCCCTTCGAGAGGCTACCCATAGACCTGATACTAGAGAAGTCGGCCCAGGGCCAACAGAGCGTGCTCATTGTACTGGGCTACACTATTCAATACCAAGAAATCATATCCCTATGAAACACAATGTCAAAGATGACAGCTAAAGAATTAGGGATACTCAAGGAAATTTTGATGGATCAAGGGACCCCCTTTGTGTCCAGGTTGATGAAAGACTTCTGTGCAATGATCCACATATGAGCCCTAAGAAAGTCAGTCTACCATCCACAGACCGATGCTCTTGTTGAACGCTTTAATAGGACACTGCAGACCATGATACAGAAAGTGATGGAATGGGATTGGAAAAATTGGATACCTTATTACCTTACCTGATGTTTGCTGTAAGGGAGGTCCCCCAAACTTCAACTGGATTTTCTCCTTTTGAACTGCTATACGGTCGCAGTGGCCACCCCCCCCCCCTCCAGGCATACAGGACGTCACCAAGGAGGGCTGGAAAGAACAGCCTAACCAGGGAAAACGCATCATTGAGCATGTTCTGTAAATGAAGGACAGGATAACCCAAGTCACCCCCATAGTGAGGAAACACATGGAGAAGGCACAAGAAGCCCAACAGATCTATTACAATCGCTGCGCAATGGCCCAGAAATTCCAAGTGGGAGATCAGGTAATGGTGCTGGTGCCCACAGCAGAAAGAAAGCTGATGGACAGATGGCAGAGGCCATATGAAGTAATAGAAGCCATTGAGGAGGTTGACTGTAAAGTTTGACAGCCTGATCATCGAAAGCCAGAACAGATCTACCCTATCAACCTATTGAAACCATGGCAAGACGGGTATGTTCATCTTGTCACCGTAGAGACACCACCCCAAGGAAGCAAATCTTAGAGGCAAGTGGGAATATTCCCTGAATTGACACCTGAACAATGAGCCGACATCATTGGTGTGATTTTACGAAACATGACACATTCTCAGAAAGGCCAGGCAGGACCACAAAAATTCACCGTCACATCATCATGGATCCTGGAATAAAGGTGAATGTTAAGCTATACTGGATCCTAGAGGCAAAAAGAGTGGAGATCAAGACCAAAGTTAGGAAAATGTTGGAACTAGGAGTTATTGAGGAATCCCATAATCAATGGTCCAGTCCAATTGTTCTGGTACGTGAGCCAGATGGCAGCATGAGATTCTGGAATGATTTCTGAAAATTAAACAAAGTGTCTCGGTTTGATGCTTACCCCATACCTCGGATAGATGAGCTACTCGACTGACTGGGAAAAGCACAATTCTTACCCACCCTTGACCTAACCAAAGGTTATTGGCAAATCTCTCTGGCCAAGGAGGCCAAAGAGAAGACTTTTAGATACCAGAAGGATTGCAACAGTAAGCTGTCCTCCCTTTTGAGCTATATGGGGCTGCCGCAACCTTCCAGAGGCTCATGGAGAAGCTGTTACATCCACACGGCAATTATGTGGCTGCTTACCTTGACAATGTTGTCATACATAGCCCAGACTGGGAGACACACCTACGAAAGGTGGAGGTGGTACTGGACACCCTAAGGAAAGCTGGTCTCATTGCAAATCCCTCCAAATGTGCAATAGGGCTAGCAGAAGCCAAATACCTTAGGTGCATGCTGGGAAAGGGCATAGTGAAGTCTCAAGTGAAAAAAATTAGAGGCAATACAAAGTTGGCCCCAACCGATCAAGAAGAAACAGGTCAGAGCAGTTCTTGGGATAGTTGGGTACTACAGACGATTAATTCCCCACTTTGCTACCAGAGCACACCCCTTGACTGATTTGATAAAAGCCAGAGGCCCAGACATAGTGAAATGGACCAGCACAGCCGAAGAAGATTTTGCAGATCTGAGGATCGCTCTTTGTAGTAACCTGGTGCTAATAGTCCTGGACTTTGAGAAGGAGTTCTTGCTGCAAACAGACACCTCTGAGGATAGGTTGGGAGCCATATGTTCGCAACTGGTAGGAATGGAAGAACTCCCAATCTTATTCTTTAGTAGGAAACTCCTGCCCAGAGAACAAAAGTGTGCAGTTGTGGAGAAGGAATGCCTTGCTGTAAAAGGGGACATGGAAACCCTCCTATATTACTTACTCAGATGGAGGTTTACCCTCGTCACTGACCATGTCCCCCTGAATTGGATGCACCAGAACAAAGAAGGAAATGCAAAGGTAACAGGATGGTTCCTGTCATTACAACCCTTCACTTCAGATTGCAACACAGGTCAGAGGTCAGTCCTGGCAACGCTGATGGCCTCTTACTGGTACACTATTTTTTGACCCAAGTAGCCCAACCCCATATTGTGGATCGGGGGAAGGGGGATATGTGACAAAGTCAGGCCAGATGGCTGCAAGAGGGTGTACGAAGGCAGAGATGTTAGCCCTAGAATAAAGACCCTCTTCCCTTTAAGCTGAGAAGGGGTTACCTCAGGTCAATTAGGAACACCTGGATCTAGTTAAGGGCTGCCTGAGACAAGCTGCTATCAGGCTAGTGGCAGCAGGGAAGCAAGCTTCTCCAGGAGGGTAGGCTGCACTCCTCCACATCGGGGAAGCAGACAAGCCTGAGTACTTGCTAGGGGAAGAACTGACACCCCAGGGCAGACTACAGGGTGACACCCAGCCCCAGTGAGAAGGCAGGGGAAGGTATCACCCTTTGTGTTTATGGGACTATTCCCCTTTTGTTTGGTGGAGGATCACCCCATAGGCCCAGTGATGAGCTGCCAAAATATTAACAACCGGTTCCCTCCTTCTCACCCCACGAGGGGGTCATGCCCTCCCGGACCCCTTCCCCATCCACCCCCCTTTCCTGTCCCCTGACTGCCCCCTGCCGCCCCATCAACCCCTCCTCTCATTCCTGATGGCCCCCCTGGGATCCCTGCCCCATCCAACCACTCCTTCTCTCTGTCCCCTGACTGCCCCTGGAATCCCTACCTCTGACTGCCCCCTACCACCCCATCCAACCCCTGCTCCTTCCTGACTGCCCCCCCGGGACCCTTGCCCCCATTTAATCCCCCTATTCCCTGCCCTCTGACCACCCCAACATTAATCCACCCCAACAACCCCTCTCTGCTCCTTGCCCCCTTACCGCACTGCCTGGAGGTGGAGGCCGGGCCAGGGCCGCAGGCCGGAGCCGCTTAGTCGGGGCCGGGCTGGGCCACTTGGCCGGGGCCAGGGTTGGGGTTGGGTCGGGTGGAGCCAGGGCGCTTGGCCAGGGCCAGAGTTGGGGCTCCCAGCTGGCCGGGCCCAGGGGCCGGGCTGGAACTGCGCCACCTGGCTGGCCACTGTTGGGGGCCAGGCCGGAGCTGCGCTGGTCAGGGCTGGGCCAGAGCCACGCCGCTCAGCTGGCATTGGGACCCGGCCGGAGCTGGCCACTCATCTGGCAGCGGTCGGGGTGGAGGCTGGAGCCATGCCACCCAGAGACGGGGTCAGGAGCCAGGTTGGAGCCGTGTGGTGCCTGGAGCCCTCCTCGCGCCCCTGCCCCAGCTCACCTGCGGGAAGCTGCTGCTTCCTTCTAAGCCCTCCCAGGCTTCCCACACGAACGGCTGATTCGTGGGAAGCCGGGGAGTGGGAGGAGAAGCCGAGGGAGTGTTCAGGGGAGGAGACAGAGGTGAAGTGAGGTGAGCTGGGGCCGAGGGAAGGGCAGGGAGCTGCTAGAGCTTTTGTTAAATTTAAAAGCCCTTTTTGAACCGGTTGTCCCTCGCGGGACAACCGGTTCTAAAAGGGCTTCTAAATTTAACAACTGGTTCCCGTGAACCAGTGGGAACCGGCTCCAGCTCACCACTGTATAGGCTTACCTTGAGGCCTACCCAGAAAATATGGCCAAAGGAGCACAGAAGCGGGGAGGACAAATACTGCCCAGGGTGGGCCTGATTTATCCCAGGACTGCCATCGCCAGAGGGGGAAGTGTGTGATGGATTTTGGTATAGTTTGCATTAGAGTCAATGTGCACTCAAACATGCTTTTAAAAATCCTGTTCTTCCTCTGAAAGGGTAGTCAATATCATTCTTGGTACTTTAGGTGGAAGTTTGTCCAAGTATTTGAATCCAAGAAGGCCTGTGTTCTAGTTTTGATAGGGAACTCCCTACCCATCCAGTAAACTGAACACATATGTATGCTAATGAGTGAATTCTTTCTCTGATGTACAACTCAAAATGGTTCTGCTTCTCGTAGGAGTTAGGAAATGAAGACAACTTGTTGCTTCTCTTTTTTTGTTGATGTTTTCTAAGAACTGGCCACAGGCTGTCTGAGGCACTTTCCATCTTCTGCACCTTATGTCGGAATGGTGGAGTCATGAGTTTTCTATCTGTATAACTTTTACAAGAATATTTCTGAATTTTCTCACACTTGATTATCATTCAGAGTCTTCTCATTATTCCTGAATTATCTTCATTTGCTTGAAAACCTGTGCACAGTTTTATTTTGCTTAGATCAGGCTTTATTCAATACAAAAACATATATTTGTATTGTAATAATTCCAGGAGTCCCAGTCAAGATCAGGACCCATCTGTGCTGTTACCATAAAAGAGTCCTTTCCCTAAAGAGCTTACATTCTAAACTGACAACAGATAAAATAGTTGAAGCAGGATACAGTATATGAGAAAGGGATCAGGGTGATAAGAGATGCACATCTTGTTAATTCAGTCTTTCCCTCCTTATCTTCTTCAAGAGAAGCAACATATCAAATTGGAGGAGAGGGATATAATCAAAATATGCAGAATTTTTCATATGCATTATATATACTTTAGAAACACATTTTTATGTACCTTGTATGCCTTTTTTGTTATCATATTTAACCAACATATCCCACAGTACATCCCAGTTAATACATTATTGGGGTGTGGGGAGAGAGGTTCCACTGGCCATTTGAGGGTGGGGTGGGAAATTCATTCAGCTCAAAACAAAATTGAAAATTATGAAAAATTTTGGCAAATTGAAAAAAAGTCAGTTTCAGATTGAAAGAAACATTTTGTTTGACCTGAAACATTTTGTTTCCAGGTGTTTTTAAAGGGATAGATTCACAGAACAAGAAGTAGGAAGGAGAAGGGATAGCTCTCTTTTTGCTGTAACTTTGAATCTAAGGCTAGCTCTCTTTATAAACTTTAGCCCCATGGTTAGGGGACACACCTGGAAAGTACAAGACGTGAGTTCAAATCCCCTTTCCCTCTCTCCCCTTCCTCCCCCCCCCTGCTGATGTAGAGAAATTATTTTAACTTGGGTCTACCATATGGCAGTTCCCTTACCCCTTGGATACAGAAAGGTCTGAGGCTGGGCTTTCTCAGTCTCTCCTGTTTAAGTTATTCCACCGGGTATAAGTAATTAAATAGACATTGGGCCACAGAGAGAGATGGTGTTTCTGTCAACCTTTTCCCCCCTTTGCAATAGCGTTCTATAATGTGTATTTACTGTTATAACTTTTTGTGTGTGTAGTGCCTACCATTTTGTATATAAAATGCACATCTAAGGTGAAATCATTGGATTCTGAAGATTTCTTCCAGTGACTTTTTTTTTTAAATCCAAGAAAGGTGAAGAAAAGCCTGTAATCTGATGAACTCCACATCCCATCAATTACATGTAAAGTCCTCTGCACCCAAATTGCTGCAATTTATGTATTTATTCATTCCATCTTGAGTGCATAGTTGCTCTATTTCTGTTAGGTCTTTGGAGATTAAAGCAATTTAGCTGTTACTTGCTGTTGATCTTACCATATATCAGGTCCAGTCTCCAGCTACTACCATTGTCTCTGCTTTGTTATGATATTGTACCAAATACATGGAAACATCAGGAGCTCCTTTATCTCAGTAATCTCATGCCTTCTGTATATAATCCCCTGTTCATACATATGTCCATGAAGGAGCTCTGTGAATGGTTGTATAATATGAATTGAAATTATGAATTTCAAAATTGAATTATGAATTTTCCATGTAGGGGATTGTTCCTACGATTCTCTATACTCCTGAAATCTCTCAACATGCCTATCTTGACTACAGGAGGTTTAGTCCCATCCACAGAGAGAACCTAATTTTTGCTCCTATGATGGCTCTGCCCTACCTAGGGATTCCTCATGGCAGGGGACTCCTCTGCTGCACCTTTAGGGGTCTTGCCTTTTCTGTAGTCTCATGGAAAACTGAAACTTTCCGTAAATGTTGAAATCTTCCAGTCTAACCAATGCAGCTTTCTGTGTTTATACAATTTAATTTCTCAGGGGCTATTACCAGGGATACTCTTGCCATAGATATTTTTTGCCCTCATTCTCTGGGACCTTTCCAATTTTTGTTGTAGTAGTAGTATCATCACGGGTCTGTTCTTGGAATGTGACTTCTCTTTCCTGACTGCTCTAGAGATGCTCTCAGTAATCCCAGACTGCAGATGCACTTTGTCTCCTGTTTTCCCTTTGCTGAATTTTTTTTTCTTTTTCATTTGCTCCCTTTGTTGTCTCTTTGTGTAATCCATGCCTGCTTGGTGTGGCACTCTGTCCCCCTCTATTGGCATCTAGACCAGCTAGAGATTGATGAGCCTTCTACAGCCTTGGTTAAAAGACACATCTTTCAGCTCATGCAGTAAAGGGTCATGCATTAAGCTCCAGAAGTTCCAGGTTTGATCCTAGCTGACAACAACCAAGGTTTTTTGGGATTACATTTGCTCTGCCTTTTCTAGTGGGACAGGGAAGTACTTCTTGCCCTCTACATTCCCATGCCTTTTGCTTTTAATGTTCTAAAGTGACTGGCTGCAGCACTCCTTGCTTCAATCACACTCTCGGCTCTGCCTTGCTAACCTCTCTCTCTTGACTCCTTTACTTCCATAGCCATCGGGTATTTTGTGAATGTGCTAGAAAATGGGGCTCTCACCCATGCAAGATCAACTGTGACTCCCCTACCATCCCCTACAAGCTGCACTGAGTTCTCCGCCTTGCTTGGTTTATGGGTAGGTTCCAGCTCCCCATTCCACCTTTCACTCTTCCTCCCACACTTATGCAGGGCTCCCTCAGTCACCTGCAGACAACCACTATGCTTTGTGCACACAGCAAACCCTGGTGTGGCACATCCCACTCTGCTCCTGCATATACATCCTAGGGGAGGAAATAAAATCATCTGTCTCATTTTTGTTACCCCACAATTCCTCCTCCTCCTCCTCATCTTTGTTTTGAGGAAAGGGAATGAAGAATTGTTGTTTCTCTCCCAGCTGTCTGGAGGAGAAAGATGAGCAGACTCTTCCCAGGTTCCCTACATACTACCCAGGACATTGCAATGAAGACTTGCCCCCTATTCACCTCCATCTGGCACTCCTGCTGCCTGACAGAGGGGAGTAATGATGCCCTCCATGACACCTATATCCCACCTCTGTCCCTGAGGGAGAAAGGGTATGATTACTCCCTGTCACAGGATGGCTGCCCCTATAAGGGGAGTTGGGTTCAAATTTGCCTGTGACATAGCAGATATCTGACTGAACTTTGGTTGCTAGATACAAATGGGTTTTCTTGTTTGTTTTTATCCTTAACTTATTTTCTTCAGTTCTTAGTGGTTGTGAACTCTAGTTTCCTGCTGTCAAATATATCTCCTCAGGCTAACATTCCACCTGAAGACCTACACAATCACGGTTTTTGAAATAAAAGAGGACTTCTGTTCAAGAAGTAGGCCTCATCACTCTGATCTATGTAGGATTTTGTGGGTGTCTTGTGTTAACTTCCCTGAGGAGTGGAATATATAATTATTTTCTAATTGTCCCAGTTCTTCCCAGCTTTTGACTAGATCTCCAACTTTCTACTGTTTCGTGATTTGATTTTGATTTGTATTGCCTTGGGACAGGAAAGGCCCTTTTTCTCAAATCAGTTTCATTTAGTTGTTTTATGAGGGGGGAAAGTTGAAATTTGGAATCTGAACTACCCATGCAGATAACATTCAGGAATGGATTATAGAAGATGGAGAAAGTTAAGGGTTACTATGTGCTGCACTCATACAGATATTTTCAGGGAAGCACCCTACCATGGCATCTATGAAACAACTCTTGTGACAAATGGACTGAGTTTGTTGTGGATGTGACCCCTGCATTGTGGCCTCTGATCACAACCCCCTCACTCATAAGAACTCACCTTCCTGC
Organism: Gopherus flavomarginatus; assembly: GCF_025201925.1. Classification (NCBI taxonomy): domain Eukaryota; kingdom Metazoa; phylum Chordata; order Testudines; family Testudinidae; genus Gopherus; species Gopherus flavomarginatus. The sequence continues at coordinate 185,572,443 of NC_066617.1, forward strand.
TTGAAAACCAAGCTTGCAACAGAATCTATTCTGATGTCACTCAATTCCACTCTTGAAGTCTTGCCATGCCCATTGCTATAGCAACATAACACTATTTGTTTCTAACGTTACAAAGGTGCCACAGTTTTGAAATTAAGCGCAAACTTGCAAACTGAATATTGTAAATTGTTGCTCTAATATTTACATGTATTTGAGTGTACAATCTCCATTGTTTTTAGAAAGAAACTCTCTTGCAGAAAATGCATCTTTAGTTTTGTTACATTTCTTAATCTTTTAAATCTGTCACCCTCTCTTTTTCATACTCCATGTCTCTTGGTTTTAATGGCTCTCCCATGGAACTTTTAAAGGGCAATGACAGTTGGGCCAAATCTACTAGTGAGAACTCTTGACACACTAGTGGCCTGTTCAAATTGCTTCTATTCTATCATGCAAGTTAGCTCTAGAGGAAGGGTCATGATCTGTCGAATTCCCTCTGATATCACAATGCACCCAGTAAAGACCTGAACTGTTGACCTGGCCATGCCTATAGTCTGTGTGATCATAACAATTAAATACAATTGCTAATAATGCACTTCTGTGAGAAGTAGGAAATGCCCAAGTTATTTCATTACTAATACAATTCAAGACAAAAAAAATTACATCCAATCCTACAATTCTTAATTCGTATTCATTCATAACTTGACTAATGGATTTACTTGTAAAGTCTCTGAAAATTCATTTAATACTCAAAGGGTAAGAACTGTAATTATGAAAAAATGCACTTTATTATGCCTAAGTAACATTGAGAGTTTAAACCCTGCATTGACAGCAAAACTGAGCTCAGTCTTAACCAAAGAGTTCTGACAAAAATGCTTCTAAGAGAGTGAGTGCAACTGTCAAGATTTTTTCCCCTACTTTGAACTTTAGAGTACAAAAAGTGTGGACCTGCATGAACACTTCTAAGCTTAATTACTAGCTTTGATCTGGTACACTGCCACCAGCCAGAATTTAGTGTCTGGCACACTTTCTGTTCCCCCAAAACCTTCCCTGGGGAACACAGATCCAAACTCCTTGGATCTTAAAACAAGGAGGAATTAACCATCCCCCCTCCTTTCCCCCCACCAGTCCCTGGTGAGTTCAGACCCAACCCCTTGGATCTTAAAACAAGGAAAAAATCAATCAGGTTCTTAAAAAGAAAGCTTTTAATTAAAGAAAGAAAAGGTAAAAATTATCTCTGTAAAATCAGGATTGAAAATGCTTTACAGGATACTCAGATTCATATAGACCAGAAGGACCCCACACCCAGCCTTAGATTCAAAGTTACAGCAAACAGAGGTTAAAATCCTTCCAGCAAAAAGAAACATTTACAAGTTGAGAAAACAAACATAAGACTAATCCACCTTGCCTGGCTATTACTTACAATTTTGAACCATGAGAGACTGATTCAGAAAGATTTGGAGAGCCTAGATGTATGTCTGGTCCCTCTTAGTCCCAACAGCGAACAACGAACAAAACAAAAAGCACTAACAAAGACTTCCCTCCACCAAGATTTGAAAGTATCTTGTCCCCCATTGGTCCTCTGGTCAGGTGTCAGCCAGGTTTACTGAGCTTCTTAACCTTTTACAGGTAAAAGAGACATTAACCCTTAACCATCTGTTTATGAAGCAACGATGAGTAACTGTTTAAGAAATAAATAAATTTTAGTCATTATAGAGTGATGGAGATGATGATTGGCTGGTCAAGAAGACTGGAACAGGGATTAGAAGCCTGAGGAGTGGAAACTGGAGGTAGGTAGGTAAGGAGAATGAAATTGAGTAGAGAAGGGAAAAGACAAAATGTCTCTACATAGAGGATGACAACCTGCTACTGCTGTCAGTTACTCCATTAGCTCAAGTGTCAGAGATCGGCACAGTGGATTTAAAGATTCCAAACTTACTGATGACTTAAGTGGGTATCAATATAATGCTATATAATAGAATTTCTGTTTTTGTTTTCAATTTGTTGTTTTAAAAGCATAGGAAACCTAAGTTTAAAGAATATTATTAAGTTTGCAAAGTTAAGAAATGTTTGAATTAAGGTTGTAATGCCAGTACAAGTTTAAATCAGACCCTGCAAGCATGCATTATAATACAATCTTCAATTACTACTTCTCAGAGGATCCATCATGCTACTTTTTCCCTTCTTCCCTCAGAGCTACGAGTCCTGTGTTGCTCTGCCGTAGGGTGGATTCTTTTCTGGTAGCAGACCAGAGCTGTACTGAGGAGGATGGGAGGGTGAGCTGGCTATAGCCTGAGTGGGAGGGAACATGGTGCTCAGACTCATTTTGCTATATCAAGCCAGCCTTGAGCAGCCTGGGAAAACTCCCACTTATGTTCCATCTATATTGATACAGAAGTCATCAGGGGGCTTCCCTTAGAACCATCCTGTACTTTCATTGTCTTGTAGGTGTCACAATCACTCCTTTTCCTCCTATGCACCTTCTGAAGGCAGACTAATGGTACATCTTGGCTATGGGGCAAGTGTTTTAGACATCAGAACAGAAGAGAATGTGTGATATGATTTGTGTTTAGGGAGATGCATCAGGACTTGGGCAACAGCCTTGATAGTGCTTCCTCTTGCAGCAGAAACTGCCCTTCTTAAATTATTTAACTTAAATTGCCTTGGTTTTAGAGGTGTAAATGATGTGAGCATGGCTTAGATATAATTTACAGCTGCTGCTTTGGGAAAGGCCCAATAGAATATTAGGAATGAGGTGTATTGGGAAAGCTGTTCAGTGAAGCTTTATGGTTCATTTCTCCACGCTGCCAGAGCAAAGCTCTCATATTAATAAGGAGGAAATGTCATGTTAGTTCATGTGCAAAGTTAGAACTTGAGAATGAAGTAAATCAAAAAGTACTAGTTAACTTGCCAAATTTCCTTTCGATTTCATGAGATCTTTTTTTCCCCACGTATCAGTTATTTTATAGAACTTGGTTTTTAGGATCTTTCAGAAGATGTTTTTGCTTTCTGCTAAACATATACAAAGTGCTTATGTGAAGGAGTGGACTACCCCATTGAAGGACAGCCAAGAGGTCATAAGCAAAATAGCCTGGGTGTAATCAAGAAGTCTACCTGCTTTGCTCTGGGGCTGGGCTACGCAATGGGTGGTTGTGTCTCTTAGGCCCCAGGACACTAGAGTCATAGAGTCATAGATTTTAAGGTCAGAAGGGACCATTATGATTCTCTAGTCTGAGCTGCACAATGCAGGCCACAGAATCTCACCCACCCACTCTTGTAATAAACCTCTTACCTATGTCTGAGCTACTGAAGTCCTCAAATCATGGTTTGAAGACTTCAAGGTGCAGAGAATCCTCCAGCAAGTGACCCATGTCCCACGCTGCAAAGGAAGGCGAAAAACCCACAGGGCCTCTGCCAATCTGCCCTGGAGGAAAATTCCTTCCCAACCCCAACTATGGCAATCAGCTAAACCCTGAGCATGTGGGCAAGACTCACCCGCCAGACACCCAGGAAATAGTTCTTTGTAGTAACTCAGATCCCACCCCATCTAACACCCCATCACAGGCCATTGGACATATTTACCACTAATAGTGAAAGATCAATTAATTGCCAAAATTAGGCTATCCCATTATACCATCCCCTCCATAAACTTATCAAGCTTAGTCTTGAAGCCAGATATGTCATTTGCCCCCACTACTCCTCTTGGAAGGCTGTTCCAGAACTTCACTCCCCTAATGGTAAGAAACCTTCATCTAGTTTCAAGTCTAAACTTCCTAGTGTCCAGTTTATATCCATGTGTTCTTCTGTCCACATTGGTACTAAGCTTAAATAATTCCTCTCCCTCCCTGATATTTAACCCTCTGATATATTTATAAAGATCAATCATATCTCCCCTCAGCTTTCTTTTGGTTAGGCTAAACAAGCCAAGCTCTTTGAGTCTCCTTTCATAAGACAGGTTTTCCATTCCTCGGATCATCCTAGAAGACCTTCCCTGTACTTGTTCAGGTTTGAATTCATCCTTCTTAAACATGAGAGACCAGAACTGCATACAATATTCCAGATGGGGTCTCGCCAGTGCCTGTATAATGGTACTAACACTTCCTTATCTTTACTGGAAATTCCTCCCTTGATACATCCCAAGATCACATTAGCTTTTTCCACAGCCATATCACATTGGCACTTCCTGGTCATCCTGTGATCAACCAATACTCTGAGGTCCTTCTCCTCCTCCTGTTACTTCCAACTGATGTGTTCCCAATTTATAACCAAAATTCTTGTTATTAATCCCTAAATGCATGGCCTTGCACTTTTCACTATTACATTTCATCCTATTACTATTACTCCAGTTTACAAGGTTAGATATGATATCCTGGTCCTTCTCTGTGTTAGCAATACCTCCCAGCTTTGTGTCATCTAGCAAACTTTATTATCACATTCCCACTTTTTGTGCCAAAGTCAGTAATAAAAAGATTGGTCCCAAAACCAATCCCTGAGGAACTCCACTAGTAATCTCCTTCTAGTCTGACAGTTCACCTTTCAGTATGACCCATTGCAATCTCCCCTTTAACTAGTTCCTTATCCACCTTTCAATATTCATATTGATCTCCATCTTTTCCAATTTAACTAATAATTCCCCCATGTGGAACTGTATCAAATGCCTTACTGAAATCGAGGTAAATTAGATCCATTGCGTTTCATTGGTCTAAAAAATCTGTTACCTTCTCAAAGGAGGAGATCAGGTTGATTTGGCATGATCTACCTTTTGTAAAACCATGTTGTATTTTGTCCCAATTACCATTGACCTCAATGTCCTTAACTACTTTCTCCTTCAAAATTTTTTCCAAGATCTTTCATACTACAGATGTCAAACTAACAGGCCTGTAGCTACTCGGATCACATTTTTAACAATTCTCCAGTCGTATGGTACAACCCCTGAGTTTACTGATTCATTAAAAATTCGTGCTAATGGTATTGCAATATCATGTGCCAGTTCCTTTAATATTCTTGGATGAAGATTATCTGCCCACCCCCGATTTAGTCTCATTAAGCTGTTCGAGTCTGGCTTCTACCTCAGATGTGGTAATATCTATCTCCGTATCCTCATTCCCATTTGTCATCCTGCCATTATTCCTAAACTCCTCATTAGCCTCATTAAGGACTGAGGCAAAGTATTTGTTTAGATTTTGGGGCATGCCTAGATTATCCTTAACCTCCACTCTATCCTCAGTGTTTAGCGGTCCCACTTCTTCTTTCTTGATTTTCTTCTTATTTATATGGCTATAGAACCTTTTACTATTGGTTTTAATTCCCTTTGCAAGATCCAGCTCTACATGGCTTTTGGCCTTTCTCACTTTATCCCTACATGTTCTGACCTCAATAAGGTAGCTTTCTTTGCTAATCCCTCCCATCTTCCACTTCTTGTAGGCTTTCTGCTTTTTCTTAATCACCTCTCTGAAATGCTTGCTCATCCAGCTTGGTCTACAATTCCTGCCTATGAATTTTTTCCTCTTTCTTGGCATGCAGGCTTCCGATAGTTTCTGCAACTTTGACTTTAAGTAATTCCAGGCCTCCTCCACCTTTAGATCGACAAGTTCTTCAGTCCAATCCACTTCTCTAACTAATTTCCTTAATTCTTTAAAGTTAGTCCTTTTGAAATAAAAAACTCTAGTCCCAGATCTATATTTGTTTATCCTTCCATCTAGTTTGAACTGAATTAGCTCATGATCACTCGAACCAAGGCTGTCCCCTACAACCATTTCTTCTATGAGGTCCTCACTACTCACCAAAACCAAATCTAAAATGACATCCCCTCTTGTTGATTGTTCAACTACTTGGTGAAAAAATCCATCAACTATTGCATCCAGAAAAATCTGAGCCCTATCATTATTACTAGCACTTGTCCTCCAGGCTGTATCTGGGAAGTTAAAGTCTCCCATGATCACACAATTCCCATTAGTGTTTACTTCATTAAAAACATTAAAGAGGTCTCTTATCGATATCCAAATCGGATCCCAGTGGTCTGTAGCATACCCCAAGCACTATCTCAGGAGAGGCTCTAGTAGCTTTCTCCCCCAATGTGATTTTTGCCCAGACAGACTCTGTCTTATCCATTCCATCCCTTCTTATTTCTTTACAGTCTACCTCATCATTGACAAACAGCATTACTCCACCACATTTGCCTTTATTTCTGTCTTTCCTAAACAGCACATAGCCTTCAATACCTGCACACCAGTCATGACTACTATTCCACCATGTTTCTGTTATCCCTATAATATCTGGTTTCACTTCCTGCACCAGTAGCTCTAGTTCCTCCATTTTGTTACCTAGGCTCCTCACATTAGTGTACAAACATCTTAATTTTTGCCGTTTGGCTTCAATGACATTCTTTACCCGATTAGGCACAGACATTCTACCACCAGTATCACCTATTAGACTGATATCTACACTACCCTTCCTCCTTATATCCATTCTCCTACCCATGGCTGTATCCTTTCTTACTTTGTTTTCTTCCCTGTTAAAATCCAGTGTGGAGATTACCTGGACATCCCCCAACTATCTCCTCCAAATTCCTAGTTTAAAGCTCTCTTAATCAGTTGTGCCAGCCTCCATACATGAAGTCTATTTCCCTCCCTACTCAGGTGAAGTCCATCCCAAGAGAACAGTCTTTTGTCCATGAATGCCTCCCTGTGGCCATACATCCCAAAGCTCTCCTTATAGCACCACTGCCTGAGCCATCTGTAGATCATCATAATCTTTTCACACCTTTGTTGTCCTTCTCTAGGAAGAGGCAGAATCCCACTGAAGATCACCTGAGCCTTGATTTCCTTAAGCATCTTCCCAAGCCTGGCATAGTCTCCCTTAATATGTTCCAGCGAGAATCTAGCTGTATCATTCATTCCCACATGAAGGACAATCAGTGGATTCTTTCCCTCTCCTGTTAGGATCCTCCTCAGCCTCGGGTCCACATCCCGTATCTTTGCACCCGGCAGACAGCACGCCCTTCTGTTCTCTGGATCAGCTCTGGTTACAGGCCTGTCTATTCTTCTCAGTAAGGAGTCCCCAGTCATGTAGACCTGCTTTTTTCTGGTGATGCTGTGATTCTCCGGTCTATCCCCTGTTCCCTCTGGCTGCAAGTCCTCTCAATTCCTATTCTCCCTTGCAATCCTCTGCAACTCATCCTGTATCCTCCTGGAGCTCATAGCTGGTGTTGTTTTGTCCTTTAACTCTTCCCCTCTTCCTATAGAACTAGCTGTTCTTCTCTTCTTCCTTGCCCTCTCACCTTCAGCAACCACCTGCTGTGCCCTTTCTTCATTTTCCAACTCTGCAAACCTGTTCCTGAGCTCTCTTTCTCCTTCACTGGCCCATCTTTTCCTCTGCCTGGTTCTCTTAGTCACATGCTTCCACTGGCCAATTTCCTCACCCAGCAGTCTCCCCTCTGAGTTCTTTCGTCCTGCTTCCATCTGCAAATCTGAGCTTTGCCTTTCAGACTCCTCATGTCTTTGCTCCATTATCTGCTCAAACCCCCTTCTGAGCTCAACTCTTGCCTGACTGGGTCCAGACACTTTGTGGATGTCAAGTGTGGGGAGCTCTAAACCAGGTCTTGAGGTGAAGGCCTTATGGATAGCTCTTACAACTGCTCCTTTTCTGAGATCTTATTAAAGGGGACATACTTATTTTGCTTTTTGGTTTCTCCTCACTCAGATCCTTTACAGTTTGTGTAAACTTATAGTGAAACAGTGTTTGAAATCCATGTTTAGAGAAGCATGAGTATCTTGGCCTCACAAAAGGAATATCAGATAAATTAGTTAATTGTAGGGGAAAAGTTACAGAGTCAGAGTGAAAATGAGGCTTATAATATAGAGCTAGTCACAACTTTGGATAATGAGGGACTTCCATCTCTTCATAAGAAGTTATCTGAAGATTTTTCCAGTGATTAGGTAAAATAATACAGTACAGAAAAATTAAAACCATAGGACTTGGTCTAATGCCCACTGAAATCAATAGGAAGATTCAGATTGATTTTTACCAGGATGTGGATTAGGTCCAAAAACCCAAGGGTTTATTTGGCTGTGATATGTTGGAATATAAATTAGGAGAAGATGATCATCCTCTAAAAACTATGGCAGTCTGGTATAAAGTTTGATGCTTTCATTTTCTTTTCTTTCACTCAAGAAGGTGTTTACAATTTCTTTACTTAAATCAATCCTCCTTAGGTGTACTTCTAAATTAATTGGAAGATCAATAGATTATACTGCTGCAGCTGCTGCTAAAGAGAACTGTAATCTTTGAATAGCACTGATAATGTTGTGTTTTCTTCTTCAACTGTACAGAAAGAAATTGTACAATATTAGCTCAGAGTCAGACACGCAATATTGTCTACTATAAAGATAAAAGGATTAATGTATTTCCTGATTTATCTCAAACAATAGAGAACAAAGACTGGATTGATTTACAAAGAAAAAAATAATTTTTAAAAGCCCGAGCACATTTATATAGTCCATTACCTCTTCATGGGAGCTTTTATTGAGTAGGTGTTGTGTGTCCATTTTAAAAAGACCATGATATCTGATTCCTTTTGTGTGAAACTCTTTTAAAAAAACTGTATTTGCATAAAACTTCTGACTATGAAAAGCTGGTGGAAAATGTAAATTCTGGTGAGTGTGGGTTTATTGAATATTCTGTCAGACTGGGAGACCTGGGTTTAATAACTATTTAGGGGATAATTCATCAAGGAATATGTAATGTACTGAATAGCTCAGCATGGATTTTCATCTTAATGAATATTCTCTGGTTGTGAGATTACCTTATTTCTAAACAAATCATCTCTGAAATACAGTAAATTCCTATTTCTTAACACACCTTTATATTAATATAGGAAACAGAAGCATCACAAGAGATTTACATTAAATATGTAGATTAGCTGAATCCTTATCATGCTGTTTCCAGGTTATTTAAATGTATTTGCCAATAAGAGTTTTATATGGGGTATGTGGACAGCACAAATCTTTCCACAGAATGTCACAAATCCCAGCCCCGGGGAAAACTAACTTGTTTAGTAGGATAGCCTGAGACAGAAGGCCATTAGAAAGAGAGCAAAAAGGAAAAGAAAAGGAGTCTGTTTTTTGTCTAAAAGACACAAATCCATCAGAAAGGTGGAGAACTTGTGCAAATGAGCTTCTCTAGACCATAGCGCACAATGCTAAATTGGTGAAAATTGCAAACCTCCCAACTTTGGCTGTTCAGTTAATTTTAAAGATCTAAGAATTATGGAAACATGAGGCTGATATCAGTCATCTACATCACTGCAAAAAAGAGGACAATTTGTCTTGCCAATTTTGGATAATCCCCTATTTTTGTTTCAATATAGTGGTTGGGTGGGGCAGTAGGATTGTGGAATCTCCTCACATGTCTACAAATTTGGGTTCATTATTTATTATTGTTTATTATTTATTTGTACTGAAGTAGCTTCTAGGAGCTCTAGTCATGGACCAGGAACCCATTAAGTTAGGTGCTCTACAAACCCAGAACAAAAAATTAACAATCTAACTTAAAATATTAGATTAGCTCAAAATTAACATGAGTTTAATGGTCTCAGTCTAAACTTCCATTTTTTCATTCTGAGGTTCAGATATCTGGGCAGCACATCATGAGGAAGCTGGTATGGCTCCTACCTGTGCTTTAGGCATGATTCTGCAATTATTTCTGTTGGGTTTAGTGCTTGCTACCATGAATAGTCCCACTGATGCGGTGGGAGGGGGGACTAATGTATTTATTTTAAACATGTCATAAATCTGTTGACTTCAGAGCCAATGGGATTTAAGCACATGCTTAAAGTTAAGCAAGTGCTTGAGTGGTGTCCTGAACAGTGATGTTTTCCTGAATTGGGACATAATCCAGATAAGTGTTTTCAGGCCTGTGTCCATAGAACAGATAGGAGTTATACCAGCTATCTCACAAAGTGCTAACTGATCATCTCCTCGTCTGAACAATGGAGAATAACTTGTTCAAATCACCAGCTGGACTGCACACTATTAAGTACTGTACATTTAATCCTGGAAGGTGCTGGGGACACCAACCTGGATCAAGCAACTTTGTGCACTTAAACGTGGGCTTAATTTGAGGCATGTGAGTAGTCGCATTGGAGTTGCGCCTGGGAGGAAGTGTTTGCAGAGTTAGGTTCTGTGTTTGCTCTAGATAGTGCTATTAATCCTCTGAAAGGCCAGGTGGATGAGGTAATATCTTTTACTGGACCAAATTCTTTTGGTGAGTGAGGCAAACTTTCAAGCTTACACAGAATTGTTCTTCAGGTATGTGTAAGCTCAAAAGCTTGCCTCTCACAGCAGAATTTGGTTGAGTAAAAAATATTACCTCACCCACATTTCTCTTTAATATCCTGGGACCCACCCGGCTACACCACCACTCCATTCTATTAATCCTTTGTTATATATTCACACAAAATTGATAGAAGATAAAAACAATTGTATTGGAGGATCTATTGGAGGATTTCATTCTCACCAAATAGGCAGGATTTTGTTCATTTTTAGCCTTATGGCTGTGGCCCCCATTTGTTCTGCCTTGGGTGAGTGGTCCCCTGTTTCTAACTTTCAACAGGAGCAGTTGTGTGTAACAGACCTTTCCTTCTACCTCCCCTCCTACACTAGAGAAGAGAGGTTGGCATCAGGAAAAGGTCCATGTCAGAACATCTGAGTTCTCCTTGAATATGCTTACTGGGTCCCCTGACATTACTGTCAAGAGCCAGTTGTACAGATAGCTGTGGAAGGCCAGGTCAGCCTGCCAAAAAGGAGGCAATTAAAAATTTTCCCTTGAAGAATTGGGATTAGCTTTCAGAGTTTCTGCTCTGTTGTGGCCTAGAAAGCATGGAGACAAGACCAGTTATTAATTAATTGAACCATTAGATATAATACTTTTGTGAATATTAAATACTGCCCTCTTTAGATGCCGGGATGTAAGCTGACCGGTATTAGCGATTCAAGAAAAACACTTTGTGGCAGGTGTTTAATATGGCTGTTTAAACTTCCAAGTGCCCTGCATCACAACAGTCTTACACAGCATTTCAGTGTCATTTATGATTGCCCCAATTTCTATTACCATATGAGGTAGTTAAATGGAAGTTAGTGCCACTGCCCTTGCTAGATTCCAATTAGAGTAATTTCTGTATGGTTTCTCTACATAAATTGTCCTAGTATTTTCACTCTGTGACTAAGTACTTCTCACTTTATTTAAGCAATTACTGTCATTGAAGCAAATGGCCAAATCCTGGAGTTTCTATTCCATTTTCACTCAGTCCTTATTCAGGTAAGCTCCCCAAAAAAGTGGAGTAAAACTTCAGGAATTGATCAATGGGACAGTGAGCAGGATTTGGTTCTTGATATTGTATTCATCTTAATATCCTGTCTTAATCTGTCATATAGTGTTGCTAAGTGGCATTCACATTTCATCCCAGAGGTGACTGCATTTCAGAGATGTGTGAAGCAATTTTTGTTCATAAAGTACTTTTGAAATATTAGTATTAATAATTTTAATCCATGCACAATGAAAATTAATCCACTATCAGTATGTTTGAGAGGCGACTTGAATCACTTATGTGTCCATCACTTTTCCTATTGTATTGGCCCATTTTTTTGGCTACAGTATATTCCTTGGTTTTCATTTCCATTGAATTCCATTTTCATATTGCACAGAAATTCCTAGGAATATTATTCCTACTCTTTTTTTCTAAAAGAGTGCACACAATAAATGGTGCAATATTGTGAATGGAAGATAATTTTCTGAAGTAAATGTTCATTGTAATTTTCTTTTTTATTTAGTGACTTTTAAGAGGACTCTAGGTATCTTCTGACATGAAGTGAAGTTATGCGATCTACCAACAGGTACACTACATGTTTTCTTTATAAAGGTTAGATCTCTTTCCATTGACAGCTGCATTGACTTGAACTATGTATATTATGTCACATTTCAGAGCTTAAGATCCTAATTCTAATTATTATTATTCTACAGCATCTCTGGTATTGGAGATGTACGATTGATTTCTCAAAGAAGGGCAAATGGATGACTTGATGTGAAAAGTTATTTTGAGGATTTATGGTATATCATTGGATCTTACATCGCAGCTAAATCTTATGACAATAAATGTATTTTGTAATCATAGTTAATTACAGAAACCAATAGAACACTGAGAATTGACATTTCTCCCCTTGGCTGTTAGAGAATCAAGATTTCAAACTCAAGGCACTATACAAAAAATGTTTTTGCTGATGAATTTGAGCAGAACTGCAGCAGAGTCCTGAAGCCAGTTAGGTTAATCAGAGAAAATGTTATTACCTTTCCCCCCAGGATTCCATTAATTTAACATTGGCAAACCATCATTAGAGCTGCATGAAATGACTGATTTTTCCTCAGGAAGTGTTTGCATATGAGACGTGGGGTTTTCCATGAGCATTCACAAGCATATGTGAATTGTGGGTGACATTTTGGCTGGCATTGCCAGCAAATGTAGAGCTTCTTTTCTGTGAAATTTGAGACACTTCACTCTGTGTCAGAATGGTAGCCATAAAATTAATGAAAAAGCAAATTGAACCAAACTTCTTTAAACCTCCAAACAGAGTAAGAACCATATGGTCCAAAGTACTCATAATGCTTCTGTGTGCCCTAGACTTCCATACCTGTAGTACACTGGTGCTCACAAGCTGAAAATCTGGGCCTCATTTAAGATTTGGCTCTAGTTGTGGCCAACTCTTTGGGTCAGTTCTCCTATTATCCAGATTGATTTACTTGCCTATATCTGAAAATAATAGGTCAATTTCGGGGTCAAGTTCCCATTGTGAATGGCTCTGAGTCTCCAAGGTGAACATTTGACCCCAGGTTTTCATGGTTGTCATTCTGTTGTTCCTGACATCCTGTTATATTATGCAGAGCCCTCTCTCTCACACGCACATCACCTTCTGCAAAGGACTCAACAGGACCGAGATGCAAGTGCTGCATCTGCGCTGGCAGACAAGTGCCAGCAGGGGTAACCTAGAAGGAATTAAAAACATTTCTTTGGGGATTGGGGAAAAGCCTTCCTCTTTTAATGTATAAGTGGCAACTGGAAAGAAATGGAGCAAAAATCTCTCAATACCTATGGGGAAGTTCCCCTCAAGCCTTATTTGAAAGCTTAAGGACTTATGCAACACATAAGCTTTGGTCTGGTCCTCAGCCCAGGGGCCATTAAGAGCTATCTGAATAAAATTAAAACATCAAGGACAAATTAAAAAAAATAAACCTTAATCTGTTTTTAAAGGATTTATGGATTTTTTTCCTTTAAGTGAGAACAGATTCTCCCAGCCTTACAACAATAGGACTGTTGGTGGAATAAAGTACTACACAGTATGAGCACAGCTGGCAGAATCTGTTGCTTTTTGTTCTATGGGTGTTATCCTGTTTCTGTTGAAGTCAATGGGACTTTTGTCATAGATTTCCATAGAGTCAGGATTCCATCCTTCATATATTTCAGTAATTTAAAATCTGAAATAGTTTGTTTTTAAAGCATTGCTGCTCACCTTTAATTCTTCAAGCAAAGTAACACAATATTGAGGTTTAAGATTGATTATAAATAGTAACAATAATGCATTAACTGTTTAATTCAGAGTGGTTATTTTTCAAAGCTGTACATAGGGATTTATGTGCACAACTTTATTGCTAATGACAATATTAATAAATTCCCAAGTGAAGCTTTAACAATGTACCCCAGGGCACTAGTTTAACACTTCACATCTGTAATTTACTTAAGCTCTTAATTTCCTGGGATTCAAAATTGCTTGACATTTATATTGCAAAATAATTCTTCATTTCATAACTTTGAGTTACTCCCACAGATGTATAACTTAAAAACACTTGTGCTTTTTTGATTAACAGAAAAAATAACATGAGTAACTACAGCAAGATATGACAGAGGTAGTAATTACATTATTAATCTAAGGAAAAAATGGTTTCTTGCTTCTGCTAAGCTCATAAAATTACAAAAGAACCTCCTACTGTTAAATATGGTGAAAGAAATCATCAATGCACACTGAATAATTAAACATACATTTTAGCTCATAAAATTATTTTATCAAGTCATAGATTATAGAACCAGCAATAAGTGTATATTTTTATTTTATTACACTACATGTCTTTGCTAAATAATTATAGATTTCTAAAAGTGACACGGGGATTTTTTTTTTTTTAATGAAACTACAGTACAGTGTATGAATAATTATCTTTGCAACTAGGAATGTATCTATGGCATGACAAAGAATGTACAGGTGTAAAAATTCAGTCTTGAGCCAGTAGACTGACTATATGAAGGATGTGAATTAGGTCACAAAATTCTGCACCTAAGTAAAGAATACTTCGTTGAGTGAAGTTTAGATAAACAACCAAATGTCTCCAAAGCCTAACTGAAATATTCATGTGACACAGTCTTAACTGCAGGTTGACAGCAAGGTTTAAACGTGGGACTTTGAGCACCAAAACACAAACCGTTACCAATTCAGCTAAAGGAATGACTCTGCACTGAGCAGCAGCAGTAGGCTGCTACCTTTGTGTGGATCAGCCACTAAAGGGAAAGGCAAACCACACTTCTGATTTGGGGATGCTAATCATATGAAACTTTGTCATGAAATATCAGGTGATCTGACTTCTGGCCAGGTTGAAGGTGCTGAGAGATATTAGCCATTCTTGTGGTATGGTGTCATTTTCTGCCACCTTGCCCCTCTTGAACCAGAAAGTGAAGACTCACTTAAGAATAAATTTTTGAAATGGGCAATATGTTTCAGACAAACAATTTACTTGGGGGGGGGGGAATACAGTTTCAGGTTGACCAAAACTACTGGCAAATTTGACATGAATTCATCAAATAGTTTGGCCAAAAATTATCTTTCAAGCTAGATTTCTAAAGGGACTTAAGTGCCATTTAAAAAAACCACCTGAGGAGAGGGCAATGCTTCAATGGGAGAACCCCATCTCTGAATGCCCCATGGCCCAGTGGTAAGCAAACTCACCTGCCATGTTAATGCCCTAAGTTCCAGTCCTTGCTCTGCATCAGGCTGGGTGGAGGCTTGAACGCAGGTTGCTTTTATCCTGGGTGAGTGCTCTAATCATAGGTCTCCAGCATATAAGAGGGTTACTACCAGCCCGTTTTGTAATGACATTTCCAAATTTCCATTGTTTTTAATTTTAAAAGTCAGTTAAACATGCCTGAAATCTTGATAAAATTATTTTTTGTTTTGCCAAGAAAACAGAAGAATTTTTGTTTCCAGTTGATACTAAACAATTTCTCCCCCTGGTTTGACCAGCAAACTGAAAAGTTGTTTGTTCACATAGCTCTATTGAATTGTAATAGGGAAGAAAAACATAAAATTTTCAAACTGAAGAGGTTCATTTTGGATTAG
Source organism: Gopherus flavomarginatus (assembly GCF_025201925.1). Classification (NCBI taxonomy): domain Eukaryota; kingdom Metazoa; phylum Chordata; order Testudines; family Testudinidae; genus Gopherus; species Gopherus flavomarginatus. The sequence goes on from NC_066617.1 coordinate 185,587,850, forward strand.
ATTAAACTTTAGGGTGATTGTTCTGGCCATTTCTTACACTGTTTGCTCATCTCGCTAGAGGAATAGTAATAGATATTAATTTCAACTAAAAATAATATATTTTTTTCTGAAAAAATCTAGGATGAAACAGTGAATCACTAGAATAAAATCCTGGTTAGCATGCTTGGGATGAGACTAGTGGTGAAGCAGAAAGGACAGGAGTAGAACACAGAGGAGATGAGAAGAGCGAGGGGAAAATTATTTTTAGTCTCTTTCTCTCTCCTTAGCCGCTGACAACTTATTCTCCCTCCCACTGAGGCTTTCCTCTCCCTATCCTGTGGTCGCAGGGCCCTGGTAAATTATCTTCCAGCTAGCGTAGGCAGGGAGAGCTTACCAAAGACTCACCTGTGACTGTCTTGGGACACTGCAACTAAATCTCTCCTTTCTTGCTCCCAGCAGTCCAGGTAATAATGCCCAGAGATTCCATAACAGTAGGTCTTACTAGGTCAGGAAAGCACCCAACTTTCCCATTCTGCTGGACACACACATACTCAGACTGATGTCCCTGAAGTATTTCACTGACCTGAAAAGAATCTTGCAAAGGAATCTGAACTGGACTGACTCCTGGTTATCTCTGTTCAGACTGGAAATTCATTCTGAGGATGACTGAGTTTTAGACCATACTTGTCACAGTTCTTGTGACTATATTAGTAGCTCCAGCCAGTCTTTTGAGCAAAGTAGAGTAGTTTGCAGAAACATGCATATATGTGTGTTTGTATGTGATTTAAATGTCCTGTTCCAGGGATAGGCAACCTATGGCACGCATGCCAAAGGCAGCACGCAAGCTGATTTTCAGTGGCAATCACATGGCTCGGGTCCTGGCCACCGCTCTGGGGGGGCTCTGCATTTTAATTTAATTTTAAATGAAGCATCTTAAGCATTTTAAAAACCTCATTTACTTTACATACAACAACAGTTTAGTTATATATTATAGACCTAAAAAGAGACCTTCTGAAAACGTTAAAATGTATTACTGGCACGCAGAACCTTAAATCAAAGAGAATGAATGAGGACTCGGCACACCACTTCTGAAAGGTTGCCGACCCCTGTCCTATTTAAATAGCTCCATGCATAGCAGTTTGTGCATGAGTTTTGTTTTTTACATGTAGAAAGAGTATACAATGTTGGAGGAATATAAGGCTATCACATCATTCTTTTGCCATGCAACTTTTCCTTTTCTGTCTGTGATTATTTTGCTTTATTCTCTACATTTCCTCAGAGTTCAGAGAATTAAATGAGTGTCGTGCCAATCACAGTGGTTCATTTAGACTTCCACCTTTAACAAAAGAAAGGTGGGTCTGGGAACCAGGATATTGTTTGTCCTGTAAGTAAATGAAAAGAACTACATAAGTATGATTAATGGACTAGGTCCCTAAATATCATTGTTCTGCAGAAGAAAGTGTCTTTATCTGGAAGTAAAAAATTGATTCATAGGAAGTAATTTTGAATGTTAAGCACATCTCAGGATAGACCCTGAACTCTCAGACTCCCTTGTTAAAAAACATTCTTCATAAACAAACAAAAGTACAGGTGAAGTAGTTCACAGACTGAAATTGCAGAAAGAAAGAACTGTTGGTGCTAATGTCAGGTGTTATACGGATAGAAGTATGGAATATGAGATCAAGTAACTCTCTAGTTACACATGGAAGTTAATCTGATTCATTAGGTTAGTCTCCCTTGTATGAGTACTAAACAAGGTAATACGAACACTATAAGTGTGGCATTCCAACGATAACATTATCTACCAGAATTATTTTTTCCTTAGGCAGAAGATAATGATACATTTAAAAAATTCTCCCACAATTCACGTCTTATGGTAAAATGGTAAGTAGTGCAGGAATTGTGTAGACACCACACTGTAGAAACGTTACTATTAATGTCACCTGATGGATGCCACAGTAGCTTGCCTCTTACCAACCACATGCAATGAAAGGATGCTGTTTGGTTTGGAGATAAACATTGCAGACCACAACAATATGTTATCTTAATTTAAACCTTAATCCATTTAAATAGTATCTGCACTGTAATAGTAGCGTTAAATCACAGAAATGGGAATAGTGTTAACAGCAGGACATTATCTTTTATTGAGGGCAAGCAGCAGGGTGGCTGCTAATGAGGACATCATCAATTTATCAGTTAAAGGTCAGTCTAAAAGAGTTCCTGCCCTCTCCCTTTTTGTGCACTGTACTCTGACTGTCTGGACTCTGAATCATTTTTATCAATCATCCTGTGTTGTGACAGGAGACAACTTAATGCTATGTCTGCATAATATTTTCCAGAAGTACAGTGTGTCAAGTGTAGTTCAGATTTGCCTAGTTGGGAAATACTCCTTCCCCAGTATTATCATACCTTACTGAGTGAATACATTATTTCTGTTCACCTTGTTATTTTAAATGTTACATTTTAATATTTTCTGTCCACTTGCTCTTTTTTTCTTGTTGTTGTTGTTGGGTTTTTTTTTGTTGTTGTTCTTGCCCGCCTTTAAATGTTAACAGTGTGAACTTCTTGGGGACTGATACAGCTTTATTGAAAGTAAGCCATCTAGAGTTAATGGAAGCAGTATGCTTTGCAAAGTATGCAACCTATCAAAGAGAACTGTTTCTTGACTGAATATTGAATGTTATTGGTTTAAATCTTTAGAATTCTCACTTCTAAAAACATAAAATAAAAATGGATAGGTTTAACACACTTTTCACAGGCAATTTAAAGATTACAGCAATTAGACCTTGGCCTATTCCCACAGTAAGGCTGAATTTGGATTTTATCACTAAGAATTTAATTAGTTCTCAATTCTCAAGTTTGTGCCACTTATTAACTGCAACACAGCAACAAGAAAACAATATTTTAATATTCTTTCTGTGGAGCCTTCAGACACACATCTCTTTTCACAGTTCTTGCTCTGTCTGCTGGGGTTTTGCTCTTACCAACGAAAGAGAACTTTAGAAAAAAAAAAGAAGAAGAAGAAACGGTGCACTTTCTGCCAGATTAGTAGAGTTGCAATGAACTAATTCCTGGTAATTTCAGTACCACTGTACACAGGAATGTTTAAGGGGGGCTGCAAGGCACAGTAGTGGTGATCATTTTTAAGATACTTTTCCATTTATTATAATATGTTAGAAGATTCAATCTAAATTCTCATTCCTTGCCATTTTTTTTATCGTCATTACATATGAATGGATATTTGTTTATAATTTGAGTTGCTCTTGAGTAAACTAAGTATTTTCCTTAGGATTGTTACCTATTTCTGCTAAGCTGGTTCAGATTTTACTTCTAGTAGAAAACAATCCTCCTTTGCTTAAAGGCCAAATGTGCACCCAGGAAATGCAGTATTTTATCCTGAAGTTTAAGAATAAGGTCTTGTTTAAACTTAATATTTCCCGCTTTATGAGAAATGATTTAGTTTAAAAAGTTAGAGTCCTAGCCTATAATATGTTACATTTTTTTGAAAATAATATTGCAGATAAAATTGTGTGCTGATGTAATAATAATAAAGAATATAGTATTACAAAGTAAATATGGGCTTAGCAGGCTAGATTTTGTTTTAGTAAAATATTGTCAGTCATTTTTCATCTGAAAACCAAAGTTGGGGGTGAGTGATATACAGGAGTTAAGGTCACAATAGAAGTTCCAATTTGGGTTTCCTCTCTGTTCTAAATACTGAGAGAGAGATGGTTTATCTGAAGTTTATGAGTAAAAAGACCTGTGATATCACACCCTTATAATGTAAACATAAGGTTAATATACACACAGTATCTGCAAAGAGATGTGGCTTGCTTGTTCAGAGAGTCTTGCATCTTTTCAAGCTAGTAGAAATTTAAATATCTCACTCCTCAAATATAAAGGTCAAGTCAGAAGGAAAGACAAGGGTGCTGAAGAATTAACAAACAGTTTACATTTTCAAAGCTCTTTGAGGTACTCAAATGTTAAACCATATGGGCAAAATCCTACTGTCAAAACCACACATGCCACTCTCTGAAAATTAGTTTAAAGGAAATATATTGTGGGCCAAAATGTCTAATTGATGTTTTATGGGCTGTTTTCCATGCTCCAAAATGTGCTTTGCTTCAAATCTACAATCTTATCACAGATGGTCAAGCTCCAGATGGGGGCTTGGTTTGGCCACAAATGGTATGCTTACCATAATGCATCTTTCATTCATTTTCTAACATCTGAAATTTCATTTCTGAAATACATTTCAGAAGAGAGCTATTTCTGACCTTCACTATACAGTCTTCTCTGAAATGGTAGCAGAATAGCAACATGAGCTTTTATAAATCCTTTGTATCTGCTAACAAAGAACCTGATTCTCCTTTTACTTACACCAGTTTGATTGAGGTGTAAGCAACTCAGCTGATTTATGCTAGTATAAGTGACAGGCAAGTCAGGTCCAAAGAATAAATTCCAAAATATCTGAAGAATAATTTGGCATTATATTTTGAAATTTCAAATTTCAGCTCTAAGAAACAAAGATACAGCTTACTTCCAAATGCTCAATTTTTGTATTGCTATATTTTATGAAAAGATTCACTGATTTAACTCTTCTCCTCGATACTGAGTCAACATACTTCACCTATTTGTAATAAGTGATATTTTTTGAAAATATTGTCCAAAATCATGAGATATATTTTAGATTAGTCTCTGGGAACCTGGTGTCTAAATCTGTTGTCCTGCACCTTATGTACTCGTTTACACTAGTGCAAAGTGAGTGTAAAATATGGTAGCACATTGTGCTTGCTTTGCACCCACATTACATGGGTTCAAATGCCATTATCTAATGAACTACAAGTTGTAGTTCATTAGATAATCAGGTCCTGGGTCTTTCAGTCAGGTCTTGAAGTGAGCCAGTAGGACTGGAATGGAGTACCTGCATTTTTCCCTCACTCTACCAGCTATAAGGGCCTTTTCATGAGTAACAGGTGCCATGCAGACCTTTTCCTCTGCCAGTGCAGGATTGTTTTCTACAATACATTTTCTAGTGGTTTTTATCTGGTTTAGTTTAAAAGTCCCAAGTTAGGGAGCAGCTGCCTTTTCCCTAAGATGTTTCTACATCTAGCTGACAAGGATTTTTCCCAATATTAAACCTAAATTTGCCATCTATTGATTTAGCCCCAGTACTCCTAGTTATACCCTGATCTATCAGACTAAAGCATTCACTTTCTCCTGGGTGTTTATACCCTTAGTCATCATTTAGTTAAGTGTAATCCTTATTCTACCAGGTAGCAGTAGCTGACATGTAAGAGATGCATGAGTTTGTAGTTTGGAGTGGTGTTGATATAGTTTGTTGCATCATCTCTAATGACAACCAGATCTGTTGTGATCAGTGTCAATGAATATCCTTTTGTGAGGATATGTACACAATGAATGTCTCTTTGTCTTTGAGAACTGTCCCAATTACAATATAGACAGAACTGTAAGGAATCAAGAAACCAGTCAGGATACAAACAGTGAGAACTCTACTGCATGACCCACCTGTTCCAGAGATGGAGCTCTCAGATGGGGGGCAACCAGGACTGCATGAGGAACTTGAGAAGCAGAAATTAGGAGGGTCAGGGCAGTGAGATGTTGAGGGAAGGGATCAGTAATGGAACTTGGGGGTTGGAGCAGAGAGGAGCAGGAGCCACCTTAATGTGACAGCAGTGGGAGAGTCTGGAGAAGGTCAGGAGGCAGATATTGTGCACGAAGAGTGAGGAAGAATTATGTGGAAGGAAGTTAAAGGTTTAATGCTATGTAGGCATAACCAGTGGAGAGTCTCAATATCTATAGGGGAGAGAACTTCGGGAGCGAGGCATAAAAATCTCCAGTACAGAAGAATTTTATTGCTATTGGTGAAATCTGTTTTGTTTGCATTCATGTCCAGCATCTACAGTTAGAGATGAATGATCATAAAGGAACCAAATAACTAGAGTTAGGTAAATCTTAAAAAAATTCCTTGAGCACTCCCTTAACTTTGATTCTGAATTTGTCTTTTGCTCCTTTTGTGTTTGTTTTCTGCTAATATTTGAGTTATCGAGTTTTACAAATCCAAAGTCAGAAACAGATTCTTACAGGTACATGTCTGAATATTCACTCTGGAAATGGCATGCTCTAGTTGGGATAGGAGACTGCTTTCACAGAACAAGGGGAAAAGTTCTCAAGATGTCTCATTAGAGGACATAAGCCAGGCAGGGTCATGCTGGGCCTTCCCAACCACGATCACACATTTGAAAATTCTTTGGGACAAATTCACCTTTGGGATAATCCCAGCGATGTCACTGGGGTTATACCAGGAATTAATTTAGCCTTTTGTGTCTGTAGACCTGCCTACACTTTTTGTTGCTTTAAATATATGGGTTTAGAAACAGAAGTAGTACAACCTCCTCCCAACCCCACCCCACAAGTGTACATGTAGTTATACCACTATATAGATAATTATATCAGTATAGTTTCTTTCTGTAAATAGCTGACAAGAGAATATTAATTTTAAGCTCCACATCGAGCCAATGTAATTTATAGTAGTCTGATTCTGATAGGCATGGTCTGTGTGGTTCATAAACCAGAGATTTTTATCTTTTTCCTTTACCTGCTACCTCTTTCTGAATCATTCTCATCCAATCAGACAAGAGAAATTATACTTTGGGATTTATATGACCCATGACCCTTAACTGATACATTCATATTTTAAATTGCAAGTAGGCTGAACTGTTTATGATCAAACTATGGAGTATTAAAACCCACTAAAATGAACTGACTAAAACTGAATAACAAATAAACTTGCAGAAATCATGATTTGCTTGCAGACATTCCGCCACTGGGAGAAGCCGGGCAAAATGAAATTTTTGACTGCATTATTAGCTACAAATTATTCCTCAGCTCCTTTTTATAATCCAACATGCGCAGATGCCAAGGGTGACCCTTCAAGGCTGATTTATTCTTGGATACATTTAAGAACCTGTCCTCTGGTGTCTGTGCCTTATCGTGATAGGACAGCTTGTGTGCTCGAACCATCCCCAGAGTCTGTGTCCACGGGGGCCTTTTGCTCCTCGTAGGTTCAACTATGCCGGATTGGTCTGTAGGGGAGGGACCAGACAAAACAGATACCCTGTTCCTCCAGGTTGGGTGTTAGGGTTGTTAGCCCTGTGCCTGTCCCACAAAAAACAAAATATGTTGCAGAAACAGCGACGGTGAAATTAACCTTTACTCTATGTGATAGCATTCAGGAGTCAATGACCCATATGACTGCCAAGGATGAAAGCCAAAAAGAAGTCACTGGCATGAAGACTGAAGTGCTCAACCCCAAGACAAAAAACAAACTTGTTTTTTAGAATATAAGGACAATGTGCAAAACACGGAAGCTAGCTTAGGTCACAGCAGAGATGAAATGCCACAGCTTACACATCCTGTGTGTCAGTGAGAGCAGATGGATGGGATCAGGAAGATATACAAAAGCCTCAGGAGAAACTTTGCTGTTTTCTGGATAGGATGATGGACAACACCTTGAGAGTGTTGCCATCTTTTAGAAGAAGAGACTGAAGCATTCCCTTCTTGAATGGAAGTCCATCAGCAGCAGACTTATGAGTGGTAAACAGAAGACACCAACAAACACTCTCATCAGGGACAAACAAGGCCACCTACTAACAATCAAAAAAGAACAAGACATGCACTGGACAGAGCATTTCAAAGAATTGCTGAACAGGGAGCCACCTAAAGAGGAAGCAGATATCCAGGAGGAAGAAGAAAATCTTGATATCAACACAGACACCTCAAATAAGGAAGAGATCGTTCTAGCCATCAAATCCTCAAAAAAAAAGGGATAAGTCCTGGAAAGGATAACTTGAATGCAGAATTGTTCTAGGTAAATTCTGAGTTAGCAGCATCTATCCTGGCACCTCTATTTACATCAGTCTGGGAAAGGGGAAAAGTGCCAGATGAGTGAACCAATGGGGTTTTTAGTGAAGATACCAAAGAAAGGAACTCTCAGTGATTGTAATAACTGGCGTGGTATCAGACTTTTATCTGTGCCAAGCAAAGTATTGTGTAAGATCATACTCCAGCATATATCAGAGGCAGTTGATAGCATTCTCAGAAAAGAGGAAGCTGGTGTTTGGAAAGGGCGTGGATGCACAGACCAGATCTTAACTCTATGAAACATAGTAGAACAATGCTTAGAATGGCAATGGCAACTCTACATAAATTTCATAGACATTGAGAAGGCTTTTGATAGCATGCATAGGACCAGCCTATGGCACATTCTGTGGGCATATGGAATTGCTCTCCTTATAATCAACACAATCAAAAGCTTTTATTTCAACTTTACATGCAGTGTTGATCATAGTGAATTCTGTTTTGAAGTCAAAACCGGAGTATGTCAGGGGTGTGTCATGCCTGCAATCCTCTTCAACATTGCCATTGACTGGGTAATGCGACGTACAGCAGAAGACATGCCAGAAGGCATTAAATGGACACTCTTCTCATCCCTTGAAGACCTGGACTTCACAGATGATCTTGCTCTCTTATCACTTACCAGGCACTAAAAACAAGAAAGAACAGCTCAACTCAACACATTCAGCCAGCGAATTTGACTGAAAATCAATCGCAATAAGACAGATGTTCTGACCTGTAATATTACCTCATCATTGCCAGTACGGATTGAGGATTATATTCTCACCAATGCAGAAACATTCACATACTTGGGCAACACCAACATACAAAACCAAAACCAAACTCAATATTTATCAGAGCTGCATACTTTCAATATTACTTTATAGTGCAGAATGCTGGGAAATGAGAAAATATGACATGCCCAAACTGTGTTCATTCCATACAACCTGTATCTTTTGGCCCAGAACAATCTCATACCAAGATCTATTAATACTGTGAAGCCAAGAAAATATGAGTACCATCGTTGTCAGGAGGCATTGGAGATGGATTGGCCATGTGCTTCGGATGAAAACTGATTCCATCACCAGAGTAGTAATAAGATGGACACCTGAAGGCAAGTGAAAATGAGGCTGCCTGAAAACAACATGGCAAAGAGCCGTGGAAGCCAAGCTGAAAAACCTGAGGCATAGACTTGTCAGAAATAGACACGAGTGGAGGAGCTTCATCACTGCCCTTGATGCCAGAGGCATAATGGGAACATGATGATGATGATATTTAAGAACTGTCATGTTGTTGCATCTCTCACTGTAAGCATTAGTTCTAAACAGCAGCATTTCCAGAAATGTGCACAACAAAATCAGTCAATTCAGTCATGTCACTTTTAGGCAAAATATGAGTGTGGTGTGGGGGGTGGTAAAAGGGAAGATGTGTTTTTGGGACATTGGGGACTGTAGTTTCCAAAGGACAGGAGTGTAGATAGGAACACAACAGGAGTTAGAAGGTAAGTTATTCAAACTATCTGATCTGCTAACACCTCTTAATATCATCTTCTTTGTTTTTTTGTGATACTAACATCTTGCAGTTAAGCTCATCTCAACTTATAATATTATTGTTATTTATACAGTGCCATAAGTACTCATGACACTTCACAGACAGAAGATAAGACAAGGTCTGAACCCAAGGAGCTTCCGACTTAATTGAATATTCTCCCAAAGTTCAAATCAAGGTCACCGTATGGCAAAGCTTTTATAAATTCTGAGCTAGTCAGTGTAAGCTGCAACTGCATTATATGTGTATTAATTAAAGTTCAAATGGTTTTTAAGTTTTGTGCTCCAGGCTGAGATTGGTAAGTCAATATTTTGCTATCTCTAGAACAGAGCTTCAGAAGCAGTGCAGTCCTGATTTTAATATCGATTTCTCCATTGTATGGGAATTAACATATGTCTCTCTTCCTGAATCACAGATCTTATTTCCTGTGTATACTTCACAGGAGAACTTTAAAACATCAGTGAGCAGTTCATTATTTTAACAGTTTGTATCAGAGCTGGGGATATGGCAAGCACATACATTCTAGCAATATATGGTTTCCCCTAAATTTATCGTGGACTCACATTGCATATTAGCTACTGGAATAAATAACATTTCTAAACCTTTCATAATGATGTGAAACAATTCATTTAGGGGGGGAAATGTGGTGGATTGAACAAGGTTCATTTGTTGTTTAATCTTCATTTTAAACATCTTCATTTCTAAGGGAAAAAGAGAGATTCATTAATAATGGTTTAATATTCTGAGCTATGTTTTAGTTCTGCTATAGACTATTGATATGACGTGATTTTAACCAGTTTGTTTGCTTCTGCTGTCAACCACAGTATATTAGAAGGGTAGATTACGAAGCTTTTATCATTATCCATTTGAGACTAAGGCTGTCTCTGGCAAGTTTCCACACTGGATATGGGCTCAAACCAAAACTTTAGATCTAAACGTCTTTGGGAGGAAAGCTTGGATCCTATATTCATAATGGTATAAATCAGAACTATGGATCTGAACACTCCCAAGCTACAGGGTTGTAGGTATCTCTTTCTGAATATTCTGGTTTGTAATGTCACCACCCTAAAATAAGTTTCACCCTGTGAAGCTCAATCCTTAACAGAACATGCTAATGCTCTGGTCTCATAAAGCTTTATATTGCCTATAAGTAGGCAGCAGATTGAAATTAAATCCTGCAGTTAAATTCTTGGGTTTTGTTTTGTCACACCATGCATTAAATTGACATCTCCCAATCTTCTCTCCACCTAGTCTACTCAGATGTTATCATTTTATGGATCAGTCAGGGTATCGATACACCTGCTCTGAGGAAGTGTGGGAGTCTCTAGCCCCCTGCAACATTTTGGTGTTTTGCCACTTTAAAAAGATAAACAAGATGGAGTTGCTGCCCCAGAATGCCCTGGACACTACTGAAAGTCCACCTTCCGTTCCAGTTAGAACAGCTACTCTTCTAGGGATGAAGGGAAAGCAGATGGTAGAAATAAAATGATTTGTTCTAGAATCACCTCCTGGAGACTCCATGTGAATGGTGCATCTGGAGTTAAATACATTTGGGAGCCTGGAAGACTCCCAAAGAGAAATAGTTTAGCATTTCAAACACAGCAAGCCTCACTCAAGTCACTTCTCAGAGGTAATTCTATTGTCAAAGCTGAAGATGTATTTCCGCTCATCACTCCAGAGTTTATATTGAGGAATGCTAACAGGATGGTAGCTTTCATATAGCTTAATGTTTCAGTTCAAGAATGCCTTGGTTCTATAATTGGCACTACACATTAGATACTTTCAAACATACTTCTTTATTGTGTCCCTTGTTTGTTTTTCATTAGGTTGTCATGGAAATCAATGATTAATAATGGTTTTCTTTCTGAAGCTCCACAGGTATGTAAACAGAGGTTGAGAAGTATCCTGGTTATGATTGCTTCGACTATACTATACAATGCTACCCCCTAGTTCTTCTACAGTACAATAGCACTTTGGTTTAATTCATTGTCCAGGCTTAACATTTCAAACACTATATTTACTAGTCCTGGAGTGACTGTTGTTATCTTCCCAGGAATTTTGGCTATCAAAGCTATGGACAAAATTCAGGCCTGCTCGGTGCACCTTGACAAGGAAGGCAGTGTGCCCCAAGAGGGTTTGACCTTATACACAAATTACTGGCACCTACTGTGGGATAGCAGCTTGAAGTCACTGTCAGGATTTCACTGTCAAAGATTGCCTGAGGGGATGCACTGACCCAAGTCAGTATAGTCACTTTAGGAGCTGTGCTGTGTTCTGGGTATCTTGCTCCTCTGCAATCCCCTCTCCTGTCTGACATTCTGATGGCAGATACAATTACCTAGGCTTTAGTTCTGTTTACTATAATCAAAATATTTTTGTCAAGGCTTATTATATAGGGCTCTATTTATGGAGTGCTACAGCTGGAATTATGACTAAATCATCTTGTGCCCATGACTAGTGCTACCCCCATAATGGTTCTGCTCTGGTCTTATGCCCCTTGCCATTGATTCAGTGTCCCAGTACTGTGGCCGATCAGTGCACATACATATAATGCAACTTGAAATGTTAAGGGTGCACACCCCTGGGGTCGTCTCCTTGGTCAAAAGCTTGTCATTTCATTTTGTTCATAAACCAGAACTGATAGGATATATTAACAAACTTAGTTCAGAAATACTATTTCCAGTTACAAAAACAGCAGAGCAAATATACAGCAATTATAATGAAATAATCACATTGTCTTATCCAGACACACACTCAATATATTGGTGTGTAGACAATTTTGTGTGTAAAGATAGATCTTTAAAACACAGACACAACGGTCACCATTAAAATGTTAGCTTTTACTGTACATACCATAGACGTTTCCTATTCCAAATAAAACATAGTACTACACTTGGATGCCATTCTATGAAGACTGATAGCAAATGCTGACAATTTAAAGATAACATCTGCCTGCCCTCTTTCTCTGGATATATACACATACTAATATCAACAGTACTCCCAAGAAGGTAAACAATTTATTGCACATCTTCTAGTCTATTAAATTTCAGAAGACTTAAATGAATATCATAAAATACATTAATAATAATTAATTCAAATTATAAGTAATAATGATGGGTAAACCTCAATTTCAAGTTTGGCTCAAAAGTTTGTAAGTTTATTCAAATTCTCTAAACCTCTTTGGACTGATCATTTTACAACAAGAGACTTTGTTATGAAATTTCCAGTGCTTCCTGCATCTACCTGAACTGGAAATTGCATGAGAAAATCCTTTCAGGGGGATATTTCAGCATTCCAACTCCACTTCGGTCTGAACTCTGAAGAATGGAGATGGCTGCAGAATTAAACTGAATGAGAGAAAACTTAACTAGATGTTTATTTAACTTAAAGTGATTTTTGAATTTGGAAAAAAAAAGGTTGTTTAAGGTTTGATTGGAGTTCTGGCTGAAATTTCAGGGAAAGCTTTATTTGAACCAGTTCTCCCAGCTCTATGTTGCAATTCACCTGCTATTTCAGTATTAATGAACAGTGATTCCCAAAGCTGATCACATATATCAAATTAACATTTTCATATTTCCTGGCAAAATATAAAATGTTAGCTACACCTTTTTTAAGGTAAGTATCCCTAATGCTAGCCTTCAAAATCTGGTCTTCAGAAATTGTTGAAGTTAAAGCATGTGGAAAAAAATCACTGTTTTTCATTTGACAGTTTTTTTGTGATTTTGGCATAGAGAGATTTACTGCGAACATAAACACAGTCTTTATTGTAGTGCTGATATGTATGACTCTTCTCTAATGTGAAAAGCAGTGATCAATCAACAAAAAAATCAAAATCTCTTATTAAATTATTACAAACGTTCACAGAAACATTAAAATGGGGTTTTGGATCAGGACCTTTCTTTGCTTTTTTAATTGCATTTTATCCCCCATGATTCATTATCTAGCTGAATTATAAATTCCTCAAAGCGAGGACCCTGTCACTTCATTTGTCTGCAAAACACCTAACACTCTGTGTGCTATGTAAACAATAATATATGGTGGTGATCTGAGTTTCCTCTGCAAAAATCCTTCTTTGATAATAAGGCTCTTTATTTTTTCTGAGTGCTAGAATACAAGGATGCTTTCTAGGCTATTGCTGGAGAGACAGGGTAGAAATATATGTACCAAACAAACAAACAAGCAAAAATATTGAAAAAAAATCTTCCAACTTGTGACAACTTTATTGAACAAACTAAAGCCCCAATTTTGCCTAGCAAGTGTGAACCAGTAGAACAGGTGGAGCCCCATTAACTTCAGTGGGGCTCTGTTTGGACATGCAGTTTGGTTCATGAAGAGCATGTTGCAGTATGCTGAATACCCTGAGTCTAGAAATACTTACCCATAGAGTAACTGGTTGCACATAGGTAATCCCACTGAGTTAATTAACCTTATCTTTTAGTTATGTTCAACTATTTATGTGTATACATATTTGTAAATTGGGGCCTAAGATTACCATAGAGGAAGTATGACACCATTATTAGGTGACTTTCTGTGCCCTTTGAACTCATTATAGGTTTTTGTAAGTAAAGGTGAATCTGTTAACAAAGGATTTGACTCCTAGCAAGTAGTAATGAGAGTGTAAGCTTCACTAAAGCAGCTACATACATACTTAACTTTCAGCGTAAGTCCTATTGAAGCTTTCTTAAAAAGGGATGGATTTAATCACATGATTAAGTGCTTTCCTAAATTGGGGTCCATGTTAGAAAGTCAGAAACTTTTTTTTACAATAGGAAGTGGAGGAAATTTCATCTCCATAAATTTACAACTGATCTATTTACAGAGAATAACAGATTTTTAAAACACAACTGGATATGAAAAAGAATAGTAGAAATGTACACATAGGAGGGACCTCAAGAGGTCATCTACTCCATCCCCTGCACTAAGACAGAATTAAGTATGCCTGGACCACCCCGACAAATGTTTGTCTAACCTCTTCTTTGGAAGTTATATGAGAATTCTTCAGAAACTGTCATGTGAGCATGTAGAGTTTCTTAGAATAAAAATTCTGCTAGAGCAAAGGATCTTCAAAATAGTTTGATTTATCACCACTAGAGGTTGTGAGATTGCTTCCAACTGAGAAATGATGAGATAACTCTGAGAACTATCATGGTAACTTGTAGTTCATTAGCAATAAAGAAAAAGTTCCAAATCTTGGGGAAAGACTAATGCTCACATAGAAGGGTTTTGCTCAGTGCTAACACACTACAAGGCGAAAGGACAGCATCATCAGCCCACGCTGCTTGTGCAGTAAGGTCGCAGGCACTAGTATAAATTGTAAGAAGAAGATAGGCTCTTTTCCTTGAGCTGAAACCTCCCACCTTATCCTCCTTTCAAGCCCACCTTAAAAACTATTTCTGTATGAGGACCAACAGATGACTGACTGATTGGTATTTGTTGAGTAAGTTGCATAACTTGATTTCTTTTTATTTCCTGCTAAACTTTGTTTATTTTGTGAACTTTTCCTTTCACTTAACCCAATCCCATTTATCTGTGCATGTAGCACAATTGGGTCCTGATCCTTGATTGAAATTCCTAGGCACTGTCCTAACAATACATAATTTGTTTAAATACCACAGCTTGATTGTAGAACCTACCTTCGTAGTATATAAAAAAGAAACTGATAATTACGGCCTGCAACAATTTCCTCTATCCTCTGCCCCCAACTTATAAATAAGATCATGTGCTTAATTGTGGCAATTCTTGATCACATATAAATGGTTAAACAAAATCTCTATCTATGGGGTCCAGAAAGAATTGTTGCCTTTAGCATATTAGCAGTAACCTTTGGTTTTTTGGCTTCCTTTGGAGCATTGTGTGGGGATCAGATGGGCATATCACCCGTTGTAACTTGTCTGTGATTGCAAGGGGCAGGATCAGGCAGACCTAAGTTAATGACGGTCTTTCCATTGACTTCAATGGATTTTTGATCAGGCTGTAGTTGAATAGTGAAGTTTAATATGTCTTCTCAGTCCCATGATATAATGATTTATTTAAATAATTTCAGACATCTCTCATTAATTCTTCCATGTGAGGATCACTAAGATTTATAGACCTATTGGAAAAAGGTGTTCTACGGATGAATCTGAAAGAGAGAGTAGAGAGATGGTGGACAGGGTAATATATCATAGCATCAATAATACTTAACATGTAGTTCTAATGTTCACTTATCTTCATTTTTTGTTTATGAAATCACTTCTTTATAAAATGATATTCAGTATGCCACATTCTGAAGCATTTCAAGAATCAAAATGTAAAAAACCAAGTGTCTTGCCTGAAAATGGATTGCAGGACTGGTCTTTACATCTTACTTTTTGTACCTTGCACAAAGGTAAATACTAATTGTAATATTATGGTGAATAAGGAGAAACTGCAGTATTCTGGACAATGATATTACAATGCCTGCAAAATTCAGATGGCTTTGCAGCTTCATTTTTCTCTCTCAAATCTCTGCCATCTGGGCCTGCACTGACAGTAAAGTACATCTTTTCTCGGTTTACTAGACAGCATCCTGGCATCTCAGCTTATTGGACATTTGTGATATTTTGCATTCATTGGCACTATTGCTAATGCTTAATTTCCATTTTTTTCATTAACAGTACAGACCAGACTGTTTCCTGACCCCTGGATTATTCCGTTACAAACTCCCCTTGAAGGTAATCAGAGTTTTGCCTGAGTAAAGACTGCATGATCAGGCATAATATGAGTAACTAATTGCAGGATTTGCTAAACATTGTGCCAAAATATGTTTGAGTTAAGACTTCACTGAGTCGGAGGCCAATAATTTTCCTCCGTTGGTATAAAGGACTAACCCTTAGTAGAACTGAACCAGGGAGTGAAGAAGTGGGGAGTGCTAACTCCCCAAATCCTGCTGTCACCCTTTTAAGGGTTTTTTTGTGACTTCAGGCTTTGCATTGTGCGAGTGCAGGGTCCAGTACCAAGGATACAATTACTTTTCTCTGCTCCTATTCCTCCAAACTATAGTAGATAAATTGATTATGACCTCAATATGGCTAAATCCTCTGCAATGTCTAATAACCATGTTTTACAATTTAAATCAAAACATTTGTCATTTTTATGAATCTTGATCATCAGATATTCACTGGAGTTTACATAGGTCCAGATTCTAGTAAATGTGATGCATTATCCACAGTCATAATGATTTCTATTTTATTCCAGGTTATTAGACTCTTGCAAATTATTAGAATTGAAAGTGAAGTGCTCTAGATAAAAGGTAATGATCCTTTAGTCTTGTATATATATAGACTCCTTTTAAAAATGTGCTAATTGTCAAAGAAGATTACTTCAGTGCTTGTAGTAGTCCCTGAGTTTGGGAAGTACAGGAAATACTACAAATTCTGAGGCAACATTATCAGTTCATCTGAGACCATATTGTTACATTTGTAAATGTGACCATTGTATATGCGTGTACCTATAGCATAATGCCACTTTAAAGTAACATAATCTTTGGTACATCCTGTTTCCATACCTACAATATTGTAAATTGTTTCTTAAGATAGAAGGTTCAACCACAAAACTGAACAAAACCAAAGATGATGTTGCTTCCTGTATTTAAAAAAAAATCCAGAAAATAAGTGGGTTTTTTTTTAAATTGCATTTTAACTGTGTGTGTTTTGCAGACAGTTTGCAAAGAACCCCTGGTCACTATTGAAAAAGATTGTAATCTCAATGTGTTTCTACCTGGATAAAAGAAGATAACAGTGATCAATAAGTAGGTGTCTTAGAACAAAATCTAAATAACAGATAGACTCGTTGATGAGGTGTGAACAGAAAACACAAATTAACAATCTGTGAAAGGAGTTGAACTAGTTTGTATAGAATTTGAGATATTGATCCTGAAGTCTGATTCATGTGATTCTGGTGTCCGCAGATTGGATTGTAGAATCAGGTCCTAAAATGCTGACAGATAAAACGTGGGAGACTATTTATTGTGGCAAAATATTTTGATGCTGTGTTTGTCAGCAGGAAAAAATAATTAGGAAGTTACAGTAACTCCTCACTTAACGTTGTAGTTATGTTCCTGAAAAATTCAACTTTAAGTGAAATGATGTTAAGCGAATCCAATTTCCCCATTAGAATTAATGTAAATAGCAGGGGATAGGTTCCAAGGAATTTTTTTTTTTTTTGCCAGACAAAAGGCATTATATACATTTTAAACAATTTTTAAACAAGCAATTTAATACTATGCTGGGGAGGAGTAGTGTGCACATGCTGTGTGTTTACAAACATACTGTACATACAGTACAATTCTATAGTTGGGAGGCCTTACCCTATACAGGCACAGCCCACTGGCACTGGAGATAAGGCAGGCAAGGAGGCTGAAGGTGCTGTAGGCTAGGAGAAGCACATTGCACAGCAGAGGCAGCTTCCCCTACTCTGCAAGCACCAGGAGCAGGGGTGGGGGCTCAACCCTCAGCCTGCCCACTCCCCCATTCCCCCAACCCTCCACCCTTGACCTGCCTCTTCTCCCCCCACCTCCTCCCCCTTTACTTCTCATGCTGTGTCCTCGCTCCTCCTCCCTTACTCCTCTTCCTTCTAAATGCTGCAAGCCAGCTGATTGCCTCCGGCAGGAGGGAGGGGGAGCCTGTGCGCCGAATCCTCATGCCTCCCCCCTCCCTCCTGCCTGAGGCAATCAGCTGGCTTGCAGTGTTTAGGGGGCAGGAGGGAGAGGGGAGGAGCGAGGACTCAGCGCAAAGACTCCCCCTCCTTCCTCCCTGCCTCCTGCCCAGGGCAGTCAGCTGGCTTTCAGCATTGGGGAGGCAGGAGAGGGAGGGGGAGCCTGCGCACCAAGTGCTCGCTCCCCTCCTCTCCCTCCTGCCCCTGAAACACTGCAAGTCAGCTTATTGCCATGCGCTGGGGAAGAGGAGGGGAAGGCACCGATCCACGGGGTCTGCCGGAAGGTGGGGGCGTAGGGAGGCTGCCTGCTTAAAAGTGGAGCATTGCACAACTTTAAATGAGCATGTTCCCTAATTGATCAGCAATTTAACAACAAAACAACGTTAACTGGGATGACTTAAAGTGAGAAGTTACTGTATAAGGCACTGCAGTCCTCATCTCTCCCAGTACCGAAAACAAAGCAGAATTTTAAAGTTTCTTATGCCACTGGTAAGGGATGATTTCCTGTAAATAGATGGAGCTGGGAGTCACTGAAACTCTTTAAAACCTCTTTTTCTAAAAGTGAACATAGCCTATCGATGGTCTCTTCTAGTTTTCTTTGCTTTATGTTGTTTACTCTGCTAGTTTGCCTGGAGCTATTTGTGCGGGTTGATTTGTATTTGCTTTAATGGATGTTGTTTAACAGACAGTAAAGCTCATGTTTGCTTTTTCATATTCAAACATCATACTATTCTCATAGTTAAAAGTCATCATCAGTATCAAAACCTGAGACAACTCAAGCTGAAAATATTTCCTCTAAATGAAATGTGATATGTGCAGAGATGAAATCTAATAGAGAAATTATAATTATCCTTTCATATATTGCATCTACATATAAATATGTGTATTTCAGTTTCTTTAAAAAATCATAGTGTGAAATGCAGAATGAATTTTTATTTATATATTTTTACTGTGGTTGTTTTGTCTGTTCCAGGGTATAAATATTTTTTATATATTTTCTTTAGACTTACACACACATTCATTAAAATGGAATGCCTAACCCATCCTTTAGGTGCTCCTTGACAATTATTAAATACACAATAATAAATGGGAGCACAAAATATCACATTTCTCAACTCTGTCCAGGCCCCAAGAAGACAATTTGGCTCTCTTCCTGTCATAACCTAGTCCCAGATTTGGACCTTAGCGTCCAAAATATGGGGGGTTAGCATGAAAACCTCCAATCTTAGTTACCAGCTTGGACCTGGTAAAGCTGCCACCACCCAAAAAATTAGAGTGTTTTGGGGCACTCTGGTCCCCCCAAAAACCTTCTCTGGGGACCCCAAGACCCAAATCCCTTGAGTCTCGCAACAAAGGGAAATAAACCATTGCCCTTCCCCCCTCCAGGTGTTTCCTCCCTGGGTTCCTGGAGAGATACACAGAAGCAAGCTCCATGAATCTAAACAGAGGGATTCCACCCTCTCTATTTCCAGTCCTGGAAACAGAAGTACTTCCCTCTTCACCCAGAGGGTATGCAAAGTCAGGCTAGTAAATCTAACACACACAGATTTCCACCTGACTTCTTCCTCCCACCAATCCCCTGGTGAGCACAGACTCAATTCCCTGGAGTTCCCCACTAAAGAAAAACCCAACAGGTCTTAAAAGAAAGCTTTATGTAAAAAGAAAGAAAAATACATAAAAATGGTCTCTCTGTATTAAGGTGACAAATACAGGGTCAATTGCTTAAAAGAAATATTGAATAAACAGCCTTATTAAAAAAGAATACAATTCAAAGCACTCCAGCAACTACACACATGTAAATACAAAATTAAAAAAAACATATAAATTACTGTCTTATCTTTTTTGTACTTACAACTGGGAAACAGAAGATTAGAAAGCAAGAGACAGAAATCCTCCCATAGCCGAGAGAGAGACAGGCACAAGACCCAGAACAAAGGACTCACACACCAACTTCCCTCCACTCAGATTTGAAAAAGTCTTGTTTCCTGATTGGTCCTCTGGTCAGGTCAGGTTTCTTCTTTCCAGGTGAAAGAGACATTAACCCTTAGCTATCTGTTTATGACACTCCCTGAATGTTGTACTTCCCTGGTGAGCTTCATGCAGTCTGTCAAGGATGTCCCATTGCATTGAAGTAGGGGTAACCAGACTGCACCCCTTCAACAGCAGACTTTGTTTATGGTAAACTCCCTGGAAATTGCCCAATACATAGTTTCTGACTTGGTCTGTTTTGTCCAGCCTTCTTTCTATGAATCATAGCTTGGGTGAGTAATTCATCTGCCTCTTGCTTCTTTTCCAATTCTTGCAGGTATTTTTCTGTGATTGGCAAAGTACTAAGCATTGTATTTACAAAAACTTCTAAGAAACTTTTCCTATATACACTCTTCTCGTGGTGTGTCTGGGATTGGGGTCCCGGAGAGTGCACCAGTGTTGCACGATTCTTCCAAGGTACGTGCACAATCGAGCACTGAAACCTTATGAATCTCATTTTAAAATGTTGTATCCTTCCCCAGGTGGTAACTAGATATTTTGATCCTAGAGGAGCAAGTAGTAATTTTTGGTCAGTTTCCACGTGAAATTTTATGCCCACTAGAAAGTCTCCGAAATGTTCACAAACCCATGTATGGGACAGGGCTTCTTTTTCTATTTGTAAGAAGCACTGCCCTGCATGGGTGAGTGCTTGTGAGGCTACTGGGTGCCACAGTGAAGTTGATTGTTCCTGAAAGACTGCTCCTATCCTATAGAATGAGGCATTAGCTGTAACTGTGGTAGTTTTATTTGATTTATTTGAAGGACCAAAACTATTGGAGAGCTCAGGTCTTACTTTATTTCTCTGAGTGCCTGACTGTTTAGTTCCCCTATATTTGGGATTTTGTGGACTCAGGAGATTTTGTAGTAGCTTTGACTTCTCTGCCAAGTGATGTAGGAATTTTTCCTGGTGCATCACCATGCCCATGAATCAACATACTTCACTGACAATCTGAGGCTCATCCATCTGTGTAATCACTTAGACTGTTTCTGGATCTGTTCTGGCCCCTGCTCCATCAATGATCCGGCCTACCACCTTGATTCATTCTCTGGAAAATCCACAGTGTCATTAATTGCTACTCCTGCTTTCTCCAGCCTTTCCACGACTGCTAAGAGATGTTCGGTTTGAGTTGATCTGTAGATAAGGAGAACCTCGTCCAAGCCCTCTGTCACATTTTCCTCTGGAAGTGTTCAAGAGCAGATGATATACCAAATAATAGAGTATTGAAACTAAACCATCCAAACTCTGTGATGAAGGTCATTAATAGAGGAGATTCTGCAGCAAGTGGTATCTGTCAAAACCCAGAGGGCATCCAGTTTTGAGAAAACTTTGCTTCACTAAATTTTGGAACAACTACCATCCCTGCACATCCTTCAGCTGCAATGTCTATTCTGGAAATGAGACACTTGCCCCATGAGGCTGAGCTCTGCTTTCACCCTGGGTGGTTGTAGAGCAAATGACTTTGCATTTGATATAGGCTGAATGTTGTATTCTTCCTCTAATTTCCCCATTCCTTGGAATAATTTTCAGTTTCTTCCTGATCTCAGGTTCTATGTCTAAGATGACTGCTTCTAATATTATAACCAAGCTTAGGGGCTGTGATTGATGGGTGGACAAGTAAAGCACGGTGTAAGCCATGTACAACATAGATCTCTTGGGATTTAGTCTTCTCTCTGAGTTTTAGAATGGGCAAAGATTTTCCTTTGACATTGAATGGAGACTGTCCTAGCCTCTAAATATCCTTTTCAGCTCTTGAAGTGTTGGTTCTTTCATCATTCTGTAAAGTGATTCTGGAATCACTGTTACACCAGTGCCTGTATTTGTTTTGAAGTCTATTTTATATTTTCCCAAGGTAATTGTGGTGACACATGATGGTTCTTTTGGTCATCTCTTGTGGCTCCCAGGTGTGCAATCTCAGTGTCTTTTAGGTCCTCTTCTTGAAAGACATGTACTAAGATGCACTTAGAGTGGGAGCCTGCTGTATTGTCCAATTTTTAGATATTTTCTTCTTGTAATGTCCATTGCTGGAGAAAGCCGTTTGCTATGAGGGATAGTTTGCCAGATCGTGGGCATTCTTTCATACTCTTGTATTCCTTTTCTTTACTCCATTTTAGCATAGTCCTCCTGGATCCTTTTGTGCTTTTATTGCTCTGGGTGAGTAATGGTTCTCGGCACCATGAGCTACTTTCCTTCCCATGTCTATGGCTTCTACAGAAGGTTCCTCCTCAGAGTTATTCCTGAGAAGACTCTGTTGCTTCTTTACATAATGACTTTGGAGTTTTGTGTTCTTGGCTGTCTAGTGTGTGTTAGGGATCATTCTGGAGACTTTCTGATAGTTGGCTGCCCCTAAAACAAGCCTGTCTCTGCTAAATTCTTCACTTCTCTCCCCAGAGACAGTGTTGGATTAGGTTTTATAGAGTTGTTATTAAATAATGTGCTGACTCACCCGTCTCTTGATTGTTAAGTGAAATCACATGTGCTCAGAAATCACATTGGCATGATATTCTAATCCAGCCCTTCTTCAACTGTATTGAACTGTTTCCTTTGAGCAGCTGTGAGGCTTCTGGAAAGGATAATGACCTCAGCTGCAAAGAGCAAGGTATTAACTTGTTTCTCCTCTAATTGCTGATCTAAACCAGAAGCTTGATAGAAGCTATGAAATTTGTTTATCCTTAGTGGCCAACTCACAGAGTGCTGGAAATCAAATTCTGCTAAGGATGGTGTTAGGAAAAAGCCTGAGTGAGATGTATCCATCGCCGCTTTTTACCAGACTGTAGATCTCCTCCCCTTTGTTGCTTCTGTGTGGAGTAGTGATGTGATGTGGCCCTTACCTTTAAGGAAGCAAACTGGTGTTGCTGTGGGCTTAGCTTTGGCTTCCATGACCCTTACTTTCCTACCCTCACTCCCTGTTACAGCCTGGATTCACCATAGCAGTTCTTTCTGGGATTTCTGTGTTTTCAGCCTCTTCTCTGCATTTTTTGCTGCTAACTCTGTGCAGCCTTTTGGCTGTTCTGGCTGGGCTGGAGGCTTGCTTCTCTGTTTTCCCGCCCCCCCCCACCTTTTCTCTTTTTGCATGAGTTTTCTATGATTGGTTATATCTTTATTCAATTCCACTCTGATACCATATAGAGATGAAAGACCCAGCACACTTTGGTTGGGGTGATTGCAAGGCTGGGGTTTTATTTCCTATTTACACAGGCCTGGTCTACACTAGAAAATTAGGTTGGCATAACTACGTCACTAAAGTATGTGAAAAATCCACTCCTCTGAGCAGAGTGGTTAAGCCAACCTAAATCCTCATGTAGACAATGCTAGGTTGATGGAAGAATTCTTCTGTCAACCCGGCTACCATCTCTCAGAGAGTTGATTACTTATGCTGCTGGGAGAACCCCTTCCATCTACGTAGGTAGTGCTTACATTGAATCACTACAATGGAGCAGTTGTGCTGCTGTATCATTTTAAGTGTAGAAAAGCCCTCAGACTCTTGTGTCCTTGCCCTATGCCTATTTGTGGCAGCTCTAAAATTCAAAAATAACACCACTGTGCCAAGATGCCCCGATTGCACATAACTCTGGATATTTGCTCCGTTTTTAGGTTATTGGTGTTTATTGCTTATGAGCACAATACTCACTTCTTCTGTTTTAGGAAGAAACAATGATTGTCTGGATCCTAGCTGAGGGGCACATACAAAATGGAGTGCCAGCTCCACTGAATCCTTCCCCCAAGCATTCTAAAGAAGAACCTTTAGTAGAATTATGCATGATTGGGTCTTCAGAGGGTTTTAGAGGTAATAGAGGAAGGGAGAGGAACACCTGCTGTTTGTGGCATTTTCCCCTGAATTCACATTAGATACCTGAATAACTATCCATGCTCAAGTCTGTGCAGCAAAACTGCAAAACCACAAACTGGCCAGGCATGGGAACAGAGTTGCCTATAGATTTCTACTCCATGCTGGGGAGCTCCAGAATGGGTTAAGCCACTTGAGGCTGGCTGCACATGACATTTTCCTGCTAACAATGTGGTGTACTGAGCTAAAAGGTAGTCATTCAAAGGAAGTAGTAGAATTTCTATAGACTGAGTCATTTGAAACTTTTAACAGGAGAAAACACTCTCCTGTTTAAAATTAAATATATTGAAAGGGAAAAACTCTGCATTATTAGGGGGTTGATCAATATGACAATAAATTGGCTTATATTGTATTTCTCTGTCTTTGATTCTATGTTGCTGGGTTTTTTTCTGTAGTACTGTGCATTGTGTAGCTAATCAGCCTGTCTTCTCCATTGGAAAGACCAGCACAGGTATTGGAATTGTCATAAGCCTCCCTTTATGGAGTTTCTTCTGGATTATGCCCTCAAAGGATGGAGGTTATCTTCAGAAGAAAGAGGGGTGTTCTGCTTCCAAAACCCAACTGTCTTATGTAGGGTGACCAGACAGGAAGTGTGAAAAATCGGGACGGGGTGGGGGGTAGTAGGAGCCTATATAAGAAAAAGACCCCAAAATCGGGACTGTCCCTGACATCTGGTCACCCTAGTCTTATGGGAACAAAGTGGTGATAATAATAGAATATGAGGGTTGGAAGGGACCTCAGGAGGTCATCTAGTCCAACCCCTGATCAAAGCAGGACCAATCCCTAAACAGATTTTTGCCCCAGATCCCTAAATGGTCCCTTCAAGGATTGAACTCACAATCCTGCATTTAGCAGACCAATGCTCAAACCACTGAGCTCTTCCTCCACCCATAATTTGGCTCTGTATTCCCCTCCAGCATTTCCCTGTGGCTGCACAGAGCCTGATTTTTCCTCTCTAATCTTGGAACACAATACCAACCACTGGGTGGAATCCTCTTGGAATTGTCAGGAGATAATGCAGTGTGTTCAGCTTCCCAGTCATATCTTCCTGTTGACTTGAGAAGACTTATGTGCAAGCTAAGGGGAGTGGGCTGAACAATGTTGCAGAAATGACATATTCCCCCAACTCCCTTATGCAGCCCCAGGTAGGACTCAGCTGGCTTTTAAATTGCAAAATCTTTGAGAAACTGTCTTGCTATGTGATAAGTTTGTAAAGGACAGAATTAACATACAGTTCTGGATGTATGTTTTTTATGAATAATAACAAACTCTTTCAGTCCTTTGACTGCCAAATTAAAGATATTCCATTCAGTTCATCTGAAGGACACAGTGGAATGAGATAGATAATGAGCCATCTGTGCATACAGATAACACTTTTTTAAAAGTATATTTACTCCCTTAGGTTGAGTCATCAGTGGAGACGTGTAGCACTCTGATGGTTAGAAAAGAGATGATGAGGTCTCTAAATGTACAAATAAAGGAATTTGGGGATTAATATTTTTAAAGGAATGGATATTATCTAATGAGTGAGGTATTATAAAACAATGGTTTGCAGCTACACCAGCTTTGGCTGTGATCCTGTCAGATCTTACAAGTCAAACAGGGTCAAATTTTGGTAATATTTGGATGGGAGACCTCAGAGGAAAAATGTTATTACTGAAGTATGTGTTAATTGTGATTCAGTAGATGCTACTGTTCTGTTTAAGTCTATGCCTTGGTATGGTGTGGTTTTCTAGTCAAAAATACCATGGTGGTTGGTTGGTTGGTTGGTTGTTTTGCAAAATGAGATATAAAACCAAAGACTTAGACTCATAGACTCATAGGTCAGAAGGGACCAATCTGATCATCTAGTCTGACCTCCTGCCCAAGGCAGGCCACAGAACCCCACCCATCCAATTTTATAACAACCCCTATCCCAGGACCGAGTTATTGAAATCCTCAAAAATGGTTTGAAGACCTCAAGCTGCAGAGAAACCACCAGCAAGTGACCCGTGCCCCACGCTGCAGGGGAAGGCGAAAAACCTCCAGGGCACCTGCCAATCCGCCCTGGAGGAAAATTCCTTCCGACTTGACTACTTGTGATCCCTGCAGACTCCAGGGGACTTTTTCTAATGGTAATTCCTACTTGGTTAATTATATTTTCCTTACCTATAATTACCTATTTAGTTTCATTTGCTTAAGCAGTTCTTCATTTTCTTCCCTAAAGGTTTGTGAGGTGTTGCTGTGCACTGTTGAAGGGCTTCCGTGTTTCATCCAAGAGGCGGTTGTATTTAGTGGATCAAGGGATCCTTTTATTTATTTGTCAGTTCAGTTTGGGTAGTACTCTGATATTTTTCCTGTTTAAAGGTGCTGCTCTATAAATGTAAGATATTTTTACTATTGTATTTTTAATTAGTTTTTAAAAGGGGAGCACCATGAAACACAAAATCTCAGGTTATTGCAGCGAAATAATGAAGCAATTGATCGATGAGAAGACAGTAGAAAAATAAAGGGTAAATTAATCCTGGATGAAATATACTCCTATGCAAGAGGGCAGCTCCAGGTCTATGCATCACTTTTATTTCACATACACCATGTTCTGAGGATTTAACTAGAACTTAAAAGAGTGTATTCACCTTGTTCTGTCCGGAGCACCAGCAGAATTTCACTTAGCGTAAATAAGTGAAACTCTACTGAGGTAACTGTAGTTATACCCACTTATGCCAACAGTGAATTTGACCTCATTTCTTGAATCCAGAATTGGTGGGTTCCCTTGTAAAATGTATTAGTTGAATGACATTATTAGTCTAGTATAAGAGAACTTTATATCTATGTTATGCAGAAACTTTTTACGTGCAGAAAATTGGCACCAAGGATAGGTTATGATTTAGCCTCGCTTTATGTGAATTTATACATGAAACAAGGGGAAAGCACTTATTTCTGTGAATGTGGAATCATTTCTACTCTAATTTGGTTTGGATCAAAGGTACAAACAATTTTTTTCTCAAAGAGAAGTCAAGCTAGTTCATGGGTTATTTAAATAACATACATCAATCACATTTGCTATCTCATTTAATCCCACTGAAGCAAATTATCTGGATTTAATACCAAGAAATGTAAATGGACAAACTAAGTGTGAGAATATTCCTTAAAATATCAGACAGGAACAATATTCTAAATGCTACTTCTTTTCACTACAACCTACCAATTAATGGTCTGACATATAGCAGATTTTTCAGGGGCAAGAGGATTATTAAGAATCCCCAAGAATGCCCATTAAAATTAAAGACAATGACAGATACTTTTTATCCTGAGGGGTTATACATAAAGCAGATTGTTAGAGCAGTAGTGAAACTAGAAAATATAGCCTGAGAAATGGTAGTCTAAAGAAGCCGTAGGAGAAAGAGGGGAATTCCCTTTTCCCACTGTAGCAACATCAACCCTTTTAATAAAACAAACTGAGATAAGTTCCAATTACTGTCATTCTGACATAAGGATTGAAAGGATGCCATATTTTCTATGATGCTATAATACAGGTATATTGCCTTGTTTAAACTGCTACAGCCTTAACAATATGCTGAAAGAGGATGTTTTCCCTTATCCGCACAGGGACATAAACAATGTATGACATCTGAAAGATATTTGTCATATATTTTATGAAATGTCAATGCTGATTTGATTATGTGTGAGAGACATTGAGACTTCTGAAGATGAAGACTACACAGTTTAGCAAAAGAATGTGATAAGGAAAGGGAAGTCCAAATGCAAACATAAAGGGGAGGGAAAGGCACTACATTTCATCCTCTTTAATTTTTTCTCCTTGCTTGTACCTTTATTTGTACATAATGGAATCCACCTATGGTAAAATTAAATAGAATGAAACTCTGAACCTGAGACATTGTTTATTATATACTGCATTGCAATATATAAAACACAATTCTGATGACAGAGATCCATCTCTTATAGTGAAATTTTTCTGTGCAAATGCCTTCACTATAGCTCCTCTGTCCCTGCATCTGTATCAGATAGCTAGACCCTACCATGAGGCAGATTCTCAGGGAGAGTGCTGTGGAGAAATACACTGGCACCATAGTTGTTCCCAGAGCCTATTCCTACTTAATAGCCGAAGTAGCTTCCATAAGCCATGCAGTGGCTGCTACAGCTCACCCTGGCATGCTTCAAACAATCTGTGCTCTGTTTCCTGAAAGTCGCTGAGTGGGGGAGTCTGGGTAGGAAAGATTTACTGGATAGAGTGCATATGCACTAGAAAAATATGATGATACATTCTTGAGACTAGAGTCAACAGCGATATGAATTTGAATATGTGAGTAGAGGGAAAGGAACACTTGGTAACTGGACTAATTAATTTGCCGACTCTAAAGCAAATACCCAATGACAAATTACAACACAGAGGAAGCATATCATATCATCAAACTTTTGTCTCTGGCAGAAATGACATAGCATAAATGAAATATTAATTTTGGATTTCTGTGGATTATGCTACGAGGACTGCAAGTTGGACAATAGGGAGAGTTCAAGCAACAAAAGGTGAGGGAATAGAGGTCCCATCTAAGATGTTAGGAAAAGCCTCAAGTGATACTGTAAGGTAAAATAAGGATCTCTCATTATTTATTAAGGGGAGAAACTTTGGTGTGTTTCACATTAGATGGAGATATATATATATATATATATATATATATATATTTGGGAACCGTGTAGAAATCTGAAAAGTAACATATTTCCAGCTTTGCATCTGTACTCTTCTTAGTGGTCTGAGTTTGAGTTCTCTGTTAGTCCAGATTTTCTTTTCATTCTTACATGTGCAGTATCTGAATGTTTGGATATAGCTTATTGAACCTTACCCTGTTTTAGACCCTCTCTGTACCTCCCTTTTTGGCTGTGACCCCTATACTTTTTGTGTGGATTAGCAATGTGTGACCTGCTTTTGGATAAAATAAGAACTGACTAAACAACCTTGCCTACAATTAGAATTGTATCAGTTTCTATGATAAAAAAGGATTGGCTAACTCTTTTCCTCATTACTTTTTACTTTAATTCTCCTTAGCATTCCTAGTTCTGCTTGTGGCTGGACTGAAACTTCTGAAATACCATAAGGGAGGCTGATCTTGTGGTGTGTATTTATAATCTGACTAGAATTAGGAAGATATAGATAGATATAATTATATTGACATAACTTCCTTTGTGGACACTCTTATTTCACTGTAAAAGTGGCTTATTTGGCTTAGTTTAAACTGCTTCACAAATAACATAATGTTTGTTTATTTTATTTTTAAAAAAAAAAAACATCACTCACATCATAGTACAAGTATCTACACAGGGTACAATTATATTGGTTTCAAATCACACCTTAACTTATACTGAAAAAAAATCCACGTACACAAGACTTAATTCTCTTTCCCAGATGAAAAAAATATCTCCTAGTTAAGTACATTCTGTGACTCTCATTTAAATATTAAGGTTCATTTGAAATATAGTATGGTAATGCCTTTATTGACAGAATTTTTGTTAACTGAAATGCTTCAAGTCACATTTGATTATGCCCGCCTTCCCCCCGAGGTTGAATTGTGGCCATGGATAACAAGTTAAGCAGATTTGTCAACTGAATGATTTTACAGGGGCCACGTTCCCTTCATAGCCCCTCTAAATACAGCCATCTTGCAGTGTGGGCTGGCATTCTCTTTACTATCTGGGTTCCCATTCCTTGAAAATGTCCAGCCTTTCCAAAGCCTGCCCATATCTCTTCACTATACTGTCGTCTTGGGAATTAGGAAGCCATAATTTTCAGAGCCCGCTATCTGGGTTTCTGTGATAAGGTATTTACTCCACGTATGTCATGAAAGGTTTTCTATGGGCCTGCAAAGCCAATTAACCTGCCTGCCTGCACCTGGAGGGTGAACCAGGCCTAATTAGAGATGAAGCCCAGCTGGAGGAAAGCCTCACCCCACACATCTTCACGATAAAGAGCTGGGTGAGCTAGTTGTGAGATGGAACCTGATGGGAGATAGGGGTCCTGAGGAGCTGCAACCTGCCTGAACCACTGAGTGAGGAGAGGAGAGAGTGTGGTATAGTATGCCAGTCCCTGGGACCTGGAATTGATAAGGCACAGAAGCCAAGTGTTAGAGAGGAGGGCAGTTTAGAGCAGCAGAGGCATATGTGTGATGTGGTGGCTGCCAGCTGAGCCCAAATGGGGTAAAGCTTTTGTATATATTTTTGTTGGACTTTGGTAAAGGACTCTGGGATCCCCAGAAAGGGGAAGGGCTTTGTAAAGTGGCATGGCTGGGGGAACAAGACTCTCCTATAGCTGGAGTAGGCCAAAGGACATTGAAGGACACTGAGACAAGGGTGCTGCAATGCCACAGCCAGCTGGAGAGGGGGTGAGTTGGGCTGGCAACTTCATTACACTTTCCTACTGAGGTTTCACTGCTGACTCGCTGAAAGTTTTGGAGGTCTCCTGGAGTTTTGGGGAAATTGGGAATGAACAGGTGTATTTCCTTTACACTAGAATAGAATTGTGTATTAGTGCATTTGGACAGTCAGTTACTTCAAATATATAAGAAGATTATAGATTATAATAGCATATTGCTCATGTATTTATGGATATGGAAAGTGGTGGCACTGGCTGGAGGAAACTGTCTTAAGGTTTTTTTTACTGCTCTACATCACTAAATTGTGGTTTGGCCACTCTGTCTCAGAGTCACTGTCTATCTCCTTGTTTTCTCCTTGTCTGTCTCGGTGTGCCAGCCTTATACACAGACACAGCATACATCCCCCAGCATGCCAACGCAACTGCAATGGATGGTACACTGAGGAGGTGGAGCCACTGCTCTGCCCACTCCTTACCTACCTGTACCAGAGGCAGAGTAACAGCTCTGGTGAAGGGGCATATAAAGACGTACTTAATGTTCCTGCCATAATCTGACCATAGGTAACAGATGGTATTTTTGGAAGATTTTCCTAGGAGGTTTATATAGGCTTTTTTTTTTTTCAAGAAAAGCTAGGAAATAATAAGCTTTTTATTAAACAGGAGGAAAAGAAGACACTACTCTTCCTGCATTTATCATTTGATTGTGTGCAGACTTGTTCAGTGTTCAGATAAACACAGTCACGATAAATTTGCAGCGAGTTCAACCTTCCCAGCCTGTGACAGTGCTCATTTTATCAACAAAGACAAATGAAGGGGCAGAAATTGTAGCCTGGTCCCTTCCATTTCATCATTGTCAGCCTTAAATAAAATCATTCACTGCAGATAGGTGTTTTGGTTTGGGTTTTTTTTTCCTTTTTTCTTTTTTCCCTTCACTCTCCAACACTAAACTGTCAGGCTCTCTCCTGATACGGTGAAGAGCTCCAGTAGAAGTAATTTAAAAAAAAAAAAGAGACAAAAAAGACTTAAATTAGCTTTTTAACCTCTTTCTCCATAAATATT
Organism: Gopherus flavomarginatus; assembly: GCF_025201925.1. NCBI lineage: Eukaryota > Metazoa > Chordata > Testudines > Testudinidae > Gopherus > Gopherus flavomarginatus. The sequence continues at coordinate 185,619,263 of NC_066617.1, forward strand.
CTATTCTCACAGAAGCAGCTCTGAAATTGTATGGGTATTTCCTATTGTAGATGCCATTTTTCTCATAAAGGAAATGAGGGGAGGGTTTTCCATTTTTAATGGAAAAAAGACAGAGTTTCTATTAAAAATAGCTCAGTATTTTTTAAAGATAGTGAATACTAGGCAGCTGAAATTCAACTATAAGAAGAAATCATTTTCTCCATGGCTTTGCATATGCAACCCAATTCATACAGAGGGTTTGACCAGCCTTGCTGACCCATTGGCTGCAGTGGGATTACTCATGTAAAAGCTCCCTAGTGTGAGTAAGGAAGTTGCAATCTGATACTAAATAAAAGTGTTTAAACGAAACTTTAAAATATTCTTGGTAAGAATGTCAGGGATTGCACAGGAAATAACCACATTGTTATTCAGCATTTGTGTGTAGGTTTTGCTGAGTGCTGATCTTAATGATAAAAAGTACAGTGTTTGCCCATAAAACAGCTTCAAATATTTACATGATCTGAACAGCTATTAAGCCTTGCAATTTGATACTTAGTTGCATAAAGAAGGTTTGATTAGGTCAAATTTGAGATGAGGCAGATTAAATTAGGTCAGGCAGATTTCAGAGATACCTGCCTTTCTTTTCCTTGCAAAATAAGATTAGATTACCCATCAAATTGCTCTTGTCTTGTATGAAATGATTAATTTACAACCCAAGGAGAATGATTTATGTAAGCAAAGCAATTTATAACAGAATAAAACATGCACAGTGAGATACAATGAAAGTTAGAAAATGTGCACACGTTTTGCAGATCTGAGTAAAGGTCAAAGGAGCATCCACGGGAAGGACAGTAAGATTGCCGGTATAAACTACTATATCCCATAAATTATGATTTAGTAACACGGTATCAGAATACATTATAATTTAACTAATCAATCATTACTGAGAATATTTGGAGGATTTTTCCTTCACAAATTACCAGATGTTGGTGTAAAATGAATTTCTGCAAATGGCATATTACTCAAGTTTGTAATCTATTTGATTAAGATTAAATACAGAATTATTTCAGTTGTTAATGTTTAATTTATAATAGTTTCAAAAATACAAGACAAAGGAAATAGTAGTGATGCAATGCAGATACACTATAGTTGCATACTGGCTTTTAGTAATGCAATTCACCATAGTTTTACAGAGCAGAGGAGTCCTGGCAAACTTTGTTGTAACTATTTCACTAGAGAGTAGAACTAATAAAGTTACAATAACTCTTTCCTTCAAAGATTTACAGAGATTGAACAGATTAAGGATGACATTATCCCCTTATGCAGGCCCATAAAGCTGCACACCACATAAATCCCACTTAAACTTTCTCAGTCAGGTTTAAGTGACATATTGGCCTTTTACAGGCCCAGTGCACTGGCATGGACTTCACTTTAAGGGCCTGATTCTCAGTGGAATCGTACTATAGAAATATTGCTGTAACGGAGTGGAGAATCAATCCCAAGGTCATAGTTACTGTGAATCAATGCTTATGTAAGAAGGGTGTGAATGAATGCTCCCCTGATAGCTAGCTGGGAGCAGGGGAGACTTTGGGTGTGTTTATGTAAATAAAGTTTTTTTCTGCTCTGCTTAGATATTCAGCACATAGAGCGGTGCCAAAGCAATCAATTTTGGCTGATGTTGGGTCCAAATCACATTACTACTGAATGCAGGGATAGTGAAATGCTGTTACAAAAATGTTGTAATTATTGTAGAAATACAGGGAAGCAGGACTGTGCTTAACCTGTCCCAAATGAGGGGGGTCACTTTCAGTGGCAGGACCTCGTTCAGCCAGGAGCTTGAAAAGCAGAGCCCTGTGAAAGTAAGAGGGATGGGGACAGATCCCAGCCAGGAGGTGTGTGGACTCTCCCTAGGAGTCCCCAGACTGGTTTGACCTGTTTCTTCCCACTGCTCAAAGAATAGAGCTAAATAGTCTTCATGAGGAGCCCCTTTGTTATTTTAAATGCTCAATTCAAGCTACAAATCAGTTGTGGTGGGACTGTGTTTCTGCCCAGAGCTGAAAATCACTGAGAGCTGAAAACAGTGTTTCTGCTCAGCCAACAAAGAGCTGAAAATCACTAAGAGACTGATGTGCAGAGGTCACGGCAGAGAGAGGCAGGTAGCAGAAGAAGGTGACTGACAGTTGGCTGACGAATGAGGGGCTGGTGAGGGGCTGGTGAGGCAGAGAGGCGCAGTGAGCAGCAGAGCGAATAAGGTGCCTCCTTACTTCCACCCGGGTGGGAGGTGAACTCTGCAGATGCACCTTTGAACTTTGGGGCTGCACTAACCAAGGACAGCAACTGTGAGTGGAGTGCAGAGAAGGGACAGGCATGCTAAAGGGCCTTTTGGGTTGCTTGTCTTAAAAACCTGATGGGAAAAGGACACTGTCCAACTTACTTTGGGGTGGGTCTTGTTCATGGTTTATGAACCCTGTTTGTGGTATTTTCCCAAATTAATGCCCAGTTACTTTCCTCCTTTCATTAAAAGTTTCTTTTCTACACTCAAACTCTGTGCTTGTGAGAGGTGAAGTATTGCCTCTTAGAGGCACCCAGGGTGGTGTGTAATTTTCCCAGGTTACTAGGTGGGGGCTCAAGCTGGTTCTGTGTTGTATCGATGGAAAGGAACCCCTAGATTTTGAACCTAGCCCTGCTTGCTGCTGGCTTCACCTGGCAGAAGGGTTACACTTATTATTTAAACAGTTGTAATATGACTACACAGCAATAAACTGTAGTTATGTAAAAAGGTTTTAGGGGAATTTACAGGAGCATGATGTTCATCTGATTTCAGGTTTCATAATTAATTCAAAGTTCAAATCATAAACAAACCTAGGCTAACTTACAGCTGTACATCAATGGTATTCTCAGATGGCTTGAACATGTCAGTTTCAGATTTTTGGATGACTAGAACTTGAAATGTAAAGCCTTTAGAGGGCAAGTTCCTCAACTGTTGTAAATACTACAATAATTTCTTCATTTAAATCAGAGCTGTGTTGATTTACTGCAACTGAGGAACTGGCTCATAGGGTGTAAACCCATGTGAATCAAAGCTGAATACAATGTTCCCATATAGCCATGTAAAGTGACGCTGCTGAGTTTTACTCAGACTATAGACTCATAGACTCTAGGGTCAGAAGGGACCAATATGATCATCTAATCTGACCTCCTGCACAAAGCAGGTCACAGAACCCTACCCATCCACTTCTATAACAAACCCCTAATCTATGTCCGAGTTATTTAAGTCTTCAAATTGTGGTTTGAAGACCTCAAGCTGCAGAGAATCCACCAGCAAGTGACCCATGTGCCACGCTGCAGAGGAAGGCGAAACACCTCCAGGGCCCCTGCCAATCTGCCCCGGAGGAAAATTCCTTCCCAACCTCAAATATGGTGATCAGCTAAACCCTGAGCATGTGGGCAAGACTCACCAGCCAGAACTCAGGAAAGAATTCTCTACAGTAACTCAGATCCCATCCCATCCAACATCCCATCACAGACCACTGGGCATACTTATCTGCTGATAATCAAAGATCAATTGCCAAAATTAAGCTATCCCATAACATCATCCCTTCCATAAACTTATCAAGCTTAGTCTTAAAGCCAGATATGTCTTTTGCCCCCCCTACTCCCCTTGGAAGGCTGTTCCAGAACTTCACTCCTCTAATGGTTAGAAACTTTCGTCTAATTTCAAGTCTAAACTTCCTAGTGTCCAGTTTATACCCATTTGTTCTTGTGTCTACATTGGTACTAAGCTTAAATAATTCCTCTTCCTCCCTAATATTAATCCCTCTGATATATTTATAAAGAGCAAGAATATTCCCCCTCAGCCTTCTTTTGGCTAGGCTAAACAAGCCAAACTCTTTGAGTCTCCTTTCATAAGGCAGGTTTTCCATTCCTCGGATCATCCTAGTAGCCCGTCTCTGAACCTGTTCCGGTTTGAATTCATCCTTCTTAAACTTGGGAGACCAGAAATGCACACAGTATTCCAGATGAGGTCTCACCAGTGCCTTATATATCGGTACTAACACCTCCTTATCTTTGCTGGAAATACCTCGCCTGATGCATCCTAAAACTGCATTAGCTTTTTTAACGGCCATATCACATTGGCGGCTCATAGTCATCCTGTGATCAACCAATACTCCAAGGTCCTTCTCCTCCTCTGTTGCTTCCAACTGATGTGTCCCCAATGTATATCTAAAATTCTTATTATTAATCCCTAAGTGCATGACCTTGCACTTTTCACTATTAAATTTCATCCTATTACTATAGCTCCAGTTTACAAGGTCATCCAGATCTTCCTCTATGATATCCCAGTCCTTCTCTGTGTTAGCAATATCCCCCAGCTTTGTGTCATCCGCAAACTTTATTAGCACATTCCCGCTTTTTGTGCCAAGGTCAGTAATAAAAAGGTTAAATAAGATTGGTTCCAAAACTGATCCTTGAGGAACTCTACTAGTAACCTCCTTCCAGCCTGACAGTTCACCCTTCAGTATGACCCGTTGGAGTCTCCCCTTTAACCAGTTCCTTATCCGCCTTTCAATTTTCATATTGATCCCCATCTTCTCCAATTTAACTAATAATTCCCCATGTGGAACCGTGTCAAATGCCTTACTGAAATTGAGGTAAATTAGATCTACTGCATTTCCTTTGTCTAAATAATCTGTCACATTCTCAAAGAAGGAGATCAGGTTGGTTTGGCACGATCTACCTTTAGTAAAACCATGTTGTAACTTGTCCCAATTACCACTGACCTCAATGTCCTTAACTACTTTCTCCTTCAAAATTTTTTCCAAGATCTTACATACTACAGATGTCAAATGTTTGGTAGGTCAAATAAACACTGAAGTGAAACAGATCAGTTTACCATATCTGAAATCAATCTACTAATAGTATATTAGTAGTTTCTGAATATTTTTACACAAGGCGTCACCAGAATCTAATCGGTTTTTTCTTCCCATTTGCCTAAGATTATAATTGATCAAAGGCAAAGTGTCAAACCGAATAAAGGATCAAAGGTGTGGCTTTTGCTGAAAAAAGTGATGCAGTTGTTCAAGAGAAGTGTCTGTCTTTCTGTCAGATTTTAGTCAAAGTCTGAGAGCACAGGACCTTTTCTAGCCTTGTGATTGGCTAATGGGAGCCTTTTCATACTGATCCAGTGGAAATATGGTCATTAAGTAGAATCATGATTGTAACTACCAACAGCAGACATGAAATCATGTCGGTAATTGTAGACTGGGGTTAATAAGTTGTATGTGCTGGATTCAGCATACCAGCCCATAAATCTTTATGGGCTGATATCAAATTTTGCACATAAATACATATACAGTGCAGACTTCGGCCTGATTCTGGGTATAACCATCATCCTAATTAAACATACGGCGGATAGTTAGAAAATGTTAAAATAGGGTATCTTTCATCACTGCAAACTTTTTGGAATTACTTGAGTTCTAAAGAATTTTAGCCATTACTGTAGCTCTAGGTTTATATTAAGGGCAATAAATAGATAAGACTATGCAAAGTGTCCTACAGAAAATTAAAGTGAGATGCATGATTGGAGAGTCCAGGGTAAGCAAGGTGTAAGAAGGGACAATTAAGAGAGAAAGCTGGGATAAGAATGAATAGATGCAACCAGGAGTGAAAGAGAGTTGGGCAGAAGAAAATAAGTGGAAATAAAGAGATAAAAAGAATGGGAGGAGGAACAGATTGAGAGAAAGGAAGGTAGTCTTAAAAGAAGTATTCGGGCATTTGAGGATGAATCCAGTCAGACTGTTTCCCTTTCAAAGCAAGAAGATTTAGTAGCACAGCTTCACATTAATAGACGTACATCATGCACAACATTACAATAAGCCTGTAGCTTGAGCTGACATTGCACAATATTACACACTGCCTCTACTCTTCAGTGCCATTTATGCGTTTTTTTATACATATATAAGTCTTGTTATCCATAAAATTGTGGGTCTATAAGCCTGCAAAGAAGCATGATATTGTAGCATGGCTATTGAGAGATGACCTGAAGAAGCTGTGTAAGCTCAAAAGCTTCTGTTTCTTAGTAGAAGCTGGTTCAATAAAAGATTTATCCTCACCCACCTAGTCTCTTAAAGAGATAGTGTCATAGAAATGCAGTTTGATTTAGAACAATTAGCCTGACTTCAGACTCTTTTATTCATAATATTCTGCTTTATTCCCCAGCAAGAGAGTCCACACATTTCAGATCTAGATTTTATATCCCCAAATTTCAGAGATGTTTAGATATGGGTTATTTAATTAATGTACTGTATTCAGTTGAGCCATTTGTAAAGGACTACTTTCTGAAAACTAGAGTTACTGATGTAGTAAGAGGAGGCCTTGAGATATAAACCTTGGTATCAGAGGCCTGGTATGAGACCTAAGAGCTGAACTAAAGTAATGGTCAAGACTTTGCTAACATAAAGCAAAGTTAAGCTGTGAGCCAAAGGCAGGCCCTGCTCGCAGAAGCTGGCAAGGAAAGGGCTGATGCTGCAAACAGAGACATACCTAAAAGATACTGGATACCAGATATCAGAACATTCTCATCCTTGTACACTCCATACACATAACAAGGAACAAGCTGATCCATCCCAATGACAGGGCCAAAAGGGTAATATGATGGATAGAGTTGTTTTGTTTGAACCAACATGTACAAGGTGAGAGATGGCACCTTACTGCGTAGAGGGGTTGTATTCTGCTACATAGAAGGATTGCGCCTCAATACGTCAGGAGTGATGTGTAACTTGTTTGTACCTGTGTATAAGAATGCATCCCTGGGGCAGTGTCTTTGTCCAGCCTTGTCCACTGACTGAGCTGAGTCCATTGCTGGGGACACATACTCGTAGTATGTCCTGTAGAGTAAAATCTAGAGGGAACTATCATTGTGCTTCGTTTGACAATAAACCTGGCCAAAGTGCCTTCATACCTTACTAGACTCTGTGGTCATTGGGGATTCTCTCGAGATCTACTGTGTCAGCTATCTGTGCAGATCTGGAACAGCATACAGAGGGAACACATGCACGCAGCTGATTGATATCAACATTGAACAGAGGAGAGCACCACACTGGTAGCATCTGACAACAACTGAAACCACAGCTTTGTAGGAGAAAAGTGTGTTTGTAGTCATAGTAACCCAAAACACACAAAATCCAGGTTACTCTCTCTCTCTAAATTACTTCCATATGTAAGAGCTACTCCTCCCATGCCCTAAGTCTAAATAAAGTGGCATCCAAAGTAAATGTACCAATAACTTTGTTTAAATTAAGTTTTATGTATTGCCAAGACAGTGTATTATAATGGAGATTTTAGGCCCCTGTAACTATAGCATGTCTCAGCAACTCTTTTAACATTTGATCTTGCAATGTGCTGAGCACACATTGAATTTGGTGGGAGATGAGGCCAACCTGTATTTTGCAGGGTCAAGCCCTTAAAGCAGCTTTTGTTTTTTTGCTGCTGAGTCTCTCTCCATTGACCAGACTTTGCAATGCAGTAGACAACGCTGATGTCATTTAATAATAATACAAAATTACTGAATTTGAAGCAATGAACAAATTGTACAAATGATACTGAAGAAATTGCAAAGCTCATATTCGGTATGGTATTGGATCTCCTCTACCTTGTAGGTCTTTCTTGGCTTAAAAAATAATGCTGAAAGTAGTTTTGCCTGCATTGGGACTGCAGAATCAGACCCAAGGTAAACACTACCCAAGATGTCAAAACATTTTGAATGAAAATGTTTGTTAAAAAATAGTCTGTTGTGGGGGGGAGATTATACTTTTTATTTATTTTTGTGACAATTTTAATGAACATTTTTTTATGAAACACATTATCAAAATAATCATCAACATTTTTGTCAAACTCCAGATTTTGATTAAACCATCTACTGAAAACTGGTTTTTCTATAAATGAAAATTGTATATGATCACTCTGAGAATATATTTGATCCAAAGTTCACAAAATCATTTTAACGATGTCCATTTTGATGCTTTCACATAAAAACAAATTGAAAACTTCAACTTTGTGAAATTGTTTTTCCATTTTCTAACATGCTGTTAAAACAATGGGCCAGATTCTGGGGCTTTGAGCTGTGACTAGTGCTGGATCCAGAATGGGTGGGAAGAGAGGTGTCCCAAAGTCCACTTTCCAGTCCATTCTTCTGTTCAGTTGTACATCAACCAGCATTGGCCTAATTTAGACTAGGTAGTTTATGCTCTACTAGTCAGGGCTATGATACAGTGGCAATTGGCTCTAGCATCTTCCTCCTCCTCCCAGCCCAGCTATGCCTGTGAACAACCCATTTGTCTTGGTTAGGGAGTCAAATGACTGACTATGTTAGCTTTATGCTTCCTGGGGATTTCTCCTACATGAAGGGTTTCCTCATTAATGGACCTGTATTTCTCCTTTTTTTTTTTGCTGCCAGAAAGCACATGGGCTAGTTCTCCACTACCTTGTACACCTCTACCCTGATATAACATGACCCGAAATAACATGAATTTGGATATAATGCGAATTTGGATATAACACGTACTTTGTGTAGTCATTTTCACCTGTGCTAAGTGAAAGCAAAGTTGTGGTGCACTCTGATTTAGCAGCATTTTAAACATACTTAGCACTGCTGTAAATCACTACATGAGGTACAAAGCAATGGAGAATCAGATGCACTATGTTATGCATTTTGATAGTCCAAATAACCTCTTAAATCTGGCCAGAAATGTGGCATGTTTCCTCATTCTTTCTGTTGTTTTGAAGCTAGATTCTGCAAAATCTTTATGCATGGAAAATCTAACTCCCTTCAAACCCATGCTCACTACCAAATAGTGCAACTCACCTAAGTCAGGGCAACGTGTGAATTGCTTTGGTTGTTGTATAGTTTTCAAAGACTCTATTGACAAGAAAACGTTTTTGCTATATCTACCTCCAGTATTGAAAGAAAGTCAATAAAAGCAATTTAACATTTTCATCTTATGTCTCAGGATATTATTTCTTGCTTAAAAAAGAAAATAAATGTTAAAAATAATAGTTAAATGTGTAACAAATCCCCATTCAACTGTTCTCTGGGGAGGAAAAAACGTGACAGAAACTGTCTAGTACTTTTAGCTAGAAATGTTGTGGCCATGACTTAAAAACTGTAAATTCAGATACTGTTGCATTTAGGGTGACCAGACAGCAAGTGTGAAAAATCGAGACAGAGGGAATAACAGGCACCTATGTAAGACACAGCCCCTAGTATCAGGACTGGTCCCTTAAAACTGGGACATCTGGTCACCCTAGTTCCACTCCATAATGGTGATAAAATGTGGATGTTGAAAATGACTTTGGCTTCAAATGGGACCTGTGTGCTCTAATATCTCTTGTTATGTTAAATACAGAATGAGATCTTCAGCTAGTGTAAACTGACAAAGCTTCACTGATACCAACAGAGCTATGCTAATTGGCACCAACTGAGGATCTGGCCTGTGCAATGCATTGTAAAGACCAGAGAAATTTTCATATTTCAAGCCTTTTCACTCCCTCCCAGAACCATCTCGTTATCTATCTATTTCTCCCTTCCTATTATTACAATATCTAGTTGTGTTTGGTTTTTGTTACGTGTAAAACTCCAGCAAAAACAGCATAAAGCGAACCCATGAAAACAAATACACTTCTATAATGTAACAACCTTTTCCCCAATTAGATGATTTTTGGTTTGTCAGAGTGTCTGTTTTGGAGAGAATCTTCAGGGTCATCTTCCTAGTGTCAGAGCAGAGGTTATCTCCGCTCCCCTAGTGGAATAACACTCACGAGAAGAGGTAGGAGGCATCGATGTTAAAACTAGGGGTGCAGTGGTGCTGTAGCACCCCCTGGCTTGAAGTGGTTTCCCTTATATACAGGGTTTTACAGTTTGATTCAATGGCTCTCAGCACCCCCACCCTCCTGGTAGGAGAAAGCATCTGGGACACAAGGAATGGGGCCCTCACCAGGTGAGTACTGGAACAGAAGGCAGCAATGCAAGGGACAGAGGATAGCACATTCAAATGAAACTGAGCTGAGAGATTAGCCAGCATGAAAGCAAGGGCATGACAGTGACGAGCAATAAGCAGAGGCAGTAGCACTTCCTGACTCAAGTTGGAGTGCTGCCACCTTTGCCAGCTCTTTGCTCCATTTGAAGCTATCTACCTCCCATGGCACAGTGTAGTATTCAGGGACCTGATTAGATCCATACTGGGTTTTATCAGAACACCCTATATGCATGTTCCTGTAAAATCTGCATATACACACTTATGATCATGACTAGCAATTTAAGCATCAAACCATGTGACCCACAATCCCTGGGGGTTCAGAAATTATAAGTGCTGTGGTATACAAGTCAGGCTAGATGATGATTGGGATTCTTTCCTATAAATCTATGCAACTGCAGAAAGAGAACTGGCTTGGTGAATGTAGTGTGTTGGGAAACCACAAGTAAGCTGGCCCAGTACAAGCTCTGCTTTGGACCAGCACAGCATGTTTACAATGGGGGTTTGTACTGGAATAGCCCCTTCTGTGTAGTTACACCAATATGAATTTCTGTAATATAGACAGAGCCTCAACCTCTTCTAAATAGGAAGAAGATTAAAGAAATATCTGGATAATGACACAGACTGATTTGACACACACGTAAGTATGTGTAATACATTAATCAGTAGGTGCTGTGTCTCCCCCTCTGTGTCCAATCGCAGAAGATACAAGTCTCTGACAGCTCTTGGCTTGAGAAGTTGGCTGTTTAGCTCGTAAGATTATTTCTTTTTTATGAACCAAAGAAATCATCCATGCAAAAGTACACAGAATACAAACTGAAAGGACATTGCAAATACCACTGAATACACAAGGCTTTTTTGAATTCATGTGTGCAGATTTTTTTATTTTATTTTATTTTGGAGGAACTTTCTCACTTCCACGGGGGGGGGAGACTTTGGTCTCATTTACACAAGATTTTGAAAGAAGAGTAGAAAAGTAGAATTGTTTGGATCAATGTAGTTTCACCATCAAGAAGAGAAAGAGAACTTCCCTTCACAATATATGAGGTGAAAGCAGGAAAATTTACCAGATTCTTATTAGCTGGAATTATTTGCCGCTGCTTTATTACACCACAAAATGTTTCAGCTTGAAAAAGAATAAGTGCCACTCTCTTCAAATCACTCTGGCTTTTTATCTAACGATCCAATAAATTAGTGATTGTTTGAGTATGTATTGTGTTTCAGGACTTAGTGGGAAGTTGCCAAGGTTTTTATTGAGTGGCAATATTTTCTTCTGGTTCTGTGTTTCTCAGAGGATCAGCAGTTAATATAGCATTTTGTGTTACAATTAAATTAAAGTGCTGGAGATATGTTTCTTTCTACCTTCAATTTTTTTAATTGAGTAATGTCTTAAAAGACCATTTTAATATAGTAAGTGCACTACTTGTATGAATAAGGCTTCACATGTTAAATTATGTGTGGGTTTCTGCTATTAGGGCTTCTAAAAAAAGGCTTATTATTATAACATATTGACAAAAGAAATGCATCTAAAAAAATCTATTTTGGAGTGAATTATACTGTGTGCTGTTCAGCAGAACTAGAATTGCTGGCATCAAACCTTTTAAAATCACCCCAATAAAGAAAGAGAGCTTAAACTGGTATATCTCTACTTCAGTCAATGGAGCTATGCAGATTTATACCAGCTAAGGACTTATCATAGTGTCTTATGCAAATGATTGTTTCACCTTCAGTCTGCCTGGATTCCATTTCAACCTGTGAATAAATCCTAACATTCAAAACAAAACTCATTTGTAACCTGTTTTTACATCTAGGACACTGGCAGACTAGGTGTCAGATGAGAACTGACAAACTCACAGATGGAAGCCAGGCTAATTCACTTGTATATTAGTGTAGCTCAAAGTGATTGTTAAATGTGTAAGAATGTATTTGGTGTTTAATCTTAATGAAACTACTGGAAGGCTGTAAGCATTGTTTTCACGTGTCTGTATCCTGGTAGAATGTAATAGCAAATATTTTCATTTTGTACACCCCTGTACCTAAATAGCCCATCAAACAAGAAAGAAATCTTGTGTAATGCAGATGAAGAATGTTAGCAAGTCCTAGAGGAAGGGCTAATTTTAGAGCATTGTGGGTTTCATTAGTTTTATTTAAGTAATGTGCATTTTCTGGCACATCTAAGAAGACTCAAGAAAGGGAGGGAAGAAACAAAGACACAATACTCCAGCTACCTATGTAGACTCCATTCGAATTTCACTATTCCTGAAATAAACTATGATCCATATTTCCCCTTCCTGTGGAGAACCCCATATAAGGGGGGCAGGAATATGTTACATCGTTCTGACTAATTTTCCTACAAAACATCTTCGTAATATGAGATCTTTGCCTTGTGGTAATTTTCCACAGAGCAACTCCCAACTGCATAGATACTGAGGAGCCACAGAGGCAGAAACTGGCTGTATGATGGTTGTTTTTTCATAGGCTTCACTGCCCCTTTCTCCATGGTAACTCTATGGAGCTCTGCTGCCATTGGCGGGGTCTGTCTTTGGTTGTTAGTAGCAACCATAGCGTGGAGAATTAAGATGGGCCCTGGTTTAAATTTCTGACCCAAATTCTGTGAAAAAGCAGACCGACCACTGATAGGTGGTGCCAGCCAAGCTGGTATCACTTACAAAACCCTGCAGCCCAAAATGTTCCAGTAATGGTGGGAGGGCAATGCCACTGAGACAAAAATTCCCAGTCCTTCCGTGCAAATCAGCATGCTTCCACTTAAGTGAACAGATTTAGGGTTAAGGAACAGACTTATATTGAGTTACAGCATCTGAAGATGTGGCCTTTATACTGTAAAAGGTTATTAAGCAAGTAAAGAATTTTATGGCTGATTATAAGTGGAGTCTGCTTAGAATGTTATATGCTTAGAATTATACACTAAAACTAATATAATAGTTTAAAACCTCCTACCAAGTTTAGGAAAAACTTGACACTAAAAGCCTTGTGGATGTTTTTCACGTAATTTAGCTGTGCTGGATGGGGCTATTGTAAGTGACACACAGATATTTTCTTCCATCTGATGCCCATCTTATATTAAGGAAGTAAACAGACTTGAGTGGTATTGAGTGGTACTATTTCATATTTTTGTCATATTATATTGCAACTTGGAAAGACTGAGAAATCATCCTCAGGTGAAAGGCATCTGAAGGATATTGTTTTCAAGATAAATTAGAAAGTGTGTTCAGCATAAGGTTAAATCTTACAGCATCTTTTACCACTATTAATACCCTGCAGCAGATTTCTGCTCCTCACAGCAATAGCCAGAGGTTCAGTAGTTATAATAAACTGTAGAGAAGGTGGGCACAACAGTTAAAACAAATAGATAGCAACCTTCTTTAGTGCATCTGCTGAGAAGGGACCAGGAGCATGTAATACCATTTATATGTAATTTGGTAATCAGACTGGAGAAAAGTAGTCAAAAAAGATTCTATTAATTTAGAGCTAAGCCTTTTTCATATTTAAAAAATAGACACTGCCACTAACTAAGCCTTGACAGCACTAAGTGATATCACATTACCAGGAGGGATATAGCTGTTTGATGCCTGATGAATAGCATTACAGGAGTTGAGTGTTATCACTTAAAAATAATAAAAGACTTGAACTTTAGTCTAAGTTCCCTGTAAGCTGCATGGTCATGCAGCAGCCTATGTAGGGCCATGCAGGTGCTCAAGGAACCCACCCCAGGGACCTGCCGCAGCTAGGGGAGGGGTACCTATCCTCCAGCCCCAGAGCTGCCGCGGTGCAGAGAGGCACCTCTTCCCACCAGCCCAGGTGCTGCTGCAGGGAAAGAGACATGGGGGAGTCTTTTCTCTCCCTGCCGTAGCCCCTGAGCACACTTCTGTACCCCAAACCCGTCATCCCCGGCCCCACCCCAGAGCCCACATCCCCAGCCCTCACACCTCTGCACCCCAATCCTCTGGCCCAGCCCTGAGCCCTGTCCCACACTCTGAACCTTGGCCCCACCTCCACCACATGAATTTTGTTATGCACACAATATGAAGGTGATGTGTCTAGAGGCAGTTTTTGGGTGACTTACTGATGGGGTCAGAAACAAAGAAGCTGACTCATCTTCCATCTGTGGTCCATTATAACTCTCAGATACTTTTCCGCAGTTTTATCTCCATTTTGTAGTTGTGCATTTGATTTTTCCTACTTAACGATCACTGAAACTTTTAAAAATAATTTGGACAAACACTTGTCGGAAGTGGTCTAGGTTTACTTGGTCCTGCCACAGTTCAGGGGACTGGACAGATAACTTCTCAAGGGCCCTTCCAGCCCTACATTTCTATGATTCAAGCCCAGCCCAGGGGAGTTGCAAGCTACAGTTACACAGAACAGTAGGACATTCTGTTATTTCATTGCTATAGTTATCTGTTCACAACAAAAGGTTTATATTGGATCCAGTCTACTTATCAGTAAGGTACTACATGGTATGAAGAGTGGCAGGTACGGTGTGCTGGAAGACCCAGTGAGAGGTGACATTGAATTTGCTGTTACAGAGCTGGTGCAACTGCACATAACTCCCCTCCACCCCATCCCACCACCAAGCCCTGAGAATGAGGGGAAATGTTTAATGTGCCCAGAAACAGTTCAAACAACAATTTGAGCTGTATATAAATGCCAAAAGGACAAATAAACTGGAGGGTGAGTGAAAGATTGCTCCGCTCTTAACAGTGGCAGGCACAGACACCCTAGATGGGTACAATGCATTTCACAAAGACTGAGGGGAAGGAAGAGAGAAAGAGGAAAGCTTTGCAGATATAATTAATATATTGAGGAGCACTATATCCCTAGAGAAAAAGTTACATTTTGAAAGATATATGTTCAGGATGAGAACACAGAATGCAGGGAAAACAATAGAAGAGTTTGTCAGAGATTTAAAAAAATAAAAAGTCAGTCCTGTAAATATGGAATAGTAAAAGACTCTCATTAAAGACCAGATTGTCCTGGAGTAACAATAAACCAGTCTGAATGATTGCTAAGGGAGATGGAGTTGATGCTAGAAAGGGCAATATGTATATGCCAAGCAGCAGAACAAATAGAAAATAAATAAAAAGCCTTGAAAAAATGTACAGAACACATTATTGTGAATACTATAGCTAAACCAGCAAGGGAAAAGTTAACAGAAATTACATTGGCCAAGTACAGAAACATAAAAAGCAGGAAACAATTGCCAGCAATGTGGCAACCAGCATGAGTATAGGAAATGTGCAGCACTCAGGCAAATATGTGAAAAATGTAATAAACCCAACCATTACGCTGAACTATGCAGAGAAGCAGGAAAGTGAATGTATGAAGCACAGAATGGGATTCCTCAGGTGAAGAGCTGTTCTTAAATCCAATAAAGGAGAAGGCAGAAAATCAAGATTGGCTAATTAAAATTGTGCACAAATGGCACTTACATGACATACAAAATAGACATGGGGGCACAAGTAGATGTTATAACAGAGATTGGAAGAAGCACATAAAAGAGGAAGAGTCAAAAATGTCTTTGAAATACTATAATCGAGGGACAGTTCCTGAGATGGAAGAGTACAAAAGGAAAACGATAAGCAAAGAGTTTGTGGTGGTACAGAAAGACAAGCAAACAGTCTTGGGTCTACACATATGAGGTGCTTGGTCTCATTAAGTCAGCGTACACCATAGCGAGACAGAAAGACAACATAGAACCAGATATGGAAGTATTAATAACATCATATGAAGACCTATTCACAGGAAATGGGTGCCTCCCAGTAACATAAACATTATGATTAAGTGAAAACACAGAACCTATGGCATATGCTACACAAAAAAATTATACAAGCCTTAAGAAAGAGGGTAGAAAAAGAGCTGCAAAACATGACAGCAAGTGGTATCATTTAGAGAACAGAAGACCCAAAAGATTGGGTTCACTCAGTAATTGCAGAGGAAAAACGGTGAAGGACTATGGCTGTGTAAGGCACTCAACAAAAGCATAAAAAGAAAACACTTCCAGCAACCCACAAGAAGTGAGCTGTTAGGAGCCAAATACTTCAACAAATGAGATGTGTGGCCTGGATTTTGGCAGATTCCCCTGGAACATTGAGAGCTCCAAGATCTGCACTTTCAAGACACCCCGTTTGTCCAATACCATTTCCTAAAACTGCTTGGAATGTGTTTGCCTCCCGAAGTATTTCTGTGCTAAAGGGTCTAGATGGCATGAAAGTGTACATTGATTATGACATAATTTGGGGCAGCGGAGCTACTGAACATCAGGAAAAACTGAGAGGAGAACTGGAAATTGCAAAAGCTAATATCCTTAAACTGAATAAAGCCAAAAGATATCTTCAAACAACAGAAATATCACATTTGTGAGAGAAACTGACTTGCCATGGAACCTTGCTGCTGTGTCAAAGAGTCAAGAAATACTGAACATACCAAGACAGGAAGATCAAAAAGGGAATTAAAAGGCTTCTTGGAATATTGAATTACATCAGCAAATCATACCTAACTATATAGCTGGTACAACTCACCTAAAACCTCTCCTCCACGTGGCTACTGACTGGACATGGATGCCAGAGCATAAATTAGAGTTTGGTGATTTAAAGCAAATTCTGATATAAGGTCCAGGGCTACAATTTTTTGACCCACTGAAAGACATCACACTGCCCTGGAGGCCTCAGAAGGAAGACTGAGAGCAGTACTTTTACAGTGTCAGGGAACCTGATTGGTGGCGTACACAACTAGGGTTGTTACAGCCGCAGAGAATATTTATGCACAAATTAAAAAACAAACAAACAAAAACAGACATTAGAGCTGGCATATGGATATACCAAATGTCATGACTTTATGGTCATAGCTTCAAAGCAGAAGCTGAGCACAGGCCACTGATTGCAGAAAATATGAAAGTATGATGTAACCCTGGAGTTCCAACCTGGATGCCACCTATTAATGGCAGACACATACTCAAGAGCATATGCTTCTTCTGACAATACACAGTCACATGACCTGCAACTAGCATTAAACATACATGTGAACATGATGAGTCATATGCTGTTATCTCCAGGCATATGTGATGAATTGGAGACAGAAACACCTAAAGATGAAATGATGCAAGCAGTGATAAGAAAAAGAGGGAAAAATCAACATTTCCCACCCACGTATTCCCATTATAAGATGAGCTATCAGTGATCTTAGAAATGCTCTTGAAGGAAACGTAGATCATGGTTCTTACAGTGATAAGAAGGAAAATTAATAAGTACATGAAGGGCTCCTGGGAATGACCAAATCAAAAGGAGAGCTAGAGAAGTTGTATTCTGGCCACAGATGACTAGAGGCATCAAAGAAATGGTGAGCATGTGTGGTACATATCAGTATGGAGATTTCCAACAGAAAAAAACAATACCACATAAACTACTCACAGTTCCAAGGGACAAAATTGAAATTGGCATGTTCAATTTGAAAGACATGATCACCTAGTTATTATACTGGACTAATTAATCAATTTCCCAGAAGTAGTCACACTTGAAGATATCACTGCAGCAACAGTTGTTAGGCCCATTAAATCTGTATTTGCATGTCCTGGAATTCAAAGAACAGTAACAGATGACAACATAACATAGTTCAAAAATGGGGAATTCCTGGAATTTGCTATAATGTACAACTTTCATCATGAGACATGTAGCCTCAAATAGCCTCAGGATAATGGATTAGCCGAATGTAGAGCATGCATAGTGAAGAAATTGCTCAAAAAAGCAATGGATGCAAGAGAAAATCTGTATTTAGCACTACTCAGCTATAGAGCAACATTACTGCAATGTGGAAAGTCACCTACTGAAATACTCTACAGTAGAAGTATAAATATTCAATTATCAGATATGGGACCAAAAATGACTGATTTAAAAAAAAATCTCTGGAGAAAATGAAATGAATACCAAATCAAAATACTTGAACATTTTCATTTGCACAGTATGTTAAACTTTGTGCATGGGGATCCTCTTGAAATTCAAAATAACACTTCACACCTATCTTGCACATGGTCTGCTGACATTGATACTTAATTGGAATATTTACAGATGGGAGTGAAGAATTAATGGATTCTTGGTAATACAAATTAATATCCACGAGTCATAAAAGACTGTGTTGGAAAAAAAATAAAACAGGGCCAAATTCCACCTTCCAATATCCACATGGAATTCCATTGATGTGCAATGTACATCTGAAGGCAGACTCTTGTCTACATTCTGTGAAAGTAGTATTCTAAGTCCACCTGTTAATGAAAAAACAGTTGACATTATTCTCCTCTTATATATATCAGGTTACACTAGACTACCTAGAAAGATTTCAGTTAAGTTACTTCTGAGTTAAATAAATGTGAAAGAGAGGAAAATCAGGCCCTCAATATATTGAACCAAATTCAATCATTGTATAATTACACTGACTTCAGTCATGTGGTATTAGGGATGAATTCTGCCCTCAGCTGGGCCTATTCAATCCCACTAAATTCAGTGCAGTTCTTGAGTGTAAACAAATTTGACTCGGTATTTTAAAATAAGTATTACCAGAGACTGCTAAGGGTTAGATTCTGTCTTCATTTACAGCAGTATAAAACTGGAAATTAAAGTCAAGGAATTTACTCATGAATTAATTTGGTGTGGCTGTGATCAGAACCTTTCCCTGAAATATTTTACATTACAAGGTAGTCCACTCAATTTTAGCTTCATTTGTACATTGGGATACCTTACTCCAATATAAAAATGTCATTGTTTTTGCTCACATTTCATAGTTTGTCTGCCACAATGGTAAATTGTTCTAACAGAATAAACTTAATCTGTACATAAGAACTCAGATATTCACCTATAGGAAATTGCTCTTGGCAATGTCCCAGAAAACAGAGTATTTTATCGCACAATTAAACTGTGGCATAGACATTATTCTTTTATTCATTAATATTGTGATAGTATCCAAAATATATTAGGTTCTTTGTGGACTCAGAGGACTAGACATGTGAATGGTGAAGTTTCGTAAAGACAGGTACACAAGCGATCTGTTCATGAGAATCAATAAGTGCTTGAGAGAAGCGCTCAGCTCTTAATTAAGTTTACTTTGTAATGGATAGAAAATAAGATGGCTAGGTTATAATTTAGCTTCTAGTTTTGATTAAAAGTTAGGGGTGTAAAATGTATAATAATCAAATTTAAAAATCCTTTAATTTACCATATGTGTCTGAAGTGTAATCATAGAGATAGAACGTACTTAACATCTAGTTCACCTCCCTGCCAAAAAAAGGATTTCATATGATGTATTTTCTAGTGTTTTGTACAAACTAGTTTTGAAATTCCCAACAGAGGGAGGTTTCTCTTTTGGGAGACTATTCCATAAATTATTTATAAACCCAAGCTACCGATTGCTTATTGCTTCTGGTGACTTTATCTTCTAGATGTTAAGTGATCTTTTTTATTTTCATATTCATACTGTTGTTTTACTAGGGAAGGACGTTAGATTTATAGCACAGTAATTTACAGGTTCACACTTCTTTTCCTGTTTGTAAATTGGTATTATACTTGCTTCCCTGCATTCTTCTGGTTCCTCCCCTGTTGTCCATGTTCCCCCCCCACACCAAAAAAAAAAATTATCAGTGGTTCAGTAACAGGGGCGGTTCTGGATATTTTGCCACCCCAAGCACGGCAGGCAGGCTGCCTTTGGCGGCTTGCCTGCGGGAGGTCCCCGGTCCCGCAGATTCAGCGGCACTCCTGCGGGAGGTCCGCCCAAGCCCCAGGACCAGCGGACCCTCCGCAGGCATACCGCCGAAGGCAATCTGCCTGCCAGCCTCGCAGCGACCAGCAGAGCACCCCCCATAGCTTGCCGCCCATGCGATTGGCATGCTAGTGCCTGGAGCCACCCCCCTATTCAGTAAGTCCCAGTAGCCAGTTCCTCTTATGGCCTAGGTTGCACATCATTCAGACAAGCCAAATTATTTCCTCCTCTTCTCATAATATAAAGAGGGAAATATCCCCCTTACTTATTGAAAAGGCAGATGGAAAATTTGATCTTCATTTCTCAAAAGAAATGTAAGTATATGTGCCCATTGTAAACGAGCAGTGTAGTTTTGTTTAACTTGCAGTAGGTCTAAGAAATTTATAATCTGGAAGATAATTTCTGTCAGTATCTTATTTCTCATGGGAAAGGTTACCTATATGCTTTAAAGTGTTATTTCTTATATTCCCAATATCTATTATTTTTTGTTATATTTTTCTTAAATTGATCCCAATTTAGTTTTTTTAATCTGATGTTATCTTTGTTTAAATGTATAATGCATCTAGAAGGTATTCTAGGATTTTTAGGTAATTGTTAGACATCTCTATACAACTATCTTCAGAACAAAGAAAGAAGAAATATAGTGTGGCTAGGCTCACCATGTTATCTATATAAACAATTCAGGTACTGGATGATTCAAGGTGATAAGCCCTTGAGAGGACCATAATGTAATTATTCTGCAGAGAGGTAGTAAAGTAAACAAGATTATCAATAACAAGCTTATCCACTGACGAGTTCACACTGTGCTGATACAGAAAGTCCTGACACAGTTGTAAGGTAATAACAGAAAAAAAGTGTATGTTTGCAAGGGAAGACTTGTGCTTGAACTATGAAACTTGCAGTGATCAATGCAACATCAGCTAGACCCTCTTTGTACACTAGTTTCGTAACATTTTATGAACTCTTCACAATGTATAAACTAACCAGGCCTTAAAAATCTCCTAACTTATGTCTCATGTTAAGCCTATTTATTTTAAACTTCCTGTCATTCTTAGGGAACTTTGCTTATTTGATTGGTTTTAAGAGTCTTTCAACATTTCTTTTAACTTGATTTATCACTGAGCTGTGATTGAGATTTGTCACGAACACTCTCACAATCATTAACACCTCCATGCCACAAGTATACTAGCCCTGGTGGCTTAGTCTGTCCTTCCCTTGGGCAAGTAGATAACTCATACCATCATTCACCCTAACCTTATATATGGTAAAGGATTTATGGAGTCTGGTCTATTCTGGAGATACAGTGTTATATTTAACTGATTATTCATTAGGTAAAATCTCTTTCAATTAGATATCTGTTTTTGAAGCTCTCTTGGTCCCAGAAAACATAACAGACCTTGTTTCTTTTCTGTTATCTTTCCTCTCCTACTGTGTAGATACTGGTAATAAAATTGTTTCCTTAAATATATAGTCTAATCTGCACCATCTAATTGATCCTATGGATAATAAAGGATGTTCTCAACCTGGGATTTATTTCAGCTAATGCACTGAGCTGGCTTTAAATCTGTTTTATTGGAATACATGTGAGGCCTCATGATGGATAATAGGGAAAGTTATACGCTGATTTTTAATAAGCCTTTTACAAGTGTTGATGCAAAAACAAAATACAAAGAAAAAATTCCATAAATACCAAAAGGAAGTATATAAGTTCAGACTATACCAAATGCAGTATCCTAAGAGAGTTTTCCAGGTCAAGATTTTTAAGACTGCCTAGTGATTTTGGGTGTTCACCTTGAGACACCTTAAAGGGGCTTGTTTATCAGCCGGTAATTGCTCTACTTTCCAAAAATATTGGCCCATTTAAGGTGTGCCAAGTTGGATACCCAGAATCACAAATCAATTTTGAAACTCTTGCCCACACAGTCCAGTTCTGAGTAATTGGAATACAGCAGATAATCTTCCAACTCATAATGCAGTTGGTCAGG
Organism: Gopherus flavomarginatus; assembly: GCF_025201925.1. Taxonomy (NCBI): domain Eukaryota; kingdom Metazoa; phylum Chordata; order Testudines; family Testudinidae; genus Gopherus; species Gopherus flavomarginatus. The sequence goes on from NC_066617.1 coordinate 185,641,020, forward strand.
TTTTTCTAGCTAAATGATAGCTAAACTGGGAACCATTTATTTTGAAGACATTGCTGCCTTAGTCAAAATATCCAGTAAACTGTGCCATTAGTAGAAAGTATTTAATTAACAGAAACAATTGCTCTATGGTTGGACAATGTGCCTAACTCCAACATTGGAGAATACATCTATTAGTGATTATAATAAATGTAATGCATTTTTTTCATCAGTGCTTCAATCCATTTGCCCAGAAATCCACCTAAAGAGAAAGTTTGGGATCCATCTTAAAGCAAAAAATGAAAATAATCAATATTATGTTGTTCAATGTTCCACAAATCTTTTTCCAAAAGCTTTGGATATATGTCATTGTTTTATCAATTGACAGAAAGAGGGGGACATATTTACATGCTGTAAAAAAAACAAATAAATTCATGATGAAATAAACTACCTGTAAACTGTGGACATTTGTGTCCGTCACAGGTTGTTATACACTGTAAAGTTTTATGCGCAGTTTTATAAACAGCATCCTCAATTAATGCTTCGCTTCCACAGTTTATTTATAGATCACCCATGTATGCCAGGTTGGGTTTTCAGGGAAATCAAAGCCTCTAAGGGCTTGATACCATGCCAAATGTGTTTTATTTTGTTGTCCAGGAGCTGATAGCAGTTTCTCCAATAGGTTTACAAAGATTAGAGATTTGCTAATAAGAAAAAAAGAACCAATCTGCAGGTTTGGAGATTCCCAAACCTGAGCCGGCGTTTCTAGGTCACAAATCTGAGGAACTGTCACAGACTGAAGTGTCACTAGAGGAGGTTTTGGAATTAATTGATAAACTCAACATTAACAAGTCACCAGGACCAGATGGCATTCACCCAAGAGTTCTGAAATAACTCAAATGTGAAGTTGCGGAACTATTAAGTAGCGTTTGTAACCTGTCCTTTAAATCGGCTTCTGTACCCAGTGACTGGAAGATAGCTAATGTAACGGCAATATTTAAAAAGGGCTCTAGGGGTGATCCCTCCTTACAAACCGGCAAGTCTAATGTCAGTACAGGGTAAATTAGTTGAAACAGTAGTAAAGAATAAAATTGTCAGACACCTAGAAGAACATAAATTGTTGGGCAAAAAGTCAACGTGGTTTCTGTAAAGGGAAATCGTGTCTTACTAATCTATTAGAGTTCTTTGAAGGGATCAACAAACATGTGGAGAAGGGGGATCCAGTGGACATAGTGTACTTAGATTTCCAAAAAAGCCTTTGACAAGGTCCCTCACCAAAAGCTTTTACGTAAATTAAACTCTCATTGGATAAAAGAGAAGGTCCTTTCATGGGTTGAGAACTGGTTAAAAGACAGGGAACAAAGGATAGGAATAAATGGCAAATTCTCAGAATGGAGAGAGGTAACTAGTGGTGTTCCCCAGGGGTCAGTCCTAGGACCAATCCTATTCAACTTATTCATAAATGATCTGGAGAAAAGGGTAAAAAGTGAGGTGGCAAACTTTGCAGATGATACTAAACTGCTCAAGATAGTTAAGACCAAAGCAGGCTGTGAAGGACTTCAAAAAGATCTCACAAAACTAAGTGATTGGGCAACAAAATGGCAAATGAAATTTAATGTGGATAAATGTAAAGTAATGCACAATTGAAAAAAATAACCCCAACTATACACACAATATGATGGGGGGCTAATTTAGCTACAACTACTTAGGAAAAAGATCTTGGAGTCATCATGGATAGTTCTCTGAAGAAGTCCATGCAATGTGCAGAGGTGGCCAAAAAAAAAAACAGGGTGTTAGGAATCATTTAAAAGGGGATAGAGAATAAGATGGAGAATATCTTATTGCCCTTATATAAAACAATGGTACACCCACATCTTGAATACTGCATACAGATGTAGTCTCCTCATCTCAAAAAAGACATACTGGCACTAGAAAAGGTTCAGAGAAGGGCAACTAAAATGATTAGGGGTTTGGAACGGGTCCCTGTCATGGTATAATTCCCCAATTTGAACCTTAGAGTCCAAAAGATGGGGTACCAGCATGAATTCCTCTAAGTGTAATTACCAGCTTAGATCTGATAAGCTGCCACCGCCCGAAAATATAGTGTTTGGGGGCACTCTGTTCCCCCCAAAAGCCTTCCCTGGGGACCCCAAGACCCAAATTCCTTGAGTCTCACAACAAAGAGGAATAAACCATTTCCCCTCCCCCTCCTTTCTTCCTCCCAGATCTTTCCTGTCCTGGGTACACTAGGAGATCACCGTGATTCAAACTCCTTGAATCACAACACAGAGAAATCAGGTTTTTAATCCCCCTTCTTTCCCCCTCCCAGGCTTTCCCTCCCTGGGCTATCCTGGAGAGATAGACAGATTCAAGCGCCATGAATCTAAAACAAAGGGATTCCACCTTTCCCGCCCCTTCTCTCTCCCTGTCTCCCACCAATTCCCTGGTATGTACAGACTCAATTCCCTTGAGCCTCAACAAGGGGGAAAAATCAGACAGGTCTTAAAAAGCAAAACTTTCAATAAAAAGAAAGAAAAAAAGTAAAAATTGTCTCTGTAATTTAGATGGTAAAAGTTACAGGGTCTTTCAGCTTATAGACACTAGAGAGAAGCCTCCTCCCAGCAAAATTACAATTTAAAATACTTCCAGCAAAATATACATTTGCAAATACAGAAAACAATCAAAAGACTATAACTGCCTTTTCTACTTAATACTCACTATTTTGAATATATAAGAGACTGTAGCAGGGAGATTGACAAGAAACCTGGTTACACGTCTGGTCCCCTTCAGGACCCAGAGAGAACAAAGCAAAACCCAAAAAACACAAACAAAGGCTTCCCTCCACCGAGATTTTAAAGTATTTTGTCACTTGATTGGTCCTCTGGTCAGGTGTTGCAGGTTCACTGTTTGTTAACCCTTTACAGGTAAAAGAGACATTAACCCTTAACTATCTGTTTATGACATGCCCCCCAAATCGCAGACAGTGGGGAACCTCACTGGAGGTGATTTCTTCCTAGAACTTTAGAATAACCAGATTAATACAACACATGCACCTTTACATATACTACTAAGCATGTAAACTACAAGACCTTCTACATTTTAAGGACAATTTTTAACCAGTGGATTATGGGAAACTTTCACGAGAGAGTGCATCAGCTACTTTGTTAGAAGCTCCTGAAATGTGTTGAATTTTAAAATCAAAATCTTGGAGAGCTAAACTCCATCAAAGCAGTTTTTTGTTGTTTCCCTTGGCAGTATGAAGCCACTTTAGAGCAGCATGGTGTAGCATTCCTTTTCACTGACTGACCAGTGTCTTTCCCTCTCAGACAGTTTCTTGCTGAGAAACACAACAGGATGGAAGTTTTGATCCGGTCCTTCCTGCATGAGAACTGCTCCTATACCACACTCAGATGCATCTGTGGTTACTAGGAATGGTTTGTCAAAGTCCGGGGCCCTGAGCACAGGGTCAGACATGAGCATCGCTTTAAGTTGGGTAAAGGCCTTTTGACACTCATTAGTCCACTTAACTGCATTCAGCTCGGTCTTTTTGGTCAGGTCGGTCAGTGGGTCAGCGATTTGGCTGTAGTGTGGTACAAATCGCCTGTAATACCCAGCCAAGCCTAAGAAGGATTGGACCTGTTTCTTTGACTTTGGGACAGGCCACTTTTGGAGAGCATCCACCTTGGCCTGTAGGGGGTTTTTGGTTCATTGACCCACCTGGTGTCCCAGGTAAGTTACTCTGTTTTGGCCTATTTGACACTTTTTGGCCTTAACAGTTAGTCCTGCCTGCCTGATGCGCTCAAAGACTTTTTCTAGGTGTTCTACGTGTTTGGGCCTGAATCAGAAACAACATCCACATCATCGAGGTAGGCAACTGCATATTCTCCCAATCCTGCTATAGACCATCTCCCAGCCTCTGGAAGGTGGCGGGTGCATTTCGCAGCCCGAAAGGAAGCACATTAAATTCATACACCCCTGCGTGGGTGATGAATGCTGACCGTTCCTTGGCAGGTTCATCTAGCGGTACTTGCCAGTACCCCTTGGTTAAGGCTATTGTAGATATGAATTTGGCACATCCCAACTTTTCCAATAGCTCATCGGTGCGTGGCAATGTATAGTTGTCTGGATGAGTTATCACATGTAGTTTACGGTAGTCCACGCAAAAGCGTATTTCCCCATCTGGTTTGGGTACCAGAACCACTGGAGAGCCCATGCACTGGTAGATGAGCGGATTATACCCATCTGTAGCATGTTCTGGATCTCCCGTTCTATAGCAGCTTGGGCATGAGGAGATACCCAGTAGGGTGGGGTTCTAACTGGGTGAGCATTACCTGTGTCAATGGAGTGGTATGCCCGTTCAGTCCGTCCTGGGGTAGCTGAGAACAATGGGGCGAAGCTAGTGCACAGCTCCTTGATTTGTTGCCGCTGCAGACGTTCCAGGGTGGTTGAGAGGTTCACCTCTTCCACGGCACCATCACTTTGTCCTTCATAGTAGACACCTTCAGGCAACTCAGCGTCATCTCCTCCCTGGGCTGTAAACTGACAAACCTGTAAGTCTCTGGAATAAAATGGCTTGAGAGAATTAACATGGTACACTCTGGGCTTTAGGGAGGAATGGGAAAATGCTATGAGGTAGTTAACAGCTCCCAGGCGCTCTTGGACCTTGAATGG